>NC_141006.1:32817895-33535880 GCF_052327205.1 Somniosus microcephalus
AGGAGGTCTTTGCAATAGACAGCAAAGTGATAGCAGAAATAATACCAGCCAAACCAGGGCTAGCACCCAGATGGTCAGGACCTTATGAAGTATTAATGAATAATGACACGTGCTCATGTAGATGGGTCTGGAACGGGTAAAGGAAGGTGGAAACACTGGACCCAGTTAAAAATATATAAGAAAGACAATGAGTAAACCAGAGATGGTGCCCTTTTTGACAGAGTGAGGAGTATACTAGAAGATATAAAGAATGGGAAGGGGAGTTACTACATATATCAATGATAGGGCTGTGTATGATGATATTATATGCCATAGTTTGCATCTTCAGGTATGTCTGGGGACAGAGCCACAGAACAAGAAATGAACCAGATGTACAGCATTTTGAACTGATAAAATGTATAAGAGCAGAATAATTCTAACTGGCTGGTGACGACCAGCCCCCTTTTTGTAATTACAGGAACATTGGACGTCCGGAATGAGATGGAGCGTCCTCGCCTTGATTCTAGGGATAAATATAAGTATTGCCATTATCGAGGGGGATTAGTAATAAGGAGAACACAGGATGAGGTGTATTCTAGTGTAGCACATAGAGTTACTAAGCTTGCCATTAATATGAGTACTTTTGAGATACAAAACAAACCTGGAACTCCCTGTGGGTAAAACAATTAGAGGATCCACAGGAGAAAAAAATCTATCTTACAAAGATGTAAGAAACGGGGAGTATTGGAAATGACCGGAGCAGGGTATGCGGCCGGGTTAGCAACAGTTAATAGCTTGGACATAGAAGGATAAACGAAGGAGTAGAAGAATTACAAGCAAAAATAGAGAAGTTACTAAAACAAGCTACTGGAAATAGCCAGCAATTGACACTGGCAGGGAAACCAAACAATAATGCAATTGTCGGGGGTGGAAGAGATAGTAGCCCCCCATGCAGAAACAATCAATACAATTATTGATAGACTTAATAATGCTTCTCGCCAAACCGATAAGGAACTAATATGTGCCACGTAGGGCTCATGGCTATTGTCGAATGCTCAGCATAACATGAGGCAAATAAATAATGAACAGATCCCTGATTGGATTACTAATAAGGATCTGGAACCTTGGATTGACACAAATAAAAGCCTATGTAAGGAATGTAAAATGGGACAAGTATACCGGGCAGGCGATTGTCTGACCCCATGGACTAAGATGATTGGCTTTGTACTGGCCATCCCACAATTCCCAGAAGGGGGACAACCCCGATACGATGTGATTAATATAGGAGAAGTACAAAGGGATAGTGGGTTAAATATCATGATGTCCCTACCAAGGCGCTTTGGGAAAGGGATGAAGATAATAAACAGAAGAATGAAACCTAAAGGGGGGTGGTAGTGGACGGGTGCCACCACAAGGGAAGGACATGGGTGTGCACACACCCCCCCACCGAGGGAGACACATCCGAGTACGGATTTACGAAAATTACCAATTGCACCCTCGAGGTTCACCCAAGGGGATACACCAGACCTGGGTAGCATCAAGGAACAATGGGACCTGTTGTGTCACCACAATTGAACAGAAATATGAATATCAAGATATGGCTCATACCATTCCCCAACCAAACCGTTGTATTGGTCTAAAGATACCTACACAGATAGGAAAACCTGGTCATTTGATAATATGGGACTTACTAAAAAGGGTTGAAACTTATGTCATACCAGAGCCCAAGGCAATTCCTAAGTTAGAGGAAGCTTGGCAGAAGTTACGGCAGGAAACGAAGGAAATTTTAAAGTACTATCATAAAATAGAAGAAGGCTTAAAGAAACAACAGAAAGACATTAGTACAACATTAGAGGAAACTCACCCACTTCCTCATATTTTGATAATTGGGGACCAGGATGGTCGGGGACTGTGGGCGCCTCGGTGGTACAAGGCATAATGATATTCCTCTTGATTGTTATTCTGATATATTGTGTATTTTTATTTCTCCAGTGCCTTTGTGCCAGAATGAGTAAGGCCGAAAGTGGTGCGGTGAAAGAAGTAGAGCCTGAGGAGGGGCAGGTAGCGATGTTAAGAATGGACAACTCCCCCGCCTCTCCAAGGCAAATGGTGTAAGACGCGATGGGAAGCCCTGAAATTATATGGGATTAATTGGGCATGGTAATTAAAGACCGGGCCGGCCAACCGTAAGATGGAGGTGGCAGAAGGAGGGTGGCAGAAGGAGGGTGGTGAATGAGGACTGGTGTGTGATGACAGTCTCGAATTGGCACGTCACACACCCCACGTGGGAATGAGGGACAGGCTTGAGCAGAAAAGCCTCAACCATTAGTGCAGGGTCTAAGGGGCCCCGGGAATGGTTACACCAGAAGGAGTGCATAAAGGAAAGCCCACCCTAAAGGAAAGCCCACCGTAGAGGAAAGACCACCATACCACAGAGGGGGGAAGTCGGCCTCCCAATTGATAGGATATATACATGTATAACCTAGACTGGTAGAAGGCCAGGGAGTGCACGCTCTGGCAGACACCAGGCAGTGGACATGCATGTTGACCTGTTTTGGAACAATTGTCCAAAAGGTCAAAAGGAGGGACTGAAGTAAGATTTAAAAATGAGCGTAACAGGGCACGTTTAGTAGAACGCAATTGCGCAGCAAAATGTTTAAAGATGAAATGTACTAATTACTCGTATGTTTAATTGCAGAAATGACCATACCAGTTTAGAGAGATGAAACTTACAAAAAGAGACAATGACATAACCCTTTTCTGGAAAAACGAAACTCAGTAGTGGTCAAGAGAGAGAGGGTCTCGTTTCTCAGAAATCACATGACCTGATGACTCATTTCCAAGAAATCAGAGGGGCCACAGGCCCATACAGTGAAAAGTGAAACTTATGTTATTGGTTACCTTGTAGAAGTTAGGCACACCTAATTAGTGATTAATGTATAGACTTTTAAATCGATTGGACCTCTGGAGTAGGAGGTCTCGGAATATGTGTATAACTGTGTAAACCTCAAGAGATTCGGTGGAGTTGGAGCCTTGTGTTGGGACGCAAGAGCCATAGCTCCCCAGGCCTGAATAAACCGTTTTTACTTCAATTATTGGGTCTGTCTTTCTTACAACAAGCCAGTGTTGTCGACTGTGTATATCACTCAGTCCACACTTTGGGGGCTTACATCAACAGCAAAGGCTGTGAGTCCCGACAACATCCCGGCTGTTGTGCTGAAGACTTGTGCTCCAGGACTAGCTTCGCTTCTAGCCAAACTGTTCCAGTATAGCTATAACACTAGCATCTATCTGACAATGTGGAAAACTGCCCAGGTATGTCCTGCCCACAAAAAGCAGGACAAATCCAATCCAGCCAATTTCCGCCCCATCAGCCTACTCTAAATCATCAGCAAAGTGATGGAAGGTGCCATCGACAGTGCTATCAAGCGGCACTTACTCACCAATAACCTGCTCACTGATGCCCAGTTTGGGTTCCGTCAGGACCACTCAGCTCCTGACCTCATTACAGCCTTGGTCCAAACATGGACAAAAGAGCTGAATTCCAGAGGTGAGGTGAGAGTGACTGCCCTTGACATCAAGGCAGCATTTGACCAAGTGTGACATCAAAGAGCCCTAGTAAAACTGAAGTCAATGGGAATCGGGGGGAAGACGTTCCACTGGCTGGAATCATACCTAGCACAAAGGAAGATGGTTGTGGTGGTTGAAGATCAATCATCACAGCCCCAGGACATTGCTGCAGGAGTTCCTCAGGGCAGTGTCTTAGACCCAACCATCTTCAGCTGCTTCATCAATGACCTTCCCTCCAACATAAGGTCAGAAATGGGGATGTTTGCTGATGACTGCAGTGTTCAGCGCCATTCACAACTCCTCAGATAATGAAGCAGTCCATACCCGCATGCAACAAGACCTGGACGAGTTTCAGGCCTAGGCTGATAAGTGGCAGGTAACATTCGCGCCACAGAAGTGCCAGGCAATGACTACCTCCAACAAGCGAGAGTCTAACCACCGTCCCTTGACGTTCAACGGCATTACCATCGCCGAATCCCCCACCATCAACATCCTGGGGGTCACCATTGACCAGAAACTTAACTGGACCAACCACATAAATACAGTGGCAACAAGAGCAGGTCAGAGGCTAGGTATTCTGTGGTGAGTGTCTCACCTCCTGACTCCCCAAAACCTTTCCACCATCTACAAGGCACAAATCAGGAGTGCGATGGAATACTCTCCACTTGCCTGGATGAATGCAGCTCCAACAACACTCAAGAAGCTCGACACCATCCAGGACAAAGCAGCCCGCTTGATTGGCACCCCATCCACCACCTTAAACATTCACTCCCTCCACCACCGGCGTACCATGGCTGCAGTGTGTACCATCTACAAGATGCACTGCAGCAACTCACCAAGGCTTCTTCGGCAGCACTTCGCAAACCCGTGACCTCTTCCAGCTAGAAGGACAAGAGCAGCAGGCACATGGGAACACCACCACCGCCAAGTTCCCCTCCATGTCACACACCATCTTGACTTGGAAATATATCGCCGTTCCTTCATCGTCGCTGGGTCAAAATCCTGGAACTCCCTCCCTACTAGCACTGTGGGAGTACCTTCATCACACGGACTGCAGTGGTTCAAGAAGGCGGCTCACCACTACCTTCTCAAGGGCAATTAGGGATGAGCAATAAATGCTGGCCTTGCTTGCAACGCCCACATCCCATAAAACGAATTTAAAAAAAATCAGTTTTGTATGTTGTTGTTTTATTAATGCTTACCTCACCAACTATGGAAGTTACTGAATGTATTTTCTTTTCTTTATGGGTTCCAGTCTGATAACCTCTTTTTGAAGGCTCTAAATCAAACTCAGTGATTTGAAAAGATAATAAGTGTCTGTTTAATTGAAAAAGCTGCCAATCAGACACATGAATAAACAAATCACACAGCATATAGGAACAGGAGTAGGCCATTTAGCTCCTCGAGCCTGTTGAGGTATTCAATGAGATCATGGCTGGTCTGTGACCTAACTCCATATACCCGCCTTTGGCCCATATCCCTTAATACCTCTGGTTAACAAAAAACTATCAACCTCAGATTTAACATTAACAATTGACCTAGCATCAATTGCCATTTGCAGAAGATAGTTCCACATTTCTACCACCCTTTGTGTGTAGAAATGTTTCCTAACTTAACTCCTAAAAGGTCTGGCTCCAATTTTTAGACTATGCCCCTTAGTCCTAGAATCCCCAACCAGCAGAAATAGTTTCTCTCTATTAATACCTTGAAAACTTCAATCACCCCTTAACCTTCTAAATTCCAAGGAATACGACCTTGGTTTGTGTAATCTCTTCTTGTAATTTAACCCTTAGAGTCCAGGTATTATTCTGGTACATCTACGCTGCACTCCCTCCAAGGCCAATATATCCTTCCTAAGATGTGGTGCCCAGAACTGCTCACAGTACTCCAGGTGTGGTCTAACCAGGGTTTTGTATAGCTGCAGCATAACTTCTACCCCTTTGTATTCCTTTCCTCTAGCTATAAAGGCCAGCATTCCATTAGAACTTTTGATTATTTTCTGTATCTGTCCATGACATTTTAATGATCTATGTACCTGGACCCCCAAGTCTCTTTGGACCTTCACTGTTTTTAGCCTTTCACCATTTAGAAAATATTCTGATCAATCCTTTTTAGGTCCAAAGTGGATGACCTCACATTTGCCTACATTGAAATCCATTTGCCATGGTTTTGCATATTCGCTTAATCTATTAATATTTCTTTGTAATTTTATGCTTCCATCTACACTGCCTACAATGCCGCCTATCTTTGTGTCATCAGCAAACTTGGATATGTGGCTTAGTATCCCATCATCTAAGTTGTTAATAAATACAGTGAATAGTTGAGGCCCCAACACAGATCACTGCGGGACACCACTAGTCAAAACCTGCCAATTAGAGTACCTGCCCATTATTCCTACTCTCTGTCTCCTGCCGCTCAGGTAACTTCCTATGTGCATTTGAATTGAGTGGCTTGGCTTCTCCCTCAAGTACACTGTTGAGACACCAACTGCTGTAACATTCCCTCAGGAGGGTTGGAATACAAAGGGGTGGAAGTTATGTTACAGCTGTACAGAGCTCTGGTTGGACCCCATTGGGATTACTGCGTTCAGACCTGGGCACCGCACCTTAGGGAGGATATGTTGGCTTTGGAGGGGGTGCAGCGCAGATTCACCAGAATTATACCGGGACTAAAAGGGTTAAGTTATGAGGGCAGGTTGCATAGGCTGGGCTTGTATTCCCTTGAATATAGTAGATTAAGGGGTGATCTAATTGACGTGTTTAAGATGAATAAAGGATTAGATAGGGTAGATAGAGAGAAGCTATTTCCCCTGGAGGGAGAGCCCAGAACACGGGGGCAGAACCTTAAAATTGGAGCTAGGCCATTCAGGGGTGATGTCAGGAAGCACGTCTTCACACAAAATCTGGAATTCTCTCCCCCAAAACGCTGTTGAGGCTGGGGGTCAATTGAAAATTTCAAAACTAAGATGGATAGATTATTGATCAGCCAAGAGTGTTAAGGGTTACGGAACCAAGGCGGAGAGATGGAGTTAAGATACAGATCGGCCATTATTTAACTGAATGGTGTAACAGGCTCGCGGGCTGAATTGCCTCCTCCTGTTCCTATGTTCCAAATGTATGGTGACAGGATTATAGAAGCCAAAATCAAGTTAAATCTTAGACAAAAATAATTAGTTCTTGTCACTGTGATGTCACTCCAGATATCAAATTCACTAATTTAATGAGCTCTGTGGCACTGAAGTATAACCCTTCAGATGTGAAGAAAATAGGCAAATTAGAATCATATTTGATTTTTATCTTATTTTTCTTCACTATCTTAGGAACCCTCTCACACCAGGCAGCATTTTCCACTGAGTACTGCTCAATACTTGTTCCCGATAGCAGGAATTCACCCTATGTGACCTGCTTCCTGACCTTTGCCACTCCAACTCTTGAACTCAACATAGTGATATACTCAAGAATGAAACTAATTGACTTGGCCATCCTACTCACCCCCTTTGTAAGGTTTTGTATAACTTTAATGGGGGTACATGAGGCAATCTGAGGCCATATTATTAGTAGAATTGTATTGTTACTCAGGCAGATATGCTAGATCATTGGTTATTGACTCATCCAAACATCATTCACCTACAGTTAAGCAAAGCCTGGGTTCCATGCAGGGCTTGCTAATGATTTACTTCCTGAGCTCGTCCTTAACCCCTTCTAAATTATCCACAGACCTCTCATGAATATTCCTGGAAACATCTTCATCATCATTGTCTTTATAAACACTGGTTATTTGCTACAAAATCCCTTGGCTGTTGCAAGTAATTCAAGCACTAAATCCTCTTTTTTTCCCAAAAGAAAACCTCTAGATCCCCCTGTAGTGTTGGGATGAACACACTACACCCACTTTGCAGAAACGCAAGATCTTTGGTCAGTACTCCCCTCGACAGCATGGCTATGATCGCGAGCTCAGCCTGTGCGAAACAATGGCGCCATGCACGTGTCCTTTTGTTGGGAAGTAACATAGCATTTCAGACACCTGCCATCCTTTGTTAATGCTGCAACCAGATCTGACACTTAATTCTTCCACTGTCATTGAGAAAGCACTTGCCTTTTGTTTTTAAATAGGTTGTAGAAGATTACAGACAGTAAAGATTTAGTTATCCAGCCTCTGTAACAATAACCTCTCATTCAGTATTGCGTTGTTTTGCATAGGGAAAGGGTCTGTAGTTTTCTTATTTGTGAAATAAAAGAAACATTAATGTTTGGATTATAACCTCATAGAAGCATCTTGTCCTGTTAATTTCCACTGCTGTTCAAGACAATGGGGACAAGAGCCCATGTGCAAGCTTGCTGTGGTTTTCATTGTCTTGTGTTAGCCAATGGCAGCATGTGTTAAGATGTCTTATATAAAAATATACATGAGCCACAGAATTAATATTTATGTATACATGGCAGCTCGACCACATGACCTGTTGACAGCTACCTGGGCACAGAGACACTTCTTTTTCCAGGTTCTTGTGCATCGTGCAAAGTATAAAAATAAAATAGTAAGCACAAAATATAAGGAAGAATCAAAGACAATGCTATTTATAGGATACAATTAGTCAAATGGTAAGATAGCTGCGCCTCAAACAGCTACATGTACATTTTGGCCTTAACGCGCCACTTGGAATTTTGCATCTTCAGTTGTCTCTACTGAGTTGAGGAAGAAGAGTTTCTGAGGAAGGATACCTCATAGACTGGGAAAGATAACGCCAATGTCTAAAAGTTTTGGAAAAGTCTGCAGAACATTGTGAAGCTCAACCAGCCAGTGAGCGATGCTTGACAATGAACAGTTATAATTGAAGAAAAAAGCTTTTTGAAAATTGTAGGGAGGAAAGCAAATCTAAAGAAACCAAATATTGTGCTTAAACATTGAATAATACTCGAGCTGTGGAAAAATGCTCTTGCTTCTGGAATTAAAAGTCTATTTGCTAATTAAGTCAAAACCTTCTAAAAGCATAACAGAAATCCTTTGCTAAGATTGCCAATTATGCCAAAGTAATATATTACTGAATAAATGCCATGCTGCACTTAATAAACCAATCTCCCCACAAAACAAATCCCCAATCTCGAGTCCATCGGGGGAGGCACCCAACTCCAGCTGGGATCTTGTCCGCTGGGATGCAGGGAGGATGAGTTACCTTGAACATTCTCAGACATGTCATAGCAACTGGAAGCAGGTGTTTGTAAAATCTGGAAATGACATATAGCACGGGGAGGGGATAAAAAATGGAAATTAACTTTTGGAAAGCCGCAGATACAAAATAGGAGAATGAAGATGTGAAATAGGAGGCCTTCTAAAATCTGTTGATCATTGAAAGCATGTGGCCAGATAAAAGAAGGATATATCAAACACAAATACTCCCAACTCCCTATGAAGGCTTTTCCAGGATTCAGGCTGAGTCCTACTCAGGGCGCTAGGGGGAGGGGGAGGGCGTGGGGTGGGGAGGGGGTGGTGGTGGTTGCAGATTTACTTTATCCATTCCCTTAACGACTTTATCTACCTCCATAACATCACCTCCCAAATTACTGCTTGACTGGCTGAAAAGCTGAAGCTGCTCCAATCTTTCCTTATAGCTCAGGCCTTTGGTACTTCATGGTTCTTCCCTGCACGGCCTTCAGTGCTTGCTCTCCCTTGTTTCTCAGAGACCTGTACAGATTAACCACAACTTCTCCTGACTTGTACTGAACAGTTTTGGCTAAATATTCCAACATTCTGTCGGCCCTTTTGATTGCTACCCTACATTGGTTGGCGATATTGAGCATGGAGAGTGATGTAAGAAAACTACTAGGAACTTGGTCTAAGCATTAAACAAAGCTTTAATCAACTGTTTTACAACAGGGTCTAGTTGTGTCCTTCACTAGTTCCTGTTAAGAATGTCCTGCGCAAGCTGGGTCCGTTCCCGAGTATTTATACTCTCCCTGGACAGCGCCACCAGCAGGCCGCTCAGTATTATTTCATAAGTCTTTCTTTCATGAATGACTGATTCATGTCAGAGACCATTAAGATATCTTTCAGCTTCATCTTCAGCTGCTTTCACACTATTCATGGCCCACGTTTGTCCTCAGATTTTCCTTCCTTTTTGCAGTACTTAACACTTGTTTCTGTTAAATCTCAACTGTCATTTTATTTACAAAAAAGTGCCCAACAGAAAGCCAAATTTTCTGTCCAACAAAGCTCCATTTTTTAGATGAAATAGAAACTCTCAGATGGAACCTTCCCAGGATATCAGCTATGACCAACTATAGCTCCCGTCCGAACTGCAGGGACACAGCTCATCTGACTTAAAAGCAGAGGAATAATTTTTGCCCAAGGTATTATCTGCTGTATGAAATGAGGTGAAAGAATAAACTCTTGCATTTATCTTAGATTTTTGTTCCATGAAAATGCTTAGAGATTCAATCTTCTGTCTGTAAGATTTTTCCTTTTTAATTTAGGAAGAATGAAGGAGACTACCATTCAGGCATTTTAGATATCTGATAATAAATGCCTTAATATACGACTGAGGTAGGAGCACTACGAATTCTGACATACACAGTGGGCTGGATTTTCATTGAGGAGTCGGGTAGGAGGCGGGACTACAACTTTCGGGGTTGTAGTCCCGCCTCCATCGAGTTGTAGCCAACCCGTGTGATTTTGACTTGATTGACCTTGTTGAGCCCACCCAGCGGGCTCAGCAGGCCAATTAAGGGCCACCCAGCAACAGGTGACATCACAGATTGATATTTCATCTGTCAAGACCTTTTGACAGATGAAATATCAGCGTTCGACAGCTGTTTGAAGCTGTCAAACACTGACAATCTGTACTCTAAGTTAATTCCTTCCTGTCAGGATGATTTAGAGATCTCCCCGGAACAGAAAGCTGAATGCTGGAACTTTTGACAGATCGCGGCCATTCTGCTTTCTGTGCCGGTGAGATGAGGGATTCCCGAGACCTGAAGGAAGGAAGGCTGTAAAGGTATGTAAATGTAAGTACAACTTCTTTAAACACTTTACACACACCAAACATACTTACCTCTGTACTCATGCACCAAGCACTCGCCTGAATACTGGACATCTCGACCCCTCCAAGCCCTTCATCCCGATGGCCCACCTCACTAACTTGGCGTGGTTTGGAGCTGTCGGAAATCCCACATTTCAACAATGAAAATAGGGATTAGGCTAAAAACTGCCTGTTAACTACCTGTTAACAGGCAGTTCATTGGCACTAATCCCCTTCCCGCCTCGGGGAGGCGGGTCCCAGTGTGGGTCGGGTACCCGCCTCCTTTGAAACTGGCATGGAGGTGGGTTGGGGGCGGGATGGGTTCGTGCCCCCCGATTTCAGGATTTTAACCCCCCACACGCCTCCAATCCCGTCTTCACGGCCCAATGAAAATCCTGCCCAGTGTCTTAATTTGTTACTTTCAGATGGCTATCGAAAGAATATATATCCGTCTCCGATCTGTTAGCACCAACTGGCTAGCAATCTTGAGTGTCAGGAAATGTGATGGCTTTTTTACTAAGACAAACTATTCTTTTTTGAATTTGCCATGCCAATCCTGGCGAATTTCTCCTGATAGAATTTTTTGGGGGAAAAATTGAGTCGCGCCCCCTTTGGGGCGCTAACTTCACCGGGGTGCTACTTTTAGCTACTGCCCCGAAAAAATTAGCACCCCCGCGGCCGAAATTCATTGGAAGTGCCCCAAGGGGGAAGCGGGGCACTACTGGAAGTGCCCTGCCTCACTCTTGGGGCGCTGCGAGGGAATATCGCAGCGCTATGTGCTGCAGCACCACGCTGTGCAGCACGTCGCACCTTGGTACTGCAGGTCTTCCTCCCCTTCTTAAAGGGGAAGGGCCTGGTGCAGCGCGACCCGTGGCCCAGCTGGGCCACCAGGGATCAGAGTGCCGGCAAAAAAGTCCGGCACTCAAGAGAAGTGCCGGGCTGACGGAGCGCAGCTGGCACGCCGCAGGGGGGCTGGTCAGGAGGCTGCGGACGGCAATGGGGGCAGGTGCTGGCAGGTGGCCAGCAGCAAAAATGGCCGGCCGGCACCTCGCCTTTAATTAGCGCTGCCCCGGTCGCAGGTAGGTCCCCCTGACCCCGTCGGACATAGCGTCCGGTGGTAAGTCAGGGGGCGCTACTGAAGATCGCGACTGGGGTGCGAGCGGGGTGCTGTGCACGGTGATGACATCATCGCTGGCGGCGCAGCGTTGCGGGGCGCTAACGGTTACCACCGCCGCTAACCTCCCGCTGAATTTCTCCGGAGGTGTTGGTTGCACTGCGCCCTGGCCCTAGTTGCTTTGTGCCCCGTTAGTGCCCTCTTACGGTGCTAATGGGAGACGCAAAGCAACCGAATTTTTAGGCCTTGGTCTCTTTCTTCTTCCATTGTCACGGGACAAAACTGTTCCTCGCTGATATCTAGATGAATGATTATTACACAGGATGAGGGGGAAAAAGTATATATTCCTTTTAAAAAAAGGAACATACCAAGGTCTAGGCCACAGTGGTTTGATAAGGAGGTAGAAGGAATATATAAAAACAAACAAATACTTCAGAAAAACAAAAAAAGGAGGATTGGGATTCCTACATAGAGGAGCTCAGGATAGCCAACAAAGTATGCAAAAAAGTAATAAAGTACAGAATTAAATTACAGAGGGTAGCAGGAGGGATATAAAAAAGTTTTACAGCTATGTTAATAGTCGAAGGAAGGTCAAAGAACAGGTGGGCCCATGAAAGGATTCATTGGGTTAAACTTTTGCAAATGATCAGCATATGGCAAATATATTGAATGGATTTTTCAGACCAGGTTCCAGAAAGGAAGGTGTATAAAAATTCCAGTTATAGTAAATGGGGCTAAGTGATCCATAGCACATATGGAAAGAAAGTGATATGCCCAAACTGAAAGGATTAAATAGCACTTGACAAATTTCCATATATGATGCTAGTAAGAAAGCTTAAAAGTTCATGGAATAGTTGACAGATTGTCCAGATGGATTGAGAACTGGCTTGTCAACAAAAGACTAGGGTGGTATTTAACGGAAAAAGTTCTGGCTGGAAAAAAAGGAAGCAGTGCAGTTCCGCACGGATCTGCTATGGGATACCTACCATTTATAATAGTTGTGAATGACATGGTGCATGATGTCTGTAGTATTATCATGACATTTGCAAATCTTTGTGGACAGGTAATGAGTGTTATAAATCTCATCATCATCAAGAAACTACTCATGAAAT
Source organism: Somniosus microcephalus (assembly GCF_052327205.1). Classification (NCBI taxonomy): domain Eukaryota; kingdom Metazoa; phylum Chordata; class Chondrichthyes; order Squaliformes; family Somniosidae; genus Somniosus; species Somniosus microcephalus. The sequence goes on from NC_141006.1 coordinate 32,830,683, forward strand.
AACGCTGGACGGCCAGCTGGTGGCGCCGTCCAAGGAGTATAAATCCTCGGGCGTCGGCCCCAGCTTTCCAGGGGCATTTTGTAAGACAAGGAACTAGTGAAGTACAACTAGACCTCCATGTTCTGAAACAAGTTGATTAAAGCCTTGCTTTATGCTCAAACCAAGTGCGTAGTGAGCTTTATTATGTCAATGAGTAAAAAGAATGGCCCAAAATTTGCTGTCAAAATAACGGTGAGGCTAATAGCGCTGTTATTTAAGTCCAAATGCCACAGCAACTTCTGGCGAGGGCAGATGCACGATTAAACGTGGAAATCAAAAAGTTTCTGTTGGAGATGCACCACTCACCGTTAGCTTTGCGAAAAAGGCATCTTGCTGTCTGGCTCCACATTGAAATCCATTCAGTGGTGTGAAGTTCCAGCACTTGCATGGTAGATATGGAGTAAACTCGCCACCGAAAGTTAAGTCATTTCAACTCTAAGTACCCTTTTAATAACATGGTGAGTGCTAATTACTACCAGTGAACTGCTTTGGCACTGAAACTAAACTATTACAGGTGTGGAGTCTCATTTCTTCAGGTTTTAATTGTTGTTTAAAAGCAATGTACTGTATATATTTTTAAATTTTTCTTTCTGGCTTTTTTTTCTCTCTCTCTTAATCCAATCTTCCTTTCTCTCTCTTTATTTCTCTTTCTGTACCTGATTTGACATTGAATTCACCCACTGTAATTTACACTGCCTTGTTCAGACCTTGCGCTGTTCATGTCACAATCCTTCAGTCTGATTGGTTAAGGAGATACACAGTTGCTTGCCCTGATGCCCTGTAGAGGGCGCTGCACCATTTCCCTCTCACACTTCAAGCAACTGTAAGAATTCGCAATAATTTACAGTTCTGAAGATTCATTTTTTTGATTAAAGAATCCCTGGGCGATGTGTTTTTAAATTTCCAGGGATAAAAATGGCTGTCACCACATGGCCGAAGACAAAGGACAATGCTTTGTTTACAAAGCAATTGAATGCTATTAGCATTTGTTTGTATATCGAGTGGATACATCTAAACTGCAGAAGAGACTTTTGTACCTTGAATGGGAAACGTTTAACATTTGAATGTGTTTTAAATCACCCAGCACTGGACAACAGAGCAGTTGTATCTCCCTTTTGTTTCAGCCCAGGGAGCTCCGGAAGACACATTAACCCAGTCCAACCACTCTGAGTTAGCCAATCACAGCTTTCTCTTGTGTATTGGACCCTTTGGGCGGGGAATTTTGCACACAGCCCTTGCAAGGCAGAACGGCAGGGGCCTCACCAGGTATAAAGATAGCGGCTGAGAAGCTATCTCTCTCTCTTACTTCGCTGGACCACAGGTGAGCAGAGTTTCTGACTTCTCAACAAAGCAACCTAGTTAAGGAGTTTGGGGTGGTGATTTAAGGGAATTGCTAAGATTGTTTAAATAACATTGTAGCCATTGTATCCCTCGTTTTTGCCGTCTGCAACTCCGTTATATAGTTTTACTGTAATTACTGTGTTCGTGTGGTATAGTTTGATATTTTGATTATAGTTTCTTTTAGTTAATAAAACTTGATTTTTTTCTCTCATCCAAACTACGTGTCTGTTTTAATATCAATAATTATAAGCCCTGCAGTCAGAACTGGAAGGTGGGGCAGTGATTCGAAACCGCTGTTTTAAAATTGGTTTTATTGGAATTGGTCTGATGTGCAGGCAAAGGCTGTAAGACCAGGACAATTACTTTAAATCAGTTTATAGAAGCCCCCAAACCCTTACACAACTTGCCACACAAGATTAAAAGGGCAAGGGCATGTCTAACTAACAGCGAGTACCGTTTGTTGGCTTGCTACAGCAATTTTGGCCCATTAACTAGACAAATTGGGCCAGACCTTGCTGGTGGGTGGAGGGGGGGGGGGCGAAGCATCTCGCGGTGTGCCCCGTTAGTTAGACATTTTTGCTCCAGCAAGATCCAGCCCTCTGTGGCAAGTTTAGTGGACAATTAATGTGCAAATCCAGCAAGTTCTTACAAATAACAGGGAGGCTAAGGGCGAGATGCTGTTTCTGCGAACTAAACAGGGGGAGTGGCATAAATCGACCACCAAGTTCGGGAGATTTCCAACTCACGGCATAGCCCCTGAAATTGCTGGGCGATTTGCATATTAATAAAAGCATGCATCATTAACACGCCATTATTTTTCCAGCAAGAACTGGCCCATTATATAGATGGACTGAGGTATATTGGATAGATTTTAACATGGATTAATGTAGGGTAATACATACAGGAACAAGTAACAGTTAACACATGTATAATTTCAAAGGGCGTCCATTAACCGAGGCCAAAAATGAAAAGGTTGCGAGAGTGATCATCCATCACACTCTAGAGGCATCTCACCAATGTTAGACAGTTACTAAAGAGGCAAATTGGGTACTGGGTGCCATCTGGACGGCATTGGACTACAATTCATAACAGGTTGGACTGACAATATACAAATCAATAGTCAATTTTGTTGTGCAGTTTTAGTCACCCTATCTCAGAGAAGACATACATGCATTAAAAACGGTTCAGGGAAGAGTGATCAGGATGATTCCAGGCCTCATAGGACTACATTTAATTCCATAGGAGGGAGGCAGGATACAAGTCTTCAAAACCATGAAAGATATAGATGATATTAAAGTAAACGTATCTGGGTCAATGAACATAGGACTAGAGACATGCAAAAGTCACAAGCCTCAAGCCAATGGTTAGCGATTGGAAAAAAACTTTCCCCATAGAATAGTGAACATATGTGGAACAAACTCCCAGAGAAGGGACTTGATTTGGGAGTCAATTTGCACCTCTAATAACAAGCTGCATTGATATCTGTTGAAAAGCATGATTAAGGATTGCAGAAATATTTAATAACACTGTTTAATTTATTTTTGAGGAGACAGAGGCAAAGTAAATTACTGCTACCTAAAGTAGAGGATCAATAGGTGGTGTGGGGGAGATGCCCCATAAATAATGATCATATATGATCTCCAGATGGAGTGAGCTTAATGTAATGAATGGCATTCTCTCACTCTGAATGTCCTTACAGTCTTATGTCATTACAAGCTAATTTCATAAGAACACAAGAAATAGGAGCAGGAGTAGGCCATTCGGCCCTTCGAGCCTGCTCCGCCATTCAATAAGATCATGGCTGATCTTCTACCTCAACTCCACCTTCCTGCACTATCCCCAGTGCCCAATTTCAGTGTGCATGTTGGCAAGGACCATTAGACACTTCAGGTCAACAGTAATGGTATTACAAACCTCAACAGTAATGATGTCCTGCTATTAACTAAATGCGCTGGTCATCAACTAACAATCGCCAACACACTATTCCACCTGGCTGTCAAATACAAGACAACCTGGATGCACCATTATTCTAAACACTGACATTGCTCTGATTATGCCATTGCACACCAACAAAACATTAAAGCCACACAGGAAGGCAACTTCTGGGGCTGATCAGTGAATGGTTCAATCTAAGCTCTTGCTTAGATTGTCATGGCATTCCACCAAAGAATTTTGGCTCATAAATCATCCTTGCGTTTTGTTGTCAACTACCTTAAAAACACAAGGCCAAAATTTCCAGAATTTTGATGCGCCTTCCTGATCGGGCAGGTGCACAAAATGTAGGGAGGAGTCACTGTGAGAGCCCCAGAGGCCCCCCGCACCCCATCACTTCTGGGATTTCCCATCAGAAGCGAGAGTGGATGCTGAAGAAAGTCTTGGGCATATTCAAGTGAAATGTCATTGACAGAAATACAGCATCCAATGTATATTCCTGTTATTTGCACCGTAGCAATGCCAGGCATTAGGAATGCATTGCACTCCTAGTGTTCAGCCTTGCTAAGGAGGCAGTGGCGGGGTGGGGGGTGGAGAGGGAGTTAAATTTTAAATGGCCTGCAAGTTGAATGCAATCGAGCATAGAGCAATCAATAACACTCGGCAAGCAAAAGAAATTCAAAATTTCGCAAAATTTGGAAGCTTATCGTCAGCTGCCCCTGGGACAGCTCGCCTTGGTCAACTGCCCGAGGCAGCAGTGATAGTTCTCATCTTCTCCCAGAGATGGGCTCAAAATCCGCCCCCCCCAGAACCTGCCACAAATAATGATCCTGACCCTGGAACATCTGCCGGGGTCAGGGTGGATTGTGGCGGGTGAAAGAATGTACCACCATCCATCCAATAGATTTCTCATTGGATCGGATTATTCAGTACACAGACTACTGTCAACAGCTCACCGAATGGAAAGAAAGAACTTGCATTTATGTAGCGCCTTATCACATGCTCAGGATGTTCCAATAGACTTACTGGCCAATTAATTACTTTTGGATTGTAGTTATTGTTGTTATTTAGGCAAATGATGCAACCAATCTTGCACAGCAAGAGCCCACAAACAGGAAATGAGATGAACGACCTGATAATCTGTGATTGGTGATGTTGGTTGAGAGAGGAATGTTGGCCAAGACAACAGGAGAAATCCCTGCTCTTCTTTGAATAGTGCAATTGGGATTTTTACATCCACTTGACCAGGTGGACAGAGCTTTGGTTTAACATCTCATCTGAAAGATGGCACTGCCAACAATAAAGCAAGAAAGAAAGAACTTGCATTTATATAGCGTCTTTCATGACTTCGGGACATCCCAAAGCTTTTCATAGTCAATGAGGTACTTTGGAAGTGTAGTCATTGTTGTAATGTAGGGAAACACTGCAGTCAATGTGCACAAATAGCAATAAGATAAATGACCAGATAATCTATTTTAATGATGTTGATTGTGGAATATATGTTGCCCAGATCATAAAGAAAGAAAGACTTGCACTTATATAGCGCCTTTCAGGACCACTGGACATCCCAAAGCGCTTTACAGCCAATTAAGTACTTTTTGAAGTGTAGTCACTGTTATAATGTAGCAGCCAATTTGCACACAGCAAACTTCCACAAACAGCAATGTGATAATGACCACATAATCTCTTTCTGTGATGTTGATTGAGGGATAAATATTGGCCAGGACACTGGGGAGAACTCCCCTGCTCGTCTTTGAAATAGTGCCATGGGATCTTTAATGTCCACTGGAGAGAGCAGACAGGGCTTCGGTTTAACATCTCATCCGAAAGACGGCACCTCCAGCAGCGTAGCACTCCCGCAGCACTGCACTGGAGTGTCAGCCTAGATTTTTGTGCTCAAATCTTTGGGGGTGGGGTGGGGGGGGTGGGTGGAGGACTTGAACCCACAACCTTTTGACTCAGAGGCGAGTGTGCTGCCCATTGAGCCACAGCTGACACTCATGGGGAGAATTCTCACGCTCTTCTTCAAATAGTGCCATGGGATCTTTTCTGTCCACCTGAGGAAGGAGAAGGGACCTCAGTTTAACATCTCATCTAAAAGGCAGCACCTCCAACAGTGCAGCACTCCCTCAATACTGTCAACCTCGATTATGTGCCCAAATTCCGAAGTGGAGCTTAAACAGATGACCTGAAGCGAGAGTTATACCACTGGCACTCCCTGAGTACTGCACTGAAGTGTCAGCCCTTGGCCTGGAGTTTCCCCCGTATTTGGGCCTAGATATACCTGTAATCAGGGCACAAACAAATTGCATGGCTTAAAAGATCGTGGAAATTTAGGTGTAATAGAGTTACGTGGGCAACTACAATCTGCCCAAGTCTCTTCACTGTTTGACATCCGTCCATCAAACCCTCCGTCCGAATGAATCTCCGCGCACAAAATTGGCCACGGTCCCAACTATGAAAAACGAATATCCTCCAATTGGATTTGTTTGGGGTGGGGGGATCTCTCAACATTGCGACCAGATTTTCAGCTGCAGCAGGAGACAAAGTCTGGTCTTTTAACTGCAATTTTTTTAACATTTAAAAAAAATATATATCCTCACTGTAACCTGCACTGGATTTACTGTTTCTTTAAAGCATTTTTATGGAGTAACTATAAATTACATTAAAAATTGAAAAGTTTCCCCAGTTGTAGCTTTTTAAACATGCTGTGCCTGATGTGCACGAGTGATGGTTAAACTTAAGTTTTAAGACTCAAAGAAGAAATATATTCGTGTGGTTTCAGTGCTTTTCTTGGGCCCCGAATCTTTACACTGATTTATGCCATTTACGTCCATTTTAAGTTCGGACGTATTCTAATAAAATTGGGAGGATACTTGGACGTACCTTGATGTTGGCATAATAGGCGCGATATTGGGCACATTTTCGGGTCTAACCTCTGGGTTGTGCCCAAGGAGGAAACTCTTGGCCAAATTATTATTGTAATAATTTTATGAAATTGTGCGGCTGGAATGAAGCCTCACCTGCTGGGAGCGTGTATCAGAAATTTGAGGACATGCTTCCATCTATTACAGATGGAAAATTGTGGGGCGCACACACACAATTTCTTGATAAGCAAGGCTGGTGGGCAAGGCTCCACGACTGGGGGGCAAATTTATAAAATTATTCCTTATGTGGCGATTTGGACTTCAATCCACAACCTTCTGACTCAAAAGCGAGAGTGCTGCCAACTGAGCAGAATGTTCTAAACCATTTCTGAGAGGCAACACGCAATCGGAGAGTGGAATGCATTCAGGAGCACAACTTATCAGACTATGCAAAAACAATCGGTACTGTTAAGCAAATACCCAGACTGGTTCAATGAATATGACACAGTTATTGAGGTACTCTTGAACGAGAGGCTCATAGCATTGTGACAAAATAGTCAGATTTCTGTATTTTATACATAATGGGCCGTATATTCCGATGCCTACGGGTGTGTTCGAGCTGTGTACACACCCGTAGGGACATTGGAACTGCCAGTTTCAGGCATGCGAAGCGCATGTGCTGAAAACCGGCATTTCCGATCTGTCAAGAATGCTCTTGATAGATTGGACGCCTGCCCTGGAGAAGGGCCTCTGCGGGCAGAGAGTTCCGCTTTCTAGAGAACCTCCGCCCGCAGAAAACCATTAGAAATCTAAAACCTGGTAAAAGCAGGCGTTGAAAAAAGTTAAAACTATTTTAAAAATTCACTTATTTATAATTTAAAAATACTTTTAAAAAAGGTTAATTTATTTTTAGCCCCGTAAAAAACTTTCATTATTTTTTTCAGAAAATTACATTTTTGTTTAAAATATTTAATTTATTGTAATTTCAACTCATTTTAAAAATGTGATGTTTAAAAAAAAAAATATTTAATGTTTTACAGTGTTTTTGGGGTGATCTCCATTCATGTATTTGACAGGTCTATCTGTCAAGTGTATGAAGGGAGATTCCCTTCTCCTATTGGCTCCCCATGGCCCACATGATACCAGGGACACTTGTGAACTGCATAGAATCATAGAATCATAGAAAGTTACAGCACAGAAGGAGGCCATTTCGGCCCATCGTGTCCGCACCGGCCAACAAAGAGCTATCCAGCCTAATCCCACTTCCCAGCTCTTGGTCCGTAGCCCTGCAGGTTAGAGTAGCCCAAGTGCATATCCAAGTACTTTTTAAATGTGGTTAGGGTTCCTGCCTCTACCACCCTTTCAGGCAGTGAGTTCCAGACCCCCACAACCCTCTGGGTGAAGAAATTTCCCCTCAGATCCCCTCTAAACCTTCCACCATGCGCCTCTGGGATATGTGGGCCCTGCACATTTCGAGTTTGGAGAGGCCCAGGAACGGAAGTATATGCGCCTCAGGAGCCCTCAGGTAAGTTCGTAGATTTTTTTCAGATCGGAGGCCTCCACACGCAGGAAGCGTCCGATCGGAATTTTAGATAGATAGGATAAATTCATTACAAACTTCAGCTGGGTGTAACAGTAGGGAACATTCATTGTGCCACCGTTGACTAATACAGACAACTGGCCCGACCTATCAGTTCAGTGTATTCAGTGAGGAATGGCAATCTTGGATCATAGAATCATAGAATCTTGGATGGGTTCTCTTTGTTTGTATCTATGCCTTTGTTCAGGAATCAACTCAAATCGAAAACAAAGTTGTTCAGATTGCTAGAGACACTTAAATGGAAAGTTAATAGGTACAAACTGACGATCCACGGTTTTAAAAATTAATTCCTCTGATTGCTGAACTATTAAAGCAAAATGTTTGCAGGAATACCTGGAACCTCACCTCACAAGGTGTTACAGCCAACTTCAAAGGTTTGGCAGCAACATGAAAGAATTTCCATGACATAAATAATTGTGCAGATTGCGCACATCTTTAGTTGCAGGATGATCTGCAGAACAGGAGATCTGAACTCTATGGGTAAACTGGGGCTTGTCTCAAGCAAGTACAGCACTGCATTGTGAAGATCTATGAAAAGTCCTATCAATCTGAGTAAGAAAGACATTCTAAGATAAGTATTTTAACTTACTGTGGCCGAATTCTCTCTTTATTGTTTTCTAAGTAATGTGCTCTGAGTATCTTGTTGTGACTTACTGTTTCTGTGAACAATTTTAATTGTAAAATTAGTTTTAGCCTATACATATTATTCTTAATGTAAGGTTATTTGCCACTTTGCGAAGGAGAGGATGTGATGGATGTACTATGTGGTCACTAGTATATTATATAGAGGAGAATTGTTAGTCCTGTGATATAGCAAGATGCAAGTTTCGCAGGAGGCTTGGTCTACCTAAGGAAACAGCTTTTTTGCTGTGAGCACAAAAGTATTAGAAGAAAGCCCAAGCTGTAATTCACGTATCTTGATTGGTTCTATGGTCAGTCCAATATCTCCAAAAAACACTATGCTCAGAAATCAACTGTAGTCTAAACTTAGGACACTACAAGATATTGGGGGAATGAGAAAACAGAGGCGCTTCAGTTCTCTGCTGACCAGCATCATACCAGTTTTGACCTTGAAACCTTCCTGCCACCTCTGGCGTATGTCCCTTAGGCATTCTGACCATAAATAAAGGTGACATATTAAACTGATGGGTTGCACATTTCAGTGGCTTTCTCAGTCAACCATCTTATATTATTGCAGAAGGCTAGACAAGATTCAGCAAAATCCATTACAGGATAACTTTACACTTTCCCCAAGCACTGTTGACATGGGCCCTCAAAATCCTCAAGATGCAATCCCAATGGTTACACTGGGGATAATGCCCATTGGTGCCCTACAGCATTGACCTCACCAGAGTTTGCACTGGATTTGTATGGGGAAGGTGGGCGCAAGTGTCATGGCAGGTGCCCGCTTGCCCTATGTAGCCGGAAAATCTTGGCTCCTCTCCAGCAGTTCCCAGCCAACTCCCCTTTGCCCCCATGTAATGGGCTGATCAATACATTTTGTGTTAAATGGCTTTTTTCTTCAGGGAAACACTTGCCTGGTGTTCTGGGGCTCACTTCCACTCATTTGGAGACTAGTAGGCTTTATTTCACTCAACGTGCTGGCCTGCAGTACTTCAACAAATCCCACGTGATCCAGGAAAGTGGGAAACCGAGGTGCAGAGAGTGCCTGCCCCTGGTTCTGGCCCCCGACAATATTTCCATATAATGGTCAGACGACGGTTCCACCCTTTACTAAGCATACTGGAAAATCCTGGAAACGGTGAAGACCTGGTATAATTAGAGTCACGGCAGGAGAGTTTCAGAACCCTTGCAGATTTTTGGGGTCATGGCTTTCATAGGCAGGCTGATCCAACATTGTATCACAAACAAAACATGGCGCCCTACATTGTCTTTGTCGACCAAACTAAAACCTTTAAAACTTTGAGGTGAGAAACTTCTAGCCAAATTTGGTTGGCCAGATAAGTTCATTGAAAATAATACACCAATTTCAGAATGGGCTGATGTGTAGAATAATTGCCAATGGTAATGTTTCAGCTTTAAAATGCTAGGCTCAATCAATTGGTCAGAAAAGAAAGCAAAAAGAAAAGCTAGACTGTATCACTAAGAGCAGCTTCCAATCTATTGTAGAGTGTGGCCATGCTTATGCGCCACGTGTTATATTTGTAAGCCATTTCATTGCTCATGAGCATCATCAAACCATATCCGACTTCCACTGATTATTGTGGTCTTTGTTAGTCATGACAAGACAACTGCCAATGGCTTTTATAACTTTATAAGAGCGCATCTGTTGACAATACTTTGTATTCTTCTCTGATCCTATCAAACTAATCCAATGCCTCAAATTCTGGTGTTCTTTACCCTGTTCTTATTCTGCAGCTTGTTGAAGTAACACAATGTTGTACTGTCTGATTTCCCTGCTGAGCTTTTAACTTTGGTATCAGGAAAATTAATGGGCTGGTTTATAATTAGATGATACTTTTTATTTATTTCTTCTTAGAACTTTAAATGATTTTCTTCTTCCTAGGTTTTCCCATTTAGAGCTCTCTTTACAGTCCCAACATGAATTGGCCCTCTACCTTATTTATCTTCATCTGGAATACATTGGCCTAGAAATTCAGTTGCGTTCGCCAGCCGTTAACGCCATAAGAGGGGTAGATTTCCAGTGCTAGGCACTTAGCGCCCGGGCGCAGGCCGATCTGCGCCTACGCCCAACTTCAGTTGACATTTAGCGCCGGCGCAAAGTGTTTGCGCCCGCTCAGCTGCGCGCGCAGCTTATGACGTCATTTCGTTGTGCAACGCTGTTTGTGCGCCCCAAACCGGAAATTCAGTGGCGCCCGCCCAATGTGGGCGTGGCGCTGTTAAGAACTGTGAAGTGGAACGCAGCAGAGGCCCTGCGGGCCTCGGGGAGCGCTAATTAAAGGGCACTTACACTGAACTATAAAGGCCAGCCATTTTGCTGCAATGACTTCAGTGCTTTGGATTTCTGTACAGAGACCAAGGAACAGACCTTACTGATTTGGGACAACATAGGAGAGGTATTTTTGGCTTCTGGCCAGAGCTTGGAAATTTGACTCTTGTGATTTCACTGTTTGCAAGTTTATTATGGGGGCTGCATGGGGTTCCAACCCTCAGTTCCAGCATTATGTGCGAAGGGCTCGCAGACGCTGTGTGAGAGGGGCAGCCATGCCTAGACGCAGAGGGGCCATCAGGCGTCGGCAACGTAGGCCTTACCCACTCAGGGAATACCGGCAGCAGGTGTCCTATCTCACCATGACTGCCGCGCATTGTGTTAAGAGGCTGCGCTTCAGAAGGGAGGTGGTTGCAGAGATCTGCCAGCTGCTTCACAGACATCTGCGTCCACAGCTGATGTGCAGGACCTCTCTGTCGGTGGAAGTGAAGGTCACGGTGGCTCTGAACTTTTATGCAAGCGGCTCCTTCCAAGCCGCTGCTGGGGACATAGCGAACATCTCCCAGTTCGCCGTGCATCGCTGCATCCGGCAGGTCACCGATGCCCTTTTCGCAAGGAGACACCAATTCATCTCCTTCCCCATGACCCTAGAGAGGCAGGAGCAGTGTGCAGTCGGATTTGCCAGGATCGCCGACTTCCCCATGGTGCAGGGCGCCATTGACTGCACGCATGTGGCTATGCGGGCACCTATCGACAATGCCGAGGATTACTGCAACCGGAAGGGCTACCATTCCCTCAATGTACAGCTGGTGTGTGACCACAGGCAGCGCATCCTAGCTGTCAATGCCCGCTTTCCAGGAAGCAGCCACGATGCATTTATCCTGCGCCAGACTACTGTGGCTGACATGTTCGAGGCACAGCCTCCACCAAGGGGATGGCTTATTGGGGACAAGGGCTACCCTTTGTGTACATGGCTCATGACCCCGCTCCGCGCGCCCAGGACCCCTGCGGAGGAGGCATACAACGAAAGCCATCAAGCCACAAGGAACATCATAGAGCAAACGATTGGCGTCCTCAAGCAACGCTTCCGCTGCCTGGATCGTTCCGGCGGATCTCTACAGTATTCGTCGGATAGAGTCTCCCAGTTCGTCGTCGTTTGCTGCATGCTGCACAACCTGGCTATCCGCAGGACTCAGGCACTGCCACCTCACGTTGGACCACCACCTCAGGAGGACGAGCAGGAGGACCATGAGGAGGAGGAGGAGGAGGAGGAGGAGTACCAGCCCAGGAGGGAGCCACAAGGTCCAAGGGCCGTCCGCCGGCGGCTTATTGAACGGCACTTCTAGGCCCCCTGTCAGGGAATGGCTTGTGGCAATGAACGCACCTGAATGCAGCCGCTCCGCAAGCCCTCAGCCGGTTAACGCAACAACCACTTGAAACATGACACCTGGACAAGCTGAATAAATAAAAAGCTTTATTTAACAAACTCAGGGCCCTTCCCACATGAAACAGAGAAACAGACAAGACCCCCAAAAAACAGTCAAAAACATATCTCACTCCCACAACCTGGGGAGGAATAACAAAACTTGTCAATAACATTTGCCTTCATCCTCGGCCTTCCCAAAATAAGCCCCCCCACCTCCAGAACACAACCACCCCCATATAAAAAAACATTTGCCTTCATCTTCGGCCTTCCCAAAATAAGCCCCCCCACCCCCAGAACACAAACACCCCCATATAAAAAAAACAGTTGGCAACACACTCTACTTGGTGTGCCAAGAGGGCGAGTCCTTGTGCAGGCTTCTCCGGCCCCTGCCCGACCTGTTGCTCCGCCTCAACCTGGGCCCTGTGGGTGTGGCAAGGCTGGGGGAAGGCTCCTGAGGGGCACACTGCGTGACGGCAGATGCCCTTGGGGGTCGGCCTAGACGAGGTCCGGCCCTGGAGTGGCCGGCTGCTGACTGCTGCAGCTGTGGCTGGGCAGCATCAGTCTCTGCATCAGCTCGTCGCACCTTGGCTGGGGGAGTGGCAGTGGCGGCTGCAGCAATGGGGGCAAGCTGGCTGATGCCAGGCACTCGCTGGTCGCCAGAGACACTGGCACTCGGCCGGGCTGGCACTGCAGCAAGCGCAGCAATCTGGTGGAGGCCAGACCGCTGTGCTGCAGCAGGGCGGCGGGTGCCCTGGCGATGCTTCCGTGACACCACGAGTGTGGCAGAAGTGAGTGCCCGAACTGCCCTGGTCTGTGCCCGCATCAGATCAGCCAGTGTCTGCACGGCACCACTCATGAACTCGCGACTCGCGTCCTGTGCTGCCGCGAGTTGGTCGACACCCCTGGCCTGTGCTGCCGCGAGTTGGTCGACACCCCTGGCCTGTGAGTCCCTGAAAGCGGCCACACTATGAGCCAGGGACTCAATGGCCTGAGGCATCTGTCCCACAACCCCCATGAACTCGTTGTGGCGCCGCTCCGAGGCCGCGGACATTTCATCAAGGAGGCGCACCTCCTGGGCGAGGACCGTCTCCGGACTGGAGGGCGGACTCTCCCTCTGGGGAGAAGGCCGCCGAGCTGCCCGACCCTTCCCGCGTGCCTGGACGCCACTGGGCCCAGCAACTGCCCTCCCCTGCAACACTTCCCCCCTCTGGGGAGAAGGCAGCCGTGCTGCCCGACCCTTCCCGCGTGCCTGGACGCCACTGGGCCCAGGAGCTACACCCCCCTGCAACACTTCCCCCTGGCTCTCCTCCAGGCAAGACGTCTCCCCTCCATTGCCATCCCCTGGCGCGGATGAGGGTTCCCCCGATGTGCCGCCTTCCTCTTGGTCCTCGTCGTCCTCCTCTTCCGAGGGACTGGCACTCTCAGCTTCATGGCCCTCCTCCTCACCAGCTGAAAGCAGGAAGGCACAAGAGTAGCTTTAGAGTGAGGACAGGGCGTCAGCGAGGGAGGCATGAGTGGTGGCATTATGCGCATTGGTCGGACAGTGGCAAAGGATGTAGATCTGAAGCGCAAGGGGAACGAGAGAGGTCCAAACGGTCATGTCCTTACCATTGGGGCCCAGCACAGGGTCCGCATCACCAATAGCAACGGGGCCAACCACCCGGCCACGCATGAGTCGAGCCACGCGCTCCTCCAGCTCACTGAGCTCCTGGAACTGGGCACGGCCTCCCCCGGTGACATTCTGGCTCTTCATATTCTAGGCCAGCTTGGCCTGCAAGAGAAAGGACGGCCTCTAAGTACAGTGTGGTGCCCTGTTGTTGTGTGCACTGCCTCCCATGGTGGAATAGCTTGGCCAGTGTGGTGCCCTGTTGTTGTGTGCACTGCCTCCCATGGTCGAATAGCTTGGCCAGTGTGTAAAGTGCAGAAAGTGCTATTGATGATCATGCCAGTGCCATAGCTGCGGGAGGAGGGATGGCCATTAGGCCTTTGAGGTCCCTTTGCCCATAATGTGAGGTGCACATGCAAGGATGAGGAGGACACTGGAAAGGCTACTCACCTTGACCAACTGAGTGAGGTCGTTGTACTTCTTGCAGCATTGGTCACCAGTCCTGGGGACATCGCTGGTGGCTGACACCCTGTGGGCAATTTCCCTCCAGGCTCTCCTGAACTGCCTCCTGGGAGCCTTCTTGCCACTGTCCGGGCACAAGATCTCTCTTCTCTTTTCCAAACCCTTAAGCAGCACCCACAAAGCAGGCTCTGAGAAGCGCTGCGCTCGTTCACGGGCCTTCTGCTTGGCTTCAGGCGCTATTTGAGTCCACCAGCAGTGTTGAGGCCTAGCTGCAGGGCTCCACTATCCAGGGCGTGGCAGCAGACAAAGTCGACCCTTCCCCCTTTAAGAGGTGGCCGGCGTCAGGGTGTCTGCTGTCAATCAAAACATGACCGCACCTGCGCTGCGCCCGGCCTCGGCGTTATCAGTCCGCACCGCCGGCTTAGCGCCTAAAGATAGGAGTGCAACACCAGTTTCAGCGCTCGCCCAAACTCCTTGGCCAAATCTACTGAATTTCGGCGAAGTGGCCTACACTTTCCGGCGGGCGCTAACTTTAGCGACCGCCTGACTTTAGCGCCCCAAAAGTGGCGCGACTGAATTTCTAGGCCATTGTGTTTTATTTTCTAATTTTCTTGTCTGCAGCTTTCACTTTACCCCACTAAAGCTGCAAAGAACCAGTCTCACAGAAAGTTCCTATTGGTATGTAAAACTTTTACTGGGGTCATCACCTCCATTTGAATCAATTCTAGTTCTAGCCAGGGTAATGAAACTGCTGCCATAGTGGGGTAAACCTTGAACATGATTTGAGTCGTCAGTGACATGACTTGCTCAGAACTCATATAGCAGGCAAGAAAGATGTCATGGCAACCCAGAAAGCCTAAATAATTTAGTACAGTAAACTGGCAAAAGCAGTATGATATTAGAGAAAAGATAATTAAATGGAGGAAAAAGTGACTAATGCAACAGAAGGAATGATTTCACCAGTGCGCTCAGTTCTCCTTTAAAAGATGACAGCCTTTCACAGTTATTGCACTGCTTTTCCAATTAACCCTTTGTGGCGTGGTGGATTTTCTGCACATTTCTCAAAACAATATTCTGCATTTCAATATTCTCACCGATTCTATACAATCAGTAATTATACCAAATAATAACTAGACTTCAAAAACATTCTGCGAGATGATGCATGATTGGGGAGATGCGCAAGTTTGAGTAACTGAAAATATCTCAGTACTCAAAAGGTTATGGAAAGAGCTATGAATTGATGGTGTGTAACATAGAAATAAATTTGATTAATGATGGGTGGGGGCTGTCTACTGCCCATTTTATAATTATAACTGGAGGCACACACAATGCAAGTTCCAAAATGGATAACACCCTAAAGAAAATGTTATTTGGGATATGCCTTTACCTGTTTATGGTGCAGTACCTTTCCATGACTAATAATGAATATGCTTATGCATCTGCGCAGATATTTGTTGAGATAATTATCATTACAATGCAAATATTTTGTTTTTTGTCATTAATAATATTTATCGTGTAAACAGTAAGAATCCTCCAATACATGGCTAAATTGTATCAAATGCATTCAGTCACTCAAGACATTGGACTCCACCGATTTGTTAAGGAATATGAAGGCGATTGGGATTAAAACGAGGTACTATGCCTAGCAAAAATGATTGAGCAAGCTTGATGTTGTGAGTGGCCTACTCCTGTTTCTATGGGGTAGATTTTCAACTTGTTGCCCAGGTATAAAACTAGTGTTGCAGATCGCCTGCCCGTTACAGAAACTGTCCAATTTTCATTTCCAGCAGAATGGGAGAAGCTCCGAGGAAATTCATCCCATACCTTTTCTTAAAGGGGCAAACAATATCTATCAAGTAACCAGGTCCAAACATCTTGTTCTATATTTTCATGTTCAGTTCATCAAATACCATCAATTGCCATCTTCTGTTGGGCCCCTGTTATATTGAAACCAGTGACCAATAAATATTGTAAATAAATGTAGACAGCTTGAGTTCACACAGCGCTGCCTTTGGTGCTAGTCGTCTGTTTCAGATGGGTGGCACGTGATTTACCACTCCTTCTGAGTGATTCCCTAGTGTGATAGAAGGTGGCAGAATTTCACAGACAAACTGATGGGGTTCTGGTTGCCCAAGGTCTCACTGGCCTGCCCATTTCTAGGACTGTGCCATTTCGGTAATTGTTGTGACTGGTTGGTGCTGCCTGCTTTCAGCTATCTGCTCCCATGCAACATGCACAAGGCATACTGGGGGTGGGTGAGGAGGAAGCCATCAGGTCTATAAGTTCTAGCCTCTTCCCTCATAATCCAGGCAGTGGGACTTGCAATGCCTTTGGATGCCCAATTCCACAGCAATTTTGCTGAGTAAACATCTGCCGTGACCTTTGTAGTGCTAGTTCAGTGATTGAAATTGTAGTGTATGTACTTTGCAGAAGGAACTATATTCTGCAGCCCCTGTATACTGCAGTACCAGTAGTGACCACCCCTGTATATAAGCCTGTGTAGTAACTTTTGCACAGTAGTTCCAGTTTGTCTCCACTCAGTAAAGACCTGTTATAACCAACTCCTGCAGTCCGTGTCTCAATTACACACGGACATAATAGAAATGCTTCCTAATTGCAGTTCACAGCTCATTAGCGCGTGCCCTTTTTGATTGGCTGACCTGGTGTGTGGGAGATATAACACACATTTGAGCTAAAGGCTGAAAGCAGCAAATTTGTACATTTACCCACAGTCAGTCCCTGAATAGTGCACGTATAGTGACTTCTAGGCTAATATCGGGATTGAAAATGATCTGTAATGTTCCCACAAAACTCTTGCTAAACTGATATGTGAAACTTTCTTCTACCAAGATCCATCCAAATTTTTGATCCAAATCATTTTATTGCTTCCCTGAATGTACATCACAACCTGTTCTCCATATTTCCTTTTAATTTTCATAAAAATTTCCCAGCAGCCTGATACTGAATTCCATCCACTCACTGCTTTTCATTCCCACATCATTGGGCCTGAAATTCCTGGGTTGGGGAGGTGTAAATCAGGATTTGCACCCATTATGGGAGCAGGAATATCTGCTGAGGTCAACCTCCTTTGATTTTGGCGGGTATAAGTACTGCTCTGCCACACCTATGCTGGCAGAGCAAAGGTCCAGGTATTTCCAGGCCATTATCTTTTCAACTTCCAAACTCAAGTCATTTGGGTGAGGCCTTGTTATTTTTCTTACTTCTTAATAGTATATTTTTAAAAGCTGGGCGTGTGGGACTAAATTGGACAGCTCTTTCAAAGAGCTGGCATAGGCACGACAGGCCCCAATGGTCTCCTTCTGTGCTGTAAGATTCTATGGGGTCGATTTTAACTCAGGTGCGGGCTATTGTCGTGTTCCCCGAATTTTTTGTTTCCCACACGAATCTAAATGGACGTGGGAGATTGGTGCAATTTTAACTCAATTGGCCAATTGATTTCCAACGTGTGGGAAGCCTTTGCAAAGGGGTTTTTCATGACTGAAAGTCCCCTCCGATGACGTCATCATTGCTGCTGCATTTAAGGTCCACAGCAAGCCTTGCTTCTTCTGCAGGCTTCCAAGCTTTCTCCATTTGATGGCACAGGAACCTGTAGGAACAATGGCCAGCGGGAGGCCAAGAGCAGCTCCTAACTTTGATGAGGCAGCACTACAGGCATTGGTGGATGGGGCTAGGGCCGACAGGGAGGTCCTGTTCCCTTCATCAGGGAGGAAGAGGCCTCCCAGTCAGACCAAGGCTGTGTGGATACAGGTGGCTGGGGAGGTCAACGCCTTGGGGGTCACACGGTATACCTGGATGCAGTGCAGGAAAAGATTCCATGACCTTCAATGCACTGGAAACGTAAGTATGAAGTTCCCATCACCCTCAATCTGATCCCCATTGCCTTTCCTCACCAGCACTCAGCTTTCGCAATCTCTTCCTCCACATCCCACTTGACACTGACATCCATACACCCTTACCCATTCCCTCTCTCTCTATGCTCACAATCACACAGCTATTCCACCATGCAGCCCTCACACTCCCTATCACTCTGATGCTTTGAACACAACTGACAACACACAGGGAGGGCCCTTGGTCTTGCAACCTCACTCCATCTTTGTCCCCTTCTAAGTATCTATGCTATGCAATCTCTACACTCACTCCTTCATTCTCACTCAACCTCCACTTGTCTCCCTCATTGCAGGAAAAGAGAGCTCACAATAAAAGGGAAAGAGCCAGGACAGGAAGAGGCCCACCATCATTAGCCCAGCTCACCCCCTGGGAGGAAGCCATCCTGGAAATTGTCGGGGTTGAAAAAGTTGCGCATGTTGGGGATGGACAGACGGGTCCATCACAGCAAGCTGGTGACAGAATAGTTTTCCATCTCTCTCGTTGACATTGCATGAGTCGCTGATAATGATTCTGAAGCTATATCAGATGGACTTATCATCATCTGCAATATGCAATGTGCATGTAACCTTGACCTCACATCTCTAACTCTTTCCTTTACTCCCCCACAGGACCATCGAGAGCCCCCGTCCCCACTGTCCAGGAGGAAGAGCCTGAGCTTCCACACTCCTCAGAGGAATCTGCAACCTCTGAGGGAGCAGCGTCAGCAGAAATAAGTGCACCCAGCACCAGCGCAGACACTCACACCTCGGTGGGACCTTCGGGACATAGAGTAGTGTTGTCACCTGGTGTATCACAGCTCACAAGTGAGCATCAGCAGATTGTGGAGACAGGGACAGCAGTGGAGAGTCCTCGTCGGAGGGCGCAGGACTCTGCCAGCTCGGCTCAGCTGCATGATGACCCTCTGCCTCTGGGTCCATCCATAAGATCAGAGGTGATGAAACTCCATGCACAGATGCAGGAGTCTCTGGCAGGTTTTGTCTGTAGTGTTGCTGCGAGTGTGGAGTGAATGGAGGAGTCCATAGCGAACATGAGCAGAGCCTTTGTGGAGTCATTGGCGCATGAACGCATCAGCATGGAAAGGATGGCTACCTACGTGGAAATGATTGCTGCCTCCATGGTAAGGCTAGCTACGGTAGAGGAGAGGAGGGCTACGGCCATGGAGGAGGTTAGTCGCCAGGGTATGGAAAACATGGTGAGTTTTCAGAATAGAATGACATCTCTTGAGGAGCGATGGGCATCTATTGAACATAGAAACCAGACCTTCATGGAAGTCCTTCTGAGTAGGACTACCATTGCAGATACGGGTCCCCATGGCCCCCCTGATGTGCAGCAAGGTGCTCTCCAGCCACTTGCAGGCACTGAGGGGGACCTGACCCATGAGAGGGAGGTTGGTGGCAGACCTCAAGGAAGTGGGTGTTCCTCTCCAAGCGCTCACACTTTCATGCCACTGCAGAGCCCTCGGTCAGAGCCCCGCCGGAGTCCACACCCAAGTGAGATAGGCGTCTCAACCCCTGCACAGCCGCAGGAGCAGCAAATTGTTGATGAGCCCTCACAGGCTCCCCACCCCAGAGGATGCCTGCCAAAGGTGTCGAGACAGGAGCAGCAGCAAAGTGAGCAAGGGGCCTCCACGTCTGCTGAAGCCACAGGGGAACCACTATGTAGGAGCACGCGTATGAGGAAAATAAAGCACAAGTAATCACAAGGGTAGTCACTTGGGTGAAATTTTATGTATTGTTAAAAAAAGCCATCAGATGAATTCTGTCAATAAAAAGACTGATGGCTATTGCTGTATTTGTGGCGTGTGTCATTTCGTGAATGGGACTTTCACATTGAGGGTTTAGGATTACTCACAATTGTCAGTATGCTGGACAAAGAGCTAGGAATCCGTAGGGTCTTGGCCATTGTCGATGCTCAGGTAAGAAGCTGCGAGGCAAAAGTGCTTGATTGGCTAGGCTAAGCAAATCTGGCCAGGATGAGTGCGTTCCTTGCATCCCGGGCAGCAATGTTCTGGCATAATGCTGCCGCTGGCTGCTGGTCCTCTGCAGGATGGTGGTTTTCACCCTCCTCCTGCTCCTCCTCCTCCTCCTCCTCCTCATCTGAGGAGGGTATGTGAGGAGCCACTTGGTCCTCAGGAATCTGCAAGCCACGACGCTGTGCCATGTTGTGAAGTGCACAGCAAACCACGATGATTCTGGAGACCCTGGCTGCTGAGTACTGTAGGGCTCCACCTGATCTATCCAGGCATCTGAAGCGCATCTTCAGCAAACCGATGGTTTGCTCGATGTAGGGGGTGGTGTGTGGGTTGGCGCGTGCGCCCAGTCAGTTATGCCCCTGACTGTTTGTGAGCAGTTTGAATCGCTCCCACGCCCCTGGGTTCTAGACACCGGACTTAGGTACAGGCGGCGATACAGAAAAGACTCGAGTAGACAGGTGGTTTGGATGTGAGAAAACCAAGATTTCATTGAAATAGAAATTAACACAATCTTATGAAAAGTTACTAGTATAAAATTACAGGCAAATACAAATAACTACACTTATACAGGGAATGGGGAACACACGGCACATCGAGGGAAAACAAACTATCTTAACAATCCTCTTATCCTTATCCCACCCCTTATACCTAATTAGATTAAACTATGAGGGGCCAGAATTCATGCTCACTAATCCAAAGATAAAAGCCAAGTATTAACGAGTGCGAGTTTTGAAGTCTGGCTTCTGGTCCTTCTAGGTACCCCGTCGCCACATGGTCTTCAGGGGCGCGGCGTTGGGTCTGCTAATGCGACACACCTTCTCCCCTCTGCTGCCGTCGTCGTCTCGTCATGATGGGTTCTCCTCTTCTCCTCCCACGGACGGTCGTCGGCGGTGACGTTATATTTATCGGACAGTTATCAATCGTTACCGTTTAGATTTTACTAGCCTTGCATCAAACCCCTGTATATTCGTTGTGGCATAGACACCTGCATTATCGCATTGTTCAACAAGGTGTTTGTCTTCACCGTCCCCAAGGACTTTCTTCCCCAAGCGTCAGCTTATAACTAAGCGCTTGGTTTACTCATCGATACGTTTTTCGCTGCCCTGCTCTGCCCTTATCGAGTTATTATCGTCTTCTTCGTCTCCACTCATCTCGTCTCGTCTCGTTGGACTACTATACGAGTCCTGGGCTACCTGCTCAACTTCATCTCGCCCCTTTCTGCGGCCTGGGCGTCCTGGATGGCTATGGACTTGGGTCTCGTTCCCCTTCCCAGCAGTTGGTATGGTGTAAATGGCTACGGAAAATCTGCTCCGGGGAGAGAACCCACCACGAGGCCAGGGCATGAGTACGAGCGGCAGCCCAAGAGGCCGGAGCCACGAGAGCAGGGAGCAGAGTCAAGGGCAAGAGCAAGAGAGAGAGATTGCTACCCGGGGCCTTCAGTTATACTCCTCACGGTAAGCCTTATCTGCGCGCCAAATCAGGTTAGTTCATTGTTCCAATCTTGGTGGGCTAGTTTAAATAATTGTAGCAATCCAAACTAACTGTTTTTAGATGGCCGGTGATCGCACCTACTGGCTTGATGATCGAGTTGTTTTGTTATTAATACATCCTAATCGGCCTGCCCAGCTTCGATGGCTTCCTTCAGCTGTTTCCGATTACTTATGCAAACAACTCGATGGCCTCAAGTATTGGCCTAACTGGTTTTGGCCTGTCTGCGATTTGGCTCAATGCATAGTTCAAAGTCCTGCTGTCTGCTTTTCAAAATACAAAAAGTCTTCTTCACAGAAACTGCAGCTTAGGTTTCGATTTCCCAAAAGCTGCTTGTGCCACAGAGTCCAAGCTTTTAAAATCTTGCAGGCTTTTGGCCACGAGGTGCAGACGCCACCTTTGGGTACCCCTTTTAAAATGTCCATGCGGGGTCCCTTTTATTAATAATAACCTTTGGGGAAATGTAGAGATTTTGCGAATCTTACACTCCCCCCTGTGATACTAAAACTTGCTTGAAGTATCATACCTTTACAAGGTGAGCAAAATTTTTCTGACAGTCCATAGTCAACCTTCCCCTGTAATTACCTATCTAATATACCCACGACACATGC
Source organism: Somniosus microcephalus (assembly GCF_052327205.1). Taxonomy (NCBI): domain Eukaryota; kingdom Metazoa; phylum Chordata; class Chondrichthyes; order Squaliformes; family Somniosidae; genus Somniosus; species Somniosus microcephalus. The sequence continues at coordinate 32,852,847 of NC_141006.1, forward strand.
ACTTCCCATTCCGCGAAAATGTAGTGTACATAAGCATTCCGAGAGTAAATTACAGACTTTTACACACATCGAAGCATGGAGGGGGTCCAACACCCCTGCACCACTTGGTACACATACATCTTTATTAACCGCGTCACAAAAACCAAAAGAAAAACCTTTATTAAAAACAATAAACACAAAAAAAACAACAACCTTTTAATCAAAAATACAAGGAAAAAGACTTAAACAGGCGTATCTCCCTCCACCTTTACATAATGTTCCTTCCAGATCTTCTGGTTTCGGAATTCTAACAACTGACCTTTACCCTTACATTGACAGAGATGCACTTCCTCACAGCTTGTAGAAAATATCAGGGCATAAGGGAGAATTTCTACCCAAAATTCACAAAAATATGTCCGGAATTCAGAAATTTGAATGACGACCAAAAACTCCCATACCTACTAGGGGAAGAGAGAAATTGCGTAACACTAGCGGCACACTATGTTACAGCTTGCCATAAACAGAGGGACAACCACTAAATATAAGAAAAGAGTATATATAAATTATATGAAAGTATATTTATACACTCAGGGATATAACTGTTTATACACTGTATGGATAGATCTGTATTTTTGTGAACAAACATGAATGTTTTCCAATGCTTTGGCAACTGTGGTGATTATTCTTTATGTTTAGTAAGAAGTATTGTGATTGGTTGTTTGTTTCCTGCCTTGGGATATATGCTGTAATCTCATTGGTAGTTGATGTCATGTGATTTGTGGTGGCCATCTTAAATTCAGTTCTTTCCAGCCTTTAGTTGGGACTGGGTGTTGAAAGATGAGCTACAGGATTTTTAAGTTAATAAAGCCTAGATTAGAAAGGCAAATCTATTCTTCATTTCAATTTATTAACTTTATGTCAGAATGGAGCGATATCTTCAACCAGAACGATTCAATGCTGACCCTAATTCTGCAGGAGTGGATGATAAATGGAAACATTGGTATTGTACATTTAAAAACTTTTTGGGCGTGTTGGATCAAGAGTCTCTAAATAAGCTGAATATGCTGATCAACTACATTGCTCCGGATGTGTATAAGTATATTTTGGACTGTAAAACTTATGAAGTGGCTATTTCTACATTGGAAAAGATTTTTGTTAAACCAAAGAATCAGGTATTTGCACGTCACCTTCTATCTGCCCGTAGGCAGCAGGTGGGAGAATCTTTGGCTACTTATTTACAAGCACTTCGGTGCCTTAGTGTTAACTGTAATTATAAGGCCGTGACGGCTGAAGAATATAAGGAAGAATCGGTACGGGATGCTTTTATTAATGGATTACTGTCTAGATCAATTCGTCAGCAGTTGTTAGAAAATAAGACTTTGGATCTTAAGAGTGCTTTTGAGCAAGCTTCTACATTGGATGTGGCTCAGAGAAGTTCGGATTCTTATGCTCTTTTTAATCGGCCTGTGACTGTGGTTTCGGCAGTTCCGGATGAAAAGGAATTATGTGGACTTAATAGGAGTGGTTTACTAGATTCTGAAACAGTTTCTACTTCAGCGGCTGTTGCCTCTAGGATTCAGAAGTGTTATTTTTGTGGGAACGTCCGGCACCCTCGTCTGAAGTGTCCTGCTCGGGAGGCTGTGTGTAGTAAATGCGGCAAGAGAGGTCATTACGCACGTGTGTGTAAATCATCAGGTTCAATTACCTCCTCTGTGACTATTCAGCCTTTAGATAGGGCGTTTATTGCATCAATTTCTGCTGCATTTGCTCGTGGCCTAAACAAAGCTATAGTTACGGCCCAAGTTAATGGGTTGGAAGTGAAGGCCCTTATAGATACGGGCAGTACCGAGAGTTTTATAAGTCTTCAGTTTGCAAAGGAGAAGCATTTGAAAATTTCGCCTGTTTCCTATCAGGTGTGTATGGCTCAGCCGACTCTCACTTCACAAGTAGCTGGTTGTTGCCTTGTGAAATTGATTCTTCTAGGTAATACGTATACTGATATACGCCTATCTGTTTTGCCTAATCTCTGTGTGGATATTTTGATTGGTCATGATGTGCTTCAGTTACACGAGTCTCTCAGTCTTTCATTTGGAGGGACTAAGCCACCTTTATCTATTTGTGGATTAACCTCTTTATCCATTTCTCCATTATCACTTTTTTCCAATTTGATGCCGGATTGTAAGCCAATTGCTACCAAGTCAAGAAGATATAGCAGTCAGGATAGAGAATTTATTCATTCTGAAGTTCAACGTCTCTTATTGGAAGGAATCATTGAACCTAGTTGTTCGCCTTGGCGGGCACAGGTAGTTGTCACGACTAACGAGAGACATAAGAAACGAATGGTGATAGACTATTCCCAAACTATTAATAGGTATACTCAATTAGATGCGTACCCTTTGCCTAAGATTGATGAGCTTATCAATAAAGTATCTCAGTATATGTTTTTTAGCACTATTGACCTAAAGAGTGCTTATCATCAGATTCCTATTGTTAAGAAGGATCAACCATATACGGCCTTTGAGGCTGGTGGAAAGCTGTATCAGTTTTGCCGAATACCATTTGGTGTTACTAATGGTGTTGCTTGTTTTCAACGGGCAATGGATGCTTTTATAAGTGATAACTCTCTCTCTGACACCTTTTCATACTTAGATGACATCACGGTGTGTGGCAAATCAAGGGTGGAGCATGATTCTAATTTAGAAAGATTCCTTCAAGCTGCGGAAAAAGTTGGTTTAACTTTCAATAAAGAGAAGTGTACCTTTTCGACCACTGAGGTAAATCTACTGGGGTACATTATCTCGGGAAACAAGATTAAACCAGACCCAGAACGTCTGCGACCATTGATTGATTTACCTTGTCCTACTAATTCTAAGGCTTTGCAACGAGTTGTTGGACTGTTTTCTTACTATTCTAATTGGATTGCAAATTTTTCACAGAAGATCCGACCTCTTATTCGGGTTACGACATATCCTCTATCATGGGAGGCCAGGATGTGTTTTGATAATTTTAAAAAGGATATCCTTGGAGCAGTTGTGCATTCTATTGATGAGCAGGTTCCTTTTGTGATTGAGACGGACGCTTCTGATTTTGCAATTGGGGCTACTCTGAACCAAAATGGAAGACCTGTGGCCTTTTTCTCACGTACCTTGAACAATAGTGAAAAAAGGCATTCTTCAATAGAGAAAGAGGCGTATACAATAGTAGAAGCACTGCGTAAATGGAGACATTATTTATCGGGGCGACATTTTACGTTGGTAACTGATCAAAAGTCTGTGTCCTTTATGTTTGATGTCAAATATTTTGGAAAGATTAAGAATGATAAAATAATGAGGTGGAGGATTGAGTTGGCATGTTACCATTTTGATATAGTTTATCGTCCGGGGAAGGATAATGTTGCTGCTGATGCGCTGTCGAGGGTTTATTGTTCTGTGATTCACGGAGATACACTTATTAATCTTCACAATGCCTTATGCCATCCTGGGGTTACGAGGATGATACACTTCGTACGCAGTAAGAATTTGCCCTTTTCAGTTGAAGACGTCAAGCGGATGACTTCATCATGTTCTATCTGTGCTCGGTGTAAACTGAATTTCTTTAAGCCTCAACGAGCTCATCTTATAAAGGCTACTTCTCCTTTTGAACGTTTGAGCATCGATTTCAAGGGGCCTCTTCCTTCAACTACTCAAAACCGATATATATTTACTGTTGTGGATGAGTTTTCAAGGTTCCCTTTTGCTTTTCCTTGCGCAGATGTATCAGCTGCTACAGTTATCAAATGTCTGACTCAACTTTTTGTCATCTTTGGGATGCCTGCGTATATCCATTCGGATCAGGGAAGTTCTTTTATGTCTTCCCAGTTGAAGGAATACCTTCAGAGTCAGGGAATTTCTACTAGCAGAACTACCCCGTATAATCCCCAGGGTAATGGACAGTGCGAACGATACAATGGGGTGATCTGGAAGGCAGTTATGTTGGCTTTGACATCCCGGAACCGTAAGAATACACAGTGGGAAATGGTACTGCCTGATGCCCTGCATTCCATTAGATCATTGCTTTCAACGGCTACTAATGTGACCCCCCATGAAAGGCTCTTTAACTATCCACGGAGATCTACTACGGGATATTCGGTACCTTCATGGCTTACTATGCAGGGACCTATGCTGCTTCGACGTCATGTTAGATTGTCAAAATATGATCCTTTAGTGGAGGAGGTGGAGCTGTTGGAGGCAAATTCCCAATATGCTCATATTCGATTCCAAGATGGGAAAGAAAGTACCGTTTCAATTAAAGACTTGGCTCCTTGTAATGGCCAGCCCTCTTCTGAGGATATTAACAATAGTCATGATTCAGATAATGTGGATGCTGTTACAGATACTACGAATATTTCCAATCCGACTGCAGATAATTATACTTCTATTAGTCACCCTCGATGGATGTTCATGACCGTCCCAGTTTACCTCCTGATGGGATTTCTAATCCGGAAACCGTTGAAAATCGGGATATGGATAGCCTTCCTGCAGAAGATACTTCTGTGTCTCCTGGTGTGGGAGGGCAAGGAATTTCACCAAGGTTAAGAAGGTCGACACGAACAAGATATCCGGTTGACCGATTGAAAATGGACTTTTAAATTGATAGTAATGTTTTAAAATTGTTGAAATATTATATTATATTGTTTTAGTTGAGAGATACTTAATACTTATGTGCAATGTTACTATTTGTTGTTGCTCACTTAGTATTGTGTCATGTTGAATAGTTTTATTTTGTCTGTGCATAGTTTTAGTTGTAAATAATTAATTATAAATTGTAAAGGTTATTTAGGTTGGAGTATATTTTAAAAGGAGGGGTGAATGTGGTGATTATTCTTTATGTTTAGTAAGAAGTATTGTGATTGGTTGTTTGTTTCCTGCCTTGGGATATATGCTGTAATCTCATTGGTAGTTGATGTCATGTGATTTGTGGTGGCCATCTTAAATTCAGTTCTTTCCAGCCTTTAGTTAGGACTGGGTGTTGAAAGATGTGCTACAGGATTTTTAAGTTAATAAAGCCTAGATTAGAAAGGCAAATCTATTCTTCATTTCAGCAACATAAGATGTAACTTGTCATGCCAATAAAGCGATTTGAATTGAATTGAATTGAATTGAATCGAATTGAATTGAATGCAAACTAGATACAACACTATCCCTAACTGGCAAACCACGAGAATGTGGGAAGCCAGTCTGATCCACAAAGGGACCTCTATGTTATTGAAAATGTCCCACCAGGGTGGAATCACAATATCCAATATCTTAGTCCCTAGCTCTATCTTTTCTGCTCTAGAGTGTAAAAATGTTTCTGCGAAACTATAACGGCTTTGAGTATTTTGGTAAGGTGTTCAGGGAGAGGGGGAATTTTGTCGCCAAAGTGCGCTACATACTTTTGCAAATTCGTAAAATTCTCCTTCACAGTGAGGCGAACAGTGGAGGGTTCAGGAATGGGGACAATTCGCTCCTGGGTCACTTGAACTTCTGCCTCGGGTTTAAAACAGAAACTGCTATCACTAACCGGACACCAGCTATGCTGTCCATGCTGGTAGTGGGACACGCCGGTGGTGACACAGTATGTCCCACCTCCTATATATGCTACCTGCGGGGGAACATGGCCTTGTGCCATTGCCTCCATGGTGCAATTTATAGGTTTCGCGCCAGCAGCTCTGAACCCACACTGCGGTTTTGAATAGGCATTCAAGTGCTGGGGACACAGGATTATGTGTGCTCCCCGGCTCCGGCACCCTGAGAGGTCAGTACCTGTCATAGCGTGCTCCCACTTAATGATGTAAGGCTGGACCGTTGTGAAACGAATGTGTGCACCTCCTTGAATGACTCCAATGTTCTCAACCCTGTACCGGCGCGGGTCGGGCTGTCCTACCCATGACTGGCATTCTAACTACTACTCCCATGATTGTGTGGTTGGACCGCCCACAATCCATGGGGACTGGGTAGGCCTCGGAAGCTAGCCGGAGTTGGCACGGGCTTAATGCATTCTCAAATGGGTGGAGGGCTGCGAGGTGCTTGTTGCTAATCCAGGAGGGGACTAAACCCTGTTTTAAATCCTCGAGATTACTGCAGCCCTCGCCCAGTAACCACGCCCCGTATAGCATGCACACCTCATTCTGCGCAGCCTGGTCAGAAGCATTTCTGTCCTCCCTTATGAGAGCATTTACCGTCTTTGTGTGCTTTTCCAACTCGGCTATGATTCCTTTAAATGAACCGTCATGGCCTGGTCCTCATGCAACTCCGAGCCCACTATCTTGTTCTCATCCAGTAATATTTTCTTTAACTGTGCTTTTAAACCATTTATCTGGGTCTGCAGCTCGATGTCATCTAAACTGTTGATGACAGAGGACCCAGCATTAAACACAGTAAAAACATCATTCCATACTCCCCTTCTTTGCCTCCCTGCATTACCCAAAAACTCTCGGTGTGTGGTGTAGAGTTCGGTTTTGTCCACATAGGCAAAATCAAACTCATAAAACTTCTTGAACATGTCCTTTAATAGGGCCTGGTATAGCTGCTCTGTTTCTTTGGGACACCACTCCGGTAAATGTACCTCGGTGAGATTTAAAATCACGGAGGCTACCGTGTAGTGTACCCCCTGGTACAGCACCTGATCGGTAGGGACTAGTACCAACCCATTCCCTGGTTCCTTGGTGGTGGTGGGGCAACCTTCCCTGTGTATCCTCGCCGCCTGCGCCATGGGCGGGGCACAAGCTCAGTGGCATTGACTGGGATCGGGGTGTATGGGACCACACACACCTTCAGGCTGGTATCCCACTTCATCCCCTCCCCGGTGTCGTGCCACTGCCGGTGGAAAACGATGAATATGCCTGCAGGGCAGACCTCCTCTGACCCCCACATACAGATATAAATCCCTTGGTCCGGTTCCCACCACTTACATAAGAACATAAGAAATAGGAGCAGGAGTAGGCCAATCGGCCCCTCGAGCCTGCTCCGCCATTTAATAAGATCATGGCTGATCTGATCCTAACCGCCAATCTACTATCACAGAACCATCTCCTGAATCTAACAGAATTAGACACACGAAATAGGAGCAGGATCAGGCTACACGGCCCCTGGGCCCGCTCCGCTACCCATAGGGCCATGTCCGATCCGAACCTAGACTCATGTCCAAATTCCTGCCCGCTCCCCGTAACCCTTAATTCCCTTTACTTCTAGGAAACTGTCTATTTCTGTTTTAAATTTATGTAATGATGTAGCTTCTACAGCTTTTTGGGGCAGCATATTCCATGGACCTACCACCCTCTGAGTGAAGTAGTTCCTCCTCATCTCAGTTTAGAAAGAGCAGCCCCTTATTCTAAGACTATGCCCCCTAGTTCTAGTTTCACCCATCATCGGGAACATCCTCCCTGCATCCACCCGATCCAACCCCTTCACAATCTTATATGTCTCAGTAAGATCGCCTCTCATTCTTCTGAACTCCAATGAGTAGAGTCCCAATCTACTCAACCTCTCCTCATATGTCCATCCCCTCATCCCCGGGATTAACCGAGTGAACCTTCTTTGTACTGACTCGAGAGCAAGTATGTCTTTTCTTAAGTATGGACACCAAAACTGTATGCAGTATTCCAGGTGCGGTCTCACCAATACCTTGTACAACTGAAGCAATACATCCCTATTTTTATATTCTATCCCCCTAGCAATGAAAGCCAACATTCCACTGGCCTTCTTAATCACTTGCTGCACCTGCGTACTAACCTTTTGAGTTTCGTGCACCAGGACCCCCAGATCCCTTTGTATTTCAGTACTTTCCAGTTTCTTGCCATTAAGATAATAGCTTGCTCTATGATTTTTCCTGCCAAAGTGCATAACCTCACACTTTCCAGTATTGTATTCCATCTGCCAAATCTCTGCCCACTTACTTAGCCTGTCTATGTCCCCTTGCAGGTTTTTTATGTCCTCCTCACTCACTACTTTCCCTCCCATCTTAGTATCATCTGCAAACTTTGATATGTTACACTCGGTCCCCTCCTCCAAATCGTTAATATAGATTGTAAAGAGTTGGGGACCCAGCACCGACCCCTGCGGAACACCACTAGTTACTGATTGCCAGTCTGAGAATGAACCATTTATCCCAACTCTCTGCCTTCTGTTAGATAGCCAATCCTCTATCCATGCCAGAATATTACCCCCAATCCCGTGATTTTTTATCTTAAGCAATAATCTTTTGTGTGGCACCTTGTCAAATGCCTTTTGGAAGTCTAAATACACTACGTCCACTGGTTCCCCTTTATCCACCCTATATGTTACTTCCTCAAAGAACTCCAGCAAATTTGTCAAACATGACTTCCACTTCATAAAACCATGCTGACTTTGTCCTATTAAATGATGATTATCCAAATGTCCTGTTACTGTCTCCTTAATAATGGACTCCAAAATTTTGTCCCAACACACACTTAATCCTCCATGAGTCCCTGTAATTGTCGAGTGGGTGTCGTTCCCCAACCGTTCCCACTCGACTTCGGGGTTCCTCATGTCTTTGCTCAGCTTTCTGAGCCACCACCACCTATCCAGAGGAATGTGTCCTTTACACGTTAAACATATACACTTTCCAACGGTGACGCTGACCCTTGTGGTAACGACCCGTACCCTGGGGCACAGGAGGGAGGTCTCCCCATACGTGAATCTGGTTTGGCTGGAGTACTGAGACGAATTGGACCCCAGCCATCCTGGCCACCTTCCCTCGTGGACATAGACGTTGGTCTCCTCCACATCCCGTTCACCGCTTCCATCGGTCGCTATGGGCGCCTTGTCTCCCGAGCACCCGTAGATCTTTATCCTCAGACCTTTCCCCAACTGGCCGTTTTCTCCTTTCAGGTTTAAACAGTCTACACTGATTAATATAACCAGCGGCCTGTTTTAAAACCTCATCCGCTGCCCCGAATGGGCCTTCTAGGGACTCCCCGTTCTCTTCCCTTACCAGGACGGCCTTACAGACGGGATCTCGGGCTTGGACCTGCTTTAGGTCTGGGGCCAAAACTACCCCCTGCAACAGAAGGAATGATTTCACCAGTGCGCTCAGTTCTCCTTTAAAAAGATGACAGCCTTTCACAGTTATTGCACTGCTTTTCCAATTAACCCTTTGTGGTGTGGTGGATTTTCTGCACATTTCTCAAAACAATATTCTGCATTTCAATATTCTCACCGATTCTATACAATCAGTAATTATACCAAATAATAACTAGACTTCAAAAACATTTTGCGAGATGATGCATGATTTGGGAGAGGCGAAAGTTTGAGTAACTGAAAATATCTCAGTGCTCAAAGGGTTATGGAAAGAGCTATGAATTGGTGGTGTGTAACATAGAAATAAACTTGATTAATGATGGGTGGGGGCTGTCTACTGCCCATTTTATAATTAAACTGGAGGCACACACAATGCAAGTTCCAAAATGGATAACACCCTAAAAAAAATGTTATTTGGGATATGTCTTTACCTGTTTATGGTGCAGTACCTTTCCATGACTAATAATGAATATGCTTATGCATCTGTGTAAATATTTCTTGAGATAATTATCATTACAATGCAAATATTTTGTTTTTTGTCATTAATAATATTTATCTTGTAAACAGTAAGAATCCTCCAGTACATGGCTAAATTGTATCAAATGCATTCAGTCACTCAAGAAATTGGACTCCACCGATTTGTTAAGGAATATGAAGGCGATTGGGATTAAAACGAGGTACCATGCCTAGCAAAAATGATTGAGCAAGCTTGATGTTGTGAGTGGCCTACTCCTGTTTCTATGGGTAGATTTTCAACTTGCTGCCCAGGTATAAAACTAGTGTTGCAGATCGCCTGCCCGTTACAGAAACTGTCCAATTTTCATTTCCAGCAGAATGGGAGAAGCTCCGAGGAAATTCATCCCATACCTTTTCTTAAAGGGGCAAACAATATCTATCAAGTAACCAGGTCCAAACATCTTGTCCTATACTTTCATGTTCAGTTCATCAAATACCATCAATTGCCATCTTCTGTTGGGCCCCTGTTATATTGAAACCAGTGACCAATAAATATTGTAAATAAATGTAGACAGCTTGAGTTCACACAGCGCTGCCTTTGGTGCTCGTCCTCTGTTTCAGATGGGTGGCACGTAATTTACCACTCCTTCTGAGTGATTCCCTTGTGTGATAGAAGGTGGTAGAATTTCACCGACAAACTGATGGGGTTCTGGTTGCCCGAGGTCTCACTGGCCTGCCCATTTCTAGGACTGTGCCATTTTGGTAATTGTTGTGACTGGTTGGTGCTGCCTGCTTTCAGCTATCTGCTCCCATGCAACATGCACAAGGCATACTGGGGGTGGGTGAGGAGGAAGCCATCAGGCCTATAAATTCTAGCCTCTTCCCTCATAATCCAGGCAGTGGGACTTGCAATGCCTTTGGATGCCCAATTCCACAGCAATTTTGCTGAGTAAACATCTGCCGTGACCTTTGTAGTGCTAGTTCTGTGATTGAAATGCTTCCTGATTGCAGTTCACAGCGCATTAGTGCGTGCCCTTTTTGATTAGCTGACCTGGTGTGTGGGAGATATAACACACATTTGAGCTAAAGGCTGAAAGCAGCAAATTTGTACATTTACCCACAGTCAGTCCCTGAATAGTGCACGTATAGTGACTTCTAGGCTAATATCAGGATTGAAAATGATCTGTAATGTTCCCACAAAACTCGTGCTAAACTGATATGTGAAACTTTCTTCTACCAAGATCCACCCAAATTTTTGATCCAAATCATTTTATTGTTTCCCCGAATGTACATCACAACCTGTTCTCCATATTTCCTTTTAATTTTCATAAAAATTGCCCAGCAGCCTGATACTGAATTCCATCCACTCACTGCTTTTCATGCCCACATCATTGGGCCTGAAATTCCTGGGTTGGGGAGGATGTAAATCAGGATTTGCACCCATTATGGGGGCAGGAATATCTGCTGAGGTCAACCTCCTTCAATTTTGGCCGGTATAAGTACTGCTCTGCCACACGTATGCTGGCAGAGCAAAGGTCCAGGTATTTCCAGGCCATTATCTTTTCAGCCTCTCAGCTCATGTCATTTGGGTGAGGCTTTGTTATTTTTCTTACTTCTTAATAGTATATTTTTAAAAGCTGGGGGTGTGGGACTTCCTTCCTAGTCACCCCGTCACACATTGTACTCCTCTTTTATTATATTCCCAACACAGCAATTCAACTGCCTTTGGCATGTAACCCCACCATGATATACAATCTAACCACAATAAAATGACCACTGGGACTAAATGTTCTTTTATTTCCAGCTAACATATAAGTTACAGTCTGTACCTAAATACCAGATTTTTCCTGGAGCTTCTGACTGCTTTAATAAGCAGTCATCAGCATAATCTCTATTCCATCCACCCTGCATGTACTCCATGGTTGCCTGATACAAGTCAGGGGGATTCCAGCTCAGTACTGGCTTGGCCAACCCAATTAGCAGGCTGGCGCGATTCTTGCTACTTATTGCCAGAAAGTGCATTCTCCCACCTTCTGTGAAGGACAAGCCTCCCCACAACAAATGTGGCTATAGCACACAAGGGACATATCCCAATCAGAACAAGTGACGTTTGGCCTCCACCAGGAATTGGAGAAGAATCAAGCAGTCTGTGGTCCATTATTGGAGGCTCACTTAGCACAAGCTGTCTCGCCAGCACTGCAATAGTACTGACTGTGAAGGAAAACAATCCCAATCCACAGAGCCACTAGTATGCTGGGCATGTACTCCCACCCCACCCCACCCAAAGAACCTCCAGAAACCCAGACAAAACAGATTGTCTCAACACCTTGGCCTGTTCCTAGTACAAACACGGCCACACCAAGAAACCTGGATGTACCAAGGCACTTCACCTGCAAGCACCACTCAATTGAAATGTGCAATAGCTTCACAAAAGATATGTGCATAAATATACTTACATAAAGTATATGGCACCAAGAATCTGTGAGGGGGAGCACCCCGACATAAGTGCCAGATCACACCTGCCTGGAACCTCCACCACAGACCCCACCAAAGTTCACCGGTTCAGGGGGAGGACCGTTTATTCGAAAGGCAGCTGGTGGCCTGTCTTCTCCTACAAATTGTGGTGCCACTTGCCAGTCCAGGTATGTCATCCACCACCCCCCCCCATAAAGAACTTGGGAATGGTCCAGCTTTGTAAGAGAACTGCACTTTTTATGGGGGTCCAGTCCATGATTCACCCTAGGTAAGGCACTCTACTTTTTGGTAACTTAGTACGCCGCAAAAAGCATAAAGAAAGAAAGGAAGACAGAACTTGCATTTATATAGTGCCTTTCATGACCTCAAGACGCCCCAAAGCGCTTTACAGTCAATGAAATACTTTTGAACTGCAGTCACTGTAGTAATGTAGCATGCCACCACCGATGATGCACTGGGTCCCACTGAAAACTGGGGATGTGGGAACTCCCAGCACTGAGTGCGAGCCCCTACTCTGGCCCCAACCTCTCCTACACCATTGGTCTTGTATGTACTGAGCATATGTGGGGAGCAGCCTAACATTCAACCCTTCTGGTGCACTCCTGCAGATTTTCAACCCTTACATGTAAATATACTTTCTTGAAAATTCAATAAAAAAGCAGCCCTAAACGAATATACTGAAGTTACTTTCCTTTTCCCATGGTGACTGCACTTCTAATCACTTTGACAGCCCTGGGGAGGCGGGTTTGGAGTTGGGACTGCTGGGAAAATGGCAGAATCTGGGGGCGGGTGCCCATCCCGCCCCCAATTACAGCCACTTAGCTGCCTGTTAACAGGCAGACAAGAGGATTATCCCCATTTTACCCACACAAGTGCAGGCTTCCCGAAGGCTGCGAACCCCGTCAGGGTCAGCGAGGCGAACAGTGAGTCTGCGGGGTGCAAAAGTGCGCTGTGAAGGTAAGTGATGGGTGCAAGTGTGGAGCGGTAAGTATGTGAGGTGAGTATAAAGTGATAGAAAATGTTTACTTACCTTTGTTTCTTCCTGCAGGCTTCAAACGTTGGGGATGCGGAGAGTCTCGCATCTCACCGGCAGAGATGACAGATGGCTGCTGCATTCTCCAATGCAACAACCATCTAATTTCTGCTCACAAAAGAGGTTTGATGAGTCTTGAATACAAGAACTCACCAAACAACAGAGAATGTGTAGAAAGAGGGGGTGTAATGGGATTATTGTCTCTGGCCAGTCAGAAGTATCTGAGCTGCTCCGGAGCCCCATGCAGTTTCGAATCGCTCCCCTTTCTGGTTCTGACCACCGGACTTATTTCAGTAGTGATGTAGACAAAACGAGACTCATGGTTGGGTGCAAAGAAGACCAGTATTTATTGAAATAAAGAATAAATTGAAAATAATGATGAATACAGCACACTTTTTCTTAATACAGCACACCTTTTGCTTAATACAGCACACCTTTGCTTAATACAGCACACATTTACTTAATACAGCACACTTTTACATAATACAGCACACTTTTACTTAATGGGAGGAGAAACGGACACATCGAGGGAAAATTGATTAAAATTACGATTTAACAAAATTCCCCTTTAATTCCCACCCCTTATACCTATCTAGGTTGCCTTGTAATGGGCCAGAAAATCTATGCTCACCAGTGAACACCTGCTCCGTGCCTCTGCGGTCTGTCTTAGATTCTTCACCGCCCCGAAGTAGAGATACCCCAGTAATTCAAAAGTAACTGCTGGTATTCCACTCCTTTGGGCGGGCTGCTGAGCTGTTCCTCTTGTAGGCAGGGTGTCGGAGGCAAGGTGGCAGAGAGAGAGAGAGAATGGCTTCCTGAGGGGCTATCTTTATACCCCATTGGGAGCCGTAATCTTCGCACCCAAATCTGGAAGTATCTGGGCTATACAAAAGGGACAGAACTGTCCCCATTGACTGTAACGGGTTTGAATGTGTTTTCCCATTCATTTGACTGGTTTGCGACCAGTTTGAAATGTCCCACTGAATCCTTAAGTGTTCAGTCAACAGCACTCAAGTGCTTTGTAAACAATCCATTGTCCTGTGGTCACCGCCCAACCGCAACTGATTGACAGCTTTAAGTGCTTAAGCCCTTGAGTCAACATTGTAGAGGGCTTGTAAACAAACAACCCTTTGTCCTGTGAGTGAAACTTCCTAAACTGCAGTTGATTGACAGTTTCAAGTACTTCAACATATTCACACAGGCTGGTGTTTTCAAATCCTTTGTCAGCCAGCGATGGGAGATATTCAGACAGGCTGTTTTTGTCTTCTGCCATGAGGCCTGACAGCCATTTTTGATGCCCTGGGTTTTTAAGGTACATTCCAACCAGGTTTTCTTTAATCAAAAATAATCTTCGGGGGCTGTAGAAATTTTCCAAAATTCTTGCGAACCTTACAAATGTCAGTGTTTGATAGCTTCACAGAGCTGTCAAACAATGACAATTCAACTGTCAAAAATTTTTGACAGATGAAACATCATACGCTGACGTTCTCTGTAACTGACTTCCCCTTAATTGGCCTGCTAAGCCTGCTGGGCGGGCTTAACAAGGTCGATCAAGGGAAAATAGCGTGGGTTGGCCAGGAGTCAATGGAGGTGGGGCTGAAACCCGACAAGTGGGAGTCCCACCTCTAAAAGCTCCCCATTGGCAAAATCCAGCCCATTATTTCTAAGTCACTTGTATCTACAACTCATTTCTCCTCTAACCTCCTCATTGAGCTAATCCGTTCCACCGGAGCCTGTTCACTCTAGCTTGTTGGCTTGTGATTGTACCAGCAACGCCTCAAAATTTAAAATTCTCCTTCTTGTGTTCAAATCCCTCCATGGCCTCAATCCTTCCTATCTCTGTAACCTCCACTTGTCCTACAACCCTCCAAGGACTCTGCGTTCCTCCAATTCTGACCTCTGCATACCTGATTTCCTTTGCCACACTATTGGCAGCTGTGCCTGCAGCTGTCTAGGCCCTAAGCTCTGCAATTTCCTCTCTAAACCTCTCCACCTCTCTACCTTTCTCTCCTCCTTTAAGACGCTCTTTAAAAACTACCACTTTGATCAAGCTCTTGGTCACCTGTCCTAATATCTCCTTATGTGGTTCGGTGCCAAAATTTGTCTTTATAATGCTCCTGTGAAGCACCTTGGGACATTTTACTATGTTAAAGCTGCTATATAAATGCAAGTTGTTGTTATTATCACTGCAATTTCTGAATCTAATAGAACCCACTACTTGAACCTCAAGCCAGTCATATCTTAGTCATGCTGGATCCAGTCAATATAATTGCCCCAACCATGAGTTCTGTCCTATTATTCGTCTTCTATTTTGCAAATAGTTGCTTCATTTTTCAGCAGTAGCTTTTCAATGCTGTACTTTTATTCCTTCTAATTCCTTCTCCTACAATCTATTGTTATTTGACTTCCTGATCCATATAACACTTAATTGTTCTAATGTGCTTCCTTCTATTTCTTTTTCTTAAAAATTAACTTATTTGGCATGCAATTTTTTTACAGTGCTCTGATCTTAATGGATCCCTGGTTTTACCTGCCATTACCTAGTCCTGAATGTCTTTTTCCAGACTGATCAATATACACAAATATCAAATTGCGACTCTTCATTTTGGACCCCTTTCTCATATTCAGTTTAAACAACTCCCAATAATCATGACATATTCTACATCAGTCTACTAGCCTCCAAAACAGTGACTGTTTTCTTTTAAGGCCAAGCACCTAACACCCCAGAAATATAGGTTCAGTTGTGTGTGTTTGCATTGATGCCAAAAACATTTGGTAATGTCAAATTCACGTACATGCTGCACCTAAAGATTTAACATTTTTGGCAGGTCAAAGTGTTTGAATGACTCGTCTGATTGTTACCTGGTTGAGTATTTGGTTTCATATCTGCAGCTGGTGTTATTTAATCAAGTTACTAAAATTTTGTGGGCTGTATTGACAGGTACAGGATGTATTGTCTCAGAAATCTTGAAGAATAACCCATAAAAAAGTTTACTTTCCAACACAGCACAAAACAACAGTCTTCTATCAGCACATGCTGCAATTGAGTGTCTCGAATGGGTTCTCTTAAAACTGTTAGTGGCTGACGTTATTTTTCCTATTTAACTTAATTGAATTACCCACAGACACTTGTCACTTGCATTTGTTTTTCATATACACTTCACAAGATCACAAGATAGATATGATTGAGGAAATGCAAGACACACAGCAAGCAAAGCCCTGTGTTTACATTTCTGTCATCTTTATCGCGATGAGAGAATGGTAGATACACATTTTGATGGGTCTGCAATTCCCTTGGCTCTGGAATCTGTGCACTTTTACACTATGGAGTGTAGCTGATGAAGGGAGCCCACACATATCTTCAGTTGCTGTACTTCTACAGTGTAAGAACACCTTTAAGTGATTCCATGATTTTTACCTTCAAAACCCTACCTGTCCATTCCATGTGTTGATCACTCTTAGTGTGAAGAGGGCTTTTCCGACATCAGTTATAAATTTGCCAGTCAATAGTTTGAACCTATGCCCCATCATCCTATAGTCATGGTTTAATTTCAAATTGTGTCTGGGATTAACCTTTGTTTTGTACTGTTTACTGTTTTATATCTTTATGCAATCCTCTCTCAGCAGTCTTCTTTAGTCTTCCTTCATAACTCAATCCTCTGACACTGTGGATCAGACTTGTAACTCTTCTCGTCACTGCCTCCGGGGCTTGACTGCCTCCTTTGTGTTATGGTAACCAGAACTGGACGCGTTCTCAAGGTGTGGTCTGAGCAGAGCACTGTGCAGTTTAAGCATAACTTCCTCCGACTTGGACTGTGCTATTTTGGCTGTAGAGTTCAGTGTTCTTTTTGCTCTGGTGATTGATGCTTTACAATGATTGGAAATGTTAAGTGCTGAGTCCAATAATGTCCCTAGATCTCTTTCAACTTCACCCTTAGCTGTTTTGACATAGTTCATGGAATACATCTGTCATCCATTTTTTTTCCTCCTGTGTGCAAATACTTTGATGTCTCTGTATTAATTTCACCTGCCGTTGTGCCACCCACTTACCTGTCTCATCTAACTCTGTTTGCAGGTCCTTGGTTGATTCTTCAGATTCAACCGTACTCCCCCACCCCCAGTTTAGTGTTGTTTGTGAAACTGACCAAGTTGCAATTTACTGCAACATTTTCTTTCAGCTTCTTCCCATTTAAATAATACATGTAGTGTATGTGCCTTTAAGTCAGAACTACTTTTACAGCTCCTGTATACTGTAGTACTGGCAGTGACCACACCTGTATATAAGCTTTGCGCATGCCTCTGTACCCCCAGTCTTGAGACTACCCTCCTCCAGTAAAGACCTATTTATTGTTAATGTACAGCATCCGTGTGATTATTTAATAACAGCATATCCACTGAACCACGGATCCAAAAGTGGCGACGAGTGTCGATTCGAATCTACCTGCAACATAAAAAAAAATAGTCGAGGCCAGGAACACGGGCGTCGACCACGAGCAACCGCCCAGCAGTCAGGCAGAAATTGAACTTCGCAGGGGAGGCTGTGGAGAGCCGGGCTTGGTTCCCCAGCCACGACGAGCAGCAAGAGACCGACGACAGGTCCAGCGCAGACCCTTCCCGAGCAGCGGCGGCTGGAGTCGACTGACGGCGGAGAGAAAGCCGAGCAGCGGCGACGGGGTAAGACAGAGGGTGAAGAGCGCAGGGCGCAGCTGGGGGTTGACCACCGAGTGGTGTCGAGAAAAAGAAAACCGGAGAGAGAGAGGGTAGAGAAACAGCCGTGTTCTAGACTGAGCGGCGTCGAAAAATATAAAAAGAAGAACGCGCAGAGCACAGCCAGGGCACACGGGCTGAACAGGGTCCGCGGGGTGAAGAAAGGGGAGCGCGGGAGACACCATTGAGCCACGGAGGAGAAGAAAGAGCGCGGGAGACGCTATTTTTAGAAGCCGCAGCGGAGAAGAAGGGCGAGCACGGGAAGGACGGAAAGCACGGGAGATGCCATTTTGTGCCAGCGGAGAAGAAGGGGAAGCGCGGGAGGCGCCATTTTTGACAGTTAACTCACACCCAAGGATGCCGAAGAGTGGCAGTATCTCTACGTTCGACAATGAAGTCGAAGATTGGGCGACATATGTGGAACGTATTGAGGTGTACTGCAGGGCGAATGAAGTGCCAGATGCTAATAAAGCACTGGTTCTGTTAAATTCCATGGGTGCAAAAACTTATGGGTTACTGCAAAATCTAATAACCCCAGAGAAGCCGGTAAACAAGAATTTTGAAAGCATAGTAGAAATCCTACAGGACCACTTAAACCCCACACCGCTGCTGATAGCAGAACGATTTAAGTTCCATAAAAGGAACCAACACAAAGACGAAAGCAATGCTGAGTACCTAACGGAACTGCGCAAGCTATCGAAACACTGCCAGTTTGGAGCGGGACTAGCAGATATGTTAAGGGACAAGTTTGTGTGTGGGCTACAAAGTGAAGGAACCCAGAAACGGCTTCTATCAGAAAAGGACCTTACGCTGGACAAAGCTTTCAGTATGGCAGTATCACACGAAGCAGCCGCAAGGGGCGCTGCAGAGATACAACGGAGACCGCAAGAATATGGCACCAATGAAATGTCCTATGGAACAGGGAAGTGCTATTGCTGCGGCAGAACAACACATGACCAGAAAGATTGTTGGTTCAAGGACCAAGTGTGCAGACAGTGTGGGAAAGCAGGACACATAGCAAGAGTCTGCAGGTCTGGGAAGAAAACCAACAGTAAGAAATCTGCACAGGAGAAGTACAAAAAGGTACACCAGGTGATGGACAGTGGTTCAGACGAACAGAAAAGTGACACAGAATCCGGAAGCAAGGAGCTGGGTTGTCTGAAACTACATAAGGTAACAGAAATGGAGGATCACCAGACTATCTGGGTTACACTCAAGATAGACGGAGTCCAAGTGAAAATGGAATTGGACACAGGGTCAGTGCTAACAGTCATAAATCAAAGAGACTACAAGCGGCTATTTTCACACATACCCTTGAAAGCTACAGAGATTGTCTTGAAGACGTATACGGGGCAAAAAGTCTACCCCAAAGGAAAAATAAGGGTGAAAGTGACATATAAAGGCCAGGAAATACCTAAAATGGATATATATGTATTGCCAGATGGAGGACCACCACTGCTAGGACGTGAATCGATCTGGAAGATACAATTAGATTGGCATTCCATACAGGCACTGAAGGTTGAGGCCAAAAAGGATGACGACGTCACACCTGGACGACTGTCAAAAATGCTAACTGACGCAAAAGAAGTGTTCCAGGAGGGATTAGGAACACTAAAAGGAAAACAGCAATGATTAAAATAGAGGAAAATGCAAGCCCAAAGTTTCTGAAGGCCAGACCAGTGCCTTATGCGATCAGACCAGCTGTTGAAGCAGAGCTGGAAGGGTTGGAACGTTCAGGAGTACTATCCAAAGTGGACTGGAGCGAGTGGGCTACACCCATCGTTCCTGTAATGAAGAGGTCATTGAGTAATACGCCTGGGGAACCAAAGAAGGTCCGCATCTGTGGGGATTTTAAGGTGACAGTGAACCCAGTCCTTCACACGGTACAATATCCGCTTCCACGAATTGAGGATATTTTCGCCTCGCTATCTGGAGGTAAACACTTCACCAAAATTGATCTAGCCCAGGCGTACTTGCAAATGGAGGTAGAAGAAGGTTCGAAACAATACCTTACGATCAACACGCATAAAGGTCTCTATCAATACAACCGGCTGGTGTTTGGAGTAGCATCGGCTCCGGCTATCTGGCAAAGGGCGATGGATCAGGTCCTGCAAGGGATTCCAGGGACCCAGTGTTATTTGGACGACATCTTGGTCACGGGCGAAAATGACGGTGATCACCTCGCCAACTTGGAGAAGGTGCTCACCAGATTAAAGGAGTATGGGCTATGAGCTAATCACCACCAGTGCAAGTTTTTCCAGAAACAGATCTCGTATTGTGGCCACGTCATCGATGAAGAAGGGTTACATAAGTCCCCTGACAAGATTGAGGCAGTAGTCAAGGCTCCAGCACCGGAAAATGTGTCACAACTGACGTCGTTCCTCGGGCTGGTAAACTACTACCACAAGTTCTTACCAAATTTGTCTACGGTATTACACCCACTGAACACCCTACTGCAAACAGGGGTACCATGGAAGTGGGATGACGAACGTAGACAAGCTTTCCAGAAGTGTAAAGAATTGATCACATCAAAAGAGGTGTTGGCCCATTTCAACCCAGCACTACCAATTTGTTTGGCATGTGATGCATCACCCTATGGTATTGGAGCGGTGCTGTCGCACAAATTCCCTGACGGGTTGGAGAGGCCAGTAGCCTTTGCGTCTCGGTCACTAACCTCAGCCGAGCGCAACTACGCCCAGGTTGACAGGGATGCCCTCAGCCTAGTATGGGGAGTAAAAAAATTCAACCACTATCTGCATGGGCAGAAGTTCACCTTGCTGACTGACCACCAACCACTTGTCTCCATCTTTAATCCTAAGAAGGGCGTTCCAGTGATGACTGCACAGCGGTTACAAAGATGGTCCCTGTTTCTAGGGGTGAACCAATATGAAATAGAATATAAAGGCACGAAACAGCATGGGAACGCTGATGGGCTATCGCGCCTGCCACTGCCTACTGTGGACGAAGCACCAGCAGTGGACCCTATCAAGATATTTTATTCGTCAATAATTGAACGATTGCCAGTAACGAACGCGGATATAGAGAAGGAGACCCGCAATGATCCAATGCTGTCTCGGGTATATGAATTGACGGTGAGGGGATGGCCAACTCATGGCGACTCACTGTTCCCAGCATTCTCATCCAGAAGAGAACAGCTGTCAGTATGCTAGGGGACAGTGATGTGTGGATCCAGAGTGGTGATTCCACCCAAGTTAAGGGAGAGAGTGCTAAATGAACTACATGAAGGTCATCTGGGGGGAGTGAAAATGAAAAGCGTTGCTCGGGCTTATGTGTGGTGGCCGGGAATCGATCAACAAATCGAAGACCTAACTAAGAGCTGCTTAGGATGCCAGAAGTTCCAAAATGCACCACCACATGCCCCTCTACACGCATGGGAGTGGCCCTCCTCTCCATGGCAACGGGTGCATATTGATTTCGCTGGTCCATTCGTGGACTCAATGTTCTTAATAGCAGTGGATGCTCATTCAAAGTGGCCTGAGGTGATAAAAATATCTTCAACCACTACAGAGAAAACGATTGCAGTCCTACGGACCATATTTGCCAGAAATGGTTTGCCAGAGCAGATTTGCTCTGATAATGGACCACAGTTTGTGTCTGACGAGTTCCAAAAATTTATGAAAAGGAATGGGATAAGGCATTACACATCCGCCCCGTATCATCCAGCCACAAATGGATTGGCTGAGAGGTTCATACAAACCTTTAAGAAGGCGATAAATGCCATGTGCGACGAGGAAATTCCACTACAGCATAAGATGGACAATTTCTTATTAGCCTACCGAAACGCGACACATGCAGTTACCAACCAGACCCCGGCCATGATGTTCTTTAACCGAAGGTTGAGATCTCGTCTGGACTTGCTCAGACCAAATGTGCGAAGAAATGTTGAGGACAAACAATTCCAGCACATCAATGAGAAGCCGACAAGGAGCTTCAATGTAGGGCAACCAGTCTTGGCCCGTGACTATCGAACAGAGAAGTGGCAACCCGGAACGATATGTACAAGGCAGGGGCCATTAATGTACACAGTGGATGTCGGGGAGAACATTGTGAGACGCCACGTCGATCAGATCTTAGCGTCACAGGAACGCGTCAACCCCATGTCTCGAGTACCTGGGGATGAACCCGACATACCGGTAGCATCTACCTCAGACCCAGTAGCAGTGGAACCCGATGAACTACCCGATGAAAAGGGGTCAGAAGCGCCTCTGCACCAAGAACAAGAACCTCCGGAAAGGCGCTATCCCGAAATGGTCAGGAAGCCGCCCCAAAGACTGAGGCCTAGAAATTCAGTATAGCCACTTTTGGGGCGGTAAAGTCGGGCGGCCGCTAAAGTTTGCGCCCGCCGGAAAGTGGAGTCCACTTCGCCGAAATTCAGTAGCTTTGGCCAAGGAGTTCGCTCGAGCGCTAAAACTGGCGTTGCACGGCTATCTTTAGGCGCTAAGCCGGTGGTGCAGACTGATACCGCCGAGGCCGGGCGCAGCGCAGGTGCGGTCATGTTTTGATTGACAGCAGACACCCTGGCGCCGGCCAGCTCTTAAAGGGGGAAGGGTCGACTTGGTCTGCTGCCACGCCCTGGATACTGCAGCCCTCCAGCTAGGCCTAAACACTGCTGCTGGAGAGAAATAGCGCCAGGAAGGATGCAGAGGGCCCGTGAGCGAGCGCAGCGCTTCTCTGCCCATGATTTAAAGGTGCTGGTTAGGGCTTTGGAGAAGAGAATCCATATCTTGTTCCTGGACAGTGGCAAGAAGCCTCCCAAGAGGGTGTACAGGAGAGCCTGGAGTGAAATCGCCCAGAGGGTCACAGCCAACAGCGATGTCCCCAGGACTGGTGTCCAATGCCGGAAAAAGTTTAATGACCTCACTCGGATTGTCAGGGTGAGTACCCTTTCCAGTGTCCTCCTCATCCTTGCATGTGCACCTCACATTATGGGCAAAGGGACCTCAAAGCCCTAATGGCCAGCCCTCATCCAGCAGCTATGGCACTGGCATGAACATCAATTGCACGTTCTGCACTTGACACACTGGCCAAGCTATTCGACCATGGGAGGCAGTGCATACAGCAACAGGGCACCGCACTGGCCAAGCTATTCGGCCATGGGAGGCAGTGCACACAACAACAGGGCACCACACTGTACTTAGAGGCCGCCCTTTCTCTTGCAGGCCAAGCTGGCCCAGAATCTGAAGAGCCGGACTGTCACCGGGGGAGGCCGTGCCCAGTTCCAGCAGCTCAGTGACCTGGAGGAGCATGTGGGTCGAGTCATGGGTGCCCGGGTGATTGGCCCCGTTGCAATTGGAGATGCCGACCCCATGCTGGGCCCCAATGGTAAGGACATGACCGTTTGGACCTCTCTCGTTCCCCTTGCGCTTCAGATCTACATCCTTTGCCACTGTCCGACCAATGCGCAGAATGCCACCACTCATGCCTCCCTCGCTGATGCCCTGTCCTCACTCTAAAGCTACTCTTGTGCCTTCCTGCTTTCAGCTGGTGAGGAGGAGGTCCCTGAAGCTGCGAGTGTCAGTCCCTCGGAAGAGGAGGACGAGGAGGAGCAAGAGGAAGGCGGCACATCGGGGGAACCCACATCCGCGCCAGGGGATGGCAATGGAGGGGACACGTGTTCCCTGGAGGAGAGCCAGGGGGAAGTGTTGCAGGGGAGTGTAGCTCCTGTGCCCAGTGGCGTCCAGCCAAGCGGGAAGGGTCGGCCAGCTCGGCTGCCTTCTCCCCAGAGGGGGGAAGTGTTGCAGGGGAGTGTAGCTCCTGTGCCCAGTGGCGTCCAGCCATGCGGGAAGGGTCGGCCAGCTCGGCTGCCTTCTCCCCAGAGGGGGGAAGTGTTGCAGGGGAGTGTAGCTCCTGTGCCCAGTGGCGTCCAGCCAAGCGGGAAGGGTCGGCCAGCTCGGCTGCCTTCTCCCCAGAGGGGGGAAGTGTTGCAGGGGAGTGTAGATGCTGGGCCCAGTGGCGTGCAGCCACGCGGGAAGGGTCGGCCAGCTCGGCGGCCTTCTCCCCAGAGGGAGAGTCCGGCCTCCAGTCCGGAGACGGTCCTCGCCCAGGAGGTGCGCCTCCTTGATCAAATGTCCGTGGACTCGGATCGTCGGCACACCGAGTTCATGGGGGTTGTGGCACGGTTGCCTGAGGCCATTGAGTCCCTGGCTCATAGTGTGTCCGATTTCGGGACCTCACAGGCCAGGGGTTTCGAACAACTCGCGGCAGCACAGGCCAGGGGTCTCGAACAATTCGGGGACGCGAGTCGGGCACAATTCGGGGCATCACAGGACGCGAGTCGGGCCGAATTCGGGGCATCACAGGACGCGAGTCGGGCCGAATTCAGGGCAGCAGAGGACGCGAGTCGGGACGACTTCAGGGCAGCACAGGCAGCGAGTGGACAGTTGACCAGTGGTGCCATGCAGTCACTGGCTGGTCTGATGCAGGCACAGACCAGGGCAGTACGGGCACTCACTGCTGCCACACTCGCTGTGTCACGCATGCATCGCCAGGGCACCCGCCGCGCTGCTGCAGCACAGCGGTCTGGCCTTCACCAGATTGCTGCGCTTGCTGCAGTGCCAGCCCGGCCGAGTGCCAGTGTCTCTGGCGACCAGCGAGCGCCTGGCATCAGCCAGCTTGCCCCCATTGCTGCAGCCGCCACTGCCACTCCCCCAGCAAAGCTGCGACGAGCTGCTGGAGAGACTGATGCTACCCAGCCACAGCTGCAGCAGTCAGCAGCCGACCCCTCCAGGGCCGGAGCTCGTCTAGGCCGACCCCCAAGGGCATCTGCCGTCACGCAATGTGCCCCTCAGGAGCCTTCCCCCAGCCTTGCAACACCCACAGGGCCCAGGTTGAGGCGAAGCAGCAGGTCGTCCAGGGGCCGGAAAAGGCTGGACAAGGACTCGCCCTCTCGGCACACAAAGTAGAGTGTGTTGGCAAATGTTTTTTCATATGGGGGTGCTTGTGCTGTCTATGGGGGGGGTTCTTTTGGTAAGGCCGAGGATGAAGGCCATTTGGATGGACAAGTTTTGTTATTCCTCCCCAGGTTGTGGGAGTGAGATATGTTTTTGACTGTTTTTTGGGGGTGTTGTGTGTTTTTGGGTTTCATGTGGGAAGGGCCCTGAGTTTGTTCAATAAAGCTTTTTCTTTATTCAGCTTGTCCATGTGTGATGTTTCAAGTGGTTGTTGCGTTAACCGGCTGAGGGCTTGCGGAGCGGCTGCATTCATGTGCCTTCATTGCCACAAGCCATTCCCTGACAGGGGGCCTAGAAGTGTCGTTCAATAAGCCGCCGACGGACGGCCCTTGGACCTTGTGGCTCCCTCCTGGGCTGGTACTCCTCCTCCTCCCCCTCCTCCTCCTCATGGTCCTCCTGCTCGTCCTCCTGAGGTGGTGGTCCAACGTGAGGTGGCAGTGCCTGAGTCCTGCGGATAGCCAGGTTGTGCAGCATGCAGCAACGACGACGAACTGGGAGACTCTATCCGGCGAATACTGCAGAGATCCACCGGAGCGATCCAGGCAGCGGAACCGTTGCTTGAGGACGCCAATCGTTTGCTCTATGATGTTCCTTGTGGCTTGATGGCTTTCGTTGTATGCCTCCTCAGCAGGGGTCCTGGGCGCGCGGAGCGGGGTCATGAGCCATGTACACAAAGGATAGCCTTTGTCCCCGATAAGCCATCCTCTTGGGGGAGGCTGTGCCTGGAACATGTCAGCCACAGTAGTCTGGCGCAGGATAAATGCATCGTGGCTGCTGCCTGGAAAGCGGGCATTGACAGCTAGGATGCGCTGCCTGTGGTCACACACCAGCTGTACATTGAGGGAATGGTAGCCCTTCCGGTTGCGGTAACCCTCGGCATTGTCGATAGGTGCCCGCAAAGCCACATGTGTGCAGTCAATGGCGCCCTGCACCATGGGGAAGCCCGCTGTTCTCGCAAATCCGACTGCACGCTGCTCCTGCCTCTCTAGGGTCATGGGGAAGGAGATGAATTGGTGTCTCCTTGTGAAAAGGGCATCGGTGACCTGCCGGATGCAGCGATGCACGGCGAACTGGGATATGTTCGCTATGTCCCCAGCAGCGGCTTGGAAGGAGCTGCTTGCATAAAAGTTCAGAGCCACCGTGACCTTCACTTCCACCGACAGAGACGTTCTGCTCATCAGCTGTGGATGCAGATCTCTGTGAAGCAGCTGGCAGATCTCTGCAACCACCTCCCTTCTGAAGCGCAGCCTCTTCACACACTGCGTGGCAGTCATGGTGAGATAGGACACCTGCTGGCGGTATTCCCTGAGTGGGTAAGGCCTACGTTGCCGACGCCTGATGGCCCCTCTGCGTCTAGGCATGGCTGCCCCTCTCACACAGCGTCTGCGAGCCCTTCGCACATAATGCTGGAACTGAGGATTGGAACCCCATGCAGCCCCCATAATATACTTGCAAACAGTGAAATCACAATGAGTCAAATTTCCAAGCTCTGGCCAGAAGCCAAAAATACCTCTCCTATGTTGGCCCAAATCAGTAAGGTCTCTTCCTTGGTCTCTGTCCAGAAATCCAAAGCACTAAAGTCATTGCAGCTAAATGGCTGGCCTTTATAGTTCAGTCTAAGTGCCCTTTAATTAGCGCTCCCCGAGGCCCGCAGGGCCTCTGCTGCGTTCCACTTCACAGTTCTTAACAGCGCCACGCCCACATTGGGCGGACGCCACTGAAGTTCCGGTTTGGGGCGCACAAATGGCGTTGCACGACGAAATGACGTCATAAGGTGCGCGCACAGCTGAGCGTGCGCAAACACTTTGCGCCGGCGCTAAATGTCTACTGAAGTTGGGCGTAGGCGCAGATCGTTCTGCGCCCGGCCGCTAAGTGCCTAGTGCTCGAGATCTACTCCTCTTATGGCGCTAACGGCTGGCGAACGCAACTGAATTTCTAGGCCTGAATCTATAAATGGACTTTTGTTGTTTAATGTACATGTTGAAATGTTAATTGTTATTTGAATATTAGGGGTACTACTAATCTAAAAGGGGAGGAATTGTAGTGTATGTGCCTTTAAGTCAGAACTGCTTTTACAGCTCCTGTATACTGTAGTACCGGCAGTGACCACACCTGTACATAAGCTTTGCGCATGCCTCTGTACCCCCAGTCTTGAGACTACCCTCCTCCAGTAAAGACCTGTTTATTGTTAATGTACAGCATCCGTGTGATTATTTAATAACAGCATATCCACTGAACCACGGATTCAACAATACACACCTCCTCTCTTAATTTAGTTCAGTCCTATAAGAGGACTTGCTTATCTTCCAGCCTCCAGTGATAATGAAGGTTCTGGTCTTGATGTGCAATCCTATTTTTCCTTTGCAGGTGTTAATGCACCTACTCTGTATTTCCAGCATTTTGCATTTTTATTTCAAATTATTCCTCTGTATGAGATGGGATGGGATCGAGCCACAGATAAATCAGAGTGTTACCTCACTGTCTGGTGTAGTACTGGGTCTTACAGAACAGAAAGGCAACAAATTCCTATTCTGCGCTAATGTGGGTGAGCTCAGCTACAATAGGACTGCCACAATTGACCTTGGCACCCTTGGGCTAGAAAGAAATTTGCATTTATTTGGCGCCTTTCATGACCTCAAGACGTCCCAAAGAGCTTTACAGCCAATAAAGTACATTCAAAGAGTAGTCACCCTTGTAATGTAAGAAACACGGCAGCCAATTTGCGCACAGCAAGGTCCCACACACGGATAATCTCTTTTAGTGGTGTTTGTTGAGGGATATATATTGCCCAGGACACCAGGGATAATTCCCCTGCTCTTCTTCGAAATGGTGTTATGGGAATTTTTACATCCACCTGAGAGGGCAGACGGGGCCTCGGTTTAACGTCTCATCCGAAAGACAGCACCTCTGACTCCCTCAGTCAGCCTAGATTATGTGCTCAAGTCTCTGGAGTGAGACTTAACCCCACACCCTTTTGACTCAGAGGCGAGAGACTACCACTGACCCACAGCTGACACCTAGAAAGATTTTTTAAAAATTGGCCAGAGTTCCTGTTTCTGTTCACTGTTTAGTGACCCTTGCTGGAAAGGACGTGTGTGTGGTCAGAAGCAGAAACAATGCTAGACTCAACTGTATTGCCCCCCTGCACCCCTCCCCCTCCATTGCCAAATAGCCAGCTAGCATTAATGATCTAGGTTCACAGTTGATGCAGCAATTCAAGCAAAGTACCCAGGAGGGGCAAGGGGTCTGCTGGCATCCATTGAACCATACTCCAGCAAGAGTTTGCACCTTCAGGAGACCAAGAGAGAATAATTAGGGGGAAAAAAGCAAGCAAGTGGCTGCTATTGCAATTATTGTAATAATAGGACTTGATTGGGAAATTACAATGTTAGGAATAATAGATGAGATCTTGCAATATGTGATTCTGTGCAATGTACTGGAACACTCAAAGGCTTCATCGCCAAGTTCTTTTACGTCGGTTTTTGTTGGATATGCGTTGGGGGAGATCTATGCTATGGAGGCAGCCTGGGTCACTGAAGGCAAGTAAGTGAATTTTTTTGTTGATTTGGCCGCTCATACAGGGGCTCGAGAAGTGGATTCCGTATACTGTGTATTGTGGAGTATGCTCAACAGCAGCAGTTAAGTGGCTATTTAGTGTCCACGGAAAAGGCATGTGCAAATAGGGAGCAGGAAACAGTTTCTGCTATAAATTGTGATTCAATTTTGTGCAACAATTCTGAGTATTTCTAACAGCAGGCGGGGAGGTTGTGTGGAAATTAAATAGAGCAGGACCTATAAAATGTGTTAGTGGAGTGGAAATCAAAAGCCTGAGCCACCACATGTGCAGGGATGGATTAAATACAGCAACGTCTTCGTGCTATGATGTAGTGTTTTATTTTTATTTAAAAAGCCCAGCCCAACTTGTTTATTTGCAAAAGACACTTTTGCTCTAAGTTCAGTGTTGCACCTACAAAATATCAATTGGAGAGCTTATGGAGCCCAACACATGGCTGTAGGCTGTTGCATTCCTTACCTCTCACTAGTTATACAAGGTGATGCCCAATAATTGGTTCATTTTACTAGTTAGACTTATCTTTGAAAAGTATCGTCATCGAAGATCCAAATGTTATGACACATCGAGTTAATTTCAATTAGAAGTGTCTGTCCTGTGCCCTGATACACATTGTTCACTGCCAACTCCAGATCCTGATTATAGACGTAATGACCTCCTGAGGCGTTGCTATATAATGCAACACGTTGCGTCTCAATCTGAACAAAACACTAGAAGACCAGCTCAAGTGCACGTGTGTGTCTTTCTGTTGTTAGAACGATTCGTTTACAGTATGCTTTTACCTGACTGAAAAGCAAAAGATTTGTTTTCTTAGTTTTACAATGGTATGTAGTGGGACTAATCTCCATCATTCTAGCTTTAGGGCTGAGGGGTAGTTTTGTTGCAATGCCACTGTATTTTCATTTGTCCTCCAAAACATATTTTTAAGGTTTAATTTTAGAATTAGTTTTGTTAATAAATTCAACACTTACAGGAACATTAAAAAAAAATGATTGCACATGAAGAATATTTATTTTCCCTCCGAATTTCTCCCTTCCTTTCCTCTCCTGAGTTTTTGCTGGGCATGTGCCCAGAGGAGCGGGGCATCCTCGGGTAAATGACCTCAGTAACCATTCTTCATACGCAAGCCTGGCTACAGTGACGCTCAATAGCTTATTCAACTCTGAAGGACATTGCGGCTAAATCCAATCCCAGTCTCACCTCATGTCCACACTAATCACTTCCAGCAGGGATCACTGAATAACCATCAGGATTAGAAATGATGAGCAATTGTTTTGCTTAACCAGTGGGCAAAGAGATCAATTGCTAGGTGCTTATCAATGCCCTGGCTAGAGCAGCTAGCTCAGTGGACACGCTCACTGAACAATTCAGGGAGCTCAGAGTACTGAGCATGTGGCAATATCTTTGCCACTGAAACCCTTGCTGAGGGTAGTTTTATGATTCCAGAATGTGATGTTTTATAGATTGGTCAATGTATTGCAATTTGGTGGACATTGTTGTTACTTGTATTGTGCTACTGTGGGACCGATTGCAATGTTACTCTGTTACAAACAACTTTTATCGTGTTCTGGATATGGCTGATATAGTAATCTGGGATGTAATGTTTAAGTTATCCACCAGATGGAGCCAAAGATTAAGGGATCATATCCACCAGTGTTTAAGGTAATGTCCTGGTACACCAGTTAGTATGGTAATATGGCATTGCATTATGGGTATGACTCAGAGGGGTTCCTCCATCTTGCATCGTGCAGTTACAAATACTGTGTTTTGCTTGCAGCCTGTAAGAGATGTTTCTCTGCTACACCGTATAATTAAACAGTTGGGTTTGGTTCCTAAGATCTCGCTTATCTCAGTTTCTGACCTTACCACTCGGATATCACAGCTTAGATTGTTGAATCTGCTGCATGAGGCAAAAATGTGCATTGACTTTTCTTTATTCAGCTGGTTACTCCATGTCTGCCTGTTCATTTTGCTATCGTGTTCATTCTGCCTTGTTGGTCTGTGACTATGAGAATTAAGGTTGGATTTTCCTCTGCCTGCTCACATGACACTGCCCAAAGCCTGTCTCTTTTTTTTGGGGGGGGGGGTTCTATTTGGAGGCTCAGCTTCCTTAACTTCTCGGAAGAGCAGTGCTTCTGCAGACTGCGGTTGTCATGTCAGGCGGTGACAGATATCTGCAGCCTCCTGGAAGAAGACCTACTGGAGCTGGTGGACACGCATTACCAATGGCTGTGAAAGTCACCACGGTCCTCAAATGTTTTTGTCTCTGGTTCCTTCAAGGGCGCTACTGGAGACATATCGAGGGTCTCGCAGTCCACTGCACATAAATGCATAAGGCAGGTGATGAATTGATTGTTTGCCAGGACTGGGAGCTGTGTAAACTTCCCCTGTGATGACAATAGCCAGAATGAGCGGCCACTCGGATTCGCCTCTCTGGCTGGATTTCCACAGCTACAGGGTGCCATCGATTGCACACATGTGACAATCCGAGCACCACCACAGCAACCAGGAGTTTTTACAAATCACAAGGGATATTCTTCCATCAATGCGCAGCTGGTTTGCAACCACAAGAAGAGGTTCATGCAGGTATGCGCTAGATTCCCTGGGAACTGTCATGATTCGTACTGGGGCAGTCCAACATTCCAGACCTTTTTGTTCCAGGAAGAAGATTTAAGGGTGGCTCTTAGGAGGCAAGGGATAACCCTTTTAAACTTGGCTCTTGACACTTGTGAGGAACCCCACCAATGAGGAGCAGGAGTGCTACCCACATGACCACCAGGTATGCCATAGAGCAAGCCATTGCAATGTTGAAGATGTGCTTTAGGTGCCTAGATAGATCTGAAGTCGCCCTTCAGGACTCCCCAGTGAGGGTCTCCTGAATATTCGTGGTGTGCTACATACTGCACCACATTGCGCAGCAGAGATTTTGCTGGATTGCAGGTGCACCTTTGGATGAGGAGAACATTGAAGAGGAGGAGGACGTGGGGAAGGAATATGAATACACATTCATCCATTGCACTCCTACCACTCAGCTGCAGACCAGCTTGGTGAAGATCAGTGAAGCATTGTAAGGCCACGGTTAAGGTATCTGTCATCCTGTTTAAGGCAGCAGACAAGTTGGCATCCAAAGTCTGCACAAGTATGATCATGGCCTGCATTGACTAGTTTGAGAGCCTTGCTTGAAGCTTCATGGAGGTGGCTATGCTCTCCATGGCAGAAAGTCTCGCAATTCTCTGAGCCACCAATCCACTAGGGGTGGAGAGGATGGAGGAACCCAACTCGGCTATTGTGGAGAGCATGTGTGGCATGTCTGTCACTATCTGGCTAAGTTGCACCTCTAGAATTCTCCTTCTCAATGATAGCCCCCGGGGTTCAACATTCGTGTCTAGCTGAGCAGAGTTTGGAGAGGATTGCGCCCCCCGACGTGGGCTCTCCACAGCTGTCCCTGCCATCAGTGTCTGCTTGTGCTCACTTGTGAGATATGAATCGCCAAGTGAAAACCTAACTATTTGTCTAAGTGGACCCACTGAAGTGCGAGGATTCGTGCTGGTGCATGGCTGAAGGACTTGTGATGGTGCACCCTCAGAATGAATGAGGTCCTCTGAGGAATCGTCCTCCTGCATGTCCAGTGACACTTGCTGTACGTGTGAAGACCCTGAAAGACAGTAAGGTAACTGTGAGACATATTACATAAGGATTTGGGTGAGTGGCAATGGTGGATGGATCAATGGGGAAGTGCGTAAAAAGTGATGGTTGGGTGGTGCTGAAAGTTGAGTGGGTATGAGTGATGTGATGGAGAATGCTTGGCAAGTCAGAGTGAAAGGGTGGGGGGTCTTAAACCACAGAATGTAGGTGAATCAGCAAATGTACTTACATTTCCTAACCTGGTAAGGTCATTAAATTGCTTCCTGCACTGCATCCAACACCAGGGCACAAAACGCCTCCTGCTCACCTCCTCAGCCACCTTCAAACACACCTTCTTGGTGATCGCAGCAGGTTTCTTCCTCCCATTGCTGGGGAAAGGTATGTCCCTCCTGCATCATTAAATCTGGGTGCTGCCCTTGGTCTCTGTGCATCCACTGTAAACACCTCCTGACTCCTCCAATTTCCATTTGTACATTGTCCCTTTTAAACAGAGTGGAGATTGTGCCATACGGGTGTGCATCACCCATGCTGCACAGCTTGGCGATGCGAGACCCTGAAATCAAAATGTATTGCTTCAATTCAATTGCGATCGCAGATTCCGTGCTGCTGACTTTGTTATTTATTGTGTGTTCTATTGTGTGTTCTCCTCCCACCAGTGGTGGCGCTGTCACAGGAGATAAATGGTTGGGTGTTCTCGGTTAAGTTTAGCTCTCTTTGTTTGGAACTTTCCAGAACTTCCTTTCCTTCCAATAAACCACTTCATGTTCGAATCTCTGAGTTCTGAGTCCTAAATTGTGTCTAGGTAGAAAGGTACCGACACAACAAGTGGTGACGAGGATCGGATGAATCTGTGTTGTGGGAACTTTCTTGTTTTCGACTACAAAACACTCGGAACAGAGATGGGTGCAGTGAGTAAACAGAAATTTTAATTTGAAATGTGAGATGGCTACTATATTAGGAAACATCGGTGATTTTGATGAAAATGTGGAGCAATGGAGCGCGTACACGGAACGTTTTGACTATTTTGTATTGGCGAATGCGGTGGCAAATGAAAAGGTCGTGCCTACCTTTTTGAGTGTAATCGGGCCGAAGACATTCAATTTACTTCGCAGCCTCGTGCAGCCAGATAAGCCAGGAACTAAAACATATAAGCAACTAGTAGAAATTCTTGGAGCACATTTTTCACCAAAACCTGTGGTTATTGCTGAGAGATTTAGATTTCACAAACGTAATCAAGAGGAGGAGGAATCACTGATGATGTTTATTGCTGCTTTAAAAAGGTTATCAGAACACTGCGAGTTCAAGGAGGTGCTGAATGACACCATTAGAGACAGACTCGTGTGTGGTCTGCAAAATGCAGCCACACAAAAGCGCCTTCTTACTGAGGACAACCTTACTCTTGAAAAGGCCATTGAAGTTAGTGTCTCCATGGAGATGGCGGAAAAGGAGGCTCACCAGTTGAGTTCAACAGGGAGAGTTCACAAGGTGTCGTCTGAGCTTAAAGGTGCGTGGAACGGCACATGTTACCGTTGTGGGAAAACGGGCCATCACGCTAATGACTGCTGGTGTACGGAGCTGGAATGCCGAAATTGTGGCAAAAAGGGTCACATTGAACACGCCTGTACAGATACAAAAAGAACAGACAGAGCTGGGAAGCATGGAAGCAAAATGTCTGTATTTGGACAAGAGAGGAAAAAGAGTGTTCATTCAGTGCAGTATGATGGAACAAGCAAAACAGAGGGGAGCGACACCTCTGAGGAGGAAGCGGTGCACATACTGATGGTTGCAGGTGACTCAAATGGATACTGGGTGTCACCACTGGTGGAGGGACAATCAGTGCGGATGGAGGTGGACACAGGCGCGGCTGTGTCCCTTGTTTCAGACACTGTCTACAACAAAATGCTAAAGCATCTTACCCTTCAGCCAACAAACATTGTGCTAAAGACGTATACCGGCGAACCTGTGGCCATGAGAGGCGCCATTGAGGTGACAGTTAAATTGAACGGACAGACTGCAAAACTGCCACTATATGTGGTAAAGGGAAATTACCCATCGCTACTGGGACGTGCGTGGCTAGAGAAAATCAAGCTGGACTGGCCTGCAGTCCGCATGATGTCAAAAGTGTTGTGTATGTACTTTTAAGAGAAGAACTGATTCTATACTGCAGTACCGGCAGTGACCACCCCTGTATATAAAGCCATAGCAGGCTTCTGTACGTCAGTCTTAAGTTACCCTCTGTTCAAGTAAATACCTGTTATTATTGTTCTCCTGCAGTCCGTGTATTATTAAGGCGCGGACACTACAGTGGCGACGAGCAGGTTCGAACTCACCTGCAGTACTGCATCACCTCACGGGGATCTTTCCCTGAGAAGAAGCTTCTTGGAGGTCGATGTCAGAACAACGGGCATCGACCGCGGGAAACCGCCCAAGGATCCATCGGAGTTCGGAAAGTTGCAGGAGAGGCTGTGGAAAGCTGGGCTTAGCTCCCCAGTCAAGGTGTTCCAGCAAATCGTGCTGGTAGCAGGTAATGCGCTGGTCCTTCCGGACAGCGGCGGGCTCGAGCTCGATCGAGCGGCTCTGCAAAGGGGCCGTGCAGCATCGTCGGGAGGAAAAGAGAGAGAGAGAGAGGATGGAGCGCACAGGGCACGGTCGGTGCTCAAGAACCGGGCAGCGTAGCGAAAATAAAACAAGGGGAAGGAAAAGTGAGATGCGCCGAAGCCGCGGGTCGCCGCCATTACCCTGCAGAATGCTAGGAGCAGCGTGGCAGCAAGGGGAAGAAGGAAAAGCGCAGGAGGCGCCAATTTATTCCATTGGGGAAGAAGGAAAAGCACGGGAGGCGCCATTTTAATTCATTGGTGAAGAAGAAAAAGCGCGGGAGGCACCATTTTAAATCACCCAAGATGCCGAAAAGTGGCAGTATCACTGCTTTCGACAACGAGGTAGAAGACTGGACCACGTATGTGGAAAGAATTGAAGTGTACTGCGAGGCAAATGAGGTGGCCGATGGAAAGAAGGCATCGGTATTATTAAATTTGATGGGCGCGAGAACGTACGGCCTGTTGCGGAATTTAATTACCCCAGCTAAACCAATGGAGAAAAGTTTTGCGGAGATTGTTAATATCTTACAGGAACATCTAAACCCTACACCGCTGCTGATAGCAGAAAGATTCAAGTTCCATAAAAGAAACCAGCACAAAGATGAGAGCAATGCTGACTATCTTACGGAACTACGCAAGTTATCGAAGCACTGCCAGTTCGGAACAGGACTGGCAGACACCTTGTGGGATAAGATTGTCTGCGGGCTCCAGAGTGAAGGAACCCAGAAACGACTACTTTCGGAAAAGGACCTGACGCTAGAACAGGCTTTCAGCGTGGCAGTATCCTACGAAGCAGCAGCACGGGGAGCTGCGGAAATACAACAGAAACCACAGGAATACAGCGCTAACGAAATGGTGTATGGAGCAGAAAAGTGCTATCGCTGTGGCAGAACAACCCATGATCAGAAGGACTGCTGGTTTAAGGACAAAGTATGCAGGCAATGTGGGAAAATGGGACACATAGCAAGAGTCTGCAGGTCGGGAAAGAAAACCAACACTACAAGAACTACTAAGGAAAAGTACAAGAAAGTAAAGAAATTGACAGACAGTAGTTCGGAAGATCAGGAGAGTGATAAGGACTCCGGGAGCAGGAGACTAAGTTGTCTAAAGTTACACAACGTGATCACAAAGGAGGATCACCGAACCATTTGGGTCACCCTCATGATAGCAGGGTCCCCAGTAAAGATGGAATTGGACACAGGATCAGCCCTAACTGTTATGAATCGACGAGACTATGAGCGGCTATTCTCACACATACCCTTGAAGGACACGTCCATTGTATTGAAGACATACACGGGGCAAAAAGTCTACCCCAGTGGATAAATAAGGGTGCCAGTTGAATACAACGGCAAGGAAACACAGAAACTGTATCTATATATACTACCAGATGGAGGACCACCATTATTGGGACGTGAATGGATCCGAAAAATACAATTGGATTGTCATTCCATTCAGGCGCTAACTGTGACTGATAAAAAGGATGATGACGTCACACCTGGACGACTGTCAAAGATTCTACCTGACGTGAAAGAGGTGTTCCAACAAGGACTTGGGACTCTAAAAGGAGTAACGGCAATGATAAAAATCGAAGATAACGCAAACCCAAAATTTTTTACGGCCAGACCGGTACCTTACGTGATCCGCCCAGCCATTGAAGAAGAGTTGGAGAGTCTGGAGCCTTTGGGTGTGCTGTCCAAGGTGGACTGGAGCGAGTGGGCCACACCCATCGTTCCTGTAATAAAGAAATCATTGAGCAGCACGCCTGGGGAACCGAAGAAGGTTCGCATCTGTGGGGACTTCAAGGTAACTGTGAAGCCAGTCCTGCACACAGTACAATATCCACTTCCATGGATAGAAGATATTTTCGCCTCACTATCTGGAAGGAAACGCTTTACAAAGATTGATCTGGCCCAAGCGTATCTCGAAATGGAGGTGGAAGAAGCATCTAGGAAATACCTCACGATAAACACTCACAAAGGCCTTTACCAGTACAATCGGCTGGTATTCGGGGTAGCATCAGCCCCGGCTATTTGGCTGAGGGCGATGGAACAAGTCCTGTGAGGGATCCCAGGGATGCAGTGTTATTTGGACGACATCCTGGTTACGGGCGAAAATGACAGTGAACACCTTGCCAACCTGGAGCAGGTGCTCACGAGATTACAGGAATATGGGCTACGAGCCAACCGCCCCAAATGTGAGTTCTTCACGAGACAAATCTCGTATTGTGGCCAC
Source organism: Somniosus microcephalus (assembly GCF_052327205.1). Lineage (NCBI taxonomy): Eukaryota > Metazoa > Chordata > Chondrichthyes > Squaliformes > Somniosidae > Somniosus > Somniosus microcephalus. Next base: position 32,889,572 of record NC_141006.1, read on the forward strand.
ATGATTGATGAGGAAGGGTAGCATAAGTCGCCGGACAAGATTGAGGCTGTAGTCAAGGCTCCAGCACCGGAAAATGTATCACAACTGAGGTCGTTCCTTGGGTTGGTGAACTACTACCATAAGTTCTTGCCGAATTTATCTACAATTCTGCACCCACTGAACACCCTGCTGCAAACTGGAGTAACATGGAAATGGAGTGATGAGTGTAAGCGTGCCTTTCAGAAATGTAAATGCCTAATCACTTCAAAAGAAGTATTGGCCCAGTACAATCCAACACTACCAATTCGGTTAGCATGTGATGTGTCTCCTTATGGCATCGGAGCGGTGCTGTCACACAAATTCATTGACGGTTCAGAGAGGCCAATAGCCTTTGCGTCGCGCTCGTTAACCTCAGCCGAGCGTAACTACGCCCAGATTGACAGGGAGGCCCTCAGCCTGGTGTGGGGGGTGAAGAAGTTCAATCACTATCTGCACGGGCAGAAATTCACCCTACTGACTGATCATCAGCCCCTGGTCTCCATTTTTAACCCAAAGAAGGGCATTCCGGTGATGACGGCGCAACGGCTGCAAAGATGGTCACATTTTCTAGGAGCACCTCAGTACGACATAGAGTACAAGGGTACGAAACAGCATGGAAACGCTGATGGGCTGTCGCACCTACCGTTGCCTACGGTAGAGGAAGCACCTGCAGTGGACCCTGTTGAGATATTCCATGCGACAATAGTCGAATGTCTACCTGTTACAAACTCAAGTATAGAGAAGGAAACCCGAAATGACCCGACACTCTCTCGGGTCTATGATTTGACGGTGAAGGGATGGCCAGCACATGGTGACTCACTGTTGCCAGCATTCTCGCCAAGAAGAGAACAGCTGTCAGTATGCCGGGGGACCTTGATGTGTGGATCCCGAGTGGTAATTCCACCCAAGTTGAGAGATAGAGTGCTCAATGAGCTTCATGAGGGTCATCTGTGAGGGGTAAAAATGAAAAGCCTAGCCAGGGCGTTTGTGTGGTGGCCGGGAATCGATAAAGAAATCTAGGATATGACCAAGAGATGCACAGGATGCCAGAAGGTCCAAAACACTCCACCATAGGCCCCGCTACATCTATGGGAGTGGCCCTCATCTCCATGGCAACGGATACACATTGATTTTGCTGGTCCATTTATGGACTCAATGTTCCTAATCGCTGTGGACGCCCATTCGAAATGGCCAGAGGTCATCAAAATGTCCTCCACCACCACGGAGAAAACTATTGCAGTCCTACGGACCATCTTCGCCAGGAATGGCTTGCCAGAACAGATTTGCTCCGACAATGCCCACAGTTTGTGTCAGAGGATTTCCGGAGGTTTCTCAGGAATAATGGGGTGAAGCATTACACATCTGCCCCATATCATCCAGCCACAAATGGATTGGCTGAGAGGTTTGTTCAGACCTTTAAAAAGGCAATAAAGGCAATGCATAATGATGACATACCACTACAACACAAGGTGGATAATTTCTTGTTTGCTTACCGGAATGCGACACATGCAGTCACCAACCAAGCTCCAGCCATAATGTTCTTCCACCGAAGGCTAAGCTGTCGCCTGGATTTGCTCAAACCAAACATAAGACGAGATGTTGAGGATAAGCAATTCCAGCACATAAATGAGAAGCCAACCAGGAGCTTCAAGATAGGGCAACCAGTCTTGGCCCGCGACTACCGAACAGAAAAATGGCAGCTGGGAACGATATGCACACAGCAGGGACCACTAATGTACACAGTGGACGTTGGAGAGAGCATCGTGAGACGCCATGCTGACCAGATTCTAGAGTCACAGGAACAAGCCAAACCCATACCACGAGCAGGTGCACCTGGTAATCAACCCGAAGTACAGATTGCGTCTACCTCAGAAGCAGTGGTATTGGAAGCTGACGAACCAACCAATGACAATGAACCAGAATCAACTCCGCCGCAAGAACAGGATACTCGAGAAAGGCGCTATCCAGTCAGGATCAGGAAGCCTCCTCAAAGACTGAACTTATAAATGATTATTTCAGTTGATGTATATAGTACAGAGAAAATTGTAATTGTAATTAGTTATTATTTAGTTGTTAAAAGAATGTTATGTACTGTTTATCTAAAAGGGGAGGAATTGTTGTGTATGTACCTTTAAGAGAAGAACTGATTCTATACTGCAGTACCGGTAGTGACCACCCCTGTATATAAAGCCATAGCAGGCTTCTGTACATCAGTCTTAAGTTACCCTCTGTTCCAGCATTTCTGGCTGTGCAGCTGCCTCAGTCAGCAGGAGGAGAAGGAGCAGCCAAACCAGGAGAGTGGAAAGTTGTGGTCTCCTGACCAGGAAGAGGAGGACCACGATAGGCCACCACCACCACCTCCACCATCATCATCACATCAACAGAGGTGCCTAGAGAGAGAGGACAGAGGAAGAGAATGAGAAGAGAGACCAACAACAACACCAACCAGGGAAGAGGCCTTTCATATCACTGCTTCCCCAAATTGGCCTCCAATTCAGGAGAGGGAGAGAGGGGTGAGAAACTATCATCATCAACCAACTGTTTGGAAGGAGGGAAGAACAACATCATCTTTTCTGAACATCTACAGGTGGGTGTTATTTGGGGCACTCTCCCAAAGACTTTGTATTTTAGGTGGGGGGAGAAAAGAAGAAACAAGGCTGGATCATCAAGGGGTGTCTGTGTGTGTGTGTGGCTCTTGTTAAAAGCTAGGCCACACACACCACTAATAAGCACCCCTTCTATTGCCTAACCTGGGACAGCTGGAGCTGCCTAGGTGAAGTCCAATTACATCGTTAAGACCTGGTGTGGGACTGAGCCTGGGGCATCTCCAGCTTTCCCAGGTGAAGACATCTTCTCCCCCTGCCAGAAGACCACCACCATCCAAGACTTTAAAGTCCCATCGGAGAGTGCACCCCTGCCAACACCTACCCACCCACCATCCTGAGTGGCAACCCTGCCCTTGCGGCCTCCCTCCTTCCCACCCCCGCTCTCTCTCTCTCTTTGTCTCTCTCTGCCTATTTCTCTGAGGCACCTCAATTTCATCTCTTTTTATTAATTGCCTATTGAGCAGAGGGGAGAAGGCCCCTCTCCCAATTTCAATCAATAAGGGGAGAGGTGTGTCTTCATTTTAAACAGCTCCCTCTGCTCAATAGAGGACCAAAAAAATATCTGAGGCCATTAACACCTTCAGGCCTGTGACTTATAAAAACACCCCATAATGGCGACTATATCTTCGCCGGTGGCGGGGCCAGCCAGGACTTATGTGGGAGTGGCAGCCACAGCCACAGCTGCTCCCGTTGCTTCTGCTGCCCCGTCACCTTTTAAACTTATGACAAAAAAGCTTGGGGTGAAGAGCTACACTCACCCCACTATGACCATTGAGGCCTGCGTTAAAGCCATGGCTGGGGTTGTCGGCCCCTCAGCCATCGTCGCGGCCTCAAAAATGTACGGGAAGGCTGTGTTCTTCCTGGGGTCGGAGCGGGTGGTGTCCCTGGCCGTCGCCAAGGGGCTCACTGTGGGCGGGACCTTCCTGCCGGTGGATCCTCTCGAGGCCACCGCGCAGAGGATTGTCATCTCAAACGTCCCGCCCTATGTTCCTGGTGAGCTCCTCCTCCCCCATTTATGCCAACTTGGGGAGGTGAGGTCGGGGATCACGCCCATCCCGCTCGGCTTCCGGGAAGCCAGCCTTCGCCATGTCTTCTCCTTCCGGCGCCAGCTGTTTATCCAGCTGGCGCGGGAGGAGGACACCGACGGGGCGTTCGTCGTCCACCACGAGGGGACCGCCTATCGCGTCTTCTGGATGTCAGACGGTGTGCGGTGCCACGCCTGCAAGGAGGTGGGGCACATCCGGAAAAACTTCCCCGCCTCCAAGGCCGCCGGATCATCTCGTGCGGCTGAGGCTGGCGCCGCCGCCGCTCCTCCCCCCGGATCTACCCGCGCGTCGGGAATGTCTGATGTGCGGTCGACGTCGGGGGCCGATGCCACCAAGGCCTCCGGCGGGGGGGAGGGAGCGCGTCCGGCCGGAAAGAAGGCGCGGCAAAAAAATAAACACCTTAGGGCGGGTCCCCCCGTGGATGGCCAGCCCTTGCCCCTTGCGCCCCTTACACCCGCGCTCCTCGCGGAGTTAATTGGGGCAGACGTGAGTGGGAGGGGCCTCGTGCCCGAGCCTGTGGCCACAACCGCCGTAGCGGAAACGCCAATACCTGCGGCCGGGCTCGGGCCCGAGGAACCCGACAAACCTGCTTCGCCGGAGGGAGCGGACGAGGAGGCCCTGCAGACATGGAGGTCTCCCTCACTCCCTCCGCGTTAAACAGAAGGTGCGACCCCCTGAAGAGGAGGAGGACCGGGAGGAGGAAGGTCCCTCCAAGCAGGGGGAGTCGTCGCCCGCCGCGGGTACTGCGCCCCCCCCCCCGCTGTCATTACCACCGGCGATCGGCAGGTGTCGCCTGTCCCTCGGGAGGCTGAGGCAGATGGGTCTGTCCGGCACGTGCCTCCCGGGGATGGGGACGAGACCCTGCCCGTGGGGGTGGGTGCGGGACAACCTGCGGCGGTGATTGAGATTTTATCGGTGCCGTTACCCCTCGCCGGGTCGGGCGGCCTGGGGTCTGGGTCGGGCGAGCTCGAGGAAAATGAGCTCGCCCAATGCGACCCGGACATCTCCCAGGGGCTGCTCGTCCCAGTGGAGGTTTTAATTGAAAACACCCCATCCACTGGGTCGGAGGCTGGTGGCGGGGAGGAGGATGGCCCACTGGCTGTGTCTCTGGTGCCGGACGTACTGGAGGAGCTGGGAATTGTTCTCTCCCCGGTTTCTCCGGTCACTCTGGCATCTGAGGCGGGGGGGGACTCCAAACCGCCGCCGTCTTCTGGCCCGGCGCCCCTAGAGGAGCCCAGGGAGGAATCCTCTGCCGCCGATCCTGGGGGTGGGATCCGGGCGGAGGTGGGGCCGGCTGGTGCCCCTCGCTGAGTCTCTCCTCATTCCCGTAAGGGAACTCCGGGACTTTATGGCCACGTGCCAGAGTCGGCAAAATAAGATCCGGCTGGCCCTCGACAGGTGGTCGGAGCTGGTGCTGCTCATCGTGTCCGTCCACGCCGCCACTAAAATCATGGGCGCGGACGAGGGCGTGGACCCGCTCGAGCTGTGTCGGCTCAGAACGTTTCTCACTGGGCTGCTGATGAAGTGGCGGCTGACCAGCGGCTGCGCTCCCTCCCCCCGTTAGGTGTAGGTAGAAGTTGCACTATGCTTCTGACATGAAGATAACCATAGCCAGCCTCAACATCAACGGCAGCAGGGAGGCCCGCCACAGATTCAACAACTTCTCGGTCCTTCGGGTCGGGAAGTATGCGCTGTGTTTCCTGCAAGAAACCCACACCGTTCCGGGAGACGAAGCCACATGGCTCCTGGAGTGGCAAGGAGGGGTCAGCATGAGTCACCTCTCCAACAATTCTGGCGGGGTGGCTATCTTGCTGGCCCCGCATTTTCAGCCGGAGATCTTGGGGGTCAAGGAGCACGTGCCGGGCTGCTTGCTCCAGGTCACTGTTCGCCTGGGGGGCGTGCCGCTCCATCAGACCGGTGCACAGCAAGTGCGCTTCTTCGAAGAAGTGTCCGCTCTTTTGGGCTCCGTCGACGCGGGCAAGTGCGTCATCCTCGGGGGAGATTTTAACTGCACCCTCGAGGCGAGGGACTGTTCGGGTCCCCCGCGAAGCCCGGCGGCGATGGAGAAGTTGAGGGACCTGGTCGGGTCCTTCGACTTGGTGGACGTCTGGCGAAATCTCCACCCCGACTCCAGCGCCTTTACTAGCGTGAGGTCTGGGGGAGGAAGGTCCAGAATCGACCGCCACTACATTTCCTGGGCGTATGTCTCCTGCATTCCGGCGGCTTCCATGCGGCCGGTGCCATGCACGGACCACCACCTGGTGTGGGTGGAGCTCACTCCGCTGCGCGCGCGGTGAGGGTCCGCGTACTGGCATTTTAACAACCTGCTGCTGGAGGACGCGTGATTCCGGGATTCGTTTCGTCGGTTCTGGGCCGACTGGAGAAGGAAGCAGGGGGGCTTCCCCTCCTTGAGGCAATGGTGGGACGTGGACAAGGCTCACGTCCATCTCTTCTGTCAGGAGTACACGAAGGGGTCGACCAAGAGGCGGGAGGCCCGGGTCGGGTGGTTGGAGAAGGAGGTGCTAGACCTGGAGTCCTGTCTCGGTCAGGTCGTCGAGGACCCGGCCCTGCGGAAAGTGTACGAATAGAAGAAGGGTGCGCTGAAGGACCTGCAGCTCGTCGGGTCCCGAGGCGTGTACGTGAGGTCGCGGATCCAGCTCCTGCTGGAGATGGACCGCGGCTCCCCCTTCTACTCGCTGGAAAAAAGACGGGGGGTCCGTAAGCAGCTCTTGGGGCTGCTGGCCGATGACGGCTCACTGGTCTCGGATCCGGAGGGAATCAGCGCGGAGACCCGCACCTATTACGGGGCTCTGTTCTCTCCGGATCTGTCCAGCGAGGATGCGCGCAGAGTTTTGTGGGAGGACCTGCCGAAGGTCAGCCCGGAGGGCGCCAAAAAATTGGACGCTCCGCTAAGCCTGGCGGAGCTGACCGGCGCCCTCCGCCAGCTCTCTAGGGGAAAGTCCCCGGGGCTAGACGGGCTGACCGTGGAGTTCTACAGGGCGTTCTGGGACGTCTTCGGGGGCGACTACGCACGGGTCCTGGGGGAAAGTTTGGCGACCGTGAAGATGCCCCTCTCTTGGCGCAGGGCGGTCATTGTCCTGCTGCCTAAGAAGGGCGATCTCCGCCTCCTTAAGAACTGGCGCCCAGTCTCCCTCCTCAGCACGGACTATAAAATCTTTGCCAGGGCCATGTCTGCTCGCCTTGGCACCGTGCTGGCCCACATGATCCACCCCGACCAGTCCTACACGGTCCCGGGCCGGACCATCCACGATAACATCCATCTGGTCCGGGACCTGGCCCACCACTCCCAGAGGGCTGGTCTGTCGGTCGCCTTCCTTTCCCTGGATCAGGAGAAGGCGTTCGACAGGGTGGATCACGAGTATCTCTTCGGGACTCTGCGCGCATTCGGGTTCGGGACGCATTTCGTCGCCCGGATCCGACTTCTGTACACCGCCGTGGAGTGTCTGATTAAAGTTAACGGGTCCTTGACGGCGCCCCTTCGCTTCGGGAGGGGGGCGCGTCAGGGATGCCCCATGTCCGGTCAGTTATACACCATTTGCGTGGAGCCTTTCCTGCACCTCTTGCGGAAGAGGTTGACGGGACTGGCTCTGCAAGGGCCGGGCGTGGAGGTGGTCTTCTCGGCTTACGCCGATGACGTGCTCCTCACGGTCACGGATCCCGCTGACTTGCGGAGGATGTGGGAATGCCAGCAGATTTACTCGGACGCATCCTCCGCCAAGATCAACTGGGAGAAATGTTCCGGACTCCTGGTGGGTCATTGGCGGGTGGACTCCCTGCCGGAGGAGTTCAGGCCTTTCGCCTGGAGCACCACGCACCTCCTCTATTTGGGAGTCTACCTTAGCCCTGCCGAGGACGCCTGGCCGGCGAACTGGCAAGAGCTGGAGGCCAAAGTCACTGCTCGCCTAGGACGCTGGACAGGACTGCTCCGAGTGTTGTCCTACAGGGGTCGAGCGCTGGTCATAAACCAGCTGGTGGCCGCCATGTTGTGGTACCGGTTGGTCACTTTGATCCCTCCCCCTGCGCTTGTCGCCAAGATGCAGAAGAAGCTCATCGACTTCTTCTGGGACAAAAGGAAGCACTGGGTCTCTGCCGCGGTTCTGTGTCTCCCACTTAGGGAGGGCGGTCAGGCGCTGGTGTGCCTTCGCACCCAGGCTGCGACTTTCCATCTTCAGATGCTGCAGAGATACCTGTACGTCGAGAATCCTCCGAGATGGTGTGCGCTGGCGACGCTTTTCTTCCGCCAGCTGCACGGCCTCAATTACGACACGCAGCTCCTGTTCGCGAAAGTGGGCGGCAGGCGTGCAAGCCTGCGGGAGCTGCCTGTCTTCTACCAGGATCTACTATGGGTTTGGTACTACGTCACTTCCAGGCGGAGCTCTCCCCCGTCAGGAGCGGCGGCTCTCCTTCGGGAGCCGCTGCTCAGGAATCCACACCTCCACGAGCGCGGGTTCGGGCAGCTGGCGGAGGGCAGGGCTGTGCCTGGCAAGGTGACCAGAGTCGGGGACCTGCTCGATGGCGGAGGAGCGGGCTGGATGGCGCCGGAGGAGCTGGCGCGGCGCCTGTCCTGGGCCAATGTCCGGCTCGCGGTCGAAGCCATCGAATCGGTGAAAGCGGCACTGGGCCCCGACTCCACTAGGTGTATCGAGGCGGCTCAAGCACGTGGGGCGATCCCGTCCGAGCTTACCCCCGTTCGAATGGAATTCCTCATCGGCGCCCGGCCCTGAAACTCCCCTCGGGAACCGGCGCCTCACAACTTGAGCCGTCTCGAGGGAATACCCTCCGTGCCTTTTCATTCCGCTCGGAGGGGTTTCCTGTACGGGCTGCTCCTGCACACTCGCCACTTTGCCATCTTCGTCTACCATCCGGACATGCCTTGGTGTGGCGTCTTGCCGACTGGCGGTGGCGGAGGTCCCCAATGGAGGGCTCTCTACGCGGGAGTCCTCCCTTGTTCCATCGGGGACTTGGCCTGGAGGGTGTTGCACGGAGCGGTCCCGTGCAATAAGGTTTTAAGTAGGTTCACGGACTCCCAGGCCGCCTGCATTTTTTGCGGCCTGGAGGAGTCCGTGTTTCACGTTTATATGGAGTGTGAGAGGCTGCAGCCCCTCTTTCACTAATTGAAGCGGCTGCTCCTCGATTTTTTGTTGCACTTCAGTCCCACGCTCTTGATCTATGGTCACCCGGTGCGGAGGGGAGCGGACAGGTTGGAGGACCTCCTTGTGGGCCTGCTCCTGGGCCTGGCTAAAAGAGCCATCAATTGGTCCAGGCAGCGGGCGGTCGAGGGGGTCGTCCAGCCGGATTGCCTGCCTCTCTTCCGCGGTCATGTTCGTGCCCGGGTGGCCCTGGAGATGGAGCACGCGGTGTCCGCCGGCATGCTTGAGTATTTCCGCGACCGATGGGCGCCGCGGGGACTGGAGTGCATTATCAACCCGGAAAACCAAATTTTAATTTGTTTTGTTAAGTTTTAGTTGAACTTTTGTTTATTTACAGTCCAATTGGGTTTTTTTTGGGTCCAAACAAAAAGAGTACCCTCTTTTCAAGTAAATACCTGTTATTATTGTTCTCCTGCAGTCCGTGTATTATTAAGGCGCGGACACTACAAAAAGGGGAGTCAGGTCTGACTGCAGTGTTAAACAAACATGCAGAATTCTTCAATGGGGAACTTGGGAGCATGAAAAAGATCAGCGTGAGACTGGACATTAAACCTGACAGCAAGCCGAAGTTTCACAAAGCCCGACCTGTACCCTATGCAATTAGGCCAAAAGTTGAGGCTAACTTGGAGGCCTTAGTCGAGAATTGAGTCCTGGAGCCTGTGAGCGTGAGCAAATGGGCCACACCCATTGTTCCTGTCCTGAAAAAGGATGGATCTGTTTGAATCTGCAGGGATTTTAAAGTGACTATTAACCCGGTGCTGTCTGCGGAACAGTACCCTCTTCCCCTCATTGAGGATCTTTTTATGGGCCTGGCCGGAGGGCAAAAGTTCAACAAAATAGTCTTATGCCAGGCTTATCTACAAATGCATGTCGATGACAAATCAAAGCAGCTGCTGACAATTGTGACACACAAGGGGCTATACAGGTACTGCCACCTTCCGTTTGTAATTATGTCGGCCCCTGCTCTATTCCAAAGGGCAATGGATCAGATCTTGAGTGGACTGCCAGGAGTCCAGTGCTACCTGGACGACATCCTTGTCACTGGGACAAATGAGGAGGATCATCTTCTGAACTTGGATGCGACACTACAACGACTGAAAGAGTACGGACTCAGAGTTCGTAAAGACAAATGTGAATTCTTTCAGTCTTCAGTTGAGTACCTGGGGCATGTGATTGACGCTACTGGCCTGCATAAGGAGCCGTCAAAGGTCAAGGCGATCGTGGAGGCCCCAGCACCCCAGAATGTGAGCCAGTTACGTTCATTTCTGGGGCTACTTAACTACTATGGGAAGTTTATTCCAGACTTAGCAACATTGCTGAAGCCGTTACATCAGTTGCTATGTCAAGGCAAAACAAAGAAATGGACTGAACTGTGCAACGAAGCTTTCGCCCAAGCAAAGAAAGAATTGCTGAAATCGGAGGTCCTGACACACTTCGACACAAAGCTACCCATGCAGCTAGCATGTGATGCATCACCATATGGTGCGGGAGCAGTCATATCCCACATCATGCCTTCGGGTGACGAGAAACCTATCGCCTTCGCATCACGCACCTTGAACAAGGCCGAGAGTAACTATGCGCAGATCGAGCGCAAGGCCTTGGGAATCGTTTTTGGAATTCGAAAATTTCATCAGTACCTGTTTGGGAGAAGGTTCACACTCCTGACTGACCACCGTCCATTGACTTCAATCTTCGGGCTCCGCACCGGAATTCCGTCTCTCGCTGCAAGCAGGATGCAAAGGTGGGCTTTACTGTTGTCAGGACACACATACGGCATCAAATATCGCAAATCAGACTTGCACGGCAACGCAGACGGTCTCTCTCTCTCGAGGCTACCCTTACCTGTTACTCCCCCAGAGCCTCGTCAGATAGACATCTTCTACTTTAGACAAGTGGAGGGAGCACCTGTCACTGCAGTTCAGGTGCGAAGGTACACCCGCAACGATCCAGTCCTGTCTGAGGTAATGGACGATGTCATTCGAGGGAGAGCTATAGGAGATTCTCCTAGTTTGAAAACTTACGTTTCAATAAGAAATGAGCTCTCCGTCCAGGCAGGTTGTCTTCTTTGGGGACGCCGTGTCATCATTCCGCCACCTCTGAGGGAACCTATACTGCAACAACTTCATACAGGCCACAGTGGGATGGTTCGGATGAAGGAAATGGCAAGAAGCTACTTCTGGTGGCCAGGTCTCAATGGGAATATTGAGGAGAAAGCCAAAACATGTTCCCCATGTCAAAGGGTCCGGAATGTTCCACAGCTGGCAACCCTACACCCCTGGGATTGGCCTGCAGAAGTGTGGCAGCGAGTACATGTGGACTTCACCGGTCCTTTTGAAGAGAAGATGTTTATGGTGGTTGTAGATGCTCGTAGCAAGTGGCCGGAGGTCGCTGTGATGAGGTCTACCACTGCAGAGAAAACAATTGAGAAACTTGGTGAGATGTTCAGCCATTATGGCTCACCGGAACAACTCGTAAGTGACAACGGTCCACAATTTGTATCACAGGAGTTTGCAACCTTCCTGCATGTGAATGGTGTCCAACACATCAGGTCTGCGCCCTATCATCCCTCTACTAATGGCCAGGCAGAAAGGTTCGTGCAAACTTTGAAGCACGCCTTGAAGGCATCGCAAGGTCAGGGCTCAATCCACCAACGTCTGAACAGCTTCCTGTTGTCCTACAGGAACGAGCCGCATGCCACAACCAAAACTTCCCCTGCTTCGCTCATGATGAAGAGGCAGTTGCGGACAAGTTTTGACTTCACAGAACTTCACAGAAACCCCACAATGCAGATAGAGGCCATTTCGGCCCATCGAGCCTGCACCGACACATATCCCACCCGATCCCCGTAACCCCTACACCAACACATATATCCCACCCTATCCCCGTAACCCCACATATTTAATCCCCCTAACACTAAGTGTCAATTTATCATAGCCAATCAACCTAACCCGCACATCTTTGGACTGTGGGAGGAAACCGGAGCACCCGGAGGAAACCCACGCAAACACGGGGAGAATGTGCAAACTCCACACAGACAGTCGCCCGAGGCCGGATTCGAACCCGGGTCCCTGGCGCTGTGAGGCAACAGTGCTAACCACTATGCCACCGTGCTGCCCACTTACTCAAACCTCCAAGGGCAGAGCAGGTTGTCCATCGTCAACAACAAGCTCAAGTTGAAAAGAGAGAGAAAAGTGCCAAGGAAAGACAGTTTCATCCGGGAGAGCATGTCCTAGCTCGAAACTACAACACTGGACCGAAATGGGTTCCTGCTACAGTGATCGCGCAGACGGGCCCTGTGTCTTACATGGTTGAGACTGCTGAGGACGTCGTCTGGAGAAGACACACAGATCAACTGTTGCTAGGAGCAGAGACAGACACACAGGCTCCAACGGCTGGTTGGCCTGAACTGTTTCCAGATGATACCGCAAACTAGCATCCTTTGCCACAGTGCTCTTCTCCAACACAGGAAGTCAAAGAGACTGTTCCACCTGTGCAAACTCCTGACTTTCAACTGACACAGGCACCTTCTCCATCTAGGCCTGTGTCAATGCCTACTGCTGTGGAAGCCAGCGATGCCCGCCGGTATCCTGTCAGAGAGCGGCGACCTCCAAGACACTTGGATCTGTAGGCTTAGCGACTTACCCACAAGACTGGTGCAGAATAAACCCCAGGGTAAAGTCAGGGTTTGAGGCAGTCTACCTCTACCCTTGGTTAGTTGAGTGCATTGAAAGTAACTTACCTGTTGAGGAATAGTGTGGACCTTCCATTTAAGAGGGGAGGAAATGTTATGTATTGTGTGTTCTATTGTGTGTTCTCCTCCCACCTGTGGTGGCGCTGTCACAGGAGATAAATGGTTGGGTGTTCTCGGTTACGTTTAGCTCTCTTTGTTCGGAACTTTCCAGAACTTCCTTTCCTTCCAATAAAGCACTTCATGTTTGAATCTCTGAGTTCTGAGTCCTAAATTGTGTCTAGGTAGAAAGGTACCGACACAACAGGGTATGCTGGAAGGTAATCTCTGCTACTGTTTGGTTCATCGCTGCACTTAAAAACCCAACTGCTGTGGGTGAATAAACTTGACTTATCTTAAACTAAGCTTTGGTCTGCATGTCTGATTGATCACTGGGTTCTGAGCCTGCTTCAGCTTGTTACAATCGTGACTCGGTGGTTTCATCCTTGCATCAACAGCTCCCCCCCTCTCCCCCTGCCCCACTGATGCCAGCACTTGAGGGAGCTTCCTGCTAAGGCCAGACCACCCTTGCAAATTAAAGCGAGGTGCAGCTGAAAGAAGGTCTTTTAAGGACATCAGTTTCACCGAGATGAGTGTCCCTGAGGCTCCAGTGACAAAGAACCAAGTACCTACATCTCCACCTGCTGATCACTCCGGAACAGCCATATAGGAGTAAAAGATTAGGAGCTTGAGTAAACAAAGTTTTAGGCACAAAGGCTAAGAAGTAGAAGGAGATCGAGCTGAAATTCTGTTAAATGTAAATTGGAAAGTTGTCTGTCAGTGTGTGTTTGTGTGCTTAGCTCTCGGGGTACACAAATCTCTGTTCCTTATGATTATACCGTGAGTGAAGGGCTTCTCCCTGAAAGAGTCAAAAATCTATTGCTTTGAGGAAAAATGGTCAATGTTAGGCAAATACATGGAGTCATTCTTCATGTGATGGTCTTAAATCCAGGGAATAATGGACTTGGATGTATGCCATCTGTGATATTTGTTGGAAACAGTTATTAATAATTTGCTGCCATCTCTCTCTCTCTCTCTCTCCCTCTCTCTCTCTCTCGCTCCCTCTCTCTCTCTCGCTCCCTCTCTCTCTCCCTCTCTCTCTCTCTCTCTCTCTCTCTCTCTCCCTCTCTCTCCCTCTCCCTCTCCCTCTCTCTCCCTCTCCCCCTCTCTCTCTCTCTCACTCTCCCTCTCACTCTCACTCTCACTCCCTCTCTCTCTCCCTCTCTCCCTCCCTCGCTCCCTCTCTCTCTCTCTCTCTCTCTCTCTCAAGCTGCTGGCAATGTGGTTTCCTGAACTACTTAATCACCCTCCTGGGCAACCTCCAGATGATGGAAGGCCTGTTCCTCCTCCTCCCGTCCCCCCACCCCTCTTTGTCCTCATTTTCACCTGGAAGACCAACCCTTTCTGAATGGTATAGTTGTGCAAGATTCGGAGCATGTCACAATAATTCCTGACCGGGCGGTGGTGCGAGACTCCCCAAGACTTATCAAGGCACCTAAAACGAGACTTTAAAATTCTGTTTGTCAGCTCTCTTACAAGATAGGCGATTCCACGGGTGAATTAGGCGTGCTCTCCGGGGAGCACAGCCTTTTAATGAACTGCCTCTGTAAAAAGTCATGGTATGACCACAAAGATTGGTGGATTCTGCAGAGTGAATTTCTCTATGGATTGGATGTTGACACCTTGCACGATATCTCACTCACCCCAATTCCATCCTTTCCTCCATATCCTCACTATCCTGCTCCCCATCTAAAGCAGAAACAAGGGTATTTCCATTGGGAAATTCATACTTTCTCCAAAAAGCTTTAGCTTTATTTTCACTAAGAAGTTGTGAAGTAACAGTGAAGTGCCTAAGATGTAAAATGGCTTCAAAAGATCTCAGACCTTTCTCAACAACAACTTGTATTTATATAGCGCCTTTGACTCAGTAAAACATCCCAAGGCGCTTCACAGGAGTATTAAAAGACAAAAGATTTGACAGCGAGCCACATAAGGAGAAATTACGGTAGGTGACCAAAAGCTTGGTCAAAGAGGTCGGTTTGAAGGAGCGTCTTAAAGGAGGAAAGAGCGGTAGAGAGGCGGACAGGTGTATGGAGGGAATTCCAGAGCTTAGGGCTGAGGCAACAGCAGGCATGGCCACCAATGGTTGAGCGATTATAATAAGGGATGCTCAAGAGGGCAGAATTAGAGGAGCGCAGATATCTTGTGGGGCTGAAGGAGATTACAGAGATAGGGCAAGGTTATGGAGGGATTTGAAAACAAGGATGAGAATTTTGAATTCTCAGTCTATAAAAGACCTGCGGGTTTAAAGCATTGCCTTAAGATAATGCTGCACTCTGTTCTACCTCTGGGACATAGCACTGCCCCCACAGGGCCACCTTTGTAATAGTATTGGTTCCTGAGGCAGTATAGGTGAGTGCATGTGGTGAGGTGGGCTCAGGGCAGGCAAAGGCCACTAGCAGGTTCATGGGAGTAAAATCCTGATGAGCAGTTTTTGAGGCAGGGTTGCATCAGACTGCCTCACATAGAAACATAGAAGATAGGAGCAGGAGTAGGAGTAGGCCATTCGGCCCCTCGAGCCTGCTCCGCCATTTAATGAGATCATGGCTGATCATCCAAACTCAGTACCCTGTCCCTGCTTTCTCCCCATACCCCTTGATCCCTTTAGCGTTAAGAAATATATCTAACTCCTTCTTGAATATATTTAATGAATTGGCCTCAACAGTCTTCTGTGGTAGAGAATTCCACAGGTTCACCACTCTCTGGATGAAGAAATTTCTCCTCATCTCTGTCCTAAATGGCTTACCCCTTATCTTTAGACTGTGACCCCTGGTTCTGGACTCCCCCGCCATCTAGTCTGTCTAGTCCTGTTAAAATTTTATAAGTTTCAATGAGATTCCCTCTCATTCTTCTAAACTCCAGCGAGTATAAGCCCAATCGACACAATCTCTCCTCATACGTCATTCCTGCCATCCCAGGTATCAGTCTGGTGAATCTTCGCTGCACTCCCTCCATGGCAAGAACATCCTTCCTCAGATAAGGCGACCAAAACTGCACACAATACTTAAGGTGTGGTCTCACCAAGGCCCTGTACAACTGTAGCAAGACATCCTTGTTCCTGTACTCGAATCCTCTCGCTATGAAGGCCAACATACCATTTGCCTTCTTAACCGCCTGCTGCACCTGCTTGCTTACCTTCAGCGACTGGTGCACAAGGACACCCAAGTCTCGTTGCACTTCCCCATCTCCTAATCTATTGCCATTTAGATAATAATCTGCCTTCCTGTTTTTGCCACCAAAGTGGATAACCTCGCATTTATCCACATCCACATTATACTGCATCTGCCAGACGCTCACTATCCCATTAGCTTCCTACACTGGTTAGCATAGACCTGGTTCAGACACTTAGGCTGGAATTTTCTGTACCTGGGCGAGTCGGGTGCGGGCGGTCGGCGTGGCAGGTCACGACCCCATTGCTGCTTCCATCCCGCTCCAGAAATCGACTTTGCATCAATGGGGCCTATTAAGCCCACCCAGCGCGTTACCCGGCCCAATTAAATGATGCGGGTCTGATGATGTCATCGATGACGTGCTTTCAGCCGACAGATTTAAAGGAGCCATGGCCACATTGTATTTGAAGAGGAGCGTGCAGTCACTACACTGGAACCTTTGATTGTTCCAAACACTTGGAAACATGACTGCAGAGGCAGAGGGCTGCACCCAGGTTCTCCAATGACTCCCTCCATATGCTTGTGGAGGGATTCAGATCACGCAGGGAGGTCCTCTTCCCTTCCGATAGGCGGAAGAGACCTCCCCAGAAGACAAAAAAGAGCCAGGCTCCAAATTGCAGAGGAGGTTAATAGCAGGGATGTGATCAGGAGGACCTGGGTGCAGTGCTGGAAACATTTCAATAATCTCATTAGATCAGGAAAGGTGAGTACAAAGCCGCACTCAACTTCATCCTGCTGTGCCTCTCATCACATCCCCATCGCTCTGCCTTTCCAACCCTTCTCCATACCTGGCATATTCACCCATCCCTCTCTCTCTATCTACATTATTACATCCCCATCTTACTAGCCACCCCACACACTCACCCTCATCCTAACACAATAATACCAACTAACAACACACAAGAAGGCCATTTGGCATTGCCACTACACTCAATCATAGTCTTCCTCTAAACATCTAACCCATCTATTCCTTAAACTCATTCCATCATTCTCACTCAACCTTCACTTCTTTCCCTCCTTGCAGGAAAAGAGAGCCCACAATAAGAGGGAGAGGGAGAGAAGTAGAGGTGGAACGCCATCATGTACCACCCTCACAACAACAGAGAAGGCTGCATTAGAATTATTGGGATTTGCCAAGCAGCTAAAGGTGGGAGACAGCGAGAGGGGGACATCTCAGCAAACAGGTGACAGAATATATCAAACAGCTACACGGCATATATCAGTCACTCATATGGGGACTGATGTCATCAACCACTGAATGGTCATCATGTGCATAATGGCATCTGCACCCATTATTCATATGACATATCTAACTCATCTCTTTAGTCTCCCACAGGTCCATCAAGAGCCCCCACCCTCCACTGTTCAGGAGGAAGAGCAAGACGATGATTCAGAGGAGCATCCAACCTCGGACCAGACATAAGCACACCCAGCACTAGCGCAGATACGCACACCTCAGTGGGTCCCACGCGAGATAGAATAGTGTTGTTACCCGTTGTCTCACAACTCACAAGTGAGCCAGAGCAGATGGTGGAGACAGGGACAGCAGTGGAGACTCCTCGCTGGAGGGTGCAGGACGCTCCCAGCTCTGCTCAGCTGCATGCAGATGCTGAGCCTCGGGGGCCATCCAGAAAAGGGTGACCCTGGAGGTGCAGGAAGAAGTGCAGGAGGCTCTGACAGGTTTTGCGACTGCGATGTCTGCAAATGTTCAGAGAATGAAGGAGTCCATCTCCGAAATGAGCACCACTATGTGGCAGGTGATGGCGACTGTAGGCTCTTCCATGGAAAGGATGGCCACCTGCATAGAGCAGCTGATGTGCCACTCACATGAGCACATGCTATCTATGGAGAATAGATGGCAGAGGCTCATAGACCTCCTCTCTAGGAGGGGTGTCGGCATAGATGTGGGTGTTCATGACCTCACTGATGTGCAGCAAGTTGCTCTCCAGCTCCTTGCTAGCAGGGAAGTGCGGGTGACCCATGAGAGGGATGATGGTGAGAAGAGACATGGAAGTGTGGGCTCCTCTCAAAGTGCTTACACTTTTCCCCCATTGCCACCCCCTCAGTCAGAGCCCCAGATGCTTCCTGGGACAGCGATGGCCGAGTCTGCCCCTGCACAGTCGCAGGAGGAGCAGCCTTTGTCGGTGCCATCAGAGGCTTCGAAACCCAGAAGTCATCCATCAAGAGTGTGTAAGTAGTCACAGCAGGGAAGTGTGCAGGCTGCCTCTACCTCTGCTGAAGCCACAGGGGTAGCACCTCATAGAAGCATGCATAAAAGATGACACACAAGTATATTCACAAGGGTAGCTACTTGAGTGTTTTATTCAATGTTAATGTCAAGTTTCTGTTAAGGTGATCGCAACCATACATTTTTTTATTTTTACCACTTTCTGGTCTTGGAGAAGTTTGCACCCTTTGAAAGTGGCTTAGTGAGTAGCAGTGAATGGTGAGACATAATGGTACCTCCACCAATGGTGAATGGCTTGGTCATTGTGGGGATGGTTTATGGTGTTGGTGTGGGGTGGTGCCAACCTGGCACAGCATGTGGCAGCCATATGGGTGTAGAGTGTAAAGTTAAGTAAATCTGTCCATGATGAGGCCGTCCCTGGCCTTCGGGACAGCAATTTGCTTGGGTGCTGATGCCCTCTGTCCTGTGCAGCATCAAGTGGTTACGGAGATAGTTGGTGGTGTTGTTGTTGGTGCTGTTGGTGCGCCTGGTGCTGCTGGTGTTAGGGCTCATCGTGGTCAGATTCTGAGGACCAAAGTGAGCCAGTATGAACGGCACCCACGCTGATGGAATAGATGGCAGGTCAAGTCGAGTTGACAAAAGCAATCTGTCAATGGTGAGAGAAGTTCTTCCAATGAGGTGACACTGGATGGAGACTTTGCTGGAAACACTTGCAGCCTGCAGAAAGTTAAATCTGTGCTGGCAATGTCATCAGCAACAGCTTTTATCTGAGAAAAATGATCAGCTATGAGTTCGGAGCTTGACGTTGTCAAGTAATCAGCTGGAGCAATGGCCACTCAACTCCCGCCTCAGGTTGACAGACATGGTTCCTGAACTGCGTGAATCCCATGGCCATGAGGGAAATTTGAAATGTAGGGCGGAAAAGGCTCTTAAGTGTCTGACAACAAGCGTATAATGATTTCAATTAGGTTTCCCGCCTCTGCCGGTCGGGTCGCTGCTGCACCAGCAAAAGCCCCCGAGGGAAAGGCGCGTGGGGCGGGATGATGGCGGGTGCTCGACCCGCTCTGACTTTTTTCAAATTTCCCACCGACCCACCTCTGATCATGCCTGCACGGACTCCAGAAAAATCCGGCCTTATTTCCCTCTGTCTGCCTAATCACTGGCTGTCAGATCGTCCCTGACCAACAAACGTACCACCCAACCAGTAACTTCTATGGATTACTGGAATACCTCAGTAATCTCTAAATCTTCAAACCTTTTGTCCCTCTTTGACTTTCTGAGTTGAGCCAGATATGATTGATCTTTCCATAATTTGTAATCAACCTTGAGTTACATCCTAGTATTCCTTATACGTCGTCCATAGCAGCCAAGATTCCAGATTTTCTGCACTGCACCTGTGCTGTCCTTGTTTTTCCTCTCATGACCACTTTTATTTTCAATTTCAGCTCATGTCACCCTTGTTCATCCTAATACATTCCTCGTTTTCCTGTACCATAGTTATATTATCCATTGATTTCCCCCTTTCATTTATTTCTTCCATCTTGATGAGTTAGGTTTGATGTGGCAATTTTTAGTCGTTGCGTGTTTATGTTTATGCCAAAAAAGCTTGGTTGATGTCAAATTCTGGACATGCTACACCTGAGAACTTGCAGATGAATTTTTGGCAGTTACAACGCGTCTGAATGACTTGATTTATTGTTACCTGAACCGGTATTGTTTACTTTTTATTACAGTATTTAATTTCACCCTGCAGCTGGTTCGACTGAATTAGTTATTAGCATTTTATATTTTGCAGTAACAGGTGAAGAGATCGATGCTTATAGGTTGAAATTGCACTCTGTGATATAAGTAACAAATGTTCCACTGTCCCACTGTTCTAAGGAAAGAATTTACTCATTTTAGAATTAGTGGATTAGCGTCCTTGTTGAAATAGGAGACAAAAGAATTTCACATTAACATACTATGGTGCTGCTTACTGATTTCAGCTGGCACTTTTTAAAACATAACTTAAGAAATAGAAGCAGGAGTGAGCCATATTGCCCATCGAGCCTGCTCTGCCATTCAATATGATCATGGCTGCACTTCAAGATCATCAACTACACTTTCTCGCCCTATCTCCATATCCCTTAATTCCCTTGGTGCCCAAAAATCTATCTCTCAGTCTTGAACATACTCAATGGCTGAGCATCCACAGCTCTCTGGGGTAGAGAATTCCAAAGATTCACAAACCTCTGAGTGAAGACATTTCTCCTCATCTCAGTCCTAAATGGCCGACTCCTTATCCTGAGACGAAGACCACTAGTTCTAGACTCTCCAGCCAGAGGAAACAGCCTCTCAGCATCTACCCTGTCAAACCCTCGAAGAATCCTATGGCCTAGAAATTCAGTTGTTAGTGCCAGCCGCTAGCGCCTTAGGAGGAGAAGAAGTGGGGCGCAAAGCAGCTAGCGCCCAGGCGCGGCGCGATCTGCGCCTCTCGCGAACTTCACTCAAGATTTAGTGGTGGCGCAAAACCACAGCGCCCGCTCAGCTGCGCGCGCAGATTGTGATGTCATTTCATGGTGCAACACCCTTGGTGCGCCCCGAACCGGAACTTCCGTGGCACCGCCCTTCTTTGCGCCTGGCGCCCCCAGCGACTGGTAGAGGGGAACGGTTCCCAGTCGCTGCGGGGTGCGGGGGGCGCTATTTAAAGGGGACTCCTCCTGCATTATAAGTGGCAGCCATTTTGTGTCAATCCTTCTGTGTGAGAGACGGATATTTGGAGAGAGACAAAGGCAGAGATCTTTCTGCTTTGACTCAGCACTCGCACAGGTACTTCTGGCTTCAGGCCAGAGCTTTGCACTTGGATTTAACTTTCAGTGCCATAGCCTTGAGTCGCCACATATAATGGGGGCTGCAATGTGTGGAAACGTTGGCTTTCTGCATTGCATTCAAAGGGCTCAGAGACGCCGTGAGAGAGTGCCAGTCATGGCCAGATGGAGAAGGGCCAACAGGCGTCGGCACAGGAGGCCTTACCCACCCAGGGTATACTGCCAGCAGTTCTCATATCTGAACATGTCTGAGGAGCAGTGTGTTCGGAGGCTGCGATTCAGAAGGGAGGTGGTCACTGAGATCTGCCACCTGCTTCGCAGAGATCTGCAGCCACAGCTGAGGAGCAGGACATCTCTGTCGGTGGCAGTGAAGGTGACGGTGGCTCTCAACTTCTATGCCACCGGCTCCTTCCAATCCGCTACTGGGGACATTGCCAACATCTCCCAGTTCGCAGTACATTGCTGCATCCGCCAGGTGACCAATGCCCTTTTCAGAAGGAGACGTCAGTACATTTCCTTCCCCATGACCCTGGACAAGCAGCAAGAGCGTGCAATGGGATTTGGAAGATTAGCGGGCTTCCCCATGGTCCAGGGCGTAGAACTGATGAACCAGCAATGGTCAGGCCTTGCTTCAGGGCTGCAGTGTGCAGGGCATGGCAGCCAAACAAGTCGACCCTCCCCCTTTAAGAGCTGACTGGTGCCAGCGTGTCTGCCTTCATTCAGAAACTCGCCGCACCTGCGCTGCGCCCGCCCTCGGTGTTAGCGCCTTGGCTCGCCGGCTTAGCACCTTATGATAGTCGTGCATCGCCTGCTTTAGTGCAGCAGCAACCTCTTGGGGCGATGCAACTCAATTTCGGTGAAGGTGACGCTAAGTTGCGGCGGACGCTAAATTTAGCGAACGCCCGGCTGTAGCGCCCCAAACGTGGCGATACTGAATTTCTAGGCCTATATGTTTCAATGAGATCACCTCTCATTCTTCTAAACTACAGAGAAAGTAGCCCATTCTAGTCGCTCTCTCCTCACAGGATAGCACTCTCATCCCAGGAACCAGTCTGGTGTACCTTCGCTGCACTCTCTCTAAGGCAATTATATCCTTCCTTAGGTAAGGAGACCAAAACGGTACACAATACTCCAGGAGTGGTCTCACCAGGGCCTATATAATTGCAACAAGACTTCCTTATTCTTATACTGCAACCCCCTTGCAATAAAGGCTAACATACTATTTGCCTGCCTAACTGCTTGCTGTACCTGCATGTTAACTTTCTGTGATTCCTGTACAAGGACCCCAAAATCCTTTGGATACCAACATTTAATCGTTTCTCCTTTAAAAAAATATTCTGCTTTTCCATTCTTCTTACCAAAGTGGATAATTTCACACTTCCCCACATTATACTCCATCTGCCACTTTCTTGCCCAATCACTTAATCCCTTTGCAGCCTCTTTGCATCCTCCTCACAGCTTACTTTCCCACCTAGCTTTGTATTATCAGCAAACTTGGATATATTACACCCAGTCCCTTCATCTAAGTCAATGATATAGATTGTAAATAGCTGAGGCCCAAACACTGACCTTGAGGCACTCCATTAGTTACACTCTACCATTCAGAAAGTGACCCATTTAATCCTACTACCTGTTTTCTGCCCATTAACCAATCCTCAATTCATGCCATTATATTACCCCCAATCCCATGATCTTGTATAACAACCTCCTGTGTGGCACCTTATCGATTGCTAACTGAAAATCCAAAATATATTACATTCACTGGTCCCCCCTTATCTACCCTTCTAGTTACACCCTCAAAAAACTCTAACAGATCTGTCAATGATTTCGCTTTCGTAAAACTATGTTGACTTTGCCTTATCATATTATGATTTTCCAAGTGCCCTGTTACCACGTCCTTAATAATAGATTCTAGCATTTTCCCAACGACTGATGTCAGGTTAACTGGCCTATAGATCCCTGTTTACTCTCTCCCTTCCTTCTTGAACAACGGGGTTACATTTGCTACCTTACAATCCATGGGGACCATTCTGGAATCCAGGGAATTCTGAAAGAACAAAACTAATGCATCCACTATCTCTGTAGCCATCTTTTTTAAAACCCTCTGGTGTAGGTCATCAGGCCATGGGGATTTGTAAGCTTTTAGTCCCATCAAGTTTTCCAGTACTTTTTCTTTACTAATATTAATTACTTTAATTTCCTCACTCTTATTAGCCCCTTGGTTCCCCACTATTTCCAGTATGTTATTTGTGTCTTCTATGGTGAAGACAGACACAAAATATTTGATTAATGTCTCTGCCATTTCATTATTCCCCATTATAATTTCTCCTGTCTCTGATTCTAAGGGACCCACGTTTACTTTCGCAAATCTCTTCCTTTTTACATACTTGTAAACGCTCTTACAATAATTTTTTTAGATTTCTTGCTTTTTTACTCTCATATTCTATTTTCTCCACCGAGTTCTTGATCCTCCTTTGCTGATTTTTAAAACCCTTCCAATCCTTAGGCTTACTACTCTTTTTGACATCATTGTAAGCCTCTTCTTTTAATCTAATACTATCCTTAACTTCTCTAGCTAGCCATGGCTGTGCCACTTTTCCAGTGGAGTTTTTATTCCTCAAGGAAATGTATATTCATTGAGAATTATGGATTATTTCTATAAATGTTTGCCACTGCTTATCTACCGTCACATCTTTTAATCTAATTTCCCAATCTACCTCAGCCAACTCACCTCTCATACCGCCGTAATTGACTTTGTTTAAATTTAAGCCCCTAGTTTCTGACTTAACCACATCACTCTCAAATTCTATCATATTATGATCACTCTTCCCAGAGGATCCTTTACTATAAGATTACTAATTAACCCTGTCTCATTACACAATACTAGATCTAAAAGTATCTGTTCCCTAGTTGGTGCCTCGACATATTGTTCTAGAAAACTGTCTCGAATGCATTCCATGAACTCGTCTTCCAAGCTACTTTTGCCAATTTGGTTTGCCCGGTCTATAGGAAGATAAAAGTCCCCCATGATTATTGCATTACCCTTGTTACATGCTCCTCTAATTTCATGATTGATACTCTGTCCAACACTATGATTAGTGTTAGGGGGCCTATAAACTACTTCCACCAGTGTTTTCTGCCCTTTGTTATTTCATAGTGCCATCCATACTGATTCTACATCCTGATTTTCTGGGCTAAGATCCTTTCTCTCTACTGCCTTTATCTCATCCTTTATTATCAGGGCTATTCCACCTCCTTTTCCATTTCCCCTATCTATTCTAAAGTCAAGTACCCTGGAATATTTAGTTCCCAACCGTGGTCACCCTGCAACCATGTCTCAGTAATAGCTACTAGATCTATTTAGATATAGATTGACGCAGTTATAAAGCACCTTTCACAATGTCAGAACATCCCAAAGAACTTTACAGCCAATGAAGTACTCTTGAAGTGTAGACACTGCTGTAATGCAGGAAAACCCATTCATCTTTATTCGTGCCATTAATTCATCTATGTTGTTACGAATGCTTCGTGCATTCAGATATAGTGCCTTTATTTTTAACTTTTTTTACTATTTTTCCTTGATGTGACCTTAGTTGCTAATGCCCAATTACCGTCCCTTCCTGACGCAGCCTGCTTGATTTGACCCAAATTGCTACTCTACTCTACAGCCTTGACTTTTCTCTTCAGACTTATAAATTTACCCTTATCTGAACCCTCCCTTCACCTGTATTAGTTTAAAGCCCTATCTACCACCCTAGTTATTCAATTTGCCAGGACACAGATCCCAACCCGGTTTAAGTGGAGTCCATCTCAATGGAACAGTTTCTGCTTTCCCCAGTACTGGTGCCACTGCCTCATGAATTGAAACCCCTGCCTCCCACACCACTCTTTCAGACATTTTTCTAAAATAGATAGTGTTTCCTGTGATGTTGCTCCACAAGTTGAATAATATGCTACATTATAAGGACAGGAATGTTATGCCAAGATATTTTGTTCTTTAAAGGCCACAGTGTAATTGTGGCCAAGTAAAAATAGCCTCTAGTCAATCAAAGCTTAATGGTTATTTGGTGAGGAAACTGCAGGTTGAAACGTGCTTATGAATTTTAGTCTCAAGTAAATTTTAAGATCTTTTTGCATCTCTAATAAAGTTTGGCATCAGCTGTGTGATGACAGTGCATTATATGCAAGACATATATAAATGACTTCAGTGCATCATCGACGTAGAACTCTCGTTCAATGAACCCTCTCACATCACTGCCAAAGTCGTCTTCTTCTTCCTTGGCAGCCCTCCTTAGTCCGTATATGGCGACAGCAGGGGACAGGCTATTCCCGAAGACATGGACATGCATTCTATAGTCCACAATGTCTCTGCTGGGGTCGTTGTTGCGATACCACAGGAAGCGGAGGAAGTCTCTGTGGTCTTCTCTCACCACAAAGCAGTGAAGCATGTGCTGGATATCGGCAGTGATGGCGACGGGCTCTTTCCTGAATCTCATGAGTACCCCCAAGAGGCTGTTGTTGAGATCGGGCCCTGTGCGGAGTACATCGTTTAGAGAGACTCCCTGATATGGTGCACTGGAGTCAAACACCACGCAGATCTGTTCCGGCTTTTTGGGGTGATAGACTCCGAAGGAAGGGAGGTACCAACACTCTTGGCCTTCCTGGAGTGGAGGAGCTAACTCTGCATGATTGTTGACAAGCATTTTCTTGACAAACTCTAGGAAGTGTGCTTTCATCTCTGGCTTCTTCTCTAGTGTGCGACGGAGTGAGTTAAGACGATTATAGGCATATTCCCTGTTGTTCGGCAGCCGTCGTCTGGGGTTCTGGAAGGGTAAGGGTGCAACCCAGCTGATAGAGCTGTCACGAGAGACCTCATTGTCCATAAGCTGGAGGAATCTCATGTCATCGATCGATGGAGCAAGTTTGTGGTCATTGGCGGTGCGACAGAAGACTGACTGACCCGGGTTCTCTCCAGTGAGCATCATCTGTGTGCTGTCTGCGGAGATCAGCGCTGGGGTTCTGAGGCTGAGCCGTATGACTGAACTTCTCTGTCACTCGGATCTGACTACTGCATGGGGTAAGGTAGCTTGGACAACCATTCTCCAAGATGGAAGTCTTGAGTGTGCTCACCTGAGATGGCTTGTGAGCACTCCTGAGGCACACGTCTCCAACAACGACCCAGCAGAGATCTAGCCTTTGGGCGAAAGGGGCATCATGTGGACCGTTGATCTGTTTCCTTGCCTTATGTACCCTCAGGATGTCCCTGCCCAACAACAGGAGTATGTCTGCATCTGGATCAAGAGGTGGGATCTCGTCTGCAATGCGTCTTAGATGACGGTGGTGATGAGCTGCATCCGGAGTGGGAATTTCAGAACGGTTGTCGGGGACTTGATTACATTCAGTGTAGGAAGGGGGAGACTAATCTGCCCATTGGCTGACTCAACAACATAACCGCAGGCCCTCCTGCCGGCTGCCTCTGAAAGTCCAGCACACGCCTTCAGCGTGTAAGGCGACGGATTTCCTTTGACCTTGAAGATGTCGAAGAACTCGGATCTTGCTAGAAAACAATTGCTTTGTTCGTCTAGTATGGCATACATCTTTTCAGATTCCTGGCGACGTCCTACAGGGTACACATCAACGAGACATATCTTGGAGCATGCTCTTGCGCTCACTCATTCTCCACACACCTCGGTGCACTTGGATGTAACCTCCGGATAGGCGGCTCCCTCTCTCTCCCCGCCGTGCTCTGAGGTGGGAGGAGACAACTCTGACTTCCAAGGATCTGGGCCTGGGTGGAGTGCTGAAATGTGCCGATCACTTTCACATTCTGTGCATTTTGCATCTACCTTGCAGTTCTTGGCAAGATGGTTCGTGGAGAAGCAGCACTTGAAACATATAGAGTTCTCTTTGAGGTACTGTTTGCGGTTTTCCAGGGACTTCTCTCTGAAACCTCTGCACTTCTTTAATGGATGGGGCTTGTTGTGGATGGGGCATTGTTTGCTCATATCCTCGGATTTCTCCTGATCCCTTGCGTTCTTGGTTGAAGACACTTGCGTTTTGTGGACAGATATTGGTGTCTTTCCATGTCTGTCAAACTTGTCTCCCCTGGCAAGTGCTGTGTGGAAGGAGAAGAAGTTGAAGCTGGGGTCTGTCCTGGCTTTGGCTTCTCTACGGATGAAGTTGGCAAACGCAGAGAATGGTGGGAAGGTAACGTCATGCTTTAGCTTGAATTCTGACCCGAATGATATCCACTTCTCCTGCAGATTGAATGGAAGCTTCTCAATGATGGGACTTACCCCTCTGGAAGTGTCTAAGTACGATAGGCCGGGTAGGTAGCCGTCCTGCTTTGCAGCTTTGAGTTCCGACAGCAGACCTCCAAGGTCGCGGAGCTTCTGGGGTTCCTTATTTGTCAACTTCGGAAAGTTCTCCAACCTGGCAAAGAGAGCCCTTTCAATGGCTTCAGGCGAGCCGTAGCTTTCTTCCAGCCTCGCCCAAGCCATCATCACCCCAGCTGGCGGATGTCTCACATTGACTGCTTTTATCCTGCGTGCCTGTCCGGCGGACTCTGGGCCGAGCCATTTGATAAGGAGGTCGAGCTCTTCTCTTGCCGACAGGTCTAAGCCTGATATGGCATCGTGGAAGGAGGACTTCCAGGCCCAATAGTTCTCTGGTATATCATCAAACGTGGTTAACCCTGTAGTCACCAGCTGGCTGCGTGCAAGGTTTTTGGCAAGGTCGTAGGCGGTGGGGCCTGTGCCATGGTCGCCTTGAGTAGGGGCTCTGCTGGGGGTCTCAAGGAAACGAGAGGGGGTTCACTGCTGACTTTCTCTCTTCAGCGCTCCATTCCTCTGCATGGTGTCCTCTGTTTTGCGGTGGAGGATCCTGTGATTTGGACCACGCAGTCCATTTCGAACTTGGTTGGTGACGTGGAGCATGTTATATGGTGTGCTTGAGTCTGTAGAGATGTGTGGGTCTTCATCTCTCTCTCTCGTAAACTGTGCATCAGCTTGGTCGCTCACATAGTCTGTGGTGCGCTGTAGTCGACTCTGACGCGGAACGGGAATTGGAGCTTTGCTAGCTGACTCAAGGTCAGCTTCCATTAAAAGTGCCTCCGCTAATATTTGTGCCTCAGCTAATGCAGCATCTTTCTCCTTTTCTTCCTGCAGGGCGTCAAATGTGGCTTGGAGACGGGCCCGTTCAACTTTTATCTCTCTTTCTTCCTGCAGGGCGTCTAATGTGGCTTGGAGACAGGCCCGTTCAACTTTTATTTCCATTTCTTTTTAGGCATACTCTGCTTCTGCCTTGGCCCGTGCTCTGGCGATAGCCATACTAATCCGAGAACCGGCTGATGACCTAGAACCAGCTGATGATCTGTAGTAACGAGAGCTTATAGACAGATTGTCACATTCTTCAGTTTCATCTAGCTGTTTAAGATCTTCTACTTGCTGAGTAGCGTTTTCGGTATTACCTCCTGCCATGATGATGTGAGGTAAGTGTGGTGTACAAGGTGAAGACTTAAGCTGGCTGTGTTGCGATGGCTTACTCTGCGCCTAGATGATGGCCACTTAACTCTTGAGTCCTTGCTGTTCCATGTGGAGGGTCCTCTCTCTTCACAGCTAGCCGTATTGCTGTCTTTTCACTGTACTGGTCTCGCTAGAAGTACTCTTATCCAGTTATCCATTCAACTAAACACTCATTCAAATAACTCCTCGAGAAACAGGGTGTGGTTTTGAAGCTTTACTTGAATAAAATTGTGAAACTGTAAAGAAAGACAAAGTATGTTTTGTACACAGGGCTGAGTACTATACATTAGATGTTACATAAGATACAAACATGTTTATGAAAACAGAATAGACTAATTGTATAACTAAATAGCACTGAAGCTAAACCTCGGTAGCTAACAGCTAATAAACGTCTATGGACAAAGTATTGTCAAAATACTATACCGACAAGGTTGCTATTATGTTACTAAACAAGGATACTCACAGACATTGCGTCTTGCCTAGCATATAAGAAGGATGGAACAGGATTGAGAATGTCTGCCTCATGTGAGCTTTCTTCACAACTCAGCAGATACTCCCTGGAATACTACTTCCGGGGCAAACAGGAAGAAGGTCAAATAACACACTGCTATACAATAACACTGCTATACAATAACTACCACCAGAGGGTGCTATCTGCATATAATAAGTCCAGAACAGTGGGAATGGTGGTGGAAGATAGCAGAGGTGGAAAGGAAGTGAAGGGTGGTGGAGAGGAAGGCTGTTCTGAGGAGGGGAAATCAGATGAAAGGTGGTAGGTGATTGAGGCATGGAACAGCCAGCCGTTGGGGGAGGAGGAATACAGCCAGTGGTGGAAGTGTGCTGTGGATGGGAAATGTAGACTAGGGTGGGGGGTTACTGCAAAAGGGAATATTAAGCATGATGATGCTAGCCTGTGAGGGGAAACTTCAACCAGTTGCTGGGGGGGAGGAAAGGATAAGCAGGCAGCTGTGGGGTGGGGAGTGGTAGGCGGTTGAAGTAGGAAATGCAGCCAGCTGGAGAGGAAAGGGTTGAAATTTTGCTCATGGGAATTTGGGGGGCGGCATGGGCACTGAAATCTTGCTCATTGGGGCATGGCACACTTGTTTGGAGGGCCAAAATCTTGCTCATCAATTGCTGTCTCCTGTAGATTTTAGTTTTATTTAATATTGAAACCTTTATTTTCTTTTAAAATATTTTTTTCCTGTCTTAGTTTCACGCCACCCTAACTCAATGCATCGTTCCAAATGGCAAATGGTAATGCAGTTTTTCAGTATGTATTTAGGTAGTTATGCATAAATAGCACATGATGGTATTTTATGTTTCACCCATGTGGGGAGGTGCTGAACTCCACTCCTGGTGATAATACATCTATGATCAGAAACTTGCTGTGATGGGGACAGCAGGACAAAACCATACCCTACCACTCTGTCGTTCTTTGAAACGCCAATGGACTATGCCACCATGTTCTTTGGTATCTAATTTTGTTAGATGTGCACACAAAAAAACCTGTTCTTGTAACTAAGTTCAACTTTGAATGTTCTTTGAGTGAAACAAATGCTTTTCCAAAGGAAACCACCTTTAAATCCATCAGAGTATAATCATGCTGACAACGAAAGCATTCTCAGCAGCAGCAGACAAGGGACTACATGGTCTTCACTCAAACAACCTACATTGATAGGCTAATCCTTTCTTCACCTCCACTAATTCTGGGATGTTGAAGATAATCAGTCCTTTTTTGTCATAACCCTGGCCTTGCCTTACAGATGATCATTAGAAAAGATCTGAAATGTCATAACCCCTCTTAACAGGTTATGTTACTGCATTAGTTAATTCTGAATTCTGAAGCTTGAACTAATGATCCAGTGACATGAGTTCAAATCCCACCATGGCAGCTGGAATTTTTTTTAAAAGCTAGTATCAGTAATGTTGACCATGAAACTACCAGATTGTCGTAAAAACCCAACTGGTTCACTAATGTCCTTTTAGGGAAGGAAATCTGCCGTCCTTACCTGGTCTGGCCTATATGTGACTCCAGGCCCACAGCAATGCGGTTGACTCTTAACTACCCTCTGAAATGGCCCAGCAAGCCACTGAGTTGTTCAAGGGCAATTGGGAATGGGCAATAAATGCTGGCCTTGCCAGCGACGCCCACATCTCATGAACAAATTTAAAAAAAAACTGTAGAAAACAATGCCCTTAATTGGCTAGAAGTGCTGCAGTATTTTAAAGTGCAAAAAGCCACAAACAATTTGATGTACACTGATTTATATTGTGCCAGACTTTGGTATAATTGTAATGTCAGGCCACTGGCATCAAGATTTTGTGTCCTGTGTTTTTGGAGTTGATGGATCAGGTCATGTTTCTTTCATGCTGCTAGTTAGAATATATATATCAAAGGGAGGAGGTGCAGCAGGAACAGCACCAGCCAGCAGTTCAGTCTCTCGGCATCAAAAAGAATGGAGAAAAGTGAACAGGAAGAAAGAGATAGGGCAAAGGATTGAGAAAGAAAGGATTGCATAACTGAGGAGAAGTACTGAGGAATGTTGCAAGAATATTAGATGTGAGTTTATATATTTTGAGCTCTTAATGTAGGGTAAATTCAAACGAGTCAAAGTAATAGTTTATATAGCTACCCTGAGGGCAGGAGTGACACAATAGGCTCACACAAAATCTAAATATTAAAGAAAGTGGATCACATTTATATAAATCTTACAATATAACAAAAAATGGGGCCAATGGGGCCCATTTGGGATATATATAGCCATTAATGAAACAAAGTGCTGATCCAAGATATAGATAAACACAAAATATATTCAATGTAAAATATTTTGTTAATATAAGCCAGCTGATTGAAAGCTGTGTCCATGATAACTTTCTGTTGCAAATGCAAATTTTGCATTGGAAGCTTAAGCATCACTTTTTTTCTTAATCTCAATTCACCCTCCAGTCAGATACGAATAGAAACTAACCTTGCTTTCACTGTAAATTTGTTATTCCTTTTCATAGCCCTAATATATAACATCTACTGAAAGTTCCCATCCCCCTTCCACTAACTTAATTACATCTCTTAAAAGTCTATTCCTTTTTAAGCATTTGTTCGAGATGTGAGCAAAGGCTGGCAAGACTACATTTGTTGCCCATCCCTAGTTGCTCTGAGAAAGTGGTCAGGGGCATTCTTCTGGAACTGCTGTAGTCCTTGTGATGATGGTGTTCGGCAGGGAATTCCAGGATATTGGCCCAGTGACGATGAAGGATTGATGGCGTATATCAGCCTGGATTGTGTGTGACTCGGTAGGGTACTTGGAGGTGCTGGCACTCCCATGATATCGCTACTCCTATCGTTCTCAGCAGTAGAGGTCACAGGGCTGGGAGGCACTGCTGAAGTAACCTTGATGAGTTGCTGCAGCACACA
Source organism: Somniosus microcephalus (assembly GCF_052327205.1). Classification (NCBI taxonomy): domain Eukaryota; kingdom Metazoa; phylum Chordata; class Chondrichthyes; order Squaliformes; family Somniosidae; genus Somniosus; species Somniosus microcephalus. The sequence goes on from NC_141006.1 coordinate 32,921,300, forward strand.
CTGTAAATATTACATACTGCAGTCAGTGATAGAGGGAGCGGATACTGCATCCACTGGTAGGGGTGCAGATCAAGAAAACTGCTTTATCCTGGATAGTGTTGGGCTTCTTGAGAGCTGCTGGAGTTGCACCCATGGGTGATGAAAATTCATCACTCCTCTCTTAGAATCATAGATTCATTACGGCACAGAAGGAGGCCATTCGGCCCACTGTGTCTGTGCCAGCTGAAAAAGAGCTATCTAGCCTAATCCCACTTTCCAGCTCTTGGTCCGTAGCCTTGTAGGTTACGGCACTTCAAGTACATATCCAAGTACTGTGATGAGGGTTTCTGCCTCTACCACCCTTTCAGGCAGTGAGTTCCACACCCCCACCACCCTCTGGGTGAAAAAATTCTCCTCCACTCCCCTCTAATCCTTCTACCAATTACTTTAAATCTATGCCCCCTGGTTATTGACCATCTGCTAAGGGAAATAGGTCCTTCCTATCCACTCTATCTAGGCCCCTCATAATTTTATACACCTCAAATAAATCTCCCCTCAGCCTCCTCTGTTCCAAAGAAAACAACCCCAGCCTATCCAATCTTTAATCATAGCTAAAATTCTCCTGTCCTGGCAACATCCTCGTAAATCTGCTCTGTACCCTCTCGAGTGCAATCACATCTTTCCTGTAATGTGGTGACCAGAACTGTATGCAGTAATCTAGCTGTGGCCTAACTAGTGTTTTATACAGTTCAAGCATAATCTCTTTGCTCTTATATTCTATGCCTCGGCTAATAAAGGAACGTATCCCGTATGCTTTCTTAACCACCTTATTGACCTGTGCTGCTACCTTCAGGGATCTGTGGACATGCACTCCAAGGTCCCTCTGTTCTTCTAAATTTCTCAGGATCCTACCATTTAATGGCCCAGAAATTCATGTCGGGGGCTTCCCGCGGGTGTAAGCCCCCGACCTGCACTTACCTTGCGCACCGGCAGTTGAGCTGTAGGGCCCCGTGGAATTTCGCTCTGGGGCCTGGCCCAGCTGTCGGCGCGCTGTGCTTGCGTGTCCCAGGGGCGTAGTTAGTGCGATGCATCCCCTGGGATCACGTGAGCCATGGGCAGCCAATCGGAGGAGGGAAAAGCCCATTCATAAGATTGACAGGTAGACCTGTCAAAACTTATAAATACTACAGGCCCAAAATAGCAGTAAACCTTCAAATAAATTTTTAAAAATCACACTTTTTAAATAAACTATAAATTACATTAAATAACTATTTTAAACAATAATTTACATTTTTGAAAAAAATAATTTTATATTATAACGGGGCTAAAAATAAACGTACCTTGCTTTAAAGTATTTAAAAATAATAAACCTGTGGAAAAAATGTTTTAATTTTAATTAATTGACCACTTACGTTGCAAAAAGCAGGCCTTACGCCTGCTTTTTAAATGTGTAAATCCTGCAGGACTACCCTCCCGGGAAAACCTGTAAAAAAAAACTAAGTTCAAAGCGCACGCGCAGCCTCCCCTGCGTGCGCGTTCGACCTCTGAACCTCATCGTTCAGAGGATCGGAAGTGCCGGTTTCCCGCGCATGCGCAGTGCATGCAGGAGACCGGCAATTCCATTCAGCCTACGGGTGAGTACCCCATGCGTACTCACCCAGGGAGAGCCGAATTTCTGGGCCATTATGTATTCCCTTGCCTTGTTAGCCCTCTCCAAATCACACTTCCCTGGATTGAATTCCATTTGCCACTTTTCTGCCCACCTGACCTGTCCATTGATATCTCCCTGCAGTCTACAGCTTTCTTCCTCACTATCAACCACACGGCCAATTTTTGTACCATCTGCAAACTTCCTAATCATGCCCCCTGCATTGAGCTTTGTAGATAGTTGCAAGGCTTTGAAGGGTCAGATTGTGAGCCACTCACAGAAAAGTAACAAGTAACCTGCTCTTCCAGTTGAGCTTCTGGTCAATGGTCTCCCCCCAAGATGCTGATGGTGGGGGACTTGGTAATGGTCATGCTATTGAAGGACAATAGAGGGAGCTGGTTGGGCTTTCTCATTTTGAAGATGGTCATTACCTGCCACTATGTGGTGCAAATGTTAGCTTCCACTTGTCAACCCAAGCCTAGATATTGCTCAAGGCTTGCTGTAGGCTGGCACGGGCTGCTTCACTATTGGAGGTGTTGTGAATGGAGCTGAACACTGGAATCATCAGTGACCCACCTCACTCCTAACCTTATGATAGAGGGATAACCGTTGATGAAGCAGTTGAAGCTGGTTGGGCTGACTTTCATTGATTGCATCCATTCTCGATATCCAATCCTCAGCTGTGTACTATATAATATTCACTTTCCTTTACAAACGGACAGCCTATAATTCCCAGCATCATGCCTTTAACAGTCCTTTCAAAAATTAGAAGCACATTCCATATAGTCTAATTCTTTGGCTGGAATGGTGAGTTTTGAGGTATATTCCCTGTTCTTAATGAGTTATATAATAATTCTACCATGATTTCCAAACTCCTTTATGTACTTGTCTCTTCTTGAGTGGAATTGTCCTGTCTGAGTTGAGATTAATATTTAACATTTGATAATTAATAACATTTAATATAATTACTACAAACTCAGCTGTTCTGCAGTGACATAAACACAACCATTGTTTATCGCCAGACACTGACTCAATCAATAATTGAAGAGTAATTATCTGTACCAAAACCCAACATGACCAGTGTGGATTGAGTCACAACTCAAATATCATTGAAAAGTGCACATAAACATGAACTTTTAGCATTGTTCAGGAGTAGCAGGAACATTTCATTTGATTCAAGTTACATCAGCAGACACAGTAAAACAGAAGGAGAATCTGTAAGTGAGTCATTATCCTTTCAATAATTTACCAGCAAAGAAGCAATTACTTGGTATTCACAAAATAACAACATCTATGTCATTTTCAGCTCAACAGCGATGTATTCATTGACATATCATCAATTACATGCAGATCTGAGCTTTTCTTTTTTGATTGATGTTGCATTACCTGTAGCTATTAAGGTATTTGCCTCTCAGGCTTGGAATTTCTTTGTAACTGGCTTCTTCCACACACTTTGAGTTATTAGGGAGATATCTCAACATTGCAATTACATCCAGAAGTTTCGAATGTGGAGCTTATGAGGGCTTCACAATATACCTGTTGTAAAAGTCGATAGCCAGGTGGTGAAGGATAGAATACTAGAGCGTAGTCTTTAGTCGCTTACAAACATTTATTTACAGAGACACGCATTACATACCGTGCACCCCCAAGATAAGCTTCCGTCACTTTCCGAACCTGTTGCCATATATATGAACACAAGTGAGTCCCCAATTAATACCCACTGCCAAGGCTCCCTCTTATTTATTTTTGGGTGCGTGGCCACTTTAAGGGGCCATTCATAGTTCCGCGCACACACGCAAAACTTTACATTGAGAAAGCTGGTCCTGGACTGCTCGGGACCGGCAGAGAAAAGAAAAAAAAGAAAGACTTGCATTTATATAGCACCTTTCCTCTTGTTTCTTAATTTTTATTTTCAACCATCTTTGACACTGAATTGCATCTTTTTTTCCTTTTCAGATTTCTTATATGGTTTGTTGGTGCTTTAAAAAAAAATGTCTCCTTGTTTAACCAATTTAGGGTTGGCCTACTTATTATCATCTTGCTTCTTAGTGTCATATCAAACCTCTTGATTCCATCTCAAATATCTTAATATCAAAATTATTTTTTAAACATTGCCACGTCTCCATTGTTCCTTCTTTTCTCAGTAACTGATCACTTGCAGAAGCCCAGATTTTCTTGGGGTCAGATTTTACGTTGCGGCCACTTAGACTGAAAAATAATGGCGCTGTAGATCTGGCAACAGCGTGACTGACTTTAAATGCATTCTCTGATTGTATTTAAATGATGTTTGCTGATTGGGACTTGTTGAAAGACAGTTTCTTAAACCATTGCATTCCTATGTCAACATAATGATTCTTTTCTTTTAAGTTTTTTTTTAACTATGTTTTCTTCTTAAACATTTATTGGAATCTGCTACTTCACAAGTTTGTTTAGCTGAAAGGTTCCTCCACAGTTCCGACCACTTACACCATCCATGCTTACCATGGGCAGTTGCCTATTTCAGGCAAACTAACCATTTGCCATTACCATAGGTGTCAATTACAAAGGTGCCGCTTATTACGTATTAAACGCGCCAACTATTTCGGGCAGTTCAATAAGTATTTACCAATTTGAAAGGCTTTGCTGATTTTTGGCAAAGTTGGGTGTTTAAGCAGTTTCAATTAGCTGCTCACACCTTGTTAATCCCCTGTATTGACGATGGTTTGGAGTTCGACCTCCGAGTGAGCGCAGACGCAAGCATACAGTAATTCGACGACAGAGGATGGGACGACCTTGGATCTGGACTGGAGGCGACGGATGTTGAACAGTTTCCCGTTTGTTCTGTAAATTAGCTCCACAAAGCACTGGAGAGGTACCACCAACGCTGCCTCCGCAAGATCCTGCAAATCCATCGGCAGGATAGACGCACCAACGTCAGTGTTCTCGCTCAGGCCAACATCCGCAGCATCGAAGCTCTGACCACGCTCGATCAGCTCCGATGGACGGGTCACATTGTCCGCATGCCCGATACGAGACTCCCAAAACAAGCGCTCTACTCGGAGCTCCGGCACGGCAAGAGAGCCCCAGGTGGGCAGAGGAAATGCTTCAAGGACACCCTGAAAGCCTCCTTGAAAAAGTGTAACATCCCCACCTACACCTGGGAATCCCTGGCCCAAGATTGCAAAAAGTGGAGGAGAAGCATCTGGGAAGGCGCCGAACACCTCGAGTCTCTTCGCCGGGAGCAAGTGGAAGCCAAGCACAGGCAGCGCAAGGAGCACGCGTCAACCCAAACACCCCACCCACCCGCCCTTCAACCACTGTCTGCCCCACCTGTGACAGAGACTGTAGGTCCCGCATTAGACTCATCAGTCACCTGCGAACTCATTTTTAATCTGGAAGCAAGTCATCCTTGGTTCCGAGGGACTGCTTAAGAAGAGGAAGAATCCTCTGTATTGTGCTGACTGATTTAAAAGGCTCTGCTGATTTCAGGCAAAATCAGCTCTTCAAGCAGTTTCAATCAACAGTTTGCACCTCATTAAAGTACGATCGCCTTCGTGCTGAAATTCTGGATGCAACTGTTAATGATTAGGTGGGGTGGTTGCTAAATGAGGTTTCCTGCTTTTAAAAAAATATGTTGGTTGCTTACCTTTGGGTTTTGCAATCCATCGCATTAAACACAAACGTGCCTGTTATCTACAGTGGGGACTGTAAATGCCTAAAAATGACAATTCAGCAATTGCATATCGATATGCACACATGTTTAATCCATAGCAGGCAAAACCATACATCAGCAGGACAGTTTTAAATGAAGGTATCAGGAATCGTCTATAGAGTGATGGAAAGTACAATGGTCAATGACTGCGCTGCTTCTGATTCGCTGCTATGCCCGCAGTGGCGTATTCTAATTAGAAATGCATGAAAATATGGAGTAAGTTATCAACGGCGAGATCGGTGCACTAAACACTGTGATTTATGATCCAAGTTGCCCATCTCACTGTTGCAGGAAAATCTGTGCCAATCTGTTGCTGAATTATTCTCAGCCGTGGCTCAGTGGGTAGCACACTCAATGTAATGATCAAATCAAATCAAAAATCAAATCAAATCAAATCAAATCAACTTTTATTGTCATTGTTAGTGCACAAGTGCAGTACAACGAAACGTAGGCTTGCGGCTCCCGAGAGTGTACATTTGGATTAAGACATTTAAACATTCAACATACATTTGGCTTGTAGTATATTAACATAAATATAACCATAATAAAGTGCATTGGCAGATGTGCAGGCTTTAGAGTTTATTTGTGGAGTTCAGTAGGACGACAGCCCTGGGAAAGAAGCTGTTCCTAAATCTGGTCGTACGGGTGCGAATGCATCTGTAGCATCTCCCAGATGGCAGGAGGGCGAACAGACTGTGGCTGGGGTGGGTAGGGTCTTTGATGATGGACCGTGACCTCCGTAGACAGCGTTTCTGGTATATGTGCTCTATGGTCGGTAGCCGGGTGCCGGTAATGCGTTGGGCAGTTTTGACTACCCGCTGCAGGGCTTTCCGGTCATAGTAGCTACAGCTGCCATACCATACTGTGATACAGTTTGTCAGGATGCTCTCTATAGTGCAGCGGTAAAAGTTAGAGAGGATCAGGGGTGACAGATTACATCCCTTCAGCCTCCTTAGGAAATATAGGCACTGCTGGGCCTTCTTCACCAGAGAGGAGGTGTTGAGGGACCAGGAGAGGTCTTCCATGATGTGGACTCCAAGGAACTTAAAACTGTCCACCCTTTCCACCACAGCCCCATTGATGTGGATGGGGGTGTGACTTCCGCCTTTGGACTTCCTGAAGTTCACAATGATTTCTTTTGTTTTCTCAGTGTTAAGGGCCAGGTTGTTATCGGCACACCACTTCACGAGATGCTGGACCTCCTCCCTGTAGGCTGACGATGTTGTAAATGTTCTTAATGTTCAATAAAGTATAATAAAAAAAATTTTTTTAAAGTGGGTAGCACACTCGCCTCTGGGTCAGAAGTTGTGGCTTCAAGTCCCACTCCAGGGACCTGAGCACAAAAATATAGACTGAGACTCCAGTGCAGTGCTGAGGGAGTGCAGTCGGAGGCTTGCTGCCCGTGTACGCCTCCAAACCGAAAGAAAACAACATACTTACCTTGTGTCTCTGGAGCTTCTGACCCTTGCAGTCCTGGGCCTGCAGGCATACACCTGCCTAAAGGCCCACAGATCCCAGGGGCGCAAGCGTCCCTGCGATCACGTGGGCCAGGCCAACCAGTGACAAATGGGGATTCCCATTATGCTTATGAGGATTCCATTTACGTACAGAATCCCTGTAAGCTTAATAGAAATCACACAATAAATAAAATTTCACACTGCTGAAATAAAAATAAATGATCACAGGTTCAAAATTTATTTTAAAAACCCTTTAATTAAACATTTAAAATAAAAATTTAATTTTTTGAAAAATAATAAATGGGATAAAATTTACCTAAATAATTTTAAATGTAAGTGAATGTTTAAATCATTAAAAAAAATTATTTTAACCCTTACGCCAGCAAAAGAAGGCCTTACACCTGCTTTTACCAGGCATAAGGGTTTTGTGGGTATTCGCTGGGCAGTAGTTGGGCAAATAGGCCAATTCTGCGGCCGTGAAAGTGAATTTACAGCGGATGCGGTGGATCTGTCCAAGCGAAACTTGACGGATCGCAAGTTCCAGGTTTTCAAGCATGCGCAATGCTTGCAGAAACTGTAAGATTCGCAATTTTCAGCAAAAATCACGCAAGAAAACTGGATAAAATAAGACTGTTTATTGACCAAAGTAAGCTTGCACAGAAAAACCTTTGATAAAAGGGCATACAAAATGGCCGCCAGGCCCCGTGATCAGTTTCTGAACCATTTTATTTCTGTTACTGCAAGCCAGACAGGCTTGTGGATTGAAGACAGTGAGCCCGCGAAAGCCAGTATCTGGGAACCGAAACTCAGAGGAACAGCATACATATTCAATGGATTACAAGTACAGGATGGGGCCCATCAAGATATGGGCGGACAATGCAAAATCGCTCATACCCATTTATTGTACAAAGGAAAAACCGTTTAGCAGCCATCAAGGAAAATCTCCGGACCGATCAATATGCGAACCGAGCCGCGGTGACAATGCAAAAGACATTAAAAGGCATTATCGGCCAGGAAGGCCAGTTTAAGTTATCACCGGCTCCGTTACAAGACAAAGCGCCCCTGCAGAGATTTCTGCCCGCCAAAATTAATACAAAGACAGGACTATGATTTGGCGGGAGATAAGACTGTTCCAAAAGAGTATAACTATGGATTGAAAGTCCATATACGTTACTTCAACTTCTTCGGACGGGGCCAGGATCGGCGCCCCTTCCACTTCGGCAGATGCAGAATCGATGAAAACGTTTTCGTCTTTTTAAAGACGGACGGTTTCGGTAAAAAGACAACGTGGTCGGTGTTCAGCCAAACAAGGCTCGGCCACGACGAGAAGACGATGAGGGTGGCCCGGGTACTGGGGTCGGGAGATCATCGACGACCCAGGCCGACGGAGAAGAAACCCTCTGGAGAACCGACCAGGCCGGAGACAAAAAGACAGTCCGGGCCTGACACTTCCGTGTCTCAACATCCCATTGGGTTGTTGTTCTACTCCATGAACAAAAATCCACGACAGGCTTAGTGGATCTCAACCTTGACGAGCGCTCATCGAGGCTGTGTCTACCCCATCGCCTCGAGAGAGAGAGAGAGAGAGAGAGAGAGAGAATATCGACTGCGCCAGAAGTTTCCAAATCCACGTGACGACGGAAAGCGGTGCCAAAAAGGCTGCGAACCCCCCTTTCTCGCGATTTCGAGAGTGGTGAGCATGATCCCAGGTTCCCCAGGTCGAAACTTAGTTTAGGTATAGGGGAGGGAGTTAAGGGAAATCGTAATGTGTTTCCCCTTTTACGATGTGCCGTGTGTTCCCCATTTCCATAGAGTCAAGTTCATAAATTTGTGCATGATTGTAGTTACTTTAATCTGTGCCTATGACATGTATTTTGTAATGCTTCAAACTGTTTAAAAATAAAAGCATCCATTTCGTGCTATTCAGCCTGGTCTATTGAGTCCTTTTCTCTGCACTACTGTTCTCTGCATCTAAGTCCAAGGTCTAGAACCGTAGGGGGAGTGGGTCGAACCACTCAAGGGTAATTCTTGCACGAAGCCTGGCAGGAGGCCAGAACGGGCAAGAGAGCAGGAAAAAAACCCCTACAAAACCCGGAACTTGCGGGGCCATTCTGAAGGCTTCCGACAGCGTACTCTGTGCGTACGCTGTCGGAAGAACCGTAAAATCTGGGCCGTTAAACTGAGGTCCCGTCAGCCCTCTCAGGTGGATGTAAAAGATCCCTTAGCACTATTCCGAAGAAGAGCAGGGGAGTTATTCCCGGTGTCCCGGCCAATATTTATCACTCAATCATCATCACAAAAACAGATTATCTGGTCATTTATCGCATTGCTGTTTGTGGGAGCTTGCTGTGCGCAACCTTCAGGATTTTAAAACCAAATCACCTAATCACCTAATTCCTAATTTACCTTATCGGCTACTTTTTCACATCTTTGTCCAATACCATGGAGCTTGGCCCTTCACCTTTGTCTCTCAATTAAATGTCCTGAGCCAAAATATATTATTTCTGATACATTTTCCATTGGAATAAAACTTCTGTTCATTTAGTTTTTAATGTTGCACTTGGGCTCCTGCTTTTCCTCTCAATCTCTTAGGGGAAGTTTTCTGCTCTGGGAGAGCAACCGATGCTCTAATGGTTTTGGCACAGTTCTATATGCACAATGACTCCTGTTCTGGATTGGGTCTGCCTGCAGAAGTGAGCTCGCAGCTGGAGGTGTGAAATCATGTGCAGCTGCAGCGCCCTAAGATTGCAGTTCCCATTTAATTATGCACACAAATTGTTTCTTCGCAGAAAAAACGGAATGGCTGCAGGCTGGAGAATATTTCCTATATTTTTATTGTGTTTTTGGGGGTGCTCTTAGAGGAAGCGAGGGAAAGGAGGAGAGTCTTCTGTGGCATTCCAGGGCATGCACCTCTCAAAGAAATGTTAGCTGCCGGACAGGAAGTATCCAATATCCAGAAGACCTAGAGGCAGATGTGGAAAAAGGTTGAAGGGCCTCAAAGAAATCTGCCAAACTAACACGAGCCAACATTACACCATAAAAACAGATGGCCATAATATGTGGAGCGCTAACAATTTCCTTTCACTTGGTCAAGACTGCATGCTAAACCTTCACAAAGCAACTCCTTTTGAGATTCACACACCTGTCTATACTGCAGCACAGCACTGCCATTTCAAACTGCACTGTTGCAGTCAAACAATTTGGAAAGGTGATCTCACAAAGGAAGACACCACACAACTAACTTGCATGATGCAGGTTCATTTACTCACACATGGCTGGAGAATAGGATGGCCAGTTGGTTTTCAATTGGCCAGCATTTGAATAATACTCCCCTACTTGCTGAACAAATGTAGGGGGTGGCATGTGGTGGTTGTTTGGTGCGTACACCCAGTCAGTTATGCTCCTGACTGTTTGTGAGTGGTTCGAATCGCTCCCACGTCCCTGGGTTCTAGACACCGGACTTAGGTACAGGCAGCAATACAGAAAAGACTCGAGTAGACAGGTGGTTTTGGATGTGAGCAAAACTCAAGATTTTATTAAACAGAAAAATAACACAGTCGTATGAGAAGTTACCAGTGTATAAAATTACAGGCAAATACAAATAACTATACTTATACAGGGAATGGGGAACACACGGCACATCGAGGGAAAACAACTATCTTAACAATCCCCTTATCCTTATCCCACCCCCTATACCTAACTAGATTAAGCTATGAGGGGCCAGAATTTATGCTCACCAATCAAAAAGGGTCTGCTGGACTCAAAACAGCGGTGGGGTTTGGGGTTCGCTCTTGGTGCTCTCTGGAGCCTGCCGTCGTCACGTGGTCTCCGGGTGCTGCAAGGGCGGTGTCCAGGTTCGAGTACCCCAAAGTTAAAGTCTCTGTTTGGGTATTTTACCTTGCAGGGATGATGGTTCCTCTTCCTCGGCCGACAGTTTGAGTTTGCATAAAGATAGCCGCAGGTCAGCTGAGACTGAAGGCCCGATGATTCGAAGCCTATCCTCAGTTCATCTCCTCAGTTCATCTCCTCAGTTGGTCTTCCTCAGTTGTCTTCCTCAATTCATCTCGCCTCCTCACCTTCGTCGCGTCCCGCCTCGCCTGGCCTGAATTGTCCGTGTCCGCCCAATGCAGTGCCTGGGCGATTCCAGATGGCGTGGGGAAAGGCACGGGCAGAGGCCAGAGGGTAAGCGCGGGATGGGAAAAAAGCGACAGCCATGAGGGCGAGGAGCAGGGAGAGGCCAGAGAGAAGAGAAGAGCAGTGAGCGATTGCTACCCGGGGCCTTCAATTATACTCCTTTCGAAAACCCTTATCTGCGCGCCAAATCAGGTTAATTCTTTGTCTTAATCTTGGCGGGCTATTTTAAATAATGGTAGCAACCTATACTAACTGTTTTTAGATGGCCGGTAATCGCATCTACCGGCCCGATAATTGACTTGTTTTGTTATGAATGCACCTTGATGGGCCTGTCCAGCCTCGATGGCTTCCTTAATCTGTTGCCGATTATTTATGCAAACTGCTTGATGGCCTTAACTATAGGCCTAACTGGGTTTAGATTTGTCTCCAATTTGATCTAATACATAATTCAAAGTCCTGTCTGGTTTTCAAAATGCAAAGTCTCTCTTCACAGAAACTGTAGCTTTGGTTTCGATTTCTCCACAAGCTGCCTGCACTGCAGAGTCCAAGTTTTAAAATCTCACAGGCTTTCTGCCACGAGGCACAGACGCCATCTTGGGTACCCTTTTTGATTTAAAATGTCTACGCAGGGTCCCCTTTTATTAATAATAACCTTCGGGGAAATGTAGAAATTTTGCAAATTTTACACAAAGCAGTGCATAACAGAAAGATGCAGACCCAAACTGGAGGAAGTCTTGCTCAAATAAGAACCCTCAGTCAGTATTAACAGGCTATGCGGGATATAGTGATGTCTACGGACTTAGGACAAATAGGCTGCGGTGATGCTGAAAGACTCCTTGAAGCTCAGGGTTAGTATGATCTTTTCTTTATAATCTTCCTTCATTTACTCGCTCACATGTATATGATAATGAAACCACTATGCCACACACTAAGTAAGCTCCGTTTCAAGGGATGCTTTTCTATCACCATTGCAACTTGTGTCTTTCTGTTTCCATTGCATCCCGAAGAAGGGAAAAAAACACAGGATCCGGCAGTCCCCCCCCCCGCCACTGCCCTCCCCCACCCCCCTCCCCCCCACAAAGCTAGGGCCTCACACCACACAGCGATAATCGTTCAACCTGTTGCAAACACCAATGCCGGTATATCCACCCCAGGGGATAGAGGGAGTCAGTTTGAAGTGGATACACCAAGTAGAGGCAGAAGAGGAGCTGGAACCTGCTGACTGGAGGACCAGTTCATGCCTTTCCTCAGCTCCAGAGCTTTGGTATCTGGCAGACCTTACTTTTAAAATAAGAATGCCATCTGAGCACCAATATTGTCAGCGGTTATTAAAGGATGTGGCAAGTACCCTGCAACATCTGAAAGCAAGTGTAAGGAGTCCACTCACTGCATCTGCGCAGTCGTTTAATAAAAATTAATTCTTGGGATAATAGCGTCGCTGGTACGGCCAGTATTTATTGCCCATCACTTGAAAAAATGGTAGTGAACCTTTGTCTTGAACTACTGCAGTCCATGTGGTGAAGGTACTCCCACAGTGCTGTCGGGTAGGGAGTTCCAGGCTTTTGACTCAGCAAGGATGAAGGAACGGTGATATATCTCCAAATCAGGATGGTGTGTGACTTGGAGGGGAGCTCGCAAGTGATCCCATGCACTTGCTGCCCTTGTCCTTCTAGGTGGTGGAGGTCAAAGCTTTGAGAGGTGCTGTTGATGAAGCTTTGGTGAGTTGCTGCAGTGCATCCTGTAGAAAGTACACACTGCAGCCACGGTGCGCCTGTGGTGGAAGGATTGGATGTTTAAGGTAGTGGATGGGGGGCCAATCAAGCGGGCTGCGTTGTCCTGGATGGTGTCGAGCTTCTTGAGTGTTGTTGGAGCTGCACTCATCCAGGCAAGTAGAGAGTATTCCATCACACTCCTGACTTGTGTGCCTTGTAGGTGGTGGAGAGGCTTTGGGGAGTCAGGAGGTGAGGCACTCACCGCAGAATACCCAGCCTCTGACCTGCTCTATTATCCATTAATTATGTGGATGGACCAGATGAGTGAATGAGAATTTACTGGAATTGTAGTCTGCTATGGAGTGCATGGCAACCCCTTGACTAGCTGCAGAAGAGCCCCTGGTGTCACAGGTCCTAAGCCAAGCTGGAGTATCTCTTGTGAATACTCATAATTTTGCTGTAGAGGCTAGGGGATTAGATGAATGGAGCCATTATGGAAGACTTAATTACCTCATTGCTACCCAAGGATTTAGTCCCATACAGATCACTGGTCACCAGCAGCAGGGACATGGCTAGAGTGCTACTGATGGGGCTGTTGCCTCTCATGGCAATGCTCCTGCAGCACCTCACTCCAATGGCAAGACACGTGTCAGAAAGCATGCATACCAGGTTGCCACCTAGCAGTGAATGTGCTAAAGCAGGTTCAAGGCCATCTCAATCCCAACTGACACTCCGCAGCCACCTACCTCAGTTACTCCTGCCACTAGGTTAGGGTCCAGGACTCCCAAAACAAAATCACCAAATGGAAACACTGGGCCAAGAAACACTGGTCAAAGACACAAATAAATTGTGTAGTATTACATTTAGATGCACTTTATTTGAACTGTGCATGGCAGATTTCTTGAATTGAAGCAGAATAAGTTAATAGTTGATGAAAGGGAAGCTATCCATGGTAATTCAGCCAATGCAATTGAGGTGTATTTAGCTACTGCGCTGTGCACATTTAGAGAAGACTATTCATGTATAGGCAGAGGGGTTCATGTATTGGGTGAGGATCAGGCCAATAGAAGCCTCTGTAAGGTTTTTTCTGCCTGCAAAGTTTTTCAATCGTTATCTCTTCTGTTCTCCTCATCTTTGTCTTGCTCAGCTCCGAGCTGCGGGTATGTATCCTCCTCTTCCAGATGCTCCATACTTATGCCTTTTTGATGGAAATGTTATGGGGCATGCAGTAGACTATGATGACCTTGGAGATTCTGATGAGGCTGTAAGCTAAGATGCCCTTGATCTGTCCAGGCATCTGAAATACTACTTCAAGATGCCATGGTGTGTCTAATAATGACCCTGACTGCTGCACGGACCTTGCTGTATCTATGCATAGCTGCTAACTCAGAGGTGTGATGTGCCCAGTGTAAGTTGCAGGGTTCTCAAAATTCCCGCACTCCCCAAATTATAGATCAAGGGACCCTGTTTTGGACAAGTTATTAAAACCAGGGTACCCAAAATGGTTTCTGCAGCCTCGTGACCAAACCGACAGGATTTTAAAAGCAAGGCTCTGCAGACAGGCAGGCCCGGAGACGAAACTTAAAATGCAGGAATCTGTGAAAAGGACCCTCTGGAGCCAGCCAGACAAAGTAAACACAGAATACACATTCGTTCGACTTGAATCAAATCAAGCTAGAATGGGCCTATAATCGTGGCCATTAGGTTTCTGCACATTTAATCGGAAACAGCTCACAGTAGCCATCAAGTCAGGATGGGGACAATTAAGTCTTATCCATGACAAACAACCAGGACATCGGGGCCATTAGACCCGGAGACAACCACTCCAAAAGTTGTTAAAATAAATGGTTGTACTCATTTAAACAAGCCCGCCAAAAGTTAAACAATGGACTGACCTGATTTGGCGCGCAGATAAGGAGTTGAAGAATGGGTATAACTGTAGGCCCATCAGTAGCAATCGCTCCTCTTCTCTCTTGCTCCTGCTCTCATCGTTTGGCCTTTGGCCGGCTGCCGCTCGTACTCGTGCCCTGTCCTCATGGCGGGTTCTCTGCTCGCTCCCCGCACCACCCAACAACCAAGGACGCCCATTATACCGGGGCCAAACGCGGGAGGAGAACGAGACCTGAGTTCAAAGCCACACAGGACACACAGGCCGCAAATGGGCAGACAAGACGAGACGAGACGAGACAAAGAAGAAGGTACACCGATAAAAGCAGAGAAGGGCAGCGAAAGACGCATTGATAAAAACCAAATGCCTAGTTATAAGCTGGCGTTTGGTGAATAAATTGGCAGTGCATGCATGGACAGTGAGAATAAGCTGCCGTTTGTCACATGAACAGTGCGAATAAGCTGGCGTTCAAAAAGTGGGTGGCAGCACCCGCGACGAATAAACTGGCATTCGAAGCTTGGGTAGTGAAATCATTCCGATGATAAAAATCGGCAATCGACCCTCAACTGTAACATTACCGCCGCCGACCGCCCGAGGGAGAAGAAGAAGAAAACCCATCGCGACGAGACGACGACGGTAACTGAGGAAATGAAGGGTGCTTTGCATCAACAACTTCAGCGCCGCGCCCTGAGACCACATGCCATAGAAACATAGAAACATAGAAGATAGGAGCAGGAGTAGGCCATTCGGCCCTTCGAGCCTGCTCCGCCATTCAATGTGATCATGGCTGATCATCCAAATTCAGTACCCTGTCCCTGCCTTCTCCCCATATCCCTTGATCCCTTTAGCCTCAAGAAATATATCCAACTCTTTCTTGAATATATTTAATGAACTGGCCTCCACCGCCCTCTCTGGGCGATGGGATACCCTAAAGGACAGCCCAGGACGGACCCCAAAACTCACAACCGTTAAAGCAACAGGTTTTGGATTGGTGAGCATGAATTCCTGGCCCCTCATAGCTTAATCTAGTTATGTATAGGGGGTGGGATAAAGATAAGGGGATTGTTAATGTAGTTGTTCTTCCCTCGATGTGGCATGTGTTCCCCATTCCCATATAAGTGTAATTGTTTTATGCCTGCATTTTCATACCAGTAATCCTCATAAGATTGTGTTGTATTCTGCTTTTAATAAAATCTTGGTTTATCTTACACCAAACCACTTTTCTACTTGATTTTCTGTATCGCCGCCTGTACCTAAGTCCGGTGTCTAGAACCCAGGGGTGTGGGAGTGATTCGAACCACTCAAAGGGACAGTCAGAGGTGAAGCTGACTGGGCGCACATACCACCCTGTGAGGGTGCCGGTTAGTTCCCTCAGTAACCCCTAGATGGCACCTTCACTTGCTTTTTTCCCTTTGCTAATTGTTACTAGTTTCTCCTGTGTTTATTACTTAACTGCCTTTTAGCAGGTTTATTGGTTTCACCTGTTTTTGCTTGTATTTAAGTTCTGTGGTTTCTTCCCTCTGTGCTCAGTCTTGACAAGCCGTTTGCCTAGTGGTAGCTTGTCTTGAGCTCCTATGTTTGTAACTGTTTACCTGTGTGATTCTAGTAAAATACTTTTATTTCAGACTGCATACCTGCTTCTCGCCTTGTCTGTCTGCACTTGGGTCCAGAACCAGCCTTGCCCTGACAGCAAGACTGAGCCAGTATGGACCCAGCAGTGATGGAGGAATTTTGTTCTATTCTCTCCCATCAAGGTGCTTTCCTCGGCCACCTTGAGCAACTTCTCCAAAGCATTTTGGACAAGGTAAATACGTGGACTCAGACCATTCAACACCCAGCCGCTTTGGCTTCTGCTCAGGATGTTCCTCCTCAGTCAGTTCCTTTGGGTACTACCCCACTGGTCGCCGACCTCCAGACTCACCGAGAGCCTCGCCTACCCGCGCCAGAGCGCTATGACGGTCATCCGGGCAAGTGTCGCAGCTTCTTGACCCAGTGCTTCCTAGTTTTTGAACTCCAACCCTCCATGTTCCTATCACCCTGCTCTAAGGTAGCGTTCATCATATCACTACTCTCGGGAAAAGCTCTCGCCTGGGCTACCGCTATCTGGGAGCGGCAACCTTTTGTCTGCTTGGACATTCTCCTTTTCGCCGAAGAGATGAGCAAAGTCTTTGACCATCCTGTGAGTGGACGGGAGGCAGCTAAGAGACTTTTGAATCTCCGCCAGGGCAACTGCAGCGTAGCCGACTTCGCCATTGAGTTCCACACACTCGCTGCGGAAAGCCGCTGGAACACCGAGGCCCTTCTCTCCACGTTTCATCATGACCTTTCCGAATCTATCAAAGATGAACTGGCGTCCAGAGAGGTTCCAGAGAAACTTGACACGCTCATCTCCCTTGCCATCAGAGTGGATAACTGCCTCCGGGAGCATGGTAGAGAGAGGAGATTCACTACTTCCACAGAGGTGAGATCTTCCGGTGTTTCGAATCTGACCAAGAGTTTCCAAGTACCCCCGAGTCCACCTGTTAGCACTGAAGAGGAACCTATGCAACTCGGCAGAACTCGGCTCTCGCAGTTTGAGAGGCAGAGGAGATTGAGAGAGGGGTGTTGTCTTTACTGTGGCCTGTCTGGCCATCTCAGAGTCACATGCCCTGAGCTTCAGGAAAAAGCCAGGAGGATTGGGAAAATACTGACAGATCAAATCCCTTCTCCTACCCCTTCTATCTTCCAAACCCTGCTTCCCACTCGTCTCTCTTGGGAGGGACAACAGTACAACCTCCAGGCATTTGTTGACTCCGGGGCCGCTGGCTGTTTTATCGATGCCACCCTTGTGCGCAGCCTGAAAATTCCTTTCTCCCGCCTTGACAAGCCTTTACAAGTCACCGCCCTCGACGGCAGGCCCCTTGGTTCTGGGCGCATTCACCATATCACCGGAGTATTACATGACCAAGATGGGGAGAGACATCAAGAGTTGCTGCAGTTTCACCTTATCGATTCACCTGAGCTCCCTCTCGTTCTTGGACATCCGTGACTCTCTCTTCACAACCCTCACATTGACTGGACTACCGGGACTGTGCTGGAGTGGGGTCCTTCATGTCTAGCCAACTGTCTTAAGGTCTTCCCTAGTCTGCCCCGTCCTTCCTCTCCCGAGCCAGCTGATCAGCTGGACCTTGCTCATGTGCCCCCTGAATATTCGGACCTCCATGCTGTGTTTAGTAAGAGGCGGTCCACTACACTCCCCCCACACCGGTCCTACGACTGTGCCATTGATCTCCTGCCTGGCACTAGCCCCCCTCGGGGTCGGCTCTACTCTCTCTCTGGCCCTGAGAATGTTTCCATGGAAGAATACATCAAGGAAGCCCTCGCTACAGGTTTCATTCGCCCTTCCACCTCCCCAGCGGGTGCTGGCTTTTTTTTTATAAAGAAGAAGGATGGTGGTCTCAGGCCTTGCATAGACTATCGGGGGCTTAACAAAATTACCATTAAGAACCGCTATCCTCTCCCTTTGATGTCTTCAGCGTTTGAGCAGCTGCAGGGAGCTACCATCTTCCCAAACTTGACCTCCGCAATGCGTACAACCTGGTCCGCATTAGGGAGGGGGATGAATGGAAGACTGCGTTTATCACCCCTAGCGGTCACTGGGAATACCTCATCATGCCCTTTGGTCTCACTAACGCTCCTGCTGTCTTCCAAGCTCTGGTCAATGACATGCTCCGGGACCTGCTGAACCAGTTCGTGTTTGTTTATTTGGATGACATTCTCATCTTCTCAAAGTCCCCCCAGCAGCATGTCCAACACGTCAGACGGGTGCTGCAGAGGCTCTTGGAGAACCGTCTCTTTGTCAAATCCGAGAAATGTGAATTCCACGTCTCTAAGGTCACCTTCCTGGGCTACGTCATCTCCTGTGGAAGCGTCCAGATGGATCCTAGCAAGGTTCAAACCGTCTTGAACTGGTCGCGTCCCACGTCGGTTAAGCAGGTTCAGCGGTTCCTGGGATTCGCCAACTTTTACAGACGCTTCATCCACAACTTCAGCTCCCTTGCTGCCTCCCTCTCCGCATTGACCAAGGGCTCGTCTTTACGGTTCAGTTGGTCTTCTGAAGCGGAACGGGCCTTCCAGGAGCTCCCACAACGCTTCACCTCTGCTCCCATTCTGGTACACCCTGACCCCACCCTGCCCTTTATCGTAGAGGTGGATGCCTCGGATATTGGAGTCGGGGCTGTCCTGTCCCAGCGTTCCCCTAAGGACCAAAAGCTACATCCCTGTGCCTTCTTTTCCTGTCGCCTGAAGCCAGCAGAGAGTAACTATGATGTCGGCAACAGGGAGCTCTTGGCAGTTAAGTTGGCCTTGGAGGAGTGGAGACACTGGTTGGAGGGAGCAGAGCATCCTTTTGTCGTCTGGACCGACCATAAAAATCTGACATATATCCAGGACGCCAAGCGCCTCAACCCTCGGCAGGCCAGGTGGGCTCTCTTCTTTAACCGGTTCAACTTTCTCCTGTCTTACCGCCCAGGGTCTAAGAACCTCAAACCAGATGCCCTTTCTCGCCAGTTTGACCCCTCGGAAAAGGACCGGGCCCCGGAACCTATCATCCCCAGTTCCTGCATCATTGCTCCCGTCGCATGGGAGATTGAGACTGTGGTGCGAGGGGCCCAACGTCAGGAGGCTGACCCTGGAGGAGGCCCTCCTCATAGCCTTTATGTTCCCAGTCAGGTGCGCGCCCAGGTCCTTCAATGAGGGCACTCTTCTCGATTGACTGGTCATCCTGGGATCCGTCGGACTCTTGAGTTCCTTAAGAGGAGGTTCTGGTGGCCCTCTATTGAAGCCGACACCCGGGCCTTTGTCTCCGCTTGTCCCGTCTGTGCTCAGAACAAGACATCCCAACAACCTCCGCTTGCTCTCCTGCATCCCTTGCTCATCCCCAGCTGTCCCTGGTCTCATATCGCCCTGGATTTCATCACCGGGCTATCTCCATCTGAGGGATTCACTACCATCCTAGTTGTGGTTGATCACTTTTCCAAGGCTGCTCACTTCGTCCCTCTTGTCAAGCTTCCCTCTGCCAGAGAGACTGCCCAGCTGGTTGTCCAGCATGTCTTCCGCCTCCATGGCTTGCCCCTGGATTTCGTCTCTGACCGTGGTCCCCAGTTCTCATCCAGGTTCTGGAAGGCTTTTTGTTCCCTCCTGGGCGCTTCCATCAGTCTCTCCTCTGGGTTCCACCCACAGTCTAATGGCCAGACTGAGAGAACCAACCAAGATCTGGAGAGGGTGCTAAGAAGCTTTGTGTCCTCCAATCCTTCCACCTGGAGCAAGTATCTGGTCTGGGCAGAGTACACGCACAATACCCTTCAGAGCTCCTCCACTGGCCTCTCACCTTTCGATTGTCAATATGGCTTCCAACTGCCACTCTTCCCTGAACAGGAGAGGGAGGTAGGAGTCCCGGCTGCCCAGGGGTTTGTCCAACGCTGCCGCCGTACCTGGAGGAGGGTCCGATCCGACTTGCAGCTCGCTTCTTCTTGGCAGAAAGTGCAGGCTGACCGACACCGCCACCCAACTCCTCGGTTCCGGACCGGACAGAAGGTTTGGCTGTCTACCCGGAATCTTCCGCTCCATGTGGAGTCCCGCAAGTTGGCTCCCCGGTTCATCGGACCTTTTAGGATTTTGGAAAAAGTAAACCCTGTGGCCAACCAGCTCCTCCTTCCTCGGTCGATTAAGATACATCCCACGTTCCACGTCTCTCACCTCAACCCGGTACTTACCAGTCCCTTGGTTCCTGCTTCCAGACCTCCCCCCCCGCCCTGCATGATTGATGGTCAGCAAGCCTACACTGTCTGTCGCCTCCTTGATAGTCGCTGGGTTAGGAGGAGCATTCAATACCTGGTCGACTGGGAGGGTTATGGTCCTGAAGAGTGTTCCTGGGTTCCGACCCGGGACATTTTGGATCCTGAACTCATCAGGGATTTTTGCCATCGCCACCCTGATCATCCAGGAGGAACGTCAGGAGCTGTTCCTAGGGGAGGGGGTCCTGTGAGGGTGCCGGTTAGTTCCCTCAGTAACCCCTAGATGGCACCTTCTCTTGTTTTTTTCCCTTTGCTAATTGTTACTAGTTTCTCCTGTGTTTATTACTTAACTGCCTTTTATCAGGTTTATTGGTTTCACCTGTTTTTGCTTGTATTTAAGTTCTGTGCTTTCTTCCCACTGTGCTCAGTCTTGACAAGCCATTTGCCTAGTGGTAGCTTGTCTTGAGCTCCTATGTTTGTAACTGTTTACCTGTGTGATTCTAGTAAAGTACTTTTATTTAAGACTGCATACCTGCTTCTCGCCTCGTCTGTCTGCACTTGGGTCCAGAACCAGCCTCGCCCTGACACCACCCCCTACACCAAGTTGATGGTTATAGCTTTTCTCTCCTGGAAGTCATTAGTGTTGTCAAATCCTGGCACAGTAGACTGTCTTAAATTGAATATGCCATGATTGTATTCACTTGCATAATCCTATTTTGATCGTCACAAGTGTTCTGCAGGTTTATGGAGTGGATTCCCTTGAGCTTCACAAGGTAATTATGTTCAGTTCAATTATATTCACTGGTCCATAGTGTTGCATGAGTGCTATCAATGGTGGCCTTTCTTAAGGCCCAAATGGAAGTCTGCATACAGCACAGAGTGACTGGAGGTCGATCTTCACACAATTTCTCGACCCTCCAGTGCCAATGCTGACAGGAACCTTTTCCCTCTTGTTCCTTCATTTCCTGATTTATACCACTATCACTCAACGTAATACCCTCGCCTCTGGTTGTGCTCATTTGCCTATAAAATAGTTTATTTTCCCAGTGATTCTCTTCTCAAAACTTATTCCTTCCATTCGCTATCTTAGCGGATTCTTGCTTAGCTTAAGAACCTATTTCTTTTTTGAGTAATCCGTGATAATAAATTATTTCTGTCTTCCTTTCCAGTTTAAATAGTTCTTAATCTCTTCATGTTTTGGGGCTAATCTTTTAGTGCCAAACAATGAATCTGTTCCTCCCCTTTTTTTCTAGGTCAAGATCTAACTCTCTCTATTAATATACATACACATTTTCAGGTGCAGCTCTGCATATTTGTATTTACGCCAAGAATATTTGGTTGATGTCAAGTTTAAGAACATGCTATACCTGAGAATCTACAAATTAAATTTTGGCAGCTTTAGAACTGTTTGATTGATTTGATTTATTACTACCTGCGATGGTATTGCATAAAATTCCGCAATATTTAGTTTCACTCTGCAGGTGCTGTTATTAATATTTTATAGGCTGTATAACAAGCTTTAGGTTATATTGTTGTGGAACTTTAAAAAAATCATGGAACAGGTTCATCTTACAGCACAAAAATAAATACACAGTCTAACTGCAACTGGGTCTCAAATGGTTTGTCCAAATATTGTCCCGTAATGTTGACTGCTGACACGAACAGTGATGTGGTAATAACCGCATTGCATAAATGAACACCACGAGGGTCTGTTACAAGTTTCGGGTCGGCCTTAGATATTCTCTCGGGTTCAGCAGCGCTGGTCGTTCCTGCAAGTATTTTATGTTCAGGAGTGCGCCCATCTAATCTAATCTAATCATACTATACAGTGACTCGGGCATAAGAGTATTACTCCCTTGTGATCTGAATTGAATCGCATGTCTTTCACATGTACCCTCACGTGCGCCTCTCTACTCACTGATTTGTTAGATGATGCCAGATGTAAATCGTTCAACTGCTTTATTTTGCGGGTAGCAAGTGAACAGACCGAGTAACATAAGAACATAAGAAATAGGAGCAGGAGTAGGCCATTCGGCCCCTCGAGCCTGCTCCGCCATTCAATAAGATCATGGCTGATCTTCTACCTAAACTTCACCTTCCTGCATTATCGCCATATCCCTTGATTCCCTTAGTATCCAAAAATCTATCGATCTCTGTCTTGAATATACTCAACAACTGTGCAGCCACAGCCCTCTGGGGTAGAGAATTCCAAAGATTCACCGCCCTCTGAGTGAAGAAATCTCTCCTCGTTTCAGTCCTAAATGGCCAACCCCTTATTCTGAGACTATGACTCCTAGTTCTAAACTCCCAGCCAGGGGAAACACCCTCCCAGCATCTACCCTGTCAAGCCCCTTAAGAATTTTATATGTTGCAATGAAATCACCTCTCATTCTTCTAAACTCTAGGAAATGTAGGCCTAGTCTACTCAATCTCTCCTCATAGGACAATCCCCCCCATCCCAGGAATCAGCTAGTGAACCTTCGTAATAGTTACAATCTTAATCCAATTAGCTTTTGTTCCTTCCTCAGGAACAAGAAAAATAATAAGTATGCACCACACTGACCTTTTAGTGGGCTCATTAGCCTTTTGGTGGCCATCCTTATTGCTGAATCTTATCAGCTCTCTTTAGACCTAGCTGACTCCCTCTTTAGACCTAGCTGACTCCCTCTTTAGACCTAGTTGACTCCCTCTTTAGACCTAGTTGACTCCCTCTTAAACAGGCCTTAGCAGATCTTACACAAAACTGACGTGCACCTATGGACCTTTGTTTGCCACCTTCCTCCTGGACAGGAACTTAGCAGCTGACTTCTTAACCTCGTCCTATCTGGCGATTGCCCACTGGGCTGCCAATTAAACCAGCTAATGCCTCCCCAGGGTACTGGTCACCAGAATCTATCTTCTGCTATTCTCAAAATTAATGCGGCCATCCTGGCTTAATGAGTCTGGGATGACTCAGTTGACTCTTATTGCCTCAGTTCAAAGTGATACGTGAGCAGCAGCATTCTGCAAACTGGTCTGTCTAGTTTTAATAAACATCCACCACCCATCCCTCTGGTTGTTGTGATAATTCCAATCCTTGAGAGCTGGATTTAACTTAAAGGTAATATTTTTATATAATCATGACACAATATAATCATGGAGAAATGGTCAAAATTCCTGAAATGTGGCTGTGCTTAACAGGTAAAACAAATGTAAGTCTCCAATTATAGAGCTAATACACTTGGGGGGAGAAATTCAGTTGTGAGCGACACCCATTAGCGCCTTAAGAGGGCGATAAGTGGGGCGCTAACCAACTAGCGCCCGGGCGTGGCGAGCCATGCACCTCTCGCGAAATTGAGCGGACATTTAGTGGCGGCGCTAAACCCTACCGCCCGCTCTCCTGCGCACGCAGATCTTGACGTCATTCCAGAGTGCAACGCCCTTGGGGCGCCCCGGACCGGAAATTCAGTGGCGCCCCCCCCCTCCTTTCCGCCTGTCGCTACCAACGACAGGTTGACTGGAACGCTTCCCAGTCGCTGTGGGGCTGGGGGAGGGGGGGCGCTATTTAAAGGGGCTCTTCCTGTCTTCTGTGTGGTAGCCATTTTTGGACCACTCGTTCTGAGAGAGAGAGAGAGATTTGCTGAGAGACAAAGGGAGAAAGAGAGACTTCTGCATTGAGTCAACGCTGTCTGAGGTAGTCTTGGCTTCTGCCCATAACTTTGTAGTTGCTTTGCTTTTTCACCGGCATAACTTTGATTGCCCACATATTATGGGAGCTGCAATGGATGGGAATGTCGTGCTTCTCCATCACATTGAGAGGGCACAGAGATGCAGAGATAGAGTGGCAATCATGGCCAGACGGAGGAGGGCCAACAGACCTCTGTACAGGAGAACTTACCGTCCCAGGGTTTTTCAACAACAGTTCTCATACATCAACATGCCTGAGGAGCAGTGTTTGCGAAGGCTGCGATTCAGCAAGGAGGTGTTCACTGAGCTCTGCCACCTCCTCCAGTCAGATCTGCAACCTCAACTGAGGAGCAGGACGTCTCTGTCGGTGGCAGTGAAGGTTACAGTGGCTCTCAACTTTTATGCTACCGGCTCCTTTCAATCTGCTACTGGGAACATTGCCAATATCTCCCAGTTCGCGGTGCATTGCTGCATCTGTCAAGTCACAAATGCCCTCTTTAAAAGGAAACGAGAGTACATCTCTTTCCCGATGACACCCGACAAGCAGCAAGATCGCGCAGCAGGCTTTGCAAGAATAGCGGGCTTCCCATGGTGCAGGACGCCATTGACTGCACCCATGTGGCTTTGCGGGTGCCGCAAGAGAATGCCGAGGATTTCCGCAACCAAAAGGGCTTCCATTCCTTGAACGTCCAGTTGGTCTGTGACCACAGACAGCTAATACTCGCTGTCAATGCCCAATTTCCAGGCAGCAGCCACGATGACTTCATCCTGCGCCAGACTTCTGTGGCAGACCTTTTTGAGGCCCCGCTTCAACCAGGAGGCTGGCTTCTCGGGGACAAGGGCTATCCTCTGTGCACCTGGCTGATGACCCCGCTCCGTTCACCCAGTATCCCTGCAGAAGAACAATACAACAAGAGCCATCAAGTTACCAGGAACATCATTGAGCACATAATCGGTGTGCTCAAGCAACGGTTCCGCTGTCTGGACCACTCTGGAGGAGCCCTGCAGTACTCACCTGAGCGAGTCTCCCACTTCGTTGTTGTCTGCTGCATGCTGCATAACCTGGCAATCCTCAGGACCCAGCCAATGCCAGCGGGCTTTGGAGCACCAGCAGAGGAGGAGGAGGAGGAGAAAGAGGAGGAGGAGCAGCAGCACCAAGATGGGAGGGAGGCACAAAGTGCAAGGGCCGTCCGTCAAAGGCTTATCGCAAGTCGCTTCTAGGCCCCCTCTGAGGGAATGGCTTCTGCCATTCAAAGAACCTGAATGGAACCATGTCACAACCCCTAAGCCAGTCAAGGCAACAATGAGTGCAAAGAGCAAACATGCACATTTTGAATTAACACACTTCTTTATTAACAAAACTGTGTATCCTTCCCGCATGACAAAGTAATAGAAAGAAAGACACAAAGAAACAGTCAATCACATAACTGGCTCTCACAACCTGGAGACAATGTCCAAAACAGTAACAAAGATATGACCATGATCCTCGGCCTTCAAAAAAACAATGAACCACATTTTGCCACACCTTCTACTTTTTGCCCTTCGAGTGTGATCTGCTTCCCTTGCGAAATTGCCCCCTTCCCACCCTGCAGCTCCTCCGCACCGGGACCCCAGTGGCTGCAGCAAGGCTGGGGGAAGGCTGCTGAGTGTCAGAAACTGAGACTGCAGATGCCCTTGAGGGACGGCTTGGAACAGCTCTGGGCCTGGAGGACCCAGCTGCTGACTGCTCCAACTCTGCATGGACGGCAGCAGTCTGTCCTACAGGTGATGGCAACTGCAGTGGAGAAGTGACAGTGCTGGCAGCAGGAATGCTGTCATCCTGAGAGAGGGCAGCAACTCCCCACTCGACCGACACACTGGCACTCCCACAAGGGGCAGCACTTCAGCATGCGGGAGCACAGATTGCTGGCCTGCTGCGGCGTGCTGAGAGCCCCGGGGAAATCTACCCGATCCAGCGAGGGTGGCAGTAGTTAGTGCTCGCGTGGCCTCAATCTGCATCTGCATGAGACCACCCACTGACTGCATTGCAGCACTTAGCATTTGCGTGGCAGACGCCTGTGCTGCACCGAAGTTCTGGACACTCCTTGCCAGTGACTCAATGGATTCGGGCATCCTTGCCACTGCAGCCATGAGCTCAGTGTGCCTTTGCTCTGCCTGGGCACTCATTTCAGCGAGGAGCCGCACCTCTTCTGCGCTCACTGTAGCAGGACTGGAGGCCATACTCTCCCTCCAGGGAGAAGGCCCCCGAGCTTCCCTACCCCCTCGCATTGCTGCAGCCCGCTGGGTCCTGGATCTTCATCCTCATCAGACCATTCCCCCCCGCTCCCTTCCAGGGAAGACGTGTCCCCAGTATGGCCATGGGCTGCCTCGGCAGAGGGTTGCGCTGATGGTCCGGCTTCCTCTTCCTCCTCGCCTTCAGATTCACTCCCAGTGGCAGCTTGAGGGCCCGCCTCCTCACCTGGTGAATCAGCATCTGAAAGCAGGGAGGTACAAGAGTGGCTTTAGCGTGAGGACAGGGTGGCAGCAAGGGAGGAATGAGTGCAGCGATGTACTGATTTGAATCGAGAGTGTCAAAGGATGCTGTTGTGAGGAACAAGTGGAAGGAGAGAGGTCAAAAAGGTGATGACCTTACCATTGCTGGCCAGAACGGGGTCTGCGTCTCCAGTGGCGACGGGGCCAAGCATCCGGCTTGCCACAATCCGGTGGACTCGCTGCTCCAGATCAGTCAGGGCTTGAATGTGAGGCCGGCCTCCCCCAGTCCATTGCTGCTGTCTCCTATTATGTGCCAGCTTGTCCTGCAAGAAAAAGGACGGGTCAGAGTAAAGATGCAGCCATGATCTTGGCTGAAATGCCTCCCATGGTGGAATAGCCCTTACTGTGTGCAGCCATGATCTTGGCTGAAATGCCTCCCATGGTCGAATAGCCCTTACTGTGTGCAAAGTGATGAATGTGCATGTGAGTTTCCTGAAAGGGCCAAAGGTGTTGGAGGAGTGCTGGGCATTGGGGCATTCAAGACCCTTTGGCCATAAAGCGAGGTCGAGATGGAGGGATGAAGAGGTTTCTGAAAAAGGCACTCACCCTGACGACCCGAGTGAGGTCGTTGAACTTCTTCCTGCATTGCACAGGGGTCCTAGGCACCATGCTGCTGGAGGTCACTCTGTGAGCCACCTCCCTCCAAGCTTTTTGGTACTCGCTGGGCAGAGGCCTCCTGCCACTCTCCGGGTACAGAGATCGCCTGTGCTCCACCGCACCAACCAGAACCTCCAAGGCCAGCTCGCTGAACCGCTGCGCTTGCTCCCTGGCCCTCTCCATGGTCCTTGGCTGCAGGATTTGGCAACAAGTCTGTCCAGGCCGAGATTCAGGGCTCCGATGCGCAGGGTGCGGCTGCAAATCAAGATCGACCCTCCCCTTTAAGAGCTGACCGGCGCCAGCGTGTCTGTGTGCAATCGCTAACTGCAGCACCTGCGCTGCGCCCGCCCTCTGAGTTAGCGCCTCGCTCCTCCGGCTTAGCACCTTAAGAGAGTCGTGCAGTGCCTGATTTAGCGCTGCAATCAGCTCCAGGGGCGAGACAGACCAATTTCGCAGTAGGTGGCGATAATTTGCGCCGGACGCAAAACTTTGCACCCGGCCGAGAATTGCGCCCCAAATGGGGCGATACCGAATTTCTCCCCCTTGGTCCCTTCATCTAAGTCATTAATATAGATTGTAAATAGCTGAGACCCAAGCACTGATCCTTGCAGCCTGCCAACCGGAAAATGACCCGTTTACCTCCACTCTTTGTTTTTCTCTCCATTAACCAATCCTCTATCCATGCCAATATATTACCCCAACCCCATGAGCCCTTATCTTGTGTAGCAACCTTTAATGTGGCACCTTATTGAATGCCTTTTGGAAATCCAAATATACTACATTCACTGGTTCCCCTTTATCTACCCTGCTCAAAAATCCTCAAAAAACTCTGATAGATTTGTCAAACACGATTTCCCTTTCATAAAACCATATTGACTCTGTCTAATCATATTATGATTTTCTAAGTACCCTGTTACCACTTCCTTAACAATGGGTTCCAGCATTTTCCTGACAACTGATGTCAGGCTTACTGGCCTGTAGTTCTCTGTTTTCTCTCTCCTTTCTTGATTTTTATCAAATGCCATCATATTCCATTCACCCTTTGGCAGCAGCTGTGTAAAATTTCAGTGGAGTTCTCAATGCTCATAGTTATGTGGATTTGGCACAATGATTTAGAACAGGGGCAGTTATTGGCCCACAATTATCTGGGAAAACAATGGCGAGTTTAATGCACACGCTGTTATTAGTGCAAAAATAACCCAGCAATTTGTGGTGAGGAAGAGATACACCACGAGTTGCAAATTGCCACAAATTACTGGACGATTTAAGCCGCTCTTGAGTTTCAGGAAGTTGCTGCATTTGCACTGTTAAAACAAATTATACTTGCCGCAGAAAGTTAGGGCTGGTACTTAACAACTTAAGGACCCCTTTAAATGATGAGATTTATGTTCCTGAAATGCCACTCAACCTCTCCAGCCCCAAAAGAGAATTGAAACTGTGGAGTCTCATTCCTGCAGGTAGTAAATTGTTCTTGGAGGTTTTTTAGATTAAAACTTATATTTAAAAAAAAAATCCTACTTTCCCTTACCGTCTCTTTTTTCTCCCTCTCTTAATCCAATCTATCCTTCCCTCTTTATTTCTTATTTCTGTTTCTATACTTTCTATACAATGCTACTATATTAGAGTATTTGACTCTAATTCACCCTATTTCATTCTCGGTCGTTCCTCTGTTTCTTTCTCAATCCTTAAATCTCACTGGTTAAGGAAATGCACTGTTGGTCTCGTCATTCGCTAAGTCCCAGATGCCCCGCTGACCTCGCCGTGCTGCTATCAGCTCGCAATTCCTGCAATTTACGGTGCAAAAATCTTTCGAACTGAAGGCGGAGGAAAAAGATCTATTGTGCATGCAGCAAATTCTGGACCAATATGGTAACAGCTTGTGAGACACAGAAAAATGTGGATCGCCACTGAAGCGCTGGATGTCACACTGTTTACATTTGAGCATGCTGTTGATGGCAGAAAAACCAAGAGTGAGCAGTCAAAACCACTCCATTAATATGAAAAGGGACATGAGACTGACTGTTGCAGGCCTGTGAACTGGGCGTGCCATTGACATCTGCCTGGGCCTGTCATAGACATCCCAAAGCCATTATTGATAAAGGAGCATCTTTGATGTGGCTGTATGTTTGTAAAAACATAAATCAACTGATTTAACATCTCAGTTCTGTTTCCTGTGCCTAATGTAGAAATAGCCTTACTTTTTCAAAGCTCACTCCATATTCATCAATCCAATGTTTTACCTGGCTAATGGAGTACATGCTAAGATGTAATCTACATTGGGATGCTCCCTCATTTAATTCTATTGGCCCCTGTTACAAGCACCCTATCTAAGTGATTGTGTAACATTTGGGCCCTGAAATTTCCTGAAAACGTATGCCAGAATAAAGCTGTAAGTATGATGTAATGCCAACTTTCGATGTACAAGATCGAAGAAATTTGGGCATCAGTGACATAGGCCATTTTTACGCCACATCACATTTCCTAGATCTTTCAAACTGACTCGCGAAAACTCGGCTGAAGCCCTCCTACTCTTATTAACATAGTTCTGCTTCCATGCAAAAGTACAGCTGTTGTGAACTTCCTATATTTATGCTGTTTCTGAACGGGCTGTAAATCTACACCTAAAATTTTAGATGCAACAGGACACAAACAACGACAACATACTTAAAATTTAGGTGCCAATCTGATGAAGCTATAACACTACATGCATGCTAAGTAGCGGAAGCAGCAAGCTATAGACAGAGCTGAGTGATCCCACAGCCAACTGACCAGATCAAAGCTCTGCAGTCCTGCCACATCCAGTCGTGAATGGTGGTGGACAATTAAACAACTAAAGGGAGGAGCAGGCTCTATGAGCATCCCCATCCTCAATGATGGCAGTGCACAGCACGTGAATGCAAAAGACAAGGTTAGACCATTTGCAATAATCTTCAGCTAGAAGTGCCGAGTGGATGATTCATTTCGGCACCCTCCTGAGGTCCCCAACATCACAGAAGCCAGTCTTCAGACAATGCGATTCATTCCATGTGGTATCAAGAAACAGCTGAGTACACTGGATACGGCAAAGGCTATGGGCCCCGACAACATCCCGGCTATCGTGCTGAAGACTTGTGCTCCAGAACTAGCCATACCTCTTGCCAAGCTTTGTTCTAGTACAGCTACAACACTGGCATCTACCCGACAAAGTGGAAAATTGCCCAGGTATGTCCTGCCCACAAAAAGCAGGACAATTACCGCCCCATCAGCCTATTCTCAATCATCAGCAAAGTGATGGAAGTGTTCATCGACAGTGCTATCAAGCGACACTTACTCACCGATAACCTGCTCACCGATGCTCAGTTTGGGTTCTGCCAGGACCACTTGGCTCCAAAACTCAATACAGCCTTGGTCCAAACATGGACAAAAGAGCTGACTTCCAGAGGTGAGGTGAGAGTGACTGCCCTTGACATCAAGGCAGCATTTGACTGAGTGTGGCATCTTGGAGCCCTAGTAAAATTGAAGTCAATGGGAATCAAGAGGGAAACTCTCCACTGGCTGGAGTCATACCTAGCACAAAGGAAGATGGTTGTGGTTGTCGGAAGCCAATCATCACAGCCTCAGGACATCGCTGCAGGAGTTCCTCAGGGAAGTGTCCTAGGCCCAACCATCTTCAACTGCTTCATCAATGACCGTCCCTCCATCATAAGGTCAGAAGTGGGGATGTTCGCTGATTATTGCACAGTGTTCCCTTCCATTTGCAAATCCTCAGATGCCCTGAATTCAGAAATCTGACTGACAACCAAAAACTCCCATTCCTACTGGGGGAGGAGAGAAGCTGTGTAACACTGGCGGCACACTATGTTACAGCTTGCCATGAACAGAGGGACAACCAGTAAACTAAGACAAGAGTATATATAAACAAGGCGAAAATATATTTATAAACTCAGGGATATACCTGTTTATACACTGTATGAATGGAACCGCGTTTATGTGTTCAACCATAAATGTATTTTGATGCTTTGGCAACATAAGATGTACCTTATCATGCCAATAAAGCGATTTGTATTGTATTGTATTGTAATGAAGCAGTCCGTACCTGCATGCAGCAAAACTCAGATAACATTCAGGCTTGGACTGATAAGTGGCAGGTAACATTCGTGCCACACAAGTGGCAGAAAATGACTATCTCTAATAAAAGAGAGTCTAACTATCTCCCCTTGACTTTCAATGGCATTACCATCGTCGAATCCCCCATCAACAACATCCTGGGGATCACCATTGACCAGAAACTTAACTGGACCAGCCACATAAATACTGTGGCTACAAGAGCAGGTCAGAGGCTGGGTATTCTGTGGTGAGTGACTCACCTCCTGACTCCCCAAAGATTTTCCAGCATCTACAAGGCACAAGTAAGGAGTGTGGTGGAATACTCTCCACTTGCCTGGATGAGTGCAGCTCCAACAACAGTCAAGAAACTTGACACCATCCAGGACAAAGCAGCCTGCTTGATTGGCACCCCATCCACCACCTTAAATATTCACTCCCACCACCACCGGCATACTGTGGCTGCAGTGTGGACCATCTACAAGATGCACTGCAGCAACTCATCAAGGCTTCTTCGACAGCACCTCCCAAACCCGCGACCTCTTCTACCTAGAAGGACAAGGGCAGCAGGCGCATGGGACCACCACCACCTCCAAGTTCCCCATCAAGTCTCACACCATCCTGACTTGGTAATATATTGCTGTTCCGTCATTGTCGCTGGGTCAAAATCCCGGCACTCCCTCCCTAACAGCACTGTGGGAGTACCTTCACCACACGGACTGCAGCGGTTCAAGAAGGCGGCTCACCACCACCTTCTCAAGGGTAATTAGGGATGGGCAATAAATGCTGGCCTTGCCAGTAATGCCCACGTCCCTTGAATGAACAAAAAAAAATTAATCTTGCATTTATATAGCACCTTTAACATAGTAAAATTTCCCAAGGCACTTCACAGGAGTGTTATCAAACAGAATCTGACACCGAGCCACATAAGGAGGTATTAAGGCAGATGAGAGGTAGGTTTTAAGGAGTGTCTTAATGGAGGAAAGAAAGGTAGAGAGACAGAGAGGTTTAGGGAAGGAATTCTAGAGCTTCGGGTCTAGATGGCCGAAAGTACACCTACCAATGATGAATCGATTAAAATCGGGGATGCGCAAGAGGCCAGAATTGGAGGAGCACAGATATCTCAGAGGGTTGTAGGGCAGGAGGCCATGGAGGGATTTGAAAACAAGGATGAGAATTTTTTAATTGA
Organism: Somniosus microcephalus; assembly: GCF_052327205.1. Classification (NCBI taxonomy): domain Eukaryota; kingdom Metazoa; phylum Chordata; class Chondrichthyes; order Squaliformes; family Somniosidae; genus Somniosus; species Somniosus microcephalus. The sequence goes on from NC_141006.1 coordinate 32,953,650, forward strand.
GGCATTGCTCAACCGGCAGCCAATGTAGGACAGCGAGCAAAGGGGTGTTGGGTGAACGAGATTTGGTGCGAGTTAGGTTACAAGCAGCAGAGTTTTGGATGAGCTTTAATTTATGTTAGTCATTTTTCTGGGCCTGGAGTTTTTTTTGGCGCAATTCCGCCTGATATCGACATAACTGGTGCAAAAGATCACAGAATGTTAAGTGCAAATTGTGTGCAGTGCATCTCGAGTTTCCGCAATCTTTGGCGCTTGTTTTAAAAAATCACGCTAGAAACAGGCCCCGCCCACAAAACTGGCCACGCCCCCAGGGTGAATGAATCACCATGTGGAGTTTTGGCTAATTGCGCTCGTTTGCGGGCCTTCGAGGAGGCTCCAAAAATTAAGCTGGATCGTTTGGGCACGAGGACAGTAATTTTGAAAGGTTTTGAATGATTTTTTAAAAATTTACGAAGGAACTGACTACTTTACCCCAATATAAGTAGAAAATAGTTTTGTATATTTTTTTTAAGTCATCTTCAGTCATTTAAAATTGGGTTACTCGCAGGTGGTGGTTTGACACTGTGATTAAAAATGCTTATTTGTTGTGATCAACCTATTTTCAGCTGTATTAATCAAACCTCACCAGGTTACCACTCTTAAATATTTCAAGGAATACTTTTTAAAGCAATTTTTTAAAATTACGTTTTAAAATGCTGCCCGATTACGCTGGTTCATGTCAGATTTTGGGTTCGGTGATATGCAAATCAGTTTCAGCCGAAACTCAGGATGGGGGGGGAAACATTTTTCGAAATGGGCGCAATTTTGCGGAGAATTAGCGCCAAAATCAACAATCGTGTCCGAAGCTGAAACTCTGCCCCTAGTATTTTACGGCCACGTTTTAAAAAAAATTCTCTTCACTGAAACCTACACTGCATTTTCGATATCTTTGAGTGATTCTTTATGGCATCAGACTGATTTGAATTAAAAATGGAAAAACTTCCACGTTTGCCTTCTTTGTGTCTAATGATGGTTCGAAGGCTTAAAACTCCAATTTTCATGCATAAAGAGAGACTTTAAGAAGGAGAAAGTCTTACTTTTGTCACTTTTCTCGGGCATTTGATTGCGTACGCTGACTTCCATTTATTTTACAGTTTTTTTTTACATTCTGGCATGTTCAAACGAGATTCTCAAGAAATGTTGGCGTCACTTGCCGGTTACGCTGCTTCAGCAAATTCTGGGCCTTGGTTTTCTCTTAATTGCTGTTGAAATTGCAGTGGTAATGCTCATCGCTCAATAACCATTCTTAACCTACATGTTCCCAGCATAGACTTGCCCCATTCTTCTGGTCTTTGAAGAGCTGCTAACTGAAAGATGCCAAATTCACCAGTAATAGATAAACTCTGTCTTTTGAATGCTTAATGTACATACTGTTGTGTCCGTCAGTAGTAAGACACAGACTGCAGGAGAACGGTACAACAGGTGTTTACTCAACGTGGCTCACTCTGGCACTGACTGTACAGATTACTACTCAGTGCTATATACAGGTGTGGTCACTGCCGGTACTACAGTATACATGAGCTGTAAAAAGTAGTTCCCCCCTTAAAGGTATATACATTACAATTCCTCCCCTTTTAGATTAACAGTACCATAACACTCATTTAAAAATTAAATATCAAACTAATTACAATTAACACTTTTAACATACAACGTTAGCTGAAAATAGTCCATTTATATATTCAGTCTTTGGGGAGGCTTCCTGATCCTTTCTGGATAGTGCCTTTCCCGAGTGTCTCGCTCTTGGTGCGGAGGCGATTCTGGCACCCTGTCATCGGTTGGGTCATCAGCTCCCGATGCTACTGTTTCTGGGGTAGATGCGACCTGAACGTCGGGTTCCTCACCAGGTACGTATGGGCGAGGCATGGGGTTGACTTGTTCCTGTGACTCTAGGATCTGGTCAGCATGGCGTCTCACAATGTTCTCCCCAACGTCCACTGTGTACATTAGTGGGCCCTGCCGTGTGCATATCGTTCCTGGCTGCCATTTTTCTGTTCGGTAGTCGCGGGCCAAGACTGGTTGCCCTACATTGAAGCTCCTTGTTGGCTTCTCATGGATGTGCTGGAATTGCTTACTCTCAACATCTCTTCGTACGTTTGGTCTTAGCAAATCCAGGCGAGATCTTAACCTTCAGTTAAAGAACATCATGGCCGGGGCCTGGTTGGTGACTGCATGTGTCGCATTCCGGTAGGCGAACAGGAAATTGTCCACCTTATGCTGCAGCGGAATGTTGTCATTGTACATAGCCTTTATTGCCTTCTTAAAGGTTTGTACAAACCTCTCAGCCAATCCATTTGTGGCTGGATGATACGGGGCGGATGTGTAATGCCTTACCCCATTCTTCTACATAAACCTCCGGAATTCTTCAGACACAAACTGTGGTCCGTTATCGGAGCAAATCTGTTCTGGCAAGCCGTTCCTGGCAAAAATGGTCCGTAGGACTGCAATAGTTTTCTCCGTGGTGGTGGAGGACATTTTGATGACCTCAGGCCATTTCGAGTGCGCATCCACGGCTATTAAAAACATTGAGTCCATGAATGGACCAGCAAAATCAATATGCAACCGTTGCCATGGAGATGAGGGCCACTCCCATGGGTGTAGAGGGGCATGTGGTGGTGCATTTTGGACTTTCTGGCACCCTGACCAGCTCTTGGTCAGGTCCTCGATTTGTTTATCGATTCCCGGCCACCACACATAAGCCCTAGCAAGGCTTTTCATTTTTACCCCTTCCAGATGACCCTCATGAAGCTCATTGAGCACTCTATCCCTTAACTTGGGTGGAATTACCACTCGGGATCCACACATCAAGGTCCCCCGGCACACTGACAGCTGTTCTCTTCTTGTCGAGAATGCTGGCAACAGTGAGTCGCCATGTGCTGGCCATCCCTTCACCGTCAAATCATATACCCGAGACAGTGTCGGGTCATTTCGGGTCTCCTTTTCTATACGAGCGTTAGTTACTGTTAGGTATTCAACTATAGTCGAATGAAATATTTCGACAGGATCCACTGCTGGTGCTTCCTCCGCGGTAGGCAGTGGCAGGCGTGATAGCCCATCAGCATTTCCATGCTGTTTCGTGCCCTTATATTCAATCTCATAGTCGTGCGCCCCTAGAAAGAGTGACCATCTTTGTAGTCGTTGCGCAGTCATCATCGGAACGCCCTTCTTCGGATTAAAAATGGAGACAAGAGGCTGGTGGTCAGTCAGCAAGGTGAATTTCTGCCCGTGCAGATAGTGATTGAACTTTTTCACTCCCCACACTAGGCTGAGGGCCTCCCTGTCAATCTGGGCGTAGTTATGCTCGGCTGAGGTTAGTGGTTGTGACGCAAAGGCTATTGGCCTCTCTGAGCCGTCCGAGAATTTGTGCGACAGCACCGCTCCAATGCCGTAGGGTGACGCATCACACACCAACCGAATTGGTAGTGCTGGGTTGAAATGGGCCAATACCTCTTTCGATGTGATTAGTGTTTTGCTCTTCTGGAAAGCTCGTTTACATTCATCACTCCACTTCCATGGCACTCCAGTTTGCAGTAGGGTGTTCAGTGGGTGTAGTATTGTAGACAAATTTGGCAAGAACTTATGGTAGTAGTTTACCAGCCCGAGGAACGACCTCAGTTGTGACACGTTTTCCGGTGTTGGAGCCTTGACTACTGCCTCAATCTTTTCTGGGGACTTATGTAACCCCTCTTTATCGATAACGTGGCCACAATATGAGATCTGTTTTTTAAAAAACTCGCATTTGGGGTGGTTAGCTCGGAGCCCATATTCCTTCAATCTAGTGAGCACCTGCTCCAGGTTGGCGAGGTGATCACTGTCACTTTCGCCCATGACCAGGATGTCGTCCAAATAACACTGGGTCCCTGGGATCCCTTGCAGGACTTGTTCCATTGCCCTTTGCCAAATAGCCGGAGCTGATGCTACCCCGAATACCAGCCGGTTGTATTGGTAGAGACCTTTATGGGTGTTGATTGTGAGGTATTTTTTTGATGCTTCGTCTATCTCCATTTGCAGATACGCCTGGGCCAGATCAATCTTAGTGAAGCGTTTCCCTCCAGATAGCAAGGCGAAAATATCTTCAATCCACGGAAGTGGATATTGCACGGTGTGAAGGACTGGGTTCACTGTTACCTTAAAGTCCCCACAGATGCGAACCTTCCTTGGTTCCCCAGGCGTGCTGCTCAACGACTTTTTCATCACAGGGACGATGGGTGTAGCCCACTCGCTCCAGTCTACCTTGGACAATACTCCTGAACGTTCCAAACTCTCCAGCTCTGCTTCGACGGCTGGGCGGATAGCATAAGGCCTTAAAAAATTTTGGGCTTGCGTTTTCTTCGATTTTAATTGTTGCTGTCATGCCTTTTAGTGTTCCAAGTCCTTGCTGGAACACTTTTTGCACTTCGGTTAGAATCTTTGAAAGTCGCCCAGGTGTGACATCGTCATCCTTTTTGGCAGCCACAGTCAGTGCTTGTATGGAATGCCAATCCAGCTGTATTTTCCGGATCCATTCATGTCCCAGTAATGGTGGTCCTCCATCTTGCAATACATACAGGTCTAGTTTTGGTGTTTCCTTACCGTTATATATAACGGTCACCCTTATTTTTCCTTTGGGGTAGACTTTTTGCCCCGTGTACTTCTTCAAAATAATTTTTGTGTCTCTCAAGGGTATGTGTGAGAATAGCCGCTCGTAGTCCCGCTGGTTTATGACTGTTAGGACTGATCCTGTGTCCAATTCCATTTTTACCTGGACTCCTGCTATCTTGAGAGTGACCCAAATGGTTCGGTGATCCTCCGTTTTGATCACATTATGTAGTTTCAGACAACTCAGCGCCCTGTTTTCAGAGTCGGTATCACTCTTTTGTTCGTCTGAACTATTCTCCATCACCTTATGTACCTTCTTGTACTTTTCTTTTGGAGATTTCTTATTGCCGACCTGCAGACTCATGCTATGTGTCCTACTTTTCCACACTGTCTGCACACTTTGTCTTTGAACCAGCAATCATTGTGGTCGTGTGTTGTTCTGCCGCAGCGACAGCACTTCTCTGTTCTGTATGACATTTCGTTTGTGCCATATTCTTGCAGTCTCTGTTGTATCTCTGCAGCGCCCCGTGTTGCTGCTTCATATGATACCGCAATGCTGAAAGCCTTGTCCAGCATAAGGTCCTTTTCAGATAAAAGCCGTTTCTGGGTTCCTTCACTTTGAAGCCCACACACAAACTTGTCCCTTAAGGTATCTGCCAGTCCCATTCCAAACTGGCAGTGTTTCGATAGTTTGCGCAGTTCTGTTAAATATTCAGCATTGCTTTCATCCTTATGCTGGTTCCATTTGTGAAATTTGCATCTTTCTGCTATCAGCAGCGGTGTGGGGTTTAAATGTTCCTGTAGTATCGTCACTATGTCTCCAAAACTCTTTTCCACTGGCTTTGCTGGGGTTACTAGATTTCGTAATAAGCCATACATCTTTGCCCCCATTAAATTTAACAATACCGGCGCTTTCTTGTCATCTGACACCTCATTTGCCTTGCAGTATACCTCTATTCGTTCGACATATGTAGTCCAATCTTCGACTTCATTGTCAAATGCGGTGATACTGCCACTCTTCGGCATTTTGGGTGCGGTTTACAATGGCTTAAAATGGCGTCTCCCGCACTTTCCTTCCTCCCCCGCTGCTGCCAACGCCGCTCTCGGCGGTCCTCATGGCAATGGCGGCGCCCTGTAGGTTTCACGCGCTTCTCCTGCGCTGCTGCCAATGCCGCTCTTGGCGGTCCTCGTGGCAATGGCGGCGCCTCGCGGATTTCTGTGCGTCTCTCTCCCTGTCTATGCTAGAGTCTATTATAAAAGATGTAATAGCAGAGCACTTGGAAAGCAGTGACAGGATCGGACAAAGTCAACATGGATTTACAAAAGGTAAATCATGCTTGACTAATCTACTGGAATTTTTGAGGATGTAACTGGTAAAATAGATAAGGGAGAACCAGTGGATGTGGTGTATTTGGACTTTCAGAAGGCTTTCGATAAGGTCCCACATAAGAGATTAGCATGCAAAATTAAGGCACATGGGATTGGGGGCAAGGTATTGACTTGGATAGAGAACTGGTTGGCGGACAGAAAGCAAAGAGTTGGAATAAACGGGTCGTTTTCCGAGTGGCAGGCAGTGACTAGTGGGGTACCGCAAGGATCGGTCCTAGGACCCCAGCTGTTCACAATATATATTAATGATCTGGACGAGGGAATTGGATGTAATATCTCCAAATTTGCAGACGACACAAAGCTGGGCGGGAGGATAAGATGCGAGGAGGATGTCGGGAAACTCCAGTACGATTTGGACAGGTTGGGCAGAAACATGGCAAATGCACTATAATGTGGATAAATGTGAGGTTATCCACTTTGGTGGCAAAAACAGGAAGGCAGATTATTATTTGAATGGCAATAGATTGGGAGAAGGGGAAGTGCAAAGAGACCTGGGTGTCCTTGTGCACCAGTCGCTGAAGGTAAGCATGCAGGTGCAGCAGGTGGTTAAGAAGGCAAATGGTATGTTGGCCTTCGTAGCAAGAGGGTTCGAGTACAGGAACAAGGATGTCTTGCTACAGTTGTACAGGCCTTGGTGAGACCGCACCTTGAGTATTGTGTGCAGTTTTGGTCACCTTACCTGAGGAAGGACGTTCTTGCCATGGAGGGAGTGCAGCGAAGATTCACCAGGCTGATACCTGGGATGGCAGGAATGACGTATGAGGAGAGATTGTGTCGATTGGGCTTGTACTCACTGGAGTTTAGAAGATTGAGAGGGGATCTCTACAAGGGTGGCATCTCATTGCTTCAGAAGTTAATTAGTGTTGGAGATTTGAAAAACAAATTTTTTTTTAAAAACTTTTTCTGTCTATCACTTTTATCTCTCTCTGTTAATCCCATCTGTTGTTTCCAATCTTTCGTCCGCTTTACATGATTTAAATCTAATTTATACTTCCTGCTTTATACTTCCTGGTTTGGATTCTGCGTGTCTCAGTGAGGACTCTTCAATCTGATTGGTTGAAGAGCCTCGCTGTTGCTCACAGACATCCTAGATCCCCTGTAGAGGGTGCCGCATTGGATCAGACGCAGGATTAGAGCAAGTCTCCGCTCTAAAGCCCGCAAGAACTTTGTGGGCAGCTGTCAGCGAGGTGAACGGCGAGCTCCGTTCCTTCGCCGCTGACTGCAAATCCGGGCAATTGCCAATTGGCTAATTTCACTCAGCAAAGGAGCCTGGGAAATGGAAATGGAAATATTATTATGCTGTTAGTTTAGTGATAAGACATGATACTGGGGTGGTGTAGTTGGGCCACAACTTACCATCTACCCATATTTGGGGTATTGTATATCTTCAAAACAACATTGATGCAATGGGGGAGGTTGAGAGAAGAATGGCAGGGCGAAGCTGTGGGCGGAAACAAGCAGAGTTGAAATTATTTTTATTAGAGGAAAAGAAGATTGCCGGGTTGGGGGTGGGGTGGGGGTGGGGCAGGGTACGGGCAGTGGGGGGCAGGGGTGTTGTGGGGAGCGGAAGGTGTGTTCTCAGCCTTTGAAATATTGAAAGATATAATGTAGATGATATAGCTGCAAGCAAACCATTTACCTTGGACTGCAAGTGCAGAACTGGAGGGCGAAGGTTCAAAGTTAACAAACTTCAAGTAAGACAGGGGATTAGAAGACATTTTTTTCCCTTAGAAAATTGGATAGTAGGAAGTCAATGCTGCTTTCATTACCTCTTGCAAAAAAATAGGGAGATAAATATCTGGAGATGGGATTGGAGGTTACAGGGATAGGCTTATACTAAGGATATGAAATATTTCACAGACCTGATGGTTAGCCAGGGAGAAATTGTTGTCTGTTGGGAGCAGCAGGCCAGGAATGAACAGTGGAGGCAGGCAAATATTCTGGAAATCTGCTTGAATAAATTTGGAAGAAAGTTATACACACCCTCCCACCTCCCCTCCCCGGGAAGTCTGTGGGCATTGAGAAAGGGATAGAGACTGGAAAAATGGACCTCTGCCTCTTTTTCCTGACCTTACTGCCCAGGAAAATGGACAATCTTGAGAGGCAAGGGTCAGGAAATTTATCGCATGTTTTGAAATAGTTACGAAACGCAGTTTTGTAGGGAAAACCTAATGCACTTTGTCGGTTGTGATACTGAATTAGGAGCGGTGTTGGAATGCTAACCTCTTAGTTTTCATGCTTTGTTTCTGCAATCTATTTCTCTCTGCCTTCCTCCTGTGTCAAAGAAACATCGGCCGCGTTCAAACGTTGAAATCTTTATTTTCAACACTTTGCGTTCTTGGACAGATCTGTGTGCACCTTTGGAAGTGGCTTAGTGAGTTGCAGTGAATGGTGAGACATAATGGTACCCCCGCAATGGTGATGAGTGTGAAAGGAATGGCTTGGGTATTGTAGGGATGCTTTATGGTGTTGGTGTGGGGTGGTGCCAACCTGGCGCATCATGTGGCAGCCAGGGTGTACAGCGTCAAGTGAGGTAAATCTGGTCATGGTGAGGCCACCCCTGGCCTCCTGGGCAGCAATGTGCTCGGGTGCTGATGCCCTGTGTCCTGTGCAGCATCAGTTGATTGCGGAGAAGGCAGGTGTTGTTGTTGGTGCTGCTGGTGTTGGGGCTGATCATGGTCAATGGTCAGATTCTGAGGACCAAGGTGAGAGAGTGTAAACCGTACCCATTCTGATGTAATAGATGGCAGGCAATGGAGAACTGACAGAAGCAAATCCATCAATGGTGAGAGAGGTTGTTCCAATAAGGTGCCACTGGATAGAGAGTTGGCTCTAAACACGTGCAAGCTACACAAAGCTCTATCGGGAAAAATTGGGTTGCTTTGTGCCTCCCGTTAGTGCCCCGGGGGGGGGGGAGGCGCTAACGGGGCGCAAATCCCCTAGCGCCCGGGTGCGGCGCAGCTAACGCCTCCTGTAAAATTCAGCGGGCAGTTAGCGGCAGCGGTAACCGGTAGCTGTGCCTCCGGCAATGACGTCATCACCATGCGCCATGCCCCGCTAGCACCCCGGCCTCAAACTTCAGTTGCGCCCCCTGACCTACCTCCGGATGATATGTTCAATAGGGTCACGGTGGCGTTTTTGCGGCCACGGTGGCGCAAATTAAAGGGCAGCTGCAGGCAGTCATTATTTTTTGGGCCGCCTGCCGGCACCTGCCCCCTTTTGCTGCCTCATGCAGGGTGCTGGCCGCGATCGGTCAGCCCAGCACTCCCCTTGAGTGCTGGGCTGTTTATCCAGTACCCCGCTCCCCGGTGGTACAGCAGGGCACCGGTGCGTGCTGCGCTAGGCCCCCCCCACTTTAATCAGGGCAGGGAGGCCTGTAATACCGAGGCGCTACACGCTGACGCATGTGGCACTGTTGCACATTGCGCCGTGATATTGAATGGTAGCACCCCAGGAAAGAAGGGGAAGCGCTTCCAGTAGCGCCCCGCCTCCTGCTTGAGGTGCTAACACTCAATTTACGGTTGCGGGGGGCGCTAACTTTTTGGGTAGCGCCCCGGCGAAGTTGGCACCCCAAAGGGAGCGCGACCAAATTTTTCCCCCTATATGTCTTACAGATGCAGTAACTATTATGTCTGTGAACGATTGAGACACGGACAGCAGGAGTTAAACAAAACACGTCTTTACTGGTGGAAGTCAATAGTGAAACTAAAACAACAGAGGCTCACTAGCGTCTTTTATACAGGGGTGGTCACTGCCGGTACTGCAATCTGAGACCAGTTATTCTCTTAAAGGTACATACACAACAATTCCTCCCCTTTTAGATCAACAGTACATAACATTCATTTAACAACTAAATGATAACTAATTACAATCACAATTACTGTTGCAAGATACATTGGTTAAGTTTAAGCAATTATAATTTCAGTCTTTGAGGAGGCTCCCGGATTCTGTCTGGATAACGCCTCTTTGGGGGTATCAGGTTCTTCTGGCAATGTTGAGTCGGGATCAATGTTGTTGTTTGGTTCATCTGCTTCCAATATTACCGGTTCTGCGGTAGCTGCAATTGGAACGTCGATTTCATTACCAGGTGTATCAGATCGTGGTGTGGAGTTGACGCTTTCCAGTGACTCTAGAATCTGGTCAGCATGGCGTCTTACAATGCTCTCCCCAACGTCCACGGTATACATGAGAGGTCCTTGTCGTGTACAAATCGTTCCTGGCTGCCATTTCTCAGTGCGGTAGTCCCAGGCTAAAACTGGTTGACCTATCTTAAAACTCCTGGTCGGCCTTTCATTCATATTCTGAAACTGCCTGTTCTCCACATCTCTTCGGACGTTTGGCTTAACCAAATCCAAGCGGCATCGTAGTCTTCGATTGAAGAACATCATGGCTGGAGTTTGGTTGGTAACCGCATGTGTCACATTCCGGTAGGCAAACAAGAAGTTGTCCACCTTGTGTTGTAGGGGTATATCTTCATTACACATTGCCTTGATAGCCTTCTTGAATGTTTGGACAAACCTCTCAGCCAATCCATTAGTGGCTGGATGATATGGGGCAGATGTGTAATGCTTAACACCATTGTTCTTTAAGAACCTCCGGAATTCTTCAGACACAAACTGTGGTCCATTGTCAGAGCAAATCTGTTCAGGCAGCCCATTCCTGGCGAATATGGTTCGTATAACTGTGATAGTTTTTTCCGTGGTGGTTGAGGACATTTTTATTACCTCTGGCCACTTTGAATGTGCATCCACCGCAATTAAAAACATCGAGTCCATGAAGGGACCAGCAAAATCAATGTGCACCCTTTGCCATGGAGATGAGGGCCACTCCCATGGATGCAGAGGAGCTTGTGGTGGGGCGTTTTGGACCTTCTGGCATCCTGCACAGCTCTTGGTCATCTCTTCAATTTCTCTATCGATTCCCGGCCACCACACAAATGCTCTGGCTAAGTTCTTCATTTTTACCCCACCCAGATGACCCTCATGAAGCTCATTGAGCACTCTATCCGTCAACTTAGGTGGAATTACTACTCTGGATCCACACATCAAGGTTCCTCTGCACACTGACAGCTGTTCTCTTCTCGGCGAGAATGCTGGCAGCAGTGGTTCGCCATGTGCTGGCCATCCCTTCACCGTTAAATCATAGACCCGTGATAGTGTCGGGTCATTCCGTGTTTCCTTTTCTATGTTTGCATTCATCACAGGGAGACATTCGACTATGGTCGAGTGGAATAACTCCATTGGATCCACTGCAAGGTCTTCTACTTCCACCGTCGGCAATGGTAGGCGTGACAATCCATCAGCATTTCCATGCTGTTTAGTTCCTTTGTACTCGATGTCATATTGGTGTGCCCCTAGGAAAAGGGACCATCTCTGCAGCCGTTGTGCTGTCATTATCGGTACGCCCTTCTGAGGGTTGAAAATGGAGACAAGAGGTTGATGATCGGTTAGTAGAGTAAATTTTTGACCGTGCAGGTAGTGATTGAACTTCTTCACCCCCCACACTAGGCTGAGGGCCTCTCTGTCAATCTGGGCGTAGTTACGCTCGGCAGAAGTTAACGAGCGTGACGCAAAAGCTACCGGCCTCTCTAAACCATCAAGGAATTTATGTGACAGTACCGCCCCAATGCCGTAGGGAGACGCATCACACGCCAGTCTGATCGGCAGTGCTGGGTTGTAGTGAGCCAATACTTCCCTTGAAGTGATTAAGTCCTTACTCTTCTGAAAAGCACGCTTACAATCATCGCTCCATTTCCATGCTACCCCCGTTCGTAGCAGGGCGTTCAGTGGGTGCAGAATTGTCGACAAATTCGGCAAAAACTTATGATAGTAATTCACCAATCCGAGGAATGACCTCAGTTGCGACACATTTTCAGGCGCTGGGGCCTTAACAACCGCTTCAATTTTGTCAGGGGGCTTATGTAACCCCTCTTCATCAATCAAGTGGCCACAATACAATATCTGTTTCTTAAAAAATTCGCACTTGGGGCGGTTGGCTCGCAGCCCATGTTCCCGTAGTCTAGTGAGCACCTGTTCTAGGTTGTTAAGGTGTTCACTGTCATCTTCACCCGTCACAAGGATGTCGTCCAAGTAACACTGAGTCCCCGGAATCCCTTGCAGGACTTGTTCCATCACTCTTTGCCATATCGCCGGAGCCGATGCTACTCCGAATACCAATCGATGATACTGGTAAAGACCTTTGTGAGTGTTTATCGTGAGATACTTCCTAGAGGACTCTTCAACCTCCATCTGCAAATATGCTTGTGCTAGGTCAATTTTTGCAAAACGCTTCCCTCCAGACAGTGAGGCGAAGATGTCTTCTATCCTTGGAAGAGGATATTGTACTGTGTGAAGGACTGGGTTCACCGTCACCTTGAAATCCCCACAGATGCGAATCTTCCTTGGCTCCCCGGGATTATTGCTTAATGTTTTCTTCGTGACAGGAACAATGGGTGTCGCCCACTCGCTCCAGTCGACCTTAGACAACACGCCCGCCTTCTCCAGATTCTCCAGCTCTGCCTCGACGGCTGGGCGAATTGCGTATGGTACCGGTCTTGCTTTGAAAAACTTGGGAACTGCATTCTCTTCTATTTTTATCGAGGCGGTTATGCCTTTAAGCGTGCCCAGTTCTTGTTGAAATACCTCTTTGGCGTTAGCTAAGATTGTTGACAATCGTCCAGGAGTGACGTCTTCATCTTTTTTACCGTCCACCGTCATTGCATGAATGGAGTGCCAATCTAAGTTTATCTTCCTGATCCATTCCCGTCCCAATAATGGTGGTCCACCATTTGGCAGTATGTAGAGATACAATTTCCGTATTTTCTTGCCGTTGTATTCGACAGGCACCCTTACTTTTCCTCTGGGGAATACTCTTTGCCCCGTATATGTCGTCAAGACGATGGATGTCTCTCTCAAGGGTATGTGTGAAAATAACTGCTCGTAGTCTCGTCAATTCATGATGGTTAGCGCTGATCCTGTATCCAATTCCATTTTAACTTGGGACCCTGCTATCGTGAGGGTGACCCAAATGGTTCGGTGATCCTCTTTTGCGATTACATTGTGAAGTTTGAGACAGTTAGTCTCCTGTTCCCGGATTCACTATCGCTCATCTGGTCTTCGGAACTACTGTCCGTCATCTTTTGTACTTTCTTGTACGGTTCCTTAGTAGCCTTTTTGTTGTCGCTGGTCTTCTTCCCAGACCTGCAAACTCGTGCAATGTGTCCCATCTTCCTGCATTGCCTGCATATTTTGTCTTTGGACCAGCAGTCCTTCTGGTCATGGTTAGTTCTGCCGCAGCGATAACATTTTGCAAATCCCCGTGTCATTTCGTGGGTGCCGTATTCCTGTGGTTTTTGTTGAATTTCTGCAGCTCCCCTGGCTGCTGCTTCATACGATACTGCCACGCTGAAAGCCTTATCTAGCGTCAGCTCTTTCTCTGAGAGTAACTTCTTCTGTGTTCCTTCACTCAGGAGTCCACAGACAAATTTGTCCCGTAGGGTATCTGCCAGTCCTGCTCCGAACTGGCAGTGCTTTGATAGCTTGCGTAGTTCCGTAAGATACTCAGCATTGCTCTCATCTTTGTGCTGAGTTCTCCTGTAGAATTTAAATCTTTCTGCTATCAACAGCGGTGTAGGGTTTAGGTGTTCCTGTAGGACAGCAACAATTTCATTAAAACTCTTCGCCTTCGGTTTGGCTAGAGTAATCAGATCCCGCAATAGGCCGTACGTTCTAGCGCCCGTTAAGTTTAACAATATCGATGCCTTTTTCTCCTCCACTATTTTGTTTGCCTCAAAATATACCTCGACTCTTTCCACATACGTGGTCCAGTCCTCTATTGTATTATCAAAAGCAGTGATACAGCCAGTCTTCGGCATCTTGCAAATCTAAAATGGCGCCTCCCGCGCTTTGCCTTCTTCCCTGATTTAACAAAATGGCGCCTCCCGCGCTTTGCCTTCTTCCCCGCTGATTAAGATGGCGCCTCCTGCACTTTGCCTTCTTCCCCGCTGTTGTTAGCGCTGCTTTCCACGGTTTCTTGCGCGTTTAATATTTTTTTTATTATTTTCCCATCATGGAACAACCCTGTGGGACTCTTGTCTCCCTCTTCGCGGGTCTATACGCAGCCCGGCTTCGTAGCACCGGCCGCGCCCTGTGTGCTCCACCCTCTCTCTCTTCTTCTTCCCGACAACGCTGCTCGGCCCCGTTGCAAACCATCCGCTCGAGTTCGCGACCGCCGCAGCCGAGGAAGGATCAGTGCACTACCTGCTGCCAGCCCGATTAGCTGAAGCACCGTCGACAGGAACCAGGCCCCACATCCGACAGTCGACGCCCGTTTCTACTGCCTCTTACTTTCTTTTCTTTCTGGCCTCGACCTCTGCTCACTTCACTGTAGGAATGGATCCCAGGAGGTGGTGCAGACTGTAGGTAGGTTCGTATCTGCTCGTCGCCAGTATTATGTCCGTGAATGATTGAGACACGGACAGCAGGAGTTAAACAAAACACGTCTTTACTGGTGGAAGTCAATAGTGAAACTAAAACAACAGAGGCTCACTAGCGCCTTTTATACAGGGGTGGTTACTGCCGGTACTGCAATCTGAGACCAGTTATTCTCTTAAAGGCACATACACAACAGTAACCAACAGTTTCTGAGCTCTGAAACTGAACTGTATACCACTTCTGCAGCTGTCAGGTAATCAGGTAAATCAAAGCAGACTCAACTCACGACAGGGTGAGTTGTCATGTTCCCCGAGCAGCAGGTAATCCATGGGGAGCATGTAAAATTAGAAGGTTGGCTCAAAATAGCATTAAATTGGCTGTTAACAAGCCATTTAATGATCTAAATTGTCTCCCCGGCCGCTTGGTGTCGGGTGTAAGGTTCGCAAAATTCTGCAAAACACCAAAACAGAAGAATAACCTATTTAAAACAATTTTGGACCATTACAGAAGAAATCTGTAAAAGATAAAATGCATGGTTGGGCCTAACAGAAGAATTCAAAGATTTGAAACAAATGTGGCATTTCAAAAGGACATGTACAGACTTGTAGGAAAAGGCTGCGACAGGAATGTGGGATTGACCTCTGCAGAGGAACAGTTTGGGTATTCGAAAGTAGCCAGACTGTCTGGGAGGAACAATAAACGAAACTCAGCCCCTATCTGGGAATTTGCATTCAATCAATAAATCAATGAAAACCCCAGCCTCACCTAAAGCCCAAAGCCCATTAAAACCCATGCATAAAAGAACCTGCACAGAATTTGAAGGCCTTACAGGAAATCTAAGATTAAAAAACAATCGAACAACAGTTTGAGACATCCAAAACCACTTCACACCTTCTTCAACTACTCAGGAAGCTATCCCGAAACCAGTTAACTAAATGGGACCAATCAAGTGGCCCTTAACGAGCCAGCCAAAAATCTAACAAGATTAGCAGGCTTCGTTTAGTATAAACTAAAGGCCTGTCTCCGCAAGAAATCAGTTAGTTCGATGAGTTTGATGGGTTCGACCAGTTCAATCAGTACAGTTCAGGCAGAGAATTGAAACAGTAGTCAGTGAATTGAAGTCAGCAGTACAGTTCGGACAGACAGAAAAAGGCACAGCTCATTCGAAAGACATCAGCCTCGGGACAACAGAAGGAGAATGGAAGGAATCGCAGCAACCAAGGGCCCCACGAAACAAACAACCAACAATATTACCAACAACTAGGTAATATTGGGCCACCGCGACCAACAAGAAACCAACCTGGAAGAAACCAAAGATCTGCAAGTTTTTCCCACTCTACAAACTATTCCTGTGTTTGGTGAGCATTTCCTGGTCCTCTGGAATTCAACCTAGTTAGTATAGTGGGATTGGGATAAGATTTATTGTGTTGTGTATATTTTTTTGTCTCAAATAAAATCCAAGTTCTTTTCACCAATTCAGTTGTTTGCTGCAATTTCATTACAACCCCCAAATAAGTCCAGGTCTAGAACCAAGGGAGTGGGAGCGATTCGAACCATTCAGGGAGTCAGAGGTGAAGTTGACCAAACACACACACCACCCCCATACAGGGTCAGTTCTGCGCTGACAGACCCGACACCTGGGAGACTCACGTGGAGGCGGGTTGACAGCGGGATTCCTACCCGCTGTCATTCTTTGCTATTTTGACAGCTGACCCACCTCCGAACTCGCCCTCTGAATGCCGGCAAAATCCAGCCCAAACTTTGTCTCCATGTGGTACAATAGATAATTTTCTCAAAACCATTTTCCATTAGAAGCTATGTGTAAATGTTGTCCTTACTTAGTTAGCGGATGCGGTTTCATTTCTCATTGTTCCAATGGGAGTTTCACCCCCACCCCCCTTTGTTCATAGTTACTGAATTTATTGGTTTCATTCTCTCATCCAGTTTTATAAGAAGAAGAATCTCATAAGGGAACATTAGTTTCTTACCTTAATGCAGACACCTTTGTAGTGATTTAGAACTTGGCCTTTAGGTGCTCATCTGGCATTAACTCAATGTGCTGCAGTCATCCATATACTCAAGTGCTCACAGCTGGAATACTTCTGTTACAGCTAGATTTCGAGATTGTGCAAATCGTGCAGTGCTGAAATTTTAATTGCGAATTTTTGGTGGTTATTACAGCACTATCAGCAAAGTTCTTACCATTTTGAATCTGTTTATTTTCTTTATCAGCTGATCTCTACTTCTACTGCATTTGGCAACTCTAAACACAGGCTAGCTTTCCAATGTAAGAACACCTCGCAATGTATTCCAGAAAAACAGTCCTGGCATCAAAATGCACTCGGCGGTGTAAAACAATCTCGCATTTCAAAATCTTTTGGATTTGCAATTACAAACATAATTTTCTCGGCTGTAGTAATTCTCTAAAAGCTAATCTATGGAGCAGATTTTGAAATATTATATTAGAACATACGGTACTACCACGTCATTACATATTGTACTACCGCATCAAGCACTATCTGCTTTACTCTGCTCTGCCAAAACTGCTCACCACTCCAGGATCATCCTGGATTGTAAAGATAACCACTGGCATTTTTTCTCCACTACCAACTGTCTCATTAAACCACTCTCCCCTGCCCTCTCCACGTTAACCTCTAACAACAAGCGCCCCTGTCACAGCACTGAAATGGCCCTAATCTAAGTCACAAATGGCATCCTCTGTGACTGTGGCCATGGTGCACTGTCCCTCCTCATCCTTCTTGACCTTTCTGCAGCCTTTGGCATGGTTGACCATATCATCCTCCTCCAACACCTTTCCCCTGTTGTCCAACTGAGTAGGGCTGCTCTTGCCTGGTTCCACTCTCACCTATCGAGTTGTAGCCAGAGAATCTCCTGCAATGGTTTCCCTTACTGCCCCGTTAACTCTGGAATCCTCCAAGGATCTATCCTTGTCCCCCTTCTATTTCTCATCTACATGCTGCTCCGCGGCGAAATCAGCTGAAGACAGGAAGTTACATGTACTCTGATGAAACCCAGGCCTACCTCACAACCACCTCTCTTGACCCCTCTACTGCCTCTGTGCTGTCAAACTGCTTGTCTAATATCCAGCCCTGGCTGAATCGCAATTTCCTCCAACTAAACATTGGGAAGTCTGAAATCATTCGGCCCCCGCCACAAACTCTGTTCCCTCAACACCGATTTCATCCCCCTCCCCTGGCCACTGTTTCAGTGTGAACCAGATTGTTTGACCCAAGCTGACTTGCCAACCTCGTATCCTTTCCATCACCAACATCCACCTCCACAACATTGTTCCTCTCTGCCCCCGCCCCCGCCAATATGTTGCTGAAATCATAGTCCATGCTTTTGTTACCTCCAGAGTCTGTTATTCCAATGTCTCCTGGCTGGCCACCACTTTCCACCCTCCATAAACTTGAGCTCATTCAAAATTCAGCTGCATGTATCCTAACCCGCACCAAATCCCACTCATCCATCACCCCTGTGCTCGCTGACCTACATTGGCTCTTGGTCCACAAAAGCCTAGCTTTTAAAATTCTCATTCTCGTGTTCAAATCCTCCATTGCCTTGGCCCTCCCTAGCTCGATACTTCCTCCTTGGAGACTAAGTGAAAGCTTTTTAAAACTCACGCTTCACATACAGAATTCCTATCACATATAACTTTTATCTTATACACTTTACATGATCAAACATCTATATTTAACTTATATGTTTGAAATAATTATTTAAAGGGTGTTCAACACAAGAAAGTAGATGCAGTATGCTCATTTTACAATTTGCCTTATAGGAATGGTCATGCAAAGCTTTATTTGATGGATGGTCCAAAGCTGAGTTCTATTTCAAACGTCTGGCTGTCTGAAACAAAAGACTGGATCATGAGAAGCCTGACGTACTCAGCTTTGACCAAATGAAGTCTAAGGCAAAATCCTAAACCTCAACCTTGAATTCCTTTAGTGTAGTGTGGAGCATGTATCATATACACTGTCACTGCTACTAATACTACTGCAATTACTACCCATATCCTATTCTAACTTTGTTGGATAATGTGCCAACAACAACGTAGCACAATGTGTCACTGTGACACACCAAAGCCTTGTTAAGGCAGTCTGGTTGGTGGGCTACATTCACACTGTCGATGTATCATATCTTCAGGCAGCATCAGGGTTTGATGGTGTAGATTGTAATAATGGGGAATCTCTACAGGTGTGTGCAACGTGTCCAAACCACTGTAACTGTATCTATTGGAATAAGTCCAAGGGAGTTATATTCAGGGTAATTTTAATAGGCTAGTGCATTGATTGATTAATTAAGTGTTTTTTTCTCTTCTCTCTGGTCTCCACTAACCATGCATTACCTGTAACCAAGAGCACACATAGGCAAGCTAATCACAGGGACCCACAAATGCCACTCTGATCAAGATACTGGGGGGAAGAAATATTTTGGCCCAGGGACAGGATATTAGTTCAAAGTAGTTCTCTAAGCATGCAGCAAGCCAATGTGGCAACTGTAACTGTGCTGTTGGTGAACTGCCAAGATACGCAAGGTTCATATATTGGTTACCATTGAAGATGATAACAGCTGCCCTCGATGATGTTCATACTTTTTCTTCAAAGCTTTTCGTACAGTTGCTGTCTGGTCAAATATATCTAGACAGTTTTATGTTTTTTAAGCTGTGCTTCTGAATTGGGAAAAGCTGCTGGTATATATTAGATGGGTTTTATAACTGAAAGGATGATGATATAGAGTAACTATCAAATGACTTTGCTATCATTTGAATGGCCAATTGATGTAATATACTGCCACTGCCACATTTGTGTGACTTGGCTGGAAACCACAAATTCCATAAAATGTATGCTGCTCTTAACTTTCTCCTAATAATGTACCATGGCTGACTTTCTGATGTCTGTTGGCAGATCATCATTGCCCCGCATGCCAGGACAAATTGGTAGACTGTCAAGATCACCATGGTTGATTGTACCAGTTGAAGCAAGGAATGTGTAGGTATTTCTTCTGACAGGAGATGCTGGCAAGACAGAAAAAGCTAGCTGCATATGTCTTGCAGACCATTGGCACAAGCTAATTGTCAGTTACAGCAGGGCAGTCAATAAGTGAGTACCTGAGATTGATTTTGAAAACTATTATGCAGCAAACTATTATAGTTAGACAAATATGGTTTCCTTTTTTATTTACTGGAAAGTTTAAATCTGCAATTTTGCGTCTTCTTCACTTAATTTTAAACATTTACAAAAACAAACGTACCTTAGCTCAGTTTCCAATTCCCTTGCTAATTTGATGACTTGAGTAAAGTTTTAATTCTTTGGAGCTGTCAGTCAACTAAATGGGAATGATAAGGATTGCAGGATCCAGTGAATGAATGTAAAAAAGAAAGCCAAACACAAAATTTTACATCCTATCCAGCTTTCTCCAACTGATGTCTTATTTTCTGGACCTGTGACTCTAGCCATTCAGTTAGCTTATGTCCTTCCATTTCCTTTATAATTAGGAACTTGTGGAATTTCCTTCTTAAGGGATTCCTCAAATTCTGGATTTGCCATGCCTGATGATAGATAATTTGAGTTATGTGCACATAGTTGACTAAGAGTTCGCAAAGTAAATACATAAACTGTATGCTATTTTCTAAAACAATTAGAGGGAATGGTACATTAAGTTTTCTCTTCCACTTGGAATTATTTGACGAGCAGTTTGATGAAACTCTGTGGTTTTGCAGTTTCAAAAAACTTATGTGATGCTGGCACTGACTGAATTCTTGCAGTTACTGAATCATGAGGTGTTAAGTTTAACCATTTAGATGGATAATTAATTCAAGATTTGCAAATGTTTGAAGAGTGGGCAATAATGCACTGTAATGAGTATTGTAAAATCTATTTGTTATGTTGTATACTTAATTTACAGGACAGCTTTTCATATCCATTTATATTAGCAAGCACTTATCCAAAATATGACCTTGACTTGTCATTATAAACTGCCTGAACTATGAAATGTATTTGAATTCTCTCAAAGTGGACACACCTTAGGATAGTTTTCCCACTGCTTCCAACTTGAATGACACTGTGCACATTGCTAGCATAATCTTACATAGAATTACATGGAATCTACAGCACAGAAACAGGCCATTCAACTAGTCTGTGTTGGTATTTATACTCCACACGAGTCTCCTCCCATTCCATCTACCTCATCTCAGCCTTTCAGCATTGCCAGAGAGTAGGAATAAATGGGACTTTTTCAGGTTGGCAGGCTGTAACTAGCAGGGTACCGCAAAGATCAGTGCTTGGGCCTCAGCTATTTACAATCTATATTAATGATTTAGAAGAAGGGACTGAGTGTAACATTTCCAAGTTTGCTGATGATACAAAGTTAGGTAGGAAAGTAAGCTGTGAGGAGGACACAAAGAAGCTGCAGAGAGATATAGACAGGTTGACTGAGTGGGCAAGAACATGGCAAATGGAATACAATGTGGGGAAGTATGAAGTTATCCACTTTGGTAGGAAAAACAAAAAAGTAGAACATTTTTTGAATGGTGAGAGACTGGGAAATGTTTGCATTCAGAGGGACCTTGGTATCCTTCTACAGTAATCACAGAAAGTTAACATGCAGGTACAGCAAACAATTAGGAAAGCAAATGGTATGTTAGCTTTTGTTATAAAGGGATTAGAGTATAAGAGTAAATAAGTCTTACTACAATTATACAAGGCATTAGTGAGGCCACACCTACAGTACACACCTTTTGTACAGTTCTGATCTCCTTACCTAAGGAAGGATATACTTGCCTTAGAGGGAGTGCAACGAAGGTTCACTAGACTGGTTCCTGGGATGAGTGGATTGCCCTATGAGGAGAGATTGAGTAGACTAGGCCTATATTACCTAGAGTTTAGAAGAATGAGAGGTGATCTAATTAAAACATAAAATTCTTAAGGGGCTTAACAGGGTTAATGCAGAGAAAATGTTTCCCCTAGCTGGGGAATCTAGAACATGGGGTCACAGTCTCAGAATAAGGGGTCGGCCATTTAGGATTGAGATGAGGAGAAATTTCTTCACTCAAAGGGTTGTGAATCTTTGGAATTCTCTACCCCAGGGAGCTGTGGATGCTCAGTCGTTGAGTATATTCAAGAAAGAGATCGATAAATTTTGGGAATTAGGGGGTATGGGGACAGTGCAGGAAGGTGGAGTTGAGGTAGAAGATCAGCCATGATCTTATTGAATTGCAGACCAGGCTCGAGGGGCCAAATGGCCGACTCCTGCTCCTATTTCTTATGTTCTTTTGTTTTATTCCCTTTTCTCTCATGTACTCATCTAGTTTCCTTTTGAAAACATCTAAGCTATTTGCCTCAATCACTTCCTGTGGTAGTGAGTTCCATATTCTAACCACTCTCTGAGTAAAGACATTTCTCCTTTTTTCCCTATTGGATTTATTAGTAACTATCTTGTATTTATGGTCCCTAGTTTTGGATTCTCCACATCTACCCTGTCCAACTCATTCATAATTTTAAAGACTTCTATCAGGTTACCTCTAAATCTCTTTTCTAAAGAAAAATGCCCCAACCTGTTCAATCTTTCCCGATAGCTGTAATCTCTTAGCTCTGGTACCATCCTTGTAAATCTTTTTAGCACTTTCTCCAGTGCTTCTACGTCCTTTTTATAGTATTGGAGACCAGAAATACGTACAGTACTCAAACTACGGCCTGACCATACAAATTGACCATAATTTCAGTACCTGAATTCTGTACCCCTAGAAATAAATCCCAGTGTTTTGTTAGCATTTTTAATTGCTTTGCTGGCCTTCGATGCTGCTTTTAATGATTTGTTCACCTGTATCCCTAGATCCCTTTGCTCTTCTACCTCATTCAGTTTCTTAGGCTGTGAAATTTGGATTGTTTGCGCCTCCCGTTAGCGCCTGGTGGGTCGCTAACAGGGCACTAAGGGGTTAGCGGCCAGGCGCAGCGAATGCAGTGACGCCTGCGAACTTCAGTGCTGGATTAGCGCTGGCATGAACTCTTCCCGCTTGGGCCTCTAGTGCCTCATAGATCGTGACATCATCAAGTGCGCAACGCCCCATTAGCGCCCCGGATGTGAAATTGACTTTCACCCACTATATTATCGCCTCGCGCTGACAACGCCAGCAAGAGGAGGCTTTCTGAAGTCGGATGGCTGCTTCGGGAGTGGTAATTAAAGGGAATGTTTTTCAGATCGCTGAACCATTATTATTTGCACCAGTCTGCTGCCTGCGCAAAGTTTTCACTCTTTCATTGTTGCAGGATTTCCAAGCCCTCCACTTGGTGACAGTGTTTGGGGCTGTATTGGCAGTTGCCTTGCAAGACTGCAGTGCTGACAAATAGCATCTGGTGCGGTATTGTCCCTTCCCTTTAAGTGATGGAAGCATTTCTGTGATTGAAGAGTGCCGTCTGGAATGTGCTGCAAATTGTCTTGCGCTCAGCCAGTACCGCCCCGCTCTCTGACATTAGCGCCCTCAGAGAAGTGGTTAGCGCTTGATTTAGCGCTCCACTTCCCTCTTGGAGCACTACAACTGAATTTTGTGGGAGCCGATCATCATTAGCGCCTGGCGCTAATTTTTCAGCTTTCGAAGTTTTAGCGCCCCAAACAGGGCCATAATGAATTTCTCCTCTTTATTTTCTAAGGTGTAGGTGATGTTTCTATTTTTTTGACCAAAGTGCATCACCTCACATTTATCCATGTTAAACTTCATTTGCCACTTAACTGCCCAGTCTGCAAGTTTTCTAATGTCTTCTTGTATTATGTTGCAGTCTTCCTCAGTGTTAGCCATACTCCCCAGTTTGGTATCATCTGAAAAATTTGATATTGAGCTACTTGTTCCTAAGTCCAAATCATTAATGTAAGTTATGAATATCAGGGGTCCCAGCACTGTTCTACCTTGCTCCAATCTAGATAACTACTGTTAAGTCTGTATGTTCTAGTTGTATGTAAGATTAATTACTGACACAGACTACAAGAATAACGTTTCAACAGGTCTTTACTAGTTGGAGGTCAGGGCTATACTAACAGCAATATCACTACACGGTACTTATATACCGGTGGTCACCACCGGTATTACGTATACAGCAGCCAGAGAAAGTAGTACATCTCTTAAGGTGGAACAGGCTTAAGTTCTCTTAAGGTGGAACAGGTTACATACACCACAATCCTCCCTTTTTAGCTTAACAGTCATATCCCCATTTAACATAACATAATAACATATATACATATATAACTTCAGGTATAAACAGTTCAAAGGTTCAGTCTCTCAGGAGGCCTTCTGATTCGGGTTGGATAACGCCTTTCAGTGGTCTCTGATTCTTGTTGCTGAGGTGACTCCTCTAGTTGGTTTCCTATGTATTGGACGTCATCATCAGGTACATTCCCTGCCGAGGTAGATGCTTCAGGTTCATTAATGTCTTCCACAGTTGTCTCTGTCACAACCATGGGTTCGACCCTTGCTCTCGATTCTACCAGTTGATCCGCATGACGCCTTATCACATTGTTACCAATATCTACTGTGTACATCAGAGGTCCTTGTCTGGCCCGAATTGTTCCGGACTGCCATTTTTCGTTTCCATAGTCCCTTGCCAACACTGGTTGTCCTACGTCGAAACTTCGAGTGGTCTTGTTATTAATATGCCGGAACTGTTTGTTTTCCACTTCCCTCCGCACATTTGGTTTTAACAAGTCCAACCTGGACCACAACCTCCTGTTATAAAACATCATGGCAGGACTTTGGTTAGTCACTGCATGAGCGGCGTTTCGATATGCCATTAGGAAATTGTCCACCTTGTGTTGTAGTGGAATCTGATCATCGTTCATGGCCTTTATTGCCTTTTTGAATGTTTGGACAAATCTCTCGGCCAACCCGTTTGTCACCGGATGATATGGGGCAGAGGTATAATGTTTCACCCCATTCTTCTTTAAGAATTTTTGGAATTCTTCCGACACGAACTGTGGTCCGTTGTCCGAACATATCTGTTCTGGCAATCCGTTCCTTGTGAATATTGTTCTTAACACCGCAATTGTCTTTTCTGAAGTAGTGGTATTCATCTTGATCACTTCTGGCCATTTGGAATGTGCGTCCACCGCAATTAGGAACATGGAGTCCATGAATGGACCAGCAAAGTCAATATGTACGCGTTGCCATGGGGCTGAAGGCCATTCCCATGGGTGTAGCGGTGCGATCGGAGGTGCATTTTGCACTTTTTGGCACCCAGTGCAGCTTTTCGTCAACTCCTCTATCTGTTGGTCAATACCCGGCCACCATACATAAGCCCTAGCAACACTTTTCATCTTAACTCCCCCCAGATGACCTTCATGCAGTTCCTTTAGAACTCTTTCCCTTAACTTGGGAGGAATAATCACTCTTGTCCCGTACATCAAAGTACCATGGCAGACGGACAGCTGGTCTCGCCTTGCCGAGAATGCCGGTAACAGAGGATCACCATGTGTTGGCCATCCCTTCACTGTCACCTCGTAGACTCGGGACAGTGTCGGGTCATTCCTGGTTTCTCTTTCAATACTTGCATTGGTGACTGGTAAACACTCGATGATGGTCGAATGAAATAACTCAACAGGGTCAACTTTCGTCGTCTCTTCTTCTTCAGGTAGTGGCAGGCGCGACAGCCCATCAGCATTGCCATGCTGCTTTGTACCTTTGAATTCTATTTGATATTGATCTGCCCCTAGGAAAAGGGACCATCTCTGGAGTCTCTGTGCTGTCATCACCGAAACGCCCTTCTTAGGGTTAAAAATGGATACCAACGGCTGATGGTCTGTCAGAAGTGTGAATTTTTGGCCCTGCAGGTAATGATTAAACTTCTTCACTCCCCATACAAGGCTGAGAGCCTCCCTATCGATCTGCGCATAGTTGCGCTCAGCGGAGGTCAATGATCTGGATGCAAACGCGACTGGCCTTTCCGTGCCATTTGGCAACTTGTGTGAGAGTACTGCCCCAATACCATATGGAGAAGCATCACAAGCCAACCGAATAGGCAGTGTCGGGTTGAAGTGAGCCAACACTTCCTCTGAGGTGATCAATTCTTTGCTTTTGCGAAATGCCTTCTTACAGTTTTCGCTCCATTCCCATGGTACCCCCTTCTGTAAAAGAGCGTTCAGCGGGTGCAGTACCGTGGATAGATTCGGTAGAAACTTATGGTAATAGTTAATCAATTCTAGAAACGACCTCAACTGAGAGACATTATCCGGAGCGGGAGCCTTTACAACTGCCTCTATCTTGTCAGGAGACTTATGAAGCCCCTCCCGGTCAATGACATGACCACAGTACGAGATCCACTTCTGAAAGAACTCACATTTCTGCCGATTAACTCGAAGTCCATACTCTTTCAGTCTGTTGAGCACCAGTTCCAAGTTTGCGAGGTGTTCTTCATCACCATCTCCTGTAATCAGAATATCGTCCAGGTAACATTGTGTGCCTGGAATTCCCTGTAATACCTGCTCCATGGCCATTCAAACTTGGGTCTAATACATTGCAATCCTGCTGCCAGTGTCCTGCTGCGGTCGCCATTTTCTGTAAGGGGTTTTCTCTCCGAGGTCGCAGAGGTTTCTCTCGCCAGAGGCCTCTCTCTCTCTTTTGCACAGTAAAACCTTGAGTGGTTCAACCCACTCACCCCTTAGATTCTCGACACTGGACCTAGGTGCAGGAACTACAATGCAGAGAAGACTCTTGTAGACCAAGTTTAATGAATCAAAATGGAATTTTATTGCATAAGGAAAAACAAATCAAATGCAAGCAAATAAGAGGATACATGGGAGGGAAAAACAAATCATAACAATGCAATACTAGCTAAAATAGATACAGGCATAATATACTTTACAAAAGTCATCATGAAATGGGGAAACACACGGAACATCGAGGGACAACAATCTCATGTTAATTATACCCAAAATGACCACCCCCTTTTACCTATCTAGATCCGGTTATGAAAGGCCAGAAACATGCTCACCAATCCAATGGGAAGAGTATAGAGTTTTGAAACATGTCTGCGTTTTGATCCTTTCAGGCGTTCTGTCTCCACGTGGTTAGTGGAGCCCCAGCAAGCTGCGTCACACCTCTCTCCTGAGGTGGGGGTCAGGGATGGCTGGACACCGGCTGGCCTGGATGTCGGCGGAGATCACCTGCTTGATCACGGTTGGAAGCCCCTAGCTGGCTTTCATATAGGTTTCTTCAGTATTTCTTTTATTACCTCCCGTTTCGTCAACGGCCCGGGGCTGGTCGATGATCTCCCGATGTTTTACCCCGGGGCGGGATGCCGGCTCGAACCACCTTCTTCTTCTTCTTCAAGTGATGGTGCCACCCATGCGATGGTAGCACCACGATGACTGTCCTTTCTGCTACCCCCGGGTTCCCCAGATATACTTCTCATCAGAAGCCCTTATCTCGCGCCAAATCAGGTTAGTCTTTTGTTTTAATTTTGGCGGGCTGGGAGCACAACGGGGTAGTTATTATATTTTAAACTACTTTGGGATGGCCGGTAAAGGGCCATCTCTGGTCTGGAATGACCTGGTAATGTTTTGAATGTCTTCTTGATGTCTTTAACGGGTCCTTGATGCGTTCTTTATGAATATGGAACTGTTCCCCTTTGCCTGGGTAAACATTTAGATGGCCTTTATCTACAGGCCGATCTGACTGGATCTGCATCCAATCTTTATGTATGTGTGGGTGTCTGGTTTCGTTCTCTCAGAAACGGCTTCCAGAACCTACTGTGGGTTGAATCTACAAAGCTGTCTGAGGACTGCAGGAACCATTTTAAAATGTCGCAATAAGTTGGTCACGGGGTCTGGTGGCCATTTTGAATGTCCCTTTTTCCTGGGCTTCTTTTAAAACAGTCTTTAAAATCATGGCCTCTTCTGCCATTCGACTCTTATTAATACAATATC
Source organism: Somniosus microcephalus (assembly GCF_052327205.1). NCBI lineage: Eukaryota > Metazoa > Chordata > Chondrichthyes > Squaliformes > Somniosidae > Somniosus > Somniosus microcephalus. The sequence goes on from NC_141006.1 coordinate 32,981,012, forward strand.
AATTTTGTGAATCTTACAGCCTGGTAAAAGCAGGAGTAAGGCCTGCTTTTACCAGCATAAAAATTGAAAAAGTGTTTTAAAAAAAATAAATTTTAACTCATTTATAATTTTAAAATACTTTTTTAAAAAAAGGTAAGTTTATTTTTAGCCCCGTAAAAAACTTCAATTATTTTTTCAAAAAATAAAATTTTTGTTTAAAATATTTAATTTAATGTAACTTTAACTCATTTTCAAAACATTATATATATTTTTTAATGTATTTAATATTTTGATGTGTTTTTGGGGTGATCTCCATTCATACTTTTGACGGGTCTATCTGTCAAAAGTATGAAGGGAGATTCCCTTCTCCTATTGGCTGGCCTGGCCCACGTGACCCCGTAGAAACATAGAAGATAGGAGCAGGAGCAGGCCATTCAGCCCCTCGAGCCTGCTCCGCCATTCAATGAGATCATGACTGATCATCCAAACTCAGTACGCTGTCCCTGCCTTCTCCCCATATCCCTTGATCCCTTGGGGGAGAAATTGGGTGAGTAGCGCCAGCTGTTAGCGCCTAAAGAGGCAGTCAGTGGCTGTAGCGCCACTGGCTGCGTCTCTGGCGATATTCAGTAGGGGCGCTAATGGTGGCGTTAGGCATTTGCGCTGCGCCGCCACCGATGACGTCATCGGTGTGCGCAGCACCCCATTCGTGCCCCGTTTGCAATATTTGGTAGCGAACACCGCAGTTGCGCCGCTCGCTACCCACGCCCGGTTCACGGGGCCTTACTGTGCCAGCAGCGGCGCAAGTTAAGGTGGAGGTGCGGGGCGGCCGCTTTTTCGGCGGCCGCCTGCCAGCACCTCCATCCCCGGCCTCCTAACCCCCCCCCTCCGCGGCATTGCCAGCTGTTTCCTGAGAGCCCGGCACTTCTCCTTGGTGCCGGGCTCATTTGCCGGCACTCGCAAGCGGGGATCGCGCTGTTGCAGGCACCTCCCCCTTAACAGTGGGAGGAAGGCCTGCAGTACCGCAGCGTGCCGTGCCGCAGCGTGTGGCGCTGCGGCATGTTGCGCTGCGATAATCAGTTTCAGCGCCCCAAGAGGGACGCGGAGTGCCTCGAGCCTCGCCCCGTCTCCCTCGAGAGGCACTGAAACTGAGTTTCTGGCGATCGGTATCACTCCGATCGCTGCACTAAATCCTGCGCTCAGGCGACTTTTGCGCCACTTTGGCGCCCCAACCCAATTTCTAGGCCCTTTAGCCTTAAGAAATATATCTAACTCCTTCTTGAATATATTTAATGAATTGGCCTCAACTGCCTTCTGTGGTAGAGAAGGCCACAGGTTCACCACTCTCTGGGTGAAGAAATTCCTCCTCATCTCTGTCCTAAATGGCTTACCCCTTATCTTTAGACTGTGACCCCTGGTTCTGGACTCCCCCACCATCGGGAACATCCTTCCTGCATCTAGTCTGTCTAATCCTGTTAGAATTTTATAAGTTTCAATGAGATCCCCTCTCATTCTTCTAAACTCTAACGAATACAAGCCCAATCGACCCAATCTCTCTTCATACGTCATTCCTGCCATCCCAGGTATCAGTCTGGTGAATCTTCGCGCACTCCCTCCATGGCAAGAACATCCTTCCTCAGATAAGGCGAACAAAACTGCACACAGTACTCAAGGTGTGGTCTCACCAAGGCCCTTTACAACTGCAGCAAGACATCCTTGTTCCTGTACTCGAATCCTCTCGCTACGAAGGTCAACATACCATTGGCCTTCTTAACTGCCTGCTGCACCTGTATGCTTACCTTCAGCACCTGGTGCACAAGGACACCCAGGTCTCGTTGCACTTCCCCTTCACCCAATCTATTGCCGTTCAGATAATAATCTGCCTTCCTGTTTTTGCCACCAAAGTGATAACCTTGCATTTATCCACATTATACTGCATCTGCCATGCATCTGCCCAATCACCCAAACTGTCCAAATTATACTGGAGTTTCTCGGCATCCTCCTCACAGCACACACGCCCACCTAGCTTTGTGTCATCTGCAAACTTGGAGATATTACATCTAGTTCCCTCGTCCAGATCATTAATATATATTGTGAATAGCTGGGGTCCAAGCACCGATCCCTGCGGTACCCCACTAGTCACTGCCTGCCACTCGGAAAAAGACCCATTTATTCCAACTCTTTGCTTCCTGTCTGCCAACCAGTTCTCTATCCAAGTCAGTACCTTGCCCCCAATCCCTTTTGCTTTAACTTTACACGCTAATCTCTTATGTGGGACCTTATCGAAAGCCTTCTGAAAGTCCAAATACACCACATCCACTGGTTCTCCCTTATCTATTCTACCAGTTACATCCTCAAAAAATTCCAGTCGATTAGTCAAGCACGAATCTACTGGAATTTTTCAGGAATACTGGTATCCCAGGGACGCTTGCGAACTTCATGCGCCCCTGGGATACCTGGGCCTCTGCGCATTTCGACTGTGGAGAGGCCCAGGATCGGAAGTGTCCGGACCTCAGGAGCCTTCAGGTAAGAGCGTAGATTTTCCCCGATAGGAGGCAGTCGCACGCAGGAAGCCTCCTATCGGAAATTATGGGCCTGTCTGCTTAAATTTTTCAAGTTGCCAGTGGCAATTAAAACAAAACATGCGGGTGCAGGCTTTCATATGTGCAACAAAAACAGAAAATACTGAAAAACTCAGGAGGTCAGTCAGTATCTGTGGTGAGAATAGATGTCTTAATGTTTCATGTATAGTCCCTTTGTCCTTTTTACTGTATGCGCGGTTATATAAACAGTCATAATTACTACTTTTACCTTCTGACTGCACGCTGTCCTCCACTTGCATTTGCTTTTTTAATATAATTTTTCATGATGTGGACATTGCTGGCATTCTCGTCATTTATTCCCCAACTATGTTGCCCTTGAGAAGGTGGTGATGGGCCTTTATCTTGACCTGCTGCAGCCCATGTGCTGAAAGTTCTCCCATGATGCTGTTAGGTAGGAAGTTCCAGGATTTTGATCCAGTAACGATGAAGGAATGCCGATATATGTCCAAGTTGGAAAGCTGGAGAACTTGGAAGTGGTGGCGTTCCCATGCACCCGCTGCTCTTGTCCTTCTAGGTGGTGGAGGTCGCGGGTTTGGGACTTGCTGCCGAAGAAGCATCATCATTATTACCAGCCCCGTACTAATTCAAAATGAGCCAAAATTCAAATCCAGTATATTTTTGTGGGGGTTGTGGGGTGGGGGGCACGGGTGGAGGAGGCGGTGGAGGTCTACTTGTGCATTCTAAATGCTTTAGAATTAAGAATTTTCTCAGATACTCGGAAAACAAGCCCCAGTGTGAGACTACCTGAAGTGGAGCCTTACAAAATTGCTCTTCTGATTTTGTTCAGCTGCTTTATAACAACTTACAACATGATTGCACAGAATGGATCAAGACTTTTTTATTGTATGTTATATCCAAGAATTGAAGTAAACTTGACCTCCGTAACTCAAGATTGAAACAGGTGGTATTGAGTGGGCAAGGGATTACTTCGGATTTAATGTTTAATCCCCGTTAAATGAGTTTTCCATGTTGGGAGGATTAAATTCTGTGATGTGAAAAGGAGAGTGGACGTGGCAAGTATTAATCTGACATCATTGTGTGCTACTGAGAGCTGTGTCCTCAAAAAAGTGCAGAGCAGACTCTGGATGCTTTTGGGACATGTTGTACACAGAAGATGTTGGGCAGCAACTGGAAGGCTAGAGTGACCAACACTGAAGGAGTCAGAAGGACTGATGTCTATGACGCAATGGAATATGTACACTAAGAAGATTGCGATGGGCAGGACAAGTGTAACATATGGCTGAACAGCAATGTCCTGAGTAGGTGCCTGAATTAGCCCAGCTTGGAAAAGATTGTGGAAGGCAGAAGTTAAGGTTGTAGGACTTTGCACAGGAAGACCTGAATGGAAGAGTAACAACAGGCAGAGGGAAGGGTGCAACAGCGTGATATCCGTGGCGAGCCTGGTTTTAGTGACTGAGTGACATATCCCAGTTTCATTGGCTCCTGGTGAGTTTTACTAGGTTGGGCTGTTCTTACAATGTCACTTAAAACATCTCAAATTTCTCTGTGTTTTGATCATTTTTTTTTTAATGGCCGTTTTATGTTAGTGTTTGCAGCTTTGCATTCCAAAAGTTGTAAACAGTTGTTTTTTGTAAGCCCTATCTCAGCAAATCCAGACAACAAAATGGAAAATATCAAAGTGACCTCAATGCTTGTAACAGTCCTCACTAAAAATACTCAAACGAACTGTTTCATTATTAAATACCTAAATGTTATAGTTATATACACAATGGAGGGTGACGAATAGAACTTCTAATTCCAATTCGTGAGACAGATCATAATTTATTGAATTCTGTTTCATTTGACTTCCTGTTTCAATGTTGTCAATAGTTGCTCTTACAAGGTATAAGATCACAGAAATCACAGAAACCCCACAGTGCAGAAAGAGGCCATTTCGGCCCATCGAGCCTGCACCACACATATCCCACCCGATCCCCGTAACCCCTACACCAACACATATCCCACCCTATCCCTGTAACCCCACGTATTTAATCCCCCTAACACTAAGGGTCAATTTATCATAGCCAATCAACCTAACCCGCACATCTTTGGACTGTGGGAGGAAACCGGAGCACCCGGAGAAAACCCACACAAACACAGGGAGAATGTGCAAACTCCACACAGACAGTCGCCCGAGGCCGGATTCGAACCCGGGTTTCTGGTGCTGTGAGGCAACAGTGCTAACCACTATGCCACCGTGCGGTGGTGAGGGTTTCTGTAATCTGTGAAAACATAATATGAAAGGCCATATCTTGTGACCTGATATAACTTCAGGTCGAAATTTTAAATCTAATGTACCTTTGCCATAAAATGCTTAAGCCCGCTTTGCCCTCCAGAAGATTTAGAATGTCCCCTTTGATCACATGCCGAGCCAAAGATGGAGACAATTAGGGGGGTTGGCCAAAGGTCTGGATAAAGAGGTGGATTTTAAGGAGGGTTCTGAAGGTGTAGAGGTGGAAGGGTTTAGTGAGAGAATTCCAGAACGTTGGGCCTAGGCATTTGAATGCACGGCTTTTGTTTTATTCGTTCATGGGATGTGGGCATCGCTGGCGAGGCCAGCATTTATTGCCCATCCCTAATTGCCCTTGAGAAGGTGGTGGTTGCAGTGTCCGCGTATCAATAATACACGGACTGCAGGAGAACAATAATAACAGGTATTTACTGAACAGAGGGTAAGCTTAAACTGAAAGTACAGAAACCTGCTATGGCTTTATATACAAGTGTGGTCACGGCCGGTACTACAGTATAAAATCAGTTCTCTCTTAAAGGTACATACACAACAATTCCTCCCCTTTTAGATAAACAGTACATAACATTCATTTAACAATTAAATAATAACTAATTACAATTACAATTTTCTCTGTACTATATACATCAACTGAAATAATCATTTATAAGTTCAGTCTTTGAGGAGGCTTCCTGATCCTGACTGGATAGCGCCTTTCTCGAGTATCCTGTTCTTGCGGCGGAGTCGATTCTGGCTCATTGTCATTGGTTGGTTCGTCAGCTTCCAATACCACTGATTCTGAGGTAGACGCAATCTGTACTTCGGGTTCATTACCAGGTGCACATGCTCGTGGTATGGGTATGGCTTGTTCCTGTGACTCTAGAATCTGGTCAGCATGGTGTCTCACGATGCTCTCTCCAACGTCCACTGTGTACATTAGTGGTCCCTGCTGTGTGCATATCGTTCCTGGCTGCCATTTTTCTGTTCGGTAGTCACGGGCCAAGACTGGTTGCCCTATCTTGAAGCTCCTGGTTGGCTTCTCATTTATGTGCTGCAATTGCTTATCCTCAACATCTCATCTTATGTTTGGTTTGAGCAAATCCAGACGACATCTTAGCCTTCGGTTGAAGAACATTATGGCTGGAGCTTGGTTGGTGACTGCATGTGTCGCATTCCGGTAAGCAAACAAGAAATTATCCACCTTGTGTTGTAGTGGTATGTCGTCGTTATACATCACCTTTATTGCCTTTTTAAAGGTCTGAACAAACCTCTCAGCCAATCCATTTGTGGCTGGATGATATGGGGCAGATGTGTAATGTTTCACCCCATTATTCCTCAGAAACCTCCGGAAATCCTCTGACACAAACTGTGGCCCATTGTCGGAGCAAATCTGTTCTGGCAAGCCATTCCTGGCGAAGATGGTCCGTAGGTTGTGTCGGTACCTTTCTACCTAGACACAATTTAGGACTCAGAACTCAGAGATTCAAACATGAAGTGCTTTATTGGAAGGAAAGGAAGTTCTGGCAAGTTCCGAACAAAGAGAGCTAAACTTAACCAAGAGAATACCCAACCATTTATCTCCTGTGACAGCGCCACCACAGGTGGGAGGAGAACACACAATAGAACACACAATACATAACATTTCCTCCCCTCTTAAATGGAAGGTCCACATTATTCCTCAATAGGTAAGTTACTTTCAATACACTCAACTAACCTAGGGTAGAGGTAGAGTGCCTCAAACCCTGACTTTACCCTGGGTGTAGTGGCGCTTCTTAGTTTCCAAACAGGCAGCCACTGAGCTGTGGGGCTTCTAACAACGAGTAGACGTGTGTCGAAATAAAACGTTCCCAAACGTAGCTTTGTCTTTTAAACTGTTTACTATAACACTTTACAAACGGAATTACAAAGCAAACACGTATAAACGAACACGGTCAAAAACTGTATTGCTCCAAACCTCACAACTTCTGCCTCCTTCAGCCACGTGGAGTTTAAACTGTAAAATGGCTGCATACCATGTGTGGCTTAGGGACTGTACCATTGTGGCAAGAATGAAGGGGGTGTCTCGGACTATACTACTGGAGCAAGAAAATAGGGGGTTTCTTAATACAATAAGTCAATCAGGTAAATTAACTGTATTATGCTATTTAACCAATATTTTAAAGTATTTTCTTAAGCTTTTATGGCTCTTACACTGGGGTTTATTCTGCCCCAGTCTTGTGGGTAAGTCACTAAGCCTACAGATCCAAGCATCTTGGAGGCCGCCGCTCTCTGACAGGATACCGGCGGTCATCGCTGGCTTCCACAGCAGTAGGCATTGACACAGGCCTGGATGGAGAAGGTGCCTGTGTCAGTTGAAAGTCAGGAGTTTGCACAGGTGGAACAGTCTCTTTGACTTCCTGTGTTGGAGAAGAGCACTGTGGCAAAGGATGCTGGTTTGCGGTATCATTCAGAAACAGTTCAGGCCAACCAGCCATTGGAGCCTCTGTGGCTGTCTCTGCTCCTAGCAACAGTTGATCTGTGTGTCTTCTCCAGACGACGTCCTCAGCAGTCTCAACCGTGTAAGACACAGGGCCCATCTGCGCAATCACCGTAGCAGGAACCCATTTCGGTCCAGTGTTGTAGTTTCGAGCTAGGACATGCTGTCCCAGATGAAACCCTCTCTCCTTGGCTCCTTTCTCTCTCTTTTCAACTTGAGCTTGTTGTTGATGATGGACAACCTGCTCTGCCCTTGGAGGTTTGAGTAAGTCAAAACTTGTCCGCAACTGCCTCTTCATCATGAGCGAAGCGGGGGAAGTTTTGGTTGTGGCATGCGGCTCGTTCCTGTAGGACAACAGGAAGCTGTTCAGACGTTGGTGGATTGAGCCCTGACCTTGCGATGCCTTCAAGGCGTGCTTCAAATTTTGCACGAACCTTTCTGCCTGGCCGTTAGTAGAGGGATGATAGGGTGCAGACCTGATGTGTTGGACACCATTCACATGCAGGAAGGTTGCAAACTCCTGTGATACAGATTATGGACCATTGTCACTTACGAGTTGTTCCGGTGAACCATGACGGCTGAACATCTCACCAAGTTTCTCAATTGTTTTCTCTGCCGTGGTAGACCTCATCACAGCGACCTCCGGCCATTTGCTACGAGCGTCCACAACCACCATAAACATCTTCCCTTCGAAAGGACCGGCGAAGTCCACATGTACTCGCTGCCACACTTCTGCAGGCCAATCCCAGGGGTGTAGGGTTGCCAGCTGTGGAACATTCCGGACCCTTTGACATGGGGAACATGTTTTGGCTTTCTCCTCAATATTCCCATCGAGACCTGGCCACCAGAAGTAGCTTCTTGCCATTTCCTTCATCCAAACCATCCCACTGTGGCCTGTATGAAGTTGCTGCAGTATAGGTTCCCTCAGAGGTGGTGGAATGATGACACGGCGTCCCCAAAGAAGACAACCTGCCTGGACGGAGAGCTCATTTCTTTTTGAAACGTAAAGTTTCAAACTAGGAGAATCTCCTATCGCTCTCCCTCGAATGACATCGTCCATTACCTCAGACAGGACTGGATCGTTGCGGGTGTACCTTCGTACCTGAACTGCAGTGACAGGTGCTCCCTCCACTTGTCTAAAGTAGAAGATGTCTATCTGACGAGGCTCTGGGGGAGTAACAGGCAAGGGTAGCCTCGAGAGACCGTCTGCGTTGCCGTGCAAGTCTGATTTGCGATATTTGATGTCGTATGTGTGTCCTGACAACAGTAGAGCCCACCTTTGCATCCTGCTTGCAGCGAGAGACGGAATTCCGGTGTGGGGCCCGAAGATTGAAGTCAATGGACGGTGGTCTGTCAGGAGTGTGAACTGTTAAGTCTGTGTGTTATATTGAGAATTACTACACAGACCACAAGAGTAAAATTTAACAGGTCTTTACTGGTTGAAGGTCAGGGCGGAACTGCCCAATAAATCATTACACAGCACTTATATACCGGTGTGGTCACCACCGGTATTACAGTATACAGCAGCCAAGATAAAGTAGTGCAACCCTTAAAATAGTTCTCTTAAAGGTGGAATGGTTACATACACTACAATCCTCCCTTTTTAGGTTAACAGTACATCTTCCCATTAAACATAACATCATAACATATATACACAACTTAATGTAAAACAGTTCATAGATTCAGTCTCTCTGGAGGCTTCCTGACTCGGACCGGATAACGCCTCGGTGGTGCAGTAGTTTTCGGTGGTGTAGTAGGTTCTTTTGGCAAGGTCGATTCGGCTTGAATGTCAGTGTCGGGTTCATCTGGTTCCAGTATCACCGGATCGGAGGTAGATACTATGGGTAGCTCTGCTTCATCATTAGGCGTATAGAGTTGTGGTGTAGGCTGTCCCTTTTCGGATGACGCTATGATCTGGTCAGCATGGCGCCTTATTATGCTTTCACCAATGTCCACGGTATACATCAGTGGTCCTAGTCGTGTGCAAATAGTTCCAGGCTGCCATTTCTCGGTACGGTAGTCCCGGGCCAAAACTTGTTGACCTATCTGGAAGGTTCTAGTTGGCCTTTCATTCATGCCTTGAAATTGCCGGTTCTCTACGTCCCTTCTGATGTTTGGCTTGATCAAATCCAGCCGGCATCTTAGACTTTTATTGAAAAACATCATGGCGGGAGTTTGGTTTGTGACCGCATGTGTTGCATTCCTGTACGCCAACAAGAAGTTATCTACCTTATGTTGTAGATTTATGTCTTCATTACCCATGGCCTTTATGGCCTTCTTAAAGGTCTGGACAAACCTTTCAGCTAATCCATTGGTGGCGGGATGGTATGGGGCGGACGTGTAGTGCTTAACCCCATTGTTTTTTAAGAACTTCCTGAATTCTTCGGACACAAATTGCGGTCCATTATCAGAACAGATCTGTTCCGGCAGCCCATTCCTGGCAAATATGGTCCTTAATACTGTGATGGTTTTTTCCGTGGTGGTGGAGGACATCTTTATTACCTCCGGCCACTTGGAGTGTGCATCCACCGCGATTAAGAACATTGAGTCCATAAATGGACCAGCAAAGTTGATATGTACCCTTTGCCATGGAGATGAGGGCCACTCCCATGGATGCAGAGGAGCTTGTGGTGGGGCGTTTTGGACCTTCTGGCATCCTAAACAGCTCTTGGTCATTTCTTCGATGTCTCCATCGATACCTGGCCACCACACGAACGCTCTGGCTAGGTTCTTCATTTTCACTCCACCCAGATGCCCCTCGTGAAGCTCCTTTAGCACTTTTTGCTGGAGTTTGGGTGGAATCACCACTCTGGATCCACACATCAAAGTTCCTCGGCACACTGACAGCTGTTCTCTTCTTTGCGAAAATGCTGGCAACAGTGGTTCGCCATGTGCTGGCCATCCCTTCACCGTTAAATCGTGGACTCGTGAGAGAGTCGGGTCATTTCTTGTTTCCTTTTCGATCGTAGAATTTGTTACTGGTAGACATTCCACTATGGTTGAGTGGAACATCTCCATTGGGTCCACTGTAGGCGCCTCTTCTGCTGTTGGCAACGGTAGGCGTGATAACCCGTCAGCATTCCCATGCTGTTTTGATCCTTTGTATTCTATGTCATATTGGTGTGCCCCTAGGAAAAGGGACCACCTCTGTAGCCTTTGCGCTGTCATAATGGAAACGCCCTTTTTAGGGTTGAATATGGATACCAACGGCTGGTGGTCTGTCAGCAGTGTAAACTTCTGGCCCTGCAGGTAATGATGAAACTTCTTTACTCCCCACACCAGGCTGAGAGCCTCCCTATCTATCTGAGCATAGTTGCGCTCAGCGGAGGTCAATGATCTGGATGCAAATGCGACTGGCCTTTCCAAGCCATTTGGCAACTTGTGTGAGAGTACTGCTCCAATACCATAAGGAGAAGCATCACAAGCTAAACGAATAGGTAGCTGGGTTGAAGGGAGCCAACACTTCCTCTGAGGTGATCAATGTCTTGCTTTTGCGAAAGGCCTTCTTACAGTCCTCGCTCCACTTCCATGGTACTTCTTTCTGCAAAAGAGCATTCAGCGGGTGCAGCACCGTGGATAGATTTGGCAGAAACTTATGGTAATAGTTAATCAACCCTAGGAACGATCTCAACTGGGATACATTTTCCGGAGCGGGAGCCTTAACAACAGCTTCGATCTTGTCAGGTGACTTGTGCAGCCCCTCCTGGTCAATGACATGACCACAGTACGAGATCCGTTCCTGAAAGAACTCACATTTCTGGCGATTAACTCGAAGGCCATATTCCTTCAACCTGGTGAGCACCAGTTTCAAATTTGCAAGGTTTTCCTCATCGTCATCTCCTGTAATCAGGATATCGTCCAAGTAACATTGAGTGCTTGGAATTCCCTGTAATACCTGCTCCATGGCCCCCTGCCAAATTGCCGGAGCCAAAGCCACTCCAAAAACCAGCCTATTATATCGATACAAACCTCTGTGCGTGCTGATTGTGAGATACTGGCGCGACTCTTCCTCAACTACCATCTGTAAGTACGCTTGCGCCAGGTCTATCTTGGTGAAGCGTTTCCCGCCAGACAATGAAGCAAAGATATTCTCAATCCGCGGAAGCGGATATTGCACCGTGTGAAGCACCGGATTAACTGTGATCTTGAAGTCTCCACAGATGCGGACCTTCCCCGGTTCCCCTGGCTTGTTACTCGATGAACGCTTCATGACGGGAACAATGGGCGTGGCCCACTCACTCCAGTCCACCTTAGACAGTACTCCTGAACATTCCAGCCCTTCCAGCTCAGCTTCCACAGCAGGTCGTATCGCATACGGTACCGGTCTGGCTTTGAAAAATTTTGGGTTTGCATGTTCTGCAATCTTGATTTTTGCCTTAATTCCTCTCAGTGTTCCCAGTCCCTGTTGGAACACCTCTTTAGCCTCATCCAATATTCTGGACAATCGTTCAGGTTTGACATCTTTTTTTCCGGAATCTACCGTTATTGCGTTTAGGGAGTGCCAGTCCATATTTATTTTCCTGATCCACTCCCGTCCCAGAAGTGGTGGACCTCCCTCAGGTAGTACATATAAGTCCATTCCTTGGTGTTCTTTGCCCTTGTGTATCACCTTGACTTTTATCTTTCCGATGGGGTATACTTTTTGCCCCGTGTATGTCTGCAATACTATCTCCGTATCCCGTAGGGGAATATGTTTGAATAACTTTTTGTAATCTTGCTTATTCATGACCGTCAACGCCGATCCGGTGTCCAATTCCATCTTCACTTGGACTCCTGCTATCTGCAGTGTGACCCAGATAGTTTGTCGGTCAGCTTCCTTACTCACGTTGTGAATTCTTAGACTACCCAGTTCCTTGCTGTTGGAGTCTGAATCCAAATTCTGTTCATCCGAACTCTTTTCAGCCATCTTATGTACCTTTCTGCACTTTTCCTGTGGTGACTTTTTGTTGCTGGTCTTCTTCCCTGACCGGCATACTTTAGCTATGTGACCAAGCTTGCCACATTTTCTACATTCCTGGTTTTTAAACCAGCATTGGTTCTTATCGTGTGTTGTCTTCCCACAACGATAACATTTCGTTGTACCTGAAGCCATTTGATCTACGCTGAGTACCGCTGCCTTCAGCTGCATTTCCACGGTGCCTCTCGCTGCGGCTTCATGCGATGCTGCAATAGTGACAGCCTTATCAAGTGTAAGATCATTCTCTTCAAGCAACCGCTTTTGTGTTCCTTCTTTCGACAATCCACACACGAATTTGTCTCTCAGTGCCTCTGTCAGGCATTCCCCAAAGTGACAGTAATTCGCTAGCTTGCGCAGTTCAATTAAATACTCCGCGTTGCTTTCCTCTTTCAGTTGCGTTCTCGCATAAAATTTAAATCGTTCCGCTAACATCAGCGGTGTGGGGTTCAAATGATTCTTCAGGACAGCAACAATATTAGCGAAAGTCTGATCCGCCGGTTTAGCTGGTGATAGAAGATGCTTCAATAGCCCGTATGTCTTCGCACCCATTGAGTTTAGTAAGGTTAGTGCTTTATCTTCATCTGATATTTTATTTGCCTTACAATATATCTCTATGCGTTCTACATACGTGGCCCAATCTTCAACATCGGGGTCGAAATCGTTGATGTTACCACGCTTAGGCATCCTCGCGATCTTCTTGAGAAACAAAAGAATTATTTTTTTTTTTTTTACAAAATGGCGGTTTCCCGCGCTTGTCTTCTTCCCCCGCCTCCGAAAATGGCGGCTTGCTGTGTTCGCCCTCCCCCAGCGGTTTTCAAATTGTGCCTCCCAGCCCCTCTTGCAGTCCGGTCCTTTCCCCCCCGGCTGCGGCTGAGTTCTCCGCGGTTTTTTTATTTTCTCCCGCGCCTTACGCTGACCCGGTCGCTGCGCCTCGCGGCCTCAGTAGCTGCCCGGCCTTTTTCACCGGTCACGGTCGAGCTCTCTGTCGATGCTGTTGCGTCTCCCAGCCCGCTTGCAGCCCGGTCTTTCGCACCGGCTGCGTTTGCGTTCACCGCGGCTTCCGTGCCTTACGCTGCCCCAGTCCCAGCGCCTCTGGCCCCGACTTCTGTCCGGCTCCTTTCCCCGGCCGTGGTCGAGTTCTCCGCCCTTATATCCTCTGTTTTTTTTTTAATTTTCTCCCCTACTCACAGTCAACGTGGCCGACTCGCTGCTCGTCGCTGATCGGCTTACCCAGCACCGTGATAGAAGGGATGATCACTGCCTGTTGCTGATGGAAGGCTTCGTGTCAGAATTCTTCCTGTGCTCTGCAGACCCGAGTCTTCTCTCAGCAGAATGATGAGGGCGGATGCCTCCTCTCGACGCCCGTTAAACTGCCTTGGATGTATCTCTGCCGCAGGGTAAGATCGGACTCGTCGCCACTGTTAAGTCTGTGTGTTATATTGAGAATTACTACACAGACCACAAGAGTAAAATTTAACAGGTCTTTACTGGTTGAAGGTCAGGGCGGAACTGCCCAATAAATCATTACACAGCACTTATATACCGGTGTGGTCACCACCGGCATTACAGTATACAGCAGCCACGATAAAGTAGTGCAACCCTTAAAATAGTTCTCTTAAAGGTGGAACGGTTACATACACTACATGAACCTTCTCCCAAACAGGTACTGATGAAATTTTCGAATTCCAAAAACGATTCCCAAGGCCTCGCGCTCGATCTGCGCATAGTTACTCTTGGCCTTGTTCAAGGTGCGTGATGCGAAGGCGATAGGTTTCTCTTCACCCGAAGGCATGATGTGGGATATGACTGCTCCCACACCATATGGTGATGAATCACATGCTAGCTGCACGGGTAGCTTTGGGTCGAAGTGTGTCAGGACCTCCGAATTCAGAAATGCTTTCTTTGCTTGGGCGAAAGCTTCGTTGCACAGTTCAGTACATTTACATGTTTTGCCTTGACATAGCAACTGATGTAACGGCTTCAGCAATGTTGCTAAGTCTGGAATAAACTTCCCATAGTAGTTAAGTAGCCCCAGAAATGAACGTAACTGGCTCACATTCTGGGGTGCTGGGGCCTCCACGATCGCCTTGACCTTTGATGGCGCCTTATGCAGGCCAGTAGCGTCAATCACATGCCCCAGGTACTCAACTGAAGACTGAAAGAATTCACATTTGTCTTTACGAACTCTGAGTCCATACTCTTTCAGTCGTTGTAGTGTCCCAGTGACAAGGATGTTATCCAGGTAGCACTGGACTCCTGGCAGTCCACTCAAAATCTGATCCATTGCCCTTTGGAATAGAGCAGGGGCCGACGTAATTCCAAATGGAAGGCGGCAGTACCTGTAAAGCCCCTTGTGTGTCACAATTGTCAGCAGCTCCTTTGATTTGACATCGACATGCATTTGTAGATAAGCCTGGCATAAGTCTATTTTGCTGAACTTTTGCCCTCCGGCCAGGCCCGTAAAAAGATCATCAATGAGGGGAAGAGGGTACTGTTCCGCAGAGAGCATCGGGTTAATTGTCACTTTAAAATCCCCGCAGATTCGAACAGATCCATCCTTTTTCAGGACAGGAACAATGGGTGTGGCCCATTTGCTCACGCTCACAGGCTCCAGGACTCCATTCTCGACTAAGGCCTCCAAGTTAGCCTCAACTTTTGGCCTAATTGCATAGGGTACAGGTCGGGCTTTCTGAAACTTCGGCTTGCTGTCAGGTTTAATGTCCAGTCTCACGCTGATCTTTTTCATGCTCCCAAGTTCCCCATTGAAGAGTTCTGCATGTTTGTTTAACACTGCAGTCAGACCTGACTCCCCTTTTGACATCATGCGGACTTCAGGCCAGTCCAGCGTGATTTTCTCTAGCCACGCACGTCCCAGTAGCGATGGGTAATATCCCTTTACCACATATAGTGGCAGTTTTGCAGTCTGTCCGTTCAATTTAACTGTCACCTCAATGACGCCACACATGGTCACAGGTTCGCCGGTATACGTCTCTAGCACAATGTTTGTTGGCTGAAGGGTAAGATGCTTTAGCATTTTGTTGTAGACAATGTCTGAAACAAGGGACACAGCCGCGCCTGTGTCCACCTCCATCTGCACTGATTGTCCCTCCACCAGTGGTGACACCCAGTAGCCATTTGAACCACCTGCAACCGTCAGTATGTGCACCTCTTCCTCCTCAGAGGTGTCGCTCCCCTCTGTTTTGTTTGTTCCATCATACTGCACTGAATGAACACTCTTTTTCCTCTCTTGCCCAAATACAGACATTTTGCTTCCATGCTTCCCAGCTCTGTCTGTTCTTTTTTTACCTCTACAGGCGCGTTCAATGTGACCCTTTTTGCCACAATTTCGGCATTCCAGCTCCGTACACCAGCAGTTTTCCCACAGCCCGTTTTCCCACAACGGTAACATGTGCCGTTCCGTGCACCTTTAGGCTCAGACGACACCTTGTGAACTCTCCCTGTTGAACTCAACCGGTGAGCCTCCTTTTCCGCCATCTCCATGGAGACACTAACTTCAATGGCCTTTTCAAGAGTAAGGTTGTCCTCAGTAAGAAGGCGCTTCAGTGTGGCTGCATTTTGCAGACCACACACAAGTCTGTCTCTAAAGGTGTCATTCAGCACCTCCTTGAACTGGCAGTGTTCCGACAACCTTTTTAAAGCAGCAATAAACATCGTCACTGATTCCCCCTCCTCTTGATTCCGTTTGTGAAATCTAAATCTCTCAGCAATAACCAGAGCTTTTGGTGAAAAATGTGCTCCAAGAATTTCCACTAGTTGCTTATATGTTTTAGTTCCTGGCTTATCTGGCTGCACGAGGCTGCGAAGTAAATTGAATGTCTTCGGCCCGATTACACTCAAAAAGGTAGGCATGACCTTTTCATTTGCCACCGCATTCGCCAATACAAAATAGTCAAAACGTTCCGTATATGCGCTCCATTGCTCCACATTTTCATCAAAATCACCGATGTTTCCTAATATAGTAGCCATCTCACATTTCAAATTAAATTTTCTGTTTACTCACTGCACCCGTAACGTACGCAGATTCATCCGCTCCTCATTGCCACTTGTTGTGTCGGTACCTTTCTACATAGACACAATTTAGGACTCAGAACTCAGAGATTCAAACATGAAGTGCTTTATTGGAAGGAAAGGAAGTTCTGGCAAGTTCCGAACAAAGAGAGCTAAACTTAACCGAGAGAATACCCAACCATTTAACACCTGTGACAGCGCCACCACAGGTGGGAGGAGAACACACAATAAAACACACAATACATAACACCGTAGGACTGCAATAGTTTTCTCCGTGGTGGTGGAGGACATTTTGATGACCTCTGGCCATTTCGAATGGGCATCCACGGCGATTAAAAACATTGAGTCCATAAATGGACCAGCAAAATCAATGTGTACCCATTGTCATGGAGATGAGGTCCCCTCCCATGGGTGTAGCGGGGCCTGTGGTGGAGCGTTTTGGACCTTCTGGCATCCTGTGCATCTCTTGGTCATATCCTCGATTTCTTTATCGATTCCCGGCCACCACACAAACGCCCTGGCTAGGCTCTTCATTTTTACCCCTCCCAGATGACCCTCATGGAGCTCATTGAGCACTCTATCTCTCAACTTGGGTGGAATTACCACTCGGGATCCACACATCAAGGTCCCCCGGCACACTGACAGCTGTTCTCTCCTTGGCGAGAAAGCTGGCAACAGTGAGTCGCCATGTGCTGGCCATCCCTTCACCGTCAAATCATAGACCCGAGAGAGTGTCGGGTCATTTCGGGTTTCCTTCTCTATACTTGAGTTTGTAACAGGTAGACATTCGACTATGGTCGAATGGAATATCTCAACAGGGTCCACTGCAGGCGCTTCCTCCACCGTAGGCAACGGTAGGCGCGACAGCTCATCAGCGTTTCCATGCTGTTTCGTACCCTTGTACTCTATGTCGTACTGATGTGCCCCTAGAAAAAGTGACCATCTTTGCAGCCGTTGCGCCATCATCACCGGAACACCCTTCTTTGGGTTAAAAATGGAGACCAGAGGCTGATGATCAGTCAGTAGGGTGAATTTCTGCCTGTGCAGATAGTGATTGAACTTCTTCACCCCCCACACCAGGCTGAGGGCCTCCCTGTCAATCTGGGCGTAGTTACGCTCGGCTGAGGTTAACGAGCGCGACGCAAAGGCTATTGGCCTCTCTGAACCGTCAAGGAATCTGTGTGACAGCACCGCTCCAATGCTGTAGGGAGACGCATCACATGCCAACCGAATCGGTAGTGTTGGATTGTAGTGGGCCAATACTTCTTTTGAAGTGATTAGGCATTTACATTTCTGAAAGGCACGCTTACACTCATCACTCCATTTCCATGTTACTCCAGTTTGCAGCAGGGCATTCAGTGGGTGCAGAATTGTAGATAAATTCGGCAAGAACTTATGGTAGTAGTTCACCAACCCAAGGAACGACCTCAGTTGCGACACATTTTCCGGTGCTGGAGCCTTGACTACTGCCTCAATCTTGTCTGGGGACTTATGCAACCCTTCCTCATCAATCATGTGGCCACAATACAAGATTTGTCTCCTGAAGAACTCGCATTTGGGGCGGTTGGCTCGTAGCCCATATTCTTGTAATCTAGTGAGCACCTCCTCCAGGTTGGCAAGGTGTTCACTGTCATTTTCGCCCGTAACCAGGATGTCGTCCAAATAACACTGGGTCCCCGGGATCCCTTGCAGGACTTGTTCCATCGCCCTCTGCCAAATAGCCGGGGCTGATGCTACCCCGAATACCAGCCGATTGTACTGGTAAAGGCCTTTGTGACTGTTTATCGTGAGGTACTTCCTAGATGCTTCTTCCACCTCCATTTGTAGATATGCTTGGGCCAGATCAATCTTCGTAAAGCGTTTCCCTCCAGATAGTGAGGCGAAAATATCTTCTATCCGTGGAAGTGGATATTGTACTGTGTGCAGGACTGGGTTCACAGTTACCTTGAAGTCCCCACAGATGCGAACCTTCTTCGGCTCCCCAGGCGTGCTGCTCAATGATTTCTTCATTACAGGAACAATGGGTGTGGCCCACTCGCTCCAGTCCACCTTGGACAGCACACCCGAACACTCCAGACTCTCCAGCTCTGCTTCAACGGCTGAGCGGATCGCGTGCGGTACCGGTCTGGCCTTAAAAAATTTTGGGTTTGCGTTATCTTCGATTTTTATCATTGCTGTTACTCCTTTTAGAGTCCCAAGTCCTTGTTGGAACACCTCTTTCGCGTCAGTTGGAGTTTTTGACAGTCGTCCAGGTGTGACGTCATCATCCTTTTTATCAGTCACAGTTAGCGCCTGAATGGAATGCCAATCCAATTGTATTTTTCGGATCCATTCACATCCCAATAATGGTGGTCCTCCATCTTGTAGTATATATAGATACAGTTTCTGTGTTTCCTTGCCGTTGTATTTAACTGGCACCCTTATTTTTCCTCTGGGATAGACTTTTTGCCCTGTGTATGTCTTCAATACAATGGACGTGTCCTTCAAGGGTATGTGTGAGAATAGCCGCTCATGCTCTCGTCGATTCATGACAGTTAGGGCTGATCCTGTGTCCAATTCCATCTTTACTTGGGACCCTGCTATCATGAGGGTGACCCAAATGGTTCGGTGATCCTCCTTTGCGATCACGTTGTGTAACTTTAGACAACTTAGTCTCCTGCTCCCGGAGTCATTATCACTCTCCTGATCTTCCGAACTACTGTCTGTCATTTTTTTTACTTTCTTGTACTTTTCCTTAGTAGGTCTTTTAGTGTTGGTTTTCTTTCCCGACCTGCAGACTCTTGCTATGTGTCCCATTTTCCCACATTGCCTGCATACTTTGTCCTTAAACCAGCAGTCCTTCTGATCATGGGTTGTTCTGCCGCAGCGATAGCACTTTTCTGCTCCATATGCCATTTCGTTAGCGCTGTATTCTTGTGGTTTCTGTTGTATTTCCGCAGCTCCCCGTGCTGCTGCTTCGTAGGATACTGCCACGCTGAAAGCCTGTTCTAGCGTCAGGTCCTTTTCCGAAAGTAGTCGTTTCTGGGTTCCTTCACTCTGGAGCCCGCAGACAAACTTATCCCTTAAGGTGTCTGCCAGTCCTGCTCAGAACTGGCAGTGCTTCGATAACTTGCGTAGTTCCGTAAGATAGTCAGCATTGCTCTCATCTTTGTGCTGGTTTCTTTTATGGAACTTGAATTTTTCTGCTATCAGCAGCGGTGTAGGGTTTAGGTGTTCCTGTAAGATATTAACAATCTCTTCAAAACTTTTCTCCATTGGTTTAGCTGGGGTAATTAAATTCCGCAATAGGCCGTACGTTCTCGCGCCCATCAAATTTAATAATACCGACGCCTTCTTTCCATCAGCCACCTCATTTGCCTTGCAGTACACTTCAATTCTTTCCACATACGTGGTCCAGTCTTCTACCTCGTTGTCGAAAGCAGTGATACTGCCACTTTTCGGCATCTTGGGTGATTTAAAATGGTGCCTCCCGCGCTTTTTCTTCTTCCCCAATGGATTAAAATGGCGCCTCCCGCGCTTTTCCTTCTTCCCCAATGGAATAAAATGGTGCCTCCCACGCTTTTCCTTCTTCCCCTTGCTACCACGCTGCTCCTAGCGTTCTACAGTGTAATGGCGGCGACCCGCGGCTTTGGCGCGTCTCACTTTTCCTTCCCCTCGTTTTATTTTCTCTACGCTGCCCGGTTCTTGAGCACCGACCGCGCCCTGTGCTCTCCACCCTCTCTCTCTCTCTTTTCCTCCCGACGACGCTGCTCGGCCCCTTAAGAGACGCTCGATCGAGCTCGAGCCCGCCGCAGTCCGGAAGGGTCAGCGCACTACCTGCTACCAGCACGATTTGCTGGAACACCTTGACTGGGGAGCCAAGCCCAGCTCTCCACAGCCTCCCCTGCAATTCTCCAAACTCCGATGGGTCCCTGGGCGGTTGCCCGCGGTCGACGCCCATTGCTCTGACTTCGACCTCCAAGAAGCTTCTTTTCAGGGAAAGATCCCCGTGAGGTGATGCAGTACTACAGGTGAGTTCGAACCTGTTCGTCGCCAGTGTAGTGTCCGCATATCAATAAAACATGGACTGCAGGAGAACAATAATAACAGGTATTTACTGAACAGAGGGTAAGCTTAAACTGAAAGTACAGAAGCCTGCTATGGCTTTATATACAGGTGTGGTCACGGCCGGTACTACAGTATAAAATCAGTTCTCTCTTAAAGGTACATACACAACAGTGGTGAGCTGCCTTCTTGAACCGCTGCAGTCTGTGTGGTGAAGGTACTCCCACAGTGCTGTTAGGTAGGGCGTGCCAGGATTTTGACCCAGCGACAATGAAGGAACGGCGATATACTTCCAAATCAGGATGGTGTGTGACATGGAGGGGAACTTGGAGGTGGTGGTGTTCCCATGCGCCTGCTGCCCTTGTCCTTCTAGGTGGAAGAGGTCGCGGGTTTGGGAGGTGCTGCTGAAGAAGCCTTGGCGAGTCCTGTAGATGGTACACACTGCAGCCACAGTACGCCAGTGGTGGAAGAAGTGAATGTTTAAGGTGGTGGATGGGGTGCCAATCAAGCGGGCTGCTTTTTACTGGATGGTGTCGAGCTTCTTGAGTGTTGTTGGAGCTGCACTCATCCAGGCAAGTGGAGAGTATTCCATCACACTCCTGACTTGTGCCTTGTAGATGGTGGAAAGGCTTTGGGGAGTCAGAGGTGAGACACTCGCCACAGAATACCTAGCCTCTGACCTGCTCTTGTTGCCACAGTTTTTATGTGGCTGGTCCAGTTAAGTTTCTGGTCAATGGTGACCCTCAGGATGTTGATGGTGGGGGATTCGGCGATGGTAATACCATTGAATGTCAAGGGGCGGTGGGTAGTCTCTCGCTTGTTGGAGATAGTCACTGCCTGGCACTTGTGTGGTGCGAATGTTACCTTAGCTTACCAATGCTTGGCCGATGGGGGGAGTGGGCAGTGTCAGAGGAAGGGACAGTTTAGGGGCAGGGTTGAATCACAAGAAGAATGCATGCAGGGCAGAACTAGGCCAATATCCACTACTAATTAATATCCAAAAACGAGCCATCAAATTTTGGAAACACCTAAAAATGAGTAACCCCCACTGCTACCATTATGAAGCCTTGAAATGCCAAAAGATGATCATAGAGAAGAGTCCCCTCAGTCAACTAGTCCTGGGACTCAGTGAAGTAACTACCAACACTACTAATAATAACCAGCCCCAGGACAGTGACATCCTAGCACAGAGAATTTGACCTAACACAATTATCACTAAACAAAAGGAAAAATATTTGACCTATTGGACAGAAACGACAAAAACCCAAAACAAACTCGATTGCTATTTGGCCCTAAACAGACAATACACCATGGCTGAATACCTGACCATGGTAAAGGATAGCAAACTGAGAAAAGCCTTGACAATGTACAGACTTAGTGAACATAGCCTGGCCATCGAAAAAGGCAGACACAGGCAGACCTGGCTGCCCAGAGAGGACAGGATATGCTCTCACTGCAGTCAGGGAGTGGTGGAGACAGAGATGCACTTCCTCACAACTTGTGGAAACTATCAGGGCATAAGGGAGAATTTCTACCCAAAATTCACAAAAATATGCCCTGAATTCAAAAATTTGAATGACCACCAAAAACTCCCATATCTATTGGGGGAACAGAGAAAATGCGTAACTATAGCGGCAAACTATGTTACAGCTTGCCACAAGCAGAGGGACAACCAGTGACCATTAAATCTAAGAAAAGATTATATGCATATTATATGTGTGTATATCTATGTATACATGGGTATACTTGTCTATACACTGTATGTCTAGATCGGTGTTTATGTGGTCAATCATACATGTATTTCTGTGCTTTGGCAACATAAGATGTATCTTGTCATGCCAATAAAGCAATTTGAATTGAATTGAATTGAATAGAGATAGGGAGGGGCAAGACGATGAAGGAATTAAAGCATGTTTACATTTTAAATTTGAGGTACTGGGGGATCAGGAGACAGTGTATGTCAGTGAGGACTGGGGTGATAGGTGAGCGGGACTTGTTGCGGGGTAGGATACGTAGAGCAGAGTTTTGGATGAGCTGAAGTCTATGGGAAACCTGGTAGGAGAGCATTGGAATGGTCGAGTCCAGAGCTAACAAAGGCACGGATCAGGGTCTCGACAGCAGATGTGCGGAGGTGGGACCGAGGCGGCCGATGTTACGGAGGGGTAAGTCAGCTCACTTTCTGATGGGGAGGATACAGGTCAGGATCGAATAGACCACTGAGGCTGTAAAGTGTCAGGTTCACTCTTAAACAGTGGCTAGGGAGGGGGGTGGATTTGATGGTTAGGGAATGGAGTAACTGTGTCTTTTATTTTTAATTCAGATTTTTTTGATAGCGTATGTGCTCATCAAAGTGAAAGATGTCAACTTGAGATGGATGAAACTTTTCCACTCTACAATCTGTGTGAGCTTCAAGTGCTCCAAGCTTAGGTATAACATGGGCAGATTGAGTTGAGCACCCGCTATTCTGCGCTAAAAATGTGCCTTAACCCCAGTCTCAGAAGGACACTTACCACTGAATCAACGTGACATGCTCCTCTCTCACATTATCCATCTCTGTAGCTAATTTTAAATCTTAAAGGGGGTGCAAGAACAGAGAGACCTGGGAGTATTTGTGCACAAATCTTTGAAGGTGGCAGAACAGGTTAACAAAGCAGTTAATAAAACATATGGGAACCAGGGCTTTATAAATAGAGGCATAGGGCTCAATTTTGCCAGGCCCGAGGAGGTGGGATTGGAGGTGTGTGAGGTGGTAAAATCGCATAAAATGGTGGGCGGGACTGATCCTGCCTCCATCCCGT
Source organism: Somniosus microcephalus (assembly GCF_052327205.1). Classification (NCBI taxonomy): domain Eukaryota; kingdom Metazoa; phylum Chordata; class Chondrichthyes; order Squaliformes; family Somniosidae; genus Somniosus; species Somniosus microcephalus. The sequence continues at coordinate 33,004,122 of NC_141006.1, forward strand.
CTCCGAGCAATTTTCCCAAATGTGTGTTTTCTGCTCCCGTTTCCAAGAGGCGGGATAGACTCTTAAGGCCCTTAACAACCAGTTAAGTGCCTCTATAATCCCATTTTGAGATGCCTTTCTGATTTTACCACATTTTCCACATCCTGCACGCCTTCTCTGGAACACGCCAGTGAATCCTGGCGGCCCTACAAGTGGGCTGCTTACTAACAGCTGCAGCTCCACCATTAAAAAAGGAGTTTTCAGCAATCATCATTTGCAGGTGGCAGAACTTTGTTGTCTCAGGTCTGGGGGAACTTTTAGCAGGCATACCCATTGTTGTGGAAGTTTGGAGCCTGACACCCATCTCCAGTGTGGCCTCCTGGGAAACCCCTCTCTCCACCTTGACTGAGCGCTTCCTCAACTCAGGCATATACCAGAAGCATGGGAACCATTTATTTCCTTTCCTCCTGGACATCAGATTTGGACGAAGACCAGCCGTGGCAGCAGCAGAACGATGAACAACAGCACCACCAACAGCAGCAGCAACAACAGGAGCGCCAAGCTGCTGCTCGCCCACCTGAAGCTGCACAGGCCAGAAGGCGCCAGCGTGCGACCACATTGCTGCCCGGGATGCAAGGGACACACTCATCTTGGCCAGATTTGCTTAGCCTGCACAAACAATTTTGCCTCGCACCTTCTTATCAGACCATCGACAATGGCCAAGAACCTGCGGATTCCTATCACTCTGACCACCATACTGACAATTGCAAGTCGCCCTAAGCCCTCAATGTGGATGTCCCATTAGAGAAATGACACAGGCCACAACTTCAAAAGTTTGCCACCAGAATGTTTTATGACAATAAGCAACTGATGGCTTTTCAAAATTAAACACAACATTACACCCAAGTGACTACGATAGCCAGCCTTACCATGGAGGTAGCTATCCTTTCCAAGGAGGTTGCCATCCTTTCCGTGGTGATGCGTTCATGCGCCAACTCCACAAATGTTCTGCTCATGTTAGCGATGGACTCCTCCATTTGCTCCACACTTGCAGCGACCCTGGAGATAAAACCTGCCCGAGACTCCTGCACCTGTTCCTGGAGTTCCAGCACCGCTCTCCTTCTGGATGGACTCGGAGGCATAGGATCAACATGCAGCAGAGCCGAGCTGGGAGCGTCCTCTCCACTGCGACGAGGACTCTCCACTGCTGTCCCTGTCTCCACCATCTGCTGATGCTCACTTGTGAGCTGTGATACACCAGGTGACAACTCTACTCTATGTCTCAAAGGTCCCACCGAGGTGTGTGTGTCTGCGCTGGTGCTAGGTGCTCCGAATTCTGCTGACGGAGCGCCCTCAGAGGTTGCAGCTTCCTCTGAGGAGTCTGGAAGCTCAGGTTCTTCCTCCTGGACAGTGGGGACGGGGGCTCTCGATGGTCCTGTGGGGGAGTAAAGGAAAGAGTTAGAGATGTGAGGTCAAGGTTGATGCACATAGAACTGTGCAGATGATCATAAGTCAATCTGTTAGAGCATTAGAATCATTATCAGTCACTCATGCAATGTCAATGAGAGAGATGCCAAACTATTCTGTCACCAGCTTGCTGCGATGTGCCCGCGTGTCCGTCCCCCACTTGGGAATCCTCCTCGATCCCGGCAATTTCCAGGGCCGCCTCCTCCGAGGTGGTGAGCTGGGCTACTGAGGGTGGCCCTCCTCCTATCCTCATCTTTCCCTCTTATTGTGGGCTCTCTTTTCCTGCAATGAGGGATACAAGTGGAGTTGAGTGAGAATGAAGGAGTGGGTGTAGAGAATCCATAGCATAGATGCTTAGAAGGAGACCAAGGGCCCTCCCTGTGTGTTGTAAGTTGTTGTCATTGCATCACAATGATAGGGAGTGTGAGGGCTGCATGGTAGAATAGTTAAGTGAATGTGACCATAGAGAGAGAGGGAATGGGTAAGGGTGCAGGGATGTCAGTGTCAAGTGGGATGTGGAGGAAGAGGTTGGCAAAGCAGAGTGCTGGTGAGGAGAGGCGATGGGGATGAGATTGAAGGTGATGAGAAAGTCATACTCACTTTTCCTGTGCGGAGAAGGTCATGAAACCTCTTCCTGCACTGCAGCCAGGTTCTGCGGCACATAGAGATGGCATTGACCTCCTGGGCCACTTGCAGCCACACAGCTTTAGTCTGCTGGGGTGGCTTTTTTCTCTAAGGAAGGGCAGAGCACCTCCTTATTAGGTCTTGCTCCCTGCACCAGAGCTTGGAGGGAGGGCTCATCAAAGCGAGGTGCACACTTTTGCTTGCTGGTGGACATGGTCAGTAAATGAAGTCCTTCATACAATGTCCAACGTGTTTCCAATTTCCAGAAGAAGCAAGGCTGCTTGCAGGCCTTAAATCCAGCAGCACTGATGATGTCATCGGAGGCGACTTTCAGGATGGAAAGACTAAGTGGGCCAGGGGCTCCCACACGCTGGAAATCAAGTGCCCAATTAGGGGAAAATCACACTTTTTCCCCACTTCATATCGGAGTTGGGGTCCTGACACGAAAACCACCTGACATGCCCCAGCCTGACCCCAATGGCAAAATCGAGCCCATAGAATACAAAAGCCAGGAGGTTATGCTGAACCTACATAAAACACTATATAAAACCTGTCCCATTACCATCTCCTCTTGCCTTGAATATCTCTTAATGCCTCTTTACTTCTCTTGCCTTCTATCCTATCACAGACCTTCCCTTTTGTTCTTTCATCCCCTCCCCCATTTCCCAGCTCCTAAACTTGCTTTAAAATCTGTTCCATTTCCTGCATTTTTCCAGTTCTGACGAAAGGTCATTGACCTGAAACGTTAACTCTGTTTCTCTCTCCATGGATGCTGCCTAGCCTACTGAGTTTTTCCAGCGGTTTCTGTTGTTATTTCAGGTTTCCAGCATCCGCAGTATTTTGCTATTGTATATAAAACACTAGTTCGGCCCCAACTGGAATATTGTGTCCAATTCTGTGCACCACACTTTAGGAAGGACGTGAAGGCTTTGGAGAGGGTACAGAAGAGATTTACTAGAATGTTTCCAGGGTTGAGGGATTACAGTTACATGGATAGACTGGAGAAGCTGGGGTTGTTCTCCTTAGAGCAGAGAAGGCGAAGAGGAGATTTGATAGAGGTGTTAAAACCACAAAGGGTTTAGACAGAGTAATTAAGGAGAAACTGTTTCCAATGGCTGATGGGTTGATAATCAAAGGGCACAGATTTAAAGTGATTGGCAAAAAAACGAGAGACAACATGAGGAAAAACCTTTTTACGCAACGAGTGGTTAGGGTTTGGAATTCACTGCCTGATGGGCTGCTGGATACAGATTTAATTGTAGCCTTCAAAAGGGAATTGGATAAATACTTGAAGGGGAAATAATATGGGGAAAGAGCGGAGGAGTGGGACTAACTGGATTGCTCTTCGAAAGAGCCGGCGCAGACGCGATGGGCTGAAAGGCCTCCTTCGGTGCTGTACTATTCTATGATGCTATTCTAATTCAGCATTAATTTTCACTGAATTGTGGATAATTTAGTGCAGTGGATACATGTCCAATAGGAACAAGTTTAATGCTTCCCAAACTCCGTTCACTAAGGGCTTTACAGTCACAAGAGCAGGAAGCTTGTCACCCATGAGTTTGGGTTGGATTAGCATCCAGGTCACAGAGATTCAATGCTGAAGATTTGTTGTCAATTTTTTTAGTAGTTTTCTTCCACACGCAGTTCATCATACTACATTGATTTTTAAAAAAATTTTTGGCTACAAAAATGCCAAAGAGAGGAACTTCAGATAAACACATTATGCGTTCATATGCTATTCTCCCACAGCATAACTTCAAGCCCCGTATCCTGACAGCACCAAATACATGGTGGAGATGAGGTTGTAGTGATTCACTGAAACCAGAATGTAGGCGGTATGTAGTAAAGGCATCCAACCTGAAGAAAGTTAATAAATGTAGAGAAATGTTCTCAGACAAAAAAGAATAGATAGAGTTGGACGATGAGTGGACGAGGTCACAGATATGGAGAATGAACAGAGTGGAAGTGAGAACAGAGGACTAGAGAATCTTCAGCTGATGGAAGAAGAGTCATAGGATTGTTATGTCTGTGTGTCCCAGTTATGCTTATTATAAATCACTGGACACAGACCACAAGAATAACTTTAACAGGTCTTTACTATTCGGAGGTCAGGGCTGAACTGCCCAGCAAATCCCTACACAACACTTATATACCGGTGTGGTCACCACTGGTATTACAGTATACAGCAGCCAAGAGAAAGTAGTACATCTCTTAAGGTAGTTCTCTTAAGGTGGAACAGGTTACATACACCACAATCCTCCCTTTTTAGCTTAACAGTTATATCCCCATTTAACATAACATAATAACATATATATATACAACTTCATGCAAAACAGTTCAAAGATTCAGTCTCTGAGGAGGCCTCCTGATTCGAGTTGGATAACGCCTTTCAGGGGTCTCTGATTCTCGTTGCTGGGGTGACTCATCTAGTTGGTTTCTTATGGATTGGACATCATCATCAGGTACATTCACTTCTGAGGTAGATGCTTCAGGTTCACTAACTTCTTCCATGGTTGTCTCTGCCGTAACCATGGGTTCGACCCTTGTTCTCGATTCTACCAGTTGGTCAGCATGACGCCGTATTACATTTTCACCAATATCTACCGTGTACATCAGGGGTCCTTGTCTGGCCCGAATTGTTCCAGATTGCCATTTCTCGTTTTTATAGTCCCGGGCTAACACTGGTTGTCCTATTTCGAAACTCCGAGTGGTCTTGTTATTTATATGCTGGAACTGTTTGTTTTCAACTTCCCTCCGCACATTTGGTTTTAACAAGTCCAACCTGGACCGCAACCTCCTGTTATAGAACATCATGGCAGGACTTTGGTTTGTCACTGCATGAGTGGCGTTTCGATATGCCAGTAGGAATTTGTCCACCTTGTGTTGTAGTGGAATCTGATCTTCGCTCATGGCCTTTATTGCTTTTTTGAACGTTTGTACAAATCTCTCGGCCAACCCGTTTGTAGCCGGATGATATGGGGCAGAGGTATAATGTTTCACCCCATTCTTCTTCATGAATTTCTGGAATTCTTCTGACACGAACTGCGGTCCGTTGTCTGAACATATTTGTTCTGGCAATCCATTTCTTGCAAATATCGTTCTTAGCACTGCGATCGTCTTTTCCGAGGTAGTGGTAGTCATCTTAATCACTTCTGGCCATTTAGAATGTGCGTCCACCGCAATTAAAAACATGGAGTCCATGAATGGACCCGCAAAGTCAATATGTACACGTTGCCATGGGGTTGAAGGCCATTCCCATGGATGCAGCGGTGCAATCGGAGGTGCATTTTGCACTTTTTGGCACCCTGAGCAGCTTTTCATCAGATCCTCTATCTGTTGGTCGATACCCGGCCACCACACATAAGCCCTAGCAAGGCTTTTCATCTTGACTCCCCCCAGATGACCTTCATGCAGTTCCTTTAGAACTCTCTCTCTTAACTTAGGAGGAATAATCACCCTTGTTCCATACATCAATGTTCCTTGACAGACGGACAGCTGTTCTCGTCTTGCTGAGAATGCCGGTAACAGTGGATCACCATGTACTGGCCATCCCTTCACTGTCACTTCGTAGACCCGGGACAGTGTCGGGTCGTTCCTGGTTTCCCTTTCAATACTTGCATTTGTGACTGGTAAACATTCGATGATGGTCGAGTGAAATAACTCAACAGGGTCAACCGTCGGTGCCTCCTCCTCTGTAGGTAGTGGCAGGCGCGACAGCCCATCAGCATTACCATGCTGCTTTGTACCTTTGAATTCGATCTGATATTGATGTGCCCCTAGGAAAAGGGACCATCTCTGGAGTCTCTGTGCTGTCATCACCGAAACACCCTTCTTAGGGTTAAAAATGGATACCAACAGCTGGTGGTCTGTCAGAAGCGTAAACTTTTGGCCCTGCAGGTAATGATTAAACTTCTTTACTCCCCACACAAGGCTGAGAGCCTCCCTATCTATCTGAGCATAGTTGCGCTCAGCGGAGGTCAATGATCTGGATGCGAACGCAACTGGCCTCTCCAGGCCATTTGGCAACTTGTGTGAGAGTACTGCCCCAATACCATATGGAGAAGCATCACAAGCCAAACGAATAGGCAGCGTTGGGTTGAAGTGAGCCAACACTTCCTCTGAGGTGATCAATGCCTTGCTTTTGCGAAAGGCCCTCTTACAGTCCTCACTCCACTTCCATGGTACTCCCTTCTGCAAAAGAGCGTTCAGCGGGTGCAGCACCGTGGATAAATTTGGCAGAAAATTATGGTAATAGTTAATCAACCCGAGGAACGACCTCAACTGGGATACATTATCCGGAGCGGGAGCCTTCACAACAGCTTCGATCTTGTCAGGAGACTTATGAAGCCCCTCCTGGTCAATGACATGACCACAGTACGAGATCCGCTTCTGAAAGAACTCACATTTCTGGTGATTAACTCGAAGTCCATATTCTTTCAATCTGGTGAGCACCAGTTCCAAATTTGCAAGGTGTTCCTCGTCATCATCTCCTGTAATCAGAATATCGTCCAGGTAACATTGTGTGCCTGGAATTCCCTGTAATACCTGCTCCATGGCCCTCTGCCAAATTGCTGGAGCCGATGCCACTCCAAAGACCAGTCTATTATACCGGTACAAGCCTCTATGCGTGTTGATCGTGAGATACTGGTGTGACTCTTCCTCAACTTCCATCTGTAAGTACGCCTGCGCCAGGTCTATCTTGGTGAAGTGTTTCCTGCCAGACAATGAAGCAAAGATATCCTCAATCCGCGGAAGCGGATACTGCACCGTGTGAAGCACCGGATTAACAGTGATCTTGAAATCTCCACAGATGCGAACCTTCCCCAGTTCCCCCGGCTTGTTGCTCGATGAACACTTCATGACGGGGACAATGGGCGTGGCCCACTCACTCCAGTCTACCTTAGACAGTACTCCTGAACGTTCTAGCCCTTCCAGCTCAGCTTCCACAGCAGGTCGTATCGCATAAGGTACCGGTCTGGCTTTGAAAAATTTCGGGTTTGCATGTTCTTCAACCTTGATGTTTGCCGTAATTCCTCTCAGTGTTCCCAGTCCCTGTTGGAACACCTCTTTAGCATCGTCCAATATTCTGGACAATCGTTTAGGTTTGACATCTTTTTTACCGGAATCTACCGTTAGTGCCTTTAAGGAATGCCAGTCCATATTTATTTTCCTAATCCACTCCCGTCCCAGTAGTGGTGGACCTCCCTCAGGGAGCACATATAAGTCCATTCCTCGGCTTTCTTTGCCCTTGTGGACCACCTTTACCTCTATCTTTCCGATGGGGTATACTCTTTGCCCCGTGTATGTTTTCAATACAATCTCCATATCCCGTAGGGGAATATGTGGGAATAACCTTTTGTAATCTTGCTTATTCATGACCTTCAATGCCAATCCAGTGTCCAATTCCATCTTCACTTGGACTCCTGCTATCTGAAGTGTGACCCAGATTGTTTGGAGGTCTGCTTCATTACTCTTAGACTACCCAGTTCATTACTGCTGGAGTCTGAATTTGACTTCTGTTCGTTCGAACTGTTCTCTGTCACCTTGTGTACCTTTCTGTACTTTTCCTGCGGTGACTTTTTGTTGCTGGTCTTCTTTCCTGACCGGCATACTTTAGCTATGTGACCAAGCCTGCCACATTTTCTGCATTCCTGATTTTTGAACCAGCACTGGTTCTGATCGTGCGTTGCCTTTCCACAACGATAACATTTTACTGTACCCAAGACCATTTGATTGGTGCTGAGTTCCGGTGACCGTAGTTGCATTTCCGCAGTGCCTCTCGCTGCGGCTTCGTGCGATGCTGCAATAGTGACAGCTTTATCAAGCGTAAGATCATTCTCCTCAAGCAGTCGCTTTTGTGTTCCTTCTTTTAACAATCCACACACAAATTTACCTCTCAGCGCATCTGCTAGTCCTGTTCCAAACTGACAGTACTTTGATAGCTTACGCAGTTCAATTAAAAATTCAGCGTTGCTTTCGTCTTTCAGCTGCGTTCTTCTGTAAAATTTAAATCGTTCCGCTATCATCAGCGGCGTGGGGTTTAAATGATTTTTCAGGACAGTAACAATATTCGCGAAAGTCTGATCCGCCGGTTTATCTGGTGATAGAAGGTGCTTCAATAGCCCGTATGTCTTCGCACCCATTGAGCTTAATAAGGTTAGTGCTTTCTCATCATCTGGTACCTTATTTGCTTTACAATAAACTTCCATGCGTTCTACATACGTGGTCCAATCTTCGATATCGCTATCAAAGGTATTAATGTTCCCATGTTTAGGCATCCTTGCAAGTTTTTAAATTTTTCTTTTTCTCAAAATGGCGGCTTCCCGCGCTTGTCTTCTTCCCCCGCCTACTAAAATGGCGGCTTCCCGCGCTTGGCGGTCTTTCCCGCGCTTGTCTTCTTCCCCCGCCGACTACAATGGCGGATTCCCGCATTTGCCTTCTTCCCCCGCTGGCTGCAATGGCAATTGCCGTGCTGCTGCCGTTCTCGCCTCCCCAGCGGTTCTCAATTCCCCGACGCTGCTTTTACTCCCCCGCGGTTCCCGTGGGCATTCACGCTTCCCCTGCTGTTGCGCCTCTCAGCCCCGCATGCATCCCGGTCCTTTACACCGGCTGCGTTTGAGTTCTCAGCGGCTTTCGTGCCTTAAGCTGCCCCAGTCACTGCGCCTCTCAGCCTCGATTGCAGCCCCGCCCTTTTCACCGGCCGTGGTCGAGTTCTCCGCCCTTTTTCCTCCGTTTTCCCTCCCCCACTCCACAGTCAACGCGGCCGACTTTCTGCTCGTGTCACTGATCGGCTTACCCACCACCGTGGTAGAAGGGATGATCACTGCCTGTCGCTGATGGAGGGCTTCGTGGTCAGAATTTTTCTTTTTAACCCGGGTTCTCGATGCCTCCCGTGCGATGGTGCTCAGCAGGATGATGAGGGCGGATGCCTCTTCTCGACGCCCGTTCTGAGGACGAAGCTGCCTTGGATGTAAAACTGCCGCAGGGTAAGATCGGACTCGTCGCCACTGTTAAGTCTGTGTGTCCCAGTTATGCTTATTATAAATCACTGGACACAGACCACAAGAATAACTTTAACAGGTCTTTACTATTCGGAGGTCAGGGCTGAACTGCCCAGCAAATCCCTACACAACACTTATATACCGGTGTGGTCACCACCGGTATTACAGTATACAGCAGCCAAGAGAAAGTAGTACATCTCTTAAGGTAGTTCTCTTAAGGTGGAACAGGTTACATACACCACAAGGATGAACTGATAACTGCAAGTGGATCAATTTAAGGGGAAATTGAATGGCCACAGACATCATTTTGGTTGACAACCACATAATTGCAATTTCTTTACACCATGCTGAAAACCATAATGTGATCATGGATTTGTGCCACACTTTCAAGGTGATAGATGATTTGAGACTTAACATCAACTAACTTTAAAAAATACAGATGTAAATGCAATAAAATGGTAGTTGAGGGCTAAGGTGAACACAAGCAAATCTCCAAGAAGAGGAAAAGTTAAATAGAAGAGACTACAGGGGAATCTTTGAGGGGGGCAAATTCATAGGGACACATTTTGAGGAGAAAAGGAGGAATAGTAGCAGACCAAAGGCATTATCTAACAGGCATGGCAGGGAAAAATGGAAGAAACAAGAACCTTATACTTAGAGGAGAAAAGTAATCCTAAAATGTCTACTGGCCCAAAAACCATAACTGGATCCCTGCCTTTCTCTAGTGGAACTGCCTGTGATTGTGCTTGCTGGTACCATCCTGCATTGAATCCACTGAAGTTTACGGGGTCAGTGGGAGGACCATCTAATTTACAGACGTCTACCCACCACTCCAACATACCATTTCTTCGGAGGTCTAGGCTGCCATACTGAACTGGACCTCCCCACCCAGGTAGGGCCCACTTGCACCCATCTGGAAGCTGGTCTTCCTCAACTCACTTCTTGTACTGGTCTCCAGTAGTAGGTGCATACTGAGCTGAAGAAGCAAGAACACCCAGTGTGGGGAGTCCTCATCCTGGCTCCGCCCATTGATGTCTCAGGTCTTGTAATGGGCAGGTGGAGTCTCTGCCCCTTATGAGGCCAACCAGGAAGTCACAGAATTAACAGGGACCTGGCATGTCTGGGTCCCTGCCTTTCTCCAATGGAATCCCGAAGGAAATTCAGGGCCACAATCTCTTTTAAAGAGCTAGCAAGCAAACCATCAGGGAGAATAAAAAGAGAAGGAAAAACACAATTTACAGAAGTTTCGACTGGCCACTCTGACGAGATACTAGAAGGGATGGGTGTTGGAATGGCAGGAAGACAGCAGTTAATGCTTCGTTCCAATAGAATTAGGTTTTGCAAGTCCAATAGGGAAATTACAGAATTTATGAGGAGAGATAAAGCTGGCCAAGATGCTTCTGGATGATCAAGATACCAGATTTGATCATCAGGTTTTTTTTTTACAGTAGACAACAGAATAGCGGGCAGGTTTAAACAAAGATCCAGTACAAGGTCTGATAGTCAGGGAAGAGTGAGGTGTGGAACCTTCTGTGGAGTTCAGATCAATTCAGTCGTGAGGTACCTAATTGTTCTTTCTCTCCTTTCAGTTTCAAAGTACAAGATAAGTTAAGGAAGCATAGATGGGAGTGAAATGTGTAGCTATTAGCTGTCCAACAGAATTTGCTGTAGGATTTATGAAGTTATAGTTCACTAATACTATGATTTACAGACTTCTTTGCCTAGAAGACTGTGGTTTAGATTAGTTTACTCCAAATAGCAGTTCTGGCTTCAGGCAATTCAGTAGAAATCTAAAATTACTAGATTGTCATATATATGGCTTAACTTATTCTCCACATCAGAATCCACATGATACAGTTTGGTCAATTGCCCTGACAGAAGTTGGTATGCGTGTATGTTGTGATTTGTATTTTTCTACGACTACTCCGGAGGTCTGATATTCCAAATACACGCTACCAGTGAGAAGCCTCACCGGTTGAAACATAGAAACATAGAAACACAGAAGATAGGAGCAGGAGTAGGCCATTCGGCCCCTCGAGCCTGCTCCGCCATTCAATGCGATCATGGCTGATCATCCAAATTCAGTACCCTGTCCCTGCTTTCTCCCCATATCCCTTGATCCCCTTAGCCTTAAGAAATATATCTAACTCCTTCTTGAATATATTTAATGAATTGGCCTCAACTGTCTTCTGTGGTAGAGAATTCCACAGGTTCACCACTCTCTGGGTGAAGAAATTCCTCCTCATCTCTGTCCTAAATGGCCTACCCCTTATCCTTAGACTGTGACCCCTGGTTCTGGACTCCCCTGCCATTGGGAACAGCCTTCCTGCATCTAGTCTGTCTAGTCTTGTACAGGTTGAGGAATTGCCTGCGCGCTTCCTGCAATTTTATGTATGTAAACTCATGAGCAACGTGCCCGTGACCTCCTGATACGTGCCGTCAGCGGGTACAGTTCCCCACCAGCAGCAGGGACTTGTGGGGGGAAAAGGGCCCTTTAAAGCCTGTCAGAGACACGTAGGTGTGTTTGTTTGCAGCAAGTCATGGGCACATGTGCGCTCAGGGGCACTGTCTTCAGAAAAAATAACTTGGTAATTTTTTTGTGGGGAATCGAATGGTGTGCACGGCAAATATAGTGCAATGTGACATGGATCTTGTCATTCTTGTGGAAATGACTTATGAAATGACACTGGGTGGCCTGCTGGTGGCGCTGTCCAGGGAGAGTATAAATACTCGGGCACGGGCCCAGCTTGCTCAGAACATTCTTTAACAGGAACTAGTGAAGGACACAACTAGATCTCCATGTTGAAAAACAGTTGATTAAAGCTTTGTTTAATATTTAGACCAAGTGCCTAGTAGTTTACTTACGTCACAATGCAAACAAAAAGTCAGAAGGAGTACACAGGAACAGTGCTGTGCAGTAACAGTGTACAGACGCTTTACACATTCATATGACATTCCTTTGCTGTTTTAGCAGAGGCGTTATCCCATTTGAGTTAATACCTTTGCTATAATACTGGGCAAATTAATTTCACAATACATGTAGCATAATTTCCAGTCTTCTCTCATTACCAGTGTGGCTAATTGTCACTCTTGCTTGAGCTAATTTTAAATGTCAATTAGCATTGCAGTTATGATGTAGGCAGTTTGTTATATTTTAATTAAAAACTGTTTTCCCTTCGAGGTTGGTGATGGGGTATGAGAGTGATTGAGATGGGGGCTAAAATGTGGTTTGCAATGGGATGTGTTTGTTTTAGCCGTCAGTTTTGTCTTATGCCAAAATAATCAATGATGTGGTAAAACCCTTGATATATGCATGCCTTCTTGTTTGTTGCTGTCTAATTATGACGCATTTGGCCCTGACTCTATCAACGCATCATTTGTGCGCCAATATCACTGTGCCAGAATAAAAAGAGAGCATTTTATAATTTAACCCTCATGCTCCTGGAAACGTTGCAGGAAAAGCACATTCAACAAAATTCAATGGAAGCCCCACCCCACAATTACGTGTTTTTGGTCAGTAGAAACCCATCGCCTTGTTTAAAAGTCTTCAAACCACGCTACCGAGAAATACGCAAGATAGAGATATGGAGGGCAATTTTCAACTGGTAAACAGGGCAGCCAACAGTTGAAAATTAAAAGAAACATGGCCCTCTCTTTGGCCACATAAGGCCTGTCTAATGTTAAGTGCAGCGAAGATTCACCAGGCTGATACCTGGGATGGCAGGAATGACGTATGAGGAGAGATTGTGTCGATTGGGCTTATACTCACTGGAGTTTAGAAGATTGAGAGGGGATCTCATCGAAACCTGTAAAATTCTGTCAGGCCTGGACAGACTAGATGCAGGAAGGATGTTTATGATGGCCGGGGAGTCCAGAACCAGGGGTCATAGTCTAAGGATAAGGGGTAAGCCATTTAGGACTGAAATGAGGAGGAATTTCTTCACCCAGAGAGTGGTGAACCTGTGGAGTTCTCTGCCACAGAGGGCGGTGGAGGCCAGTTCATTAAATATATTCAAAAAAGAGTTGGATATATTTCTTAAGGCTAAAGGGATCAAGGGGTATGGGGAGAAGGCAGGGACAGGGTACTGAATTTGGATGATCAGCCATGATCTCATTGAATGGCGGAGCAGGCTCGAAGGGCCGAATGGCCTACTCCTGCTCCTATCTTCTATGTTTCTATGTAACCTTCAACAAGTCTTACTCCAATTATATAGGGCCTTGGTGAGACCACACCTGGAGTACAGTGTACAATTTTGGTCTCCTTATCTAAGGAAGGATATACTTGCCATAGAGGGAGTGCAACGAAGGATCACGAGATTGATTCCTGGGATGCTGGGACTGTCGTATGAGAAGAGATTGAGTAAACTAGGCCTTTACTCTCCTGAATTCAGAAGAATGAGAGGGATCTCATTGTAACATACAAAATTATTACAAGGCTTGATAGGGTGGATGCTGGGAGAATGTTTCCCTTGGCTGGGGAGTCTAGAACCAGGGGCCACAGCCTCAGGATAAAGGGTAGGCCATTCAGGACTGAGATGAGAAGAAATTTCTTCACACAGAGGGTGGCCAATCTTTGGAATTCTCTACCCCAGAGGGCTGTGGAGGCTCAGTCATTGGGTATATTCAAAACAGAAGTCGATAGATTTCTGACTAGTAAGGGCATCAAGGGATATGGTGATCGGGCAGGTGAATGGAGTTGAGGCAGAAGATCAGCCATGATCTCATTGAATGGCGGAGCAGGCTTGAAGGGCCGAAAGGCCTACTCCTGCTCTTATTTATTATGTTCTTAACAAGTGGGAGCCTACTTGAACATGTAAACTGGGGTCCGACGCAAATTGAAGGACATCGTTTGTGATGTTCAGTACCAATGGGCAGAGTGTGCACTGCACACTCATTGGTACTAGGCCTTGAGCAACCTAACTAATGGTCCTTAAAGAGGTCGCTGATAAAACGGCCACTAAATATTTTCCTGTGGCCGGAATACCTCCCCCAGCCCTTTAACAGTTTTCTTCTGGAAAGGGTTCGGGCCTCATGCTCCTAGTGTTGGATGGGCAATGCGATCACTCCACCCACCGCTGACCCAACTGTTGAAAATTGCCTCCACAGAATACACACATTTCCCCCAGTGCCGGCTGGCAAGAACCAAGGCTTCGAGATTCCATGTCTGTGCAGGGATACTGCTGGTTTTCAACCAGCTAAAACTATGCAGCTTGGCGTACAGAGAACTGGTAAGCTTCCTGCTGCTTGTCTGCCCATGACAAACCTACCCCTTTAGCACTTTGGCTTGCAAACTTATCTGGAGCTAAATGTGAAAAATCTCAGCCTCCAGTAACAGGTCCACCCTGCCAGGTCCAATCAATGAGCCAGGCTGCTCAATCAATTACATTATTGACAATGCTATGAAGCACTGAGGGACCACTTGGCTGAGGTATCAGATTATCAAGTCTGCTGCAAAGGGTTGATTTTGGCTCCAATTTTCATCACCAGACATGTCAACTTGGAGCTAAGTCGGTCCCAAAGAGAGCCTCCCAAAAGAACATAATCACTAACTGGACAGTTGCCAAATGGCGAATACAGGTTGCGGCCTTGCTTGATGGACAGAAGGGGGGTGGTCAGTGTTGTGTCCATCAGTAGTAAGACACAGACTGCAGGAGAACGGTACAACAGGTGTTTACTCAACGTGGCTCACTCTGGAACTGAACTGTACAGATTACTACTCAGTGCTTTATACAGGTGTGGTCACTGCCGGTACTACAGTATACATGAGCTGTAAAAAGTAATTCCCCCCCTTAAAGGTATATACATTACAATTCCTCCCCTTTTAGATTAACAGTACCATAACACTCATTTAACAATTAAATATCAAACTAATTACATTTAACACTTTTAACATACAATGTTAGCTGAAAATAGTCCATTTATATATTCAGTCTTTGGGGAGGCTTCCTGATCCTTTCTGGATAGTGCCTTTCCCGAGTGTCTCGCTCTTGGTGCGGAGGCGATTCTGGCACCCTGTCGTCGGTTGGGTCATCAGCTCCCGATGCTACTGTTTCTGGGGTAGATGCGACCTGAACGTCGGGTTCCTCACCAGGTACGTATGGGCGAGGCATGGGGTTGACTTGTTCCTGTGACTCTAGGATCTGGTCAGCATGGCGTCTCACAATGTTCTCCCCAACGTCCACTGTGTACATTAGTGGGCCCTGCCGTGTGCATATCGTTCCTGGCTGCCATTTTTCTGTTCGGTAGTCGCGGGCCAAGACTGGTTGCCCTACATTGAAGCTCCTTGTTGGCTTCTCATGGATGTGCTGGAATTGCTTACTCTCAACATCTCTTCATACGTTTGGTCTGAGCAAATCCAGGCAAGATCGTAACCTTCGGTTAAAGAACATCATGGCCGGGGCCTGGTTGGTGACTGCATGTGTCGCATTCCGGTAGGCGAACAGGAAATTGTCCACCTTATGCTGCAGCGGAATGTTGTCATTGTACATAGTCTTTATTGCCTTCTTAAAGGTTTGTACGAACCTCTCAGCCAATCCATTTGTGGCTGGATGATACGGGGCAGATGTGTAATGCCTTACCCCATTCTTCTGCATAAACCTCCGTAACTCTTCGGACACAAACTGTGGTCCGTTATCGGAGCAAATCTGTTCTGGCAAGCCGTTCCTGGCAAAAATGGTCCGTAGGACTGCAATACTTTTCTCCGTGGTGGTGGAGGACATTTTGATGACTTCAGGCCATTTCGAGTGCGCATCCACGGCTATTAAAAACATTGAGTCCATGAATGGGCCAGCAAAATCAATATGCACCTGTTGCCATGGAGATGAGGGCCACTCCCATGGGTGTAGAGGGGCATGTGGTGGTGCATTTTGGAATTTCTGGCATCCTGAGCAGGTCTTGGTCAGTTCCTCGATTTGTTTATCGATTCCCGACCACCACACATAAGCCCTGGCAAGGCTTTTCATTTTTACCCCTCCCAGATGACCCTCATGAAGCTCATTGAGCACTCTATCCCTTAACTTGGGTGGAATTACCACTCGGGATCCACACATCAAGGTCCCCCGGCACACTGACAGCTGTTCTCTTTTTGTCGAGAATGCTGGCAACAGTGAGTCGCCATGTGCTGGCCATCCCTTCACCGTCAAATCATATACCCGAGACAGTGTCGGGTCATTTCGGGTCTCCTTTTCTATACAAGCGTTAGTTACCGGTAGGTATTCAACTATAGTCGAATGAAATATTTTGACAGGATCCACTGCTGGTGCTTCCTCCACAGTAGGCAGTGGCAGGCGTGATAGCCCATCAGCATTTCCATGCTGTTTCGTGCCCTTATATTCAATCTCATAGTGGTGCGCCCCTAGAAAGAGTGACCATCTTTGTAGTCGTTGCGCAGTCATCACCGGAACGCCCTTCTTTGGATTAAAAATGGAGACAAGAGGCTGGTGGTCAGTCAGCAAGGTGAATTTCTGCCCGTGCAGATAGTGATTGAACTTTTTCACTCCCCACACTAGGCCGAGGGCCTCCCTGTCAATCTGGGTGTAGTTACGCTCGGCTGAGGTTAGTGATCGAGACGCAAAGGCTATTGGCCTCTCTGAGCCGTCCGAGAATTTGTGCGACAGCACCGCTCCAATGCCATAGGGTGACGCATCACACGCCAACCGAATTGGTAGTGCTGGGTTGAAATGGGCCAATACCTCTTTCGATGTGATTAGTGTTTTGCTCTTCTGGAAAGTTCGTTTACATTCGTCACTCCACTTCCATGGCACTCCAGTTTGCAGTAGGGTGTTCAGTGGGTGTAGTATTGTAGACAAATTTGGCAAGAACTTATGGTAGTAGTTTACCAGCCCGAGGAACGACCTCAGTTGTGACATGTTTTCCGGTGCTGGAGCGTTGACTACTCCCTCAATCTTTTCTGGGGACTTATGTAACCCCTCTTTATCGATAACCTGGCCACAATACGAGATCTGTTTTTTAAAAAACTCGCATTTGGGGCGGTTAGCTCAGAGCCCATATTCCTTCAATCTAGTGAGCACCTGCTCCAGGTTGGCGAGGTGATCACTGTCATTTTCGCCCGTGACCAGGATGTCGTCCAAATAACACTGGGTCCCTGGGATCCCCTGCAGGACTTGTTCCATTGCCCTTTGCCAAATAGCCAGAGCTGATGCTACCCCGAATACCAGCCGGTTGTATTGGTAGAGACCTTTATGGGTGTTGATTGTGAGGTATTTTTTTGATGCTTCTTCTACCTCCATTTGCAGATACGCCTGGGCCAGATCAATCTTAGTGAAGCGTTTCCCTCCAGATAGCGAGGCGAAAATATCTTCAATCCGCGGAAGTGGATATTGCACGGTGTGAAGGACTGGGTTCACTGTTACCTTAAAGTCCCCACAGATGCAAACCTTCCTTGGTTCCCCAGGCGTGCTGCTCAACGACTTTTTCATCACAGGGACGATGGGTGTAGCCCACTCGCTCCAGTCTACCTTAGACAGTACTCCTGAACGTTCCAAACTCTCCAGCTCTGCTTCGACGGCTGGGCGGATTGCATAAGGTAGCGGTCTGGCCTTAAAAAATTTTCTGCTTGCATTTTCTTTGATTTTAATTGTTGCTGTCATGCCTTTTAGTGTTCCGAGTCCTTGCTGGAACACTTCTTGCGCGTCGGTTAGGATGTTTGACAGTCGCCCAGGTGTGACGTCGTCATCCTTTTTGGCAGCCACAGTCAGTGCTTGTATGGAATGCCAATCCAGCTGTATTTTCCGGATCCATTCACGTCCCAGTAATGGTGGTCCTCCATCTTGCAATACATACAGGTCTAGTTTTGGTGTTTCCTTACCGTTATATATAACGGTCACCCTTATTTTTCCTTTGGGGTAGACTTTTTGCCCCGTGTACGTCATCAAAATAATTTTTGTGTCTCTCAAGGGTACGTGTGAGCATAGCCGCTCGTACTCCCGTCGGTTTATGACTGTTAGGGCTGATCCTGTGTCCAATTCCATTTTTACCTGGACTCCTGCTATCTTGAGAGTGACCCAAATGGTTCGGTGATCCTCCGTTTTGATCACATTATGTAGTTTCAGACAACTCAGCTCCCTGCTTTCAGAGTCGTTATCACTCTTTTGTTCGTCTGAACTGTTCTCCATTACCTTATGTACCTTCTTGTACTTTTCTTTTGGAGATTTCTTATTGCTGGTTTTCTTTCCCGACCTGCAGACTTGTGCTATGTGTCCTACTTTTCCACACTGTCTGCACACTTTGTCTTTGAACCAGCAATCATTGTGGTTGTGTGTTGTTCTGCCGCAGCGATAGCACTTCTCTGTTCCATATGACATTTCGTTTGTGTCATATTCTTGCGGTCTCTGTTGTATCTCTGCAGCACCCCATGCTGCTGCTTCATATGATACTGCAATGCTGAAAGCCTTGTCCAGCGTAAGGTCCTTTTCAGATAAAAGCCGTTTCTGGGTTCCTTCACTTTGAAGCCCACACACAAACTTGTCCCTTAAGGTATCTGCCAGTTCCGTTCCAAACTGGCAGTGTTTCGATAGTTTGTGCAGTTCTGTTAAATATTCAGCATTGCTTTCATCCTTATGCTAGTTCCGTTTGTGAAACTTGAATCTTTCTGCTATCAGCAGCGGTGTAGGGTTTAAATGTTCCTGTAGTATCTTCACTATATCTCCAAAATTCTTTTCCACTGGCTTCGCTGGGGTTATTAGATTTCGTAATAAGCCATACGTCTTTGCACCCATTAAATTTAACAATACCAGCGCTTTCTTGTCATCTGACGCCTCATTTGGCTTGCAGTATACCTCTATTCGTTCGACATATGTAGTCCAATCTTCGACTTCATTGTCAAATGCGGTGATACTGCCACTTTTCGGCATTTTGGGTGTGGTTTACTATGGCTTAAAAAGGCGTCTCCCGCGCTTTCCTTCCTCCCCCGCTGCTGCCAACGCCGCTTTCGGCGGTCCTCGTGGCAATGGCAGCACCCTGTAGGTTTCGCGCGCTTCTCCTGCGCTGCTGCCAATGCCGCTCTCGGCGGTCCTCATGGCAATGGCGGCACCTCGCGGGTTTCTGCGTGTCTCTCTCCCTCTCCTCAACGCTGCTCGGCCCCTGAACACCGGCTGCCCCCTGTGCGCTCTGCCCTCTCTCTCTCTCTCCCGTCGACGCTGCTCGGCCCGTTGCTGTGCTGCTCGGTCGGGCTCTAGCCCGCCGCTGTCCGGGAAGGGTCTGCGCACTACCTGTTGCCAGGCCGTTTCGCTGGACCACAGCGACTGGAAAGCCAAGCCTGGCTCTCAACAGCCTCCCCCGCAATTCTCGAGTCTCTGCTGGATGACTGGGCAGTTGCCCGTGGTCAACGTCCGTGTCTCTGGCCTTGACCTCCAATCTACTGGTCTCCAGGAACGAATCCCTGGGAGGTGATGCAGAGTTGCAGGTAGGATCGAATTTGCCTCGTCGCCAATGTTGTGTCCGTCAGTAGTAAGACACAGACTGCAGGAGAACAGTACAACAGGTGTTTACTCAACGTGGCTCACTCTGGAACTGAACTGTACAGATTACTACTCAGTGCTATATACAGGTGTGGTCACTGCCGGTACTACAGTGTACATGAGCTGTAAAAAGTAGTTCCCCCCCTTAAAGGTATATACATTACAGTCAGAGTAAGAGGCAGGCAGCTGTCGTGGAAGTTCCACATCTCCAATTGGTAGGATATTTGTTCAATGAGGGAAGATGTGTGTGTATTCTGTTATCAGGAAGATGATGACAATGCAGTCATATGTTTTATTGCTGTGTTTTGCATTTAGTTCCACATGACATAAAAGGAGTTGATGAAAACTGTCTTAAGGTTATGAACTAAAACTAGTTCTTAAATCAGAAATTTTGGCCCACTTCCAATTACTTTGTTTTAAAATTTCAGAGAAATAATGCAATTTCAGTGGAAGGTTTCTAACTTCTAAGTATTTGCCTACTTATTAATCTGCGTGAACACCCTCAAGGCATCCTTTTATCTGCAGGATGGGGCCATCCTTACCTGGCCTGGCCTATATGTGACTCCAATCCCACATCACCATGGTTGACTCTTAGCTGCCCTCTAAAATGGCCCAGCAGGCCACTCAGTTGTACCAAATCGCTATCCAGGGGTCCAGGAAGAAGGCCCACCACCATCTTCACAGGTCAACCAGGAATGGGCAATAAATGCCAGCGATGTCCACATCCTGAGAATGAATAAGAAAAAAATGTCTGTTTATCCAGTAAAATAAAGGCGCTTTGTTACTACAATGGGGATATCACTTTAAGTAGAAACTAACCAGATTTTTCACGCTCCTAGTGAAATATATGTCAAGCCTGTTGCTCATTTCATACATTCTGGACTCTTTCACTGTATGTTTTGTTTTAAGTAACAAAGGGGTGCGGCTAGAGGCAACTCCAACAAGGCAGACATTTATGAAATTGGCTCTGATGGTTGCGTGAGAGATCAATGCTCCTTTTGGATTGTTTTTTTAAAAAATAAACACATTATAACAAAGACAGTACGAGTTAAAACTGAGCCAAAGTTAAAATCTGGTGCATTTTGTTGGGCTATGTATATTCAGTGACTGTGGAGTAAATATTTATTCTAAAACGGCACGTCTGTATTTTGCACACAAGCTGTAACAAAATCACTTTGGCTGTTCAACAGAGGAAGAAAGAAGTGCAAACAATGTTGACTTAGCTGAGGAAAGCCTCTTCAACATTTTATTAAAAGCCCTTTACAATATTTGGGAGAGGAGGGCCTAGAAATGACTGTTTGCAATATTACCAGACGAACCTTCGTATGATATTCCCCCGTCGAATGAAGATTTTAATCCATTTAAAATTACATTCCCCCACCCAATGGAAATGGTAATCCGTTCAAAAAGAGTTAACGTCCATTAAAATTGCAAACGCAGTAACAAACAAACCCATCGAATGTCTATATGCTAACATCGCAAACAGTGATATTTATTTTTCTATATATTATAATTTCAAATTAAATTACTAGAGGCAACAGTAAGAAAATAGAATTTGACCTGAAAGTTGTTTAAGGCTTCAATTAATTTTTGTAACTAAATTCCTGGATTTAAAAATGATTTCTACTTAGCTTTGACTGATTTTTATGTAAAAATGTTCACACTTTCCAACTAACTTGATCTGCTGAAATTGTTTTTTTCCTCATTCTTGTGAGATTTGGTCTCAGTTGAACATGGAGATAATGGCCCGAAAATTCGGGTCGGGGGCTTCCCGCGGGTGCAAGCCCCCGATCTGCACTTACCTAGCGCGCCGGCCGTTGAGCTGTGGGCCCGCGTGGGATTCCGATCCTGGGCCTCCTTCAACTGCCGGCGCGCAGTGCTTGCATATCCCAGGGACGCAGTTAATTCGATGCGTCCCCTGGGATCACGTGGGCCATGGAGAGCCAATGGTAGCAGGGAATGCTTCATTCATAAGTTTGACAGGAAGAGCTGTCAAACCTATAAATACTATAAGCCCCAAAACATCACTAAAACTTCAAATAAAATTTTTTTTTAAATCACATTTTTAAAATAACTATTAATTACATGAAATAACTATTTTAAGCAATAATTTAAATTTTTGAAAAAATTAATTACATTTTCTAACGGGGCTAAAAATAAACTTACCTTTAAACTATTTAAAAATAATAAACCTGTGGAAAAAATGTTTTCGTTTTAATTAATTTACCACTTACCTTGTTAAAAGCAGGCCTTGAGCCTGCTTTTTAAAAGTGTAACTGCTGGAGACTTACCCTCCCGGAGAAACCTGCAAAAAAACCGTAAGTTTAATGCGCACGCGCTGCCTCTCCGGCGCACGCGTTCGACCACTGAACCCCTTCTTTCAGGGGAACGGAAGTGCCAGTTTCCCGCGCATGCGCAGTGCATGCACGAAACCGGCACTTTCGTTGGGCCTACGCGTGAGTACCCCGTGCGTACTCATGTGTTGGGACCCAAATTTCTGGGCCAATGTCTGGTGTGGGCTGTCACGTTCTGTCTCTTCTCTTAAACATGCTTTAAAAAATATGATTAGAATATTTTTAAAAACATGTTAAGAAATTATTTATTGAGACCTTGGGGCATTAAGGTTTCCCTTCAATTTTTACCCCCAAATTGTCACATATTGTTTGCTTCATGAATTTATTTTATTTTTCATTTAAAAAGTTCCGAAGAAGTCAAAACGGATCGTAAAATAAAGAGTTCAACTAATGAACACGCCCTTTGTGGCTATTCATTTTGCTCAACCTAAGAATCCAGTTTGAATAGAGGGCCTCAGTGGCCTCCCTTATGTAACTGTGAACTGCAAACTGCGAGATGTTGCTAATATCTCCAGCTCCAGCCTGGAAGAAGCCAGTGCCTAAAAGTTCAACGCCACGGACACCTTCACAGCCACTGGCAATGTGTTCCTTGCCCTGCTCTGAGATTGCTGTTGTGGCTGCAGCAGTTGGCAGATTTCAGTGAAGACCTCCTTAGTGAAGCACAGATGTCTCAAACATTGGTCGTCGCTGAGGTTCAGGTAGGAGAATTTCTCCCTGACACCCTGGGCAGATATGGCCTCCTGCTGAGATCCCTTCTCCCCCTCCACCTCCTCCCTCTTCTAGCAGCTTGTCCTGCTCTGCGTCGCCTCTGCTCATTCTCCCAGTCATGCTCAATTCCAAGAGGAAGGCCTGCTGGTGCACCCATATCTGGGAGAAACTGGTTTGTGCAGAGGCCTTGAAGTCAGCAAAAAGTCCTTCAGCACCAGCCAGACCACTCCCTGTAGATTATTGAAACTTTAGGCAAGTATAAAAAAGCTCCAAAAACCTGTACAATTGCGCCAAAAGCCAGAAGAAATAATACGGCGACTAACTTGTAAGTAGTTCATAATCCCTTTAAGTAGTGGGGGTCCTTCATGCCATTTAACGTCGTGTTCAGCTGTGCGAGGTTCAGACATGGCATAGGCTTGAGCGTGGCATTCGAAAATAGCAGGGCTGGCGTCAAATCAGCATTACACACTGATTGACATCATAATTTGCCTGCTCTGCATGCTGCTGGTGGTCGTTAGGTGTGCGCGCACAAACCCCTTTACCAAGATGGCGTCCGCACACTTCCCATTGGAAGTGTGCATGTGTACCTATCGCCATTTTCGAGCATTAGGAGGCCAGGTAGCACCTGAAACACGAGCGCTACAAACCACAATTTAGCAACATGTGTCTATTAACTTAGTGCAGTGTTGTCAAATAGAAATTGCTGACGAGTCACAGGTGTGGCTATGGCAACACCAGTTTAGCCACATGCAGTCATTTTAGTAGAAAACACTTTAAATACACACATGTGGCGGAGCCACTAAGAGACTCAGAACATTTGAGAATAATCTCTTTAACTGCATTGTAGTGCAGCCACGTACTGCACCTTTAAACTCTTTGTTAACTATACTGTATGTACCTTCCTATACTCTGCGTGATGACGTCATGACGCCGATCACGTCACCGCCAGTGGCGCGAAGAATGCGATGACGTCATGACGTCGGTTTCCAGAACCTTCCAGCAGTCTTCGAGTGCCTCGTAGCCTGAACAGACCTGTATGCATCTTCTCCTGTAGTTTACTAGTTAAATTCGTTGTTATTAAACTTTGTGGTTTTGATTTACTGAGTCGAACTGCAATTATTCAGATAGGAACTACCGTTCCTACATTGGTGACCCCGATCTCATCGAACAACTTTCGTTGAGATTCAAGAATGAACACGAACGCCGTCGCCCTCAAACTTCCACAGTTCTAGGAACAACAGCCATCAGCATGGTTCTTCCAGGCAGAAGCCCAGTTCTCACTCCGAGAGATTACAGCGGATTCGACCCGTTATTTTCACGTGGTCTCCGCTCTCGACAGCACCACGGCCTCGCGGGTCATCAGCCTCCTGGGCAATCCACCAGAAGAGGGCAAGTATGAGGCTCTTAAAACTCGTTTGCTACAGGTGTTTGGTCTCAATAAGTCGGAGCGCGCACGCAGGCTTATTGCTATGCCCGACATCGGGGACTCAAAACCTTCTGAACTGATGAGCTAGATGCTCACTCTTTTGGGTTTGGAGCCCCAATGTTTTTTGTTCCGCGAACTTTTCCTTAACCAGCTACCAGAACCGGTTCAGACGGCCCTGGCCAATTCTCCAATCACGGACTGTATAGAACTTGCGGCTGAGGCAGACAAGTTTTTTTACTGTTGCGCAGCAGTATTGTGCAGCCACGAGGTGCCCTTCCCCCATGCGGGCGCAGCCCAGCCCTCCTTCTGCAGGCTGGTGTGCATACCGCACCCATTTTGGCGCCAAAGCTCGATGCTGCCGCCCGCCCTGCAGTTTTTCGCCAAAAAAAAAAACTTCACCAAGCCCGCGCCCTTCGGCAAAACTGACTGGGTCTAAAAAAAACGTCCACTTCACCATGGCGGTTGGTTCGGCGGGAAAGCTGCTGTACATCACGGATTCCATGACAGGGCGATGATTTTTGTGCGACACTGGATCCCAGTGCAGTATTCTGCCAGCTTCAAGGCTCGATCTGCAATCCGGCGGGCGTGGTCCACCCCTCGAGGCAGCTAATGGCGCGGATATCCACACGTTCGGAAAACGGACAGTCAATTTAACCTTCAGCGGTCAGAGATTTGTTTGGGACTTTATTGTTGCTAAAGTTTCGCAGGCTATCCTGGGGGCCGATTTTTTCTGCTCCAATGGCTTTCTGGTCGACGTCCAACACTGCCGACTCATAAATGCGTCCACTTTCCACGCACTGCCGTGCCATCGCAGCACCACCATGTCCTGGTCGATTGCCTGTACGCTTGCAGCACAGGACGGGTTTACGCGCCTGCTCGGGGAGTTTCCAGAGCTCACCAGGCCTACTTTTTCGGCAGCAGTCGTGAGGCACGGAGTGGTGCATCACATCACGATGAAGGGACCGCCAGTTTATGCCCGGGCACGTCGGTTGGAACCAGGCAAGCTCGCAGCGGCAAAAGCCGAGTTTCGCACCATGGAATGCCTCAGGATCGTCCAACGCTCCAATAGCCCTTGGTCCTCCCCACTGCATATCATCCCCAAACCAGGCCATGGCTGGCGACCTTGCGGGGATTACCAACATCTAAATGAAGCCACTACACCGGACAGGTATCCAATACCTCATATCCAGGACTTTTCAGCCCATCTGGCTGGCAACTCCGTTTTCTCCAAGGTGGATCTCGTCCACGGTTATCCCCAAGTCCCGGTACACCCGCAAGATGTCCCCAAAACGGCGGTCATCACACCGTTCGGACTTTTCGAATTCCTCCGAATGCCTTTCGGGTTGAAAAACGCAGCGCAGGCCTTCCAATGGCTCATGGACTCTGTGTTACGAGATTTGCCCTTTCTTTTTGTTTACTTGGATGACATTCTCATCGCCAGTAGAGATTCGCAGGAACACCTACAGCATTTGCGCACACTTTTTGCCCGTCTCAGCCAGCACGGCCTCATCATCAACCCCACCAAATGCCAGTTTGGATTATCCAGCATCGATTTCCTGGGACACAAGATCACTTCGGACGGCGCCATCCCACTAGCTACCAAGGTAGAAGCAGTTACAACATTCCCACGGCCTCACACAGTCAAATCCCTGCAGGAGTTTCTGGGGATGGTGAATTTCTATCACCGGTTCGTCCCCAAGACAGCCCACTTGATGCAGCCGCTGTACGAAGCGCTCAAAGGGAAGTCGGGAAAGGACGCTATCACTTGGACGCCGCTGATGGACCAGGCGTTCCTTAACACCAAGGCGGCGTTGGCAGACACAACCATGCTTGCTCACCCGTTACCGGGCGCGACCATCGCCCTCACTACAGATGCCTCCGATTATGCTATCGGGGCGGTTCAAGAGCAATGGGTCGACGGTGCGTGGCAGCCGTTAGCATTCTTCAGCCGCCAGCTTCGCAAGAACGAGCAAAAATATAGCACTTTCGACAGGGAGTTGTTGGCCCTGTTTTTAGCCGTCCGACACTTCCGTTTTCTCCTAGAAGTGCGTCTGTTTACTGCATTCGTGGACCACAAGCCACTTACGTTCGCAATGGCAAAAACGACAGAGCCTTGGTCAGCCCGCCAGCAGCGCCACCTCACCTTTATATCCGAATTTACGACGGATCTAAGGCACGTGTCCGGCAAAGATAATCTCGTGGCCGATTGTCTCTCCCATTCTCCAGTCCAGGCAGTCCACCTGGGTATCGATTTCGTTAGGTTGGCAAAAGAGCAACTGGCAGATCCCGAAGTACAGGCATACCAGACCACGCCTTCCAGTTGACAGGTGGCCGATGTTAAGTTCCAGGCGGCGGGAACCACGCTTTTGTGTGACACATCCATGGGAGTGCCCAGGCCCATCATGCCGTTGGAATGGCGTAAGAAAAATTTCCAGGCCATACATGGTTTATCGCACCCAGGGATGCATGCTTCACAACAGCTAATGTCCCATAAATTTGTCTGGAAAGGAATGCATTTGGACGTCCGGGACTGGACAAACCATTGCGTGGATTGTCAAAAAGCAAAAGTTAATCGCCATGTCAAAGCTCCACTGGCCGAATTTCCGGTGCCAGAACGCCGTTTCGACTACATACACGTGGACCTAGTGGGTCCTCTTCCCGTTTTGCGAGGTTTCACACATCTCCTGACGGTAATGGACCGTACCACCAGGTGGCCAGAGGCGATCCCATTGAGTGCTACTGCTGCATCAGACGTCTCCAGGGCGTTTGTTTCATCGTGGGTAGCTCGGTTCAGGGTACCATCCGACATCTCCTCTGACAGAGGCCCACAATTCACGTCAGAGTTGTGGACAGCAGTCGTGCAAGGTTTGGGTGCCAAGCTGCACCGCACCACCGCATACCATCTGCAAGCGAATGGCCTGTGCGAGCGGTTCCATCGGTCGCTCAAGGCGTCACTCCGGGCCAGCTTGCGTGGTTCCAACTGGGTGGACAGGCTCCCCTGGGTGTTACTAGGCCTTTGAACAGCCCCCAAGGATGATCTCCAGTCTTCATCGGCCGAGTTCGTCTACGGCCAGCCACTTCGGGTACCAGGTGACTTTATCCCTTCACACACGGAACCGTGATCTGCGGCTCAGCAGCTCCTCCAGCATCAGGAGGTGGCCAAGAATTTCCTGACTATTCCAACCTCGAATCACAACCTACAGAGGCCTCACGTCCCGGCAGAGCTCATGAGCTCTGAGTATGTTTTTATTCGGCAGGACGCTCACAGAGGCCTGTTAAAACCACTTTATGCTGGACCGTTTCGTGTCATCTCATCGGGTGAAAAAATTTTCACGGTGGACGTCGGTGGCAAACCAGATACCATCTCTATCGACCGACTTAAACCGGCCCATCTCGATCAGAGTGAACCAGCCGTTGCTGCTCAACCGCCTCGCCGTGGTCGACCTCCGTTGACCGTCGGACCAGCTCACCACCAGCCCACCAGTGAACCGCCTGCATCGGTTTCCACGTCGCCTACACTAGCACCTCTCGTTCCTTCCATGCCTGTCGTGCCGCTCCAGGCGCAGCCAAGAACCGACTCGTCCTTCAACGCTCCATTCCCGCTGCCTGAGTTTCGCCGTCGCTCGACCAGGCTTATCAAGCCTCCTGTTCATTTGACACTGTCTGTTAAAGAGCATTCTGGGGGGGCGCCTGTGGCGGAGCCACTAAGAGACTCAAAACATTTGAGAATAATCTCTTTAACTGCATTGTAGTGCAGCCACATACTGCACCTTTAAACTGTTTGTTAACTATACTGTATGTACCTTCCTATACTCTGCGTGATGACGTCATGACGCTGATCACGTGACCGCCAGTGGCGTGAAGAACGCGATGACGTCATGACGTCGCTTTCCAGAACCTTCCAGCAGTCTTCGAGTGCCTCACAGCCTGAACAGACCTGTATGCATCTTCTCCTGTAGTTTACTAGTTAACTTCGTTGTTATTAAACTTTGTGGTTTTGATTTACTGAGTCGAACTGCAATTATTCAGATAGGAACTACAAACAATAAAGGTAAATGTACTTCACGTGTATCTTTACTTAACAAACATCGCCCACCATTCAGTAACCAAGGAAGGAAAGTATTCACAACAACTCTGATTTTTGGCTTACCATTTTACCAACAAATGAACAAAGTACACAATGATATGCCCCACAACTATGCTGAGATCACTTGCCCAACGTGAGTTGATTACTCATTTACCAATCAGAAATGCAATTAGCCACATCTAGTTGCCAAGTAGCCACATGTGGGTAGTGGCAAATGTATTGGACAACACTGACTTAGTGAACAGAGTACATACCATTGTACTCATTAGTTAGCCTCTTTTACACTTAGACTGTTTATGGTCCTTAACACCAATACTTGTATAAAATCTTGCTGTGCTTTAACTTGCTATTATTGTCACACTGCCATATAGCTGTAGAATTTCTGGAGTCTAATCCTTCCTGAGTCTAAAACCAGCTTGTTTAACCCCATAATTGTTTAGGGGACTCACTGTTGTTGTCACACTAACAGCGATCAATGCAGCTTTGGTAATTTTAGTGCAGCTCTGAATTGTAATGTCTTGACTAAATAGCTGTATTGCTTTAATCGCTGTACTAAATTGTGATAGTGGGTTTACTATGATTTGCAGAGACCTGGGACCTTCTCCCAAACAGCACCTGTATTCTCAGGCCCAGTCCAAGGATGGGTTAACGAGTCATGTCTATTGAGTGTTAATGTTACTGATTTGTAGTGCAGCCACTGAGTTTAGTACTAAAATAAAAACAGAAAATGCTGGAAATACTCAGCAGGTCAGGCAGCATCTGTGGAGTGAGAAACAAAGTTAACGTTTCAGGTCGATGACCCTTCGTCAGAACTGGAAAAAGCTGGAGATGGAACAGGTTTTTAAGCAAGTGGAAAGGGGGGAGGGGAGTACAGAACAAAAGGGAAGATCTGTAATAGGATGGAAGGCAGGAGAGATTAAGAGACATTAAGAGAGATTAAGAGATGGTGCAAGGCAAAAAGAGATAGTAATGGGACAAGTTAAGAAACAAAAGATGGCTCTAGATGAAGTGTAAAAGGCACTGGCAGAATGAAAGGCAGCTGCCATGTGAGAGAGAGAAAAAATAAAATAAATGAAAGAGTTTAGTACTATATCATTTGATACCTTGACCTGAAGATAGACATGAGTAAGCCTGATCACTTGCTTGGATAATTGAGATCATATAAAACAGAAATAATAAAATGTTGCATGGATTTTGAATTTTAATTCTTCTGATAGCCAGGTATATGATATCCAAACTTATAACTAATTTTGCTTATCTAGTACTGGGTTAAGGTATTACAGACAGAAATGCTGTTCAACATGGGGTCCACTGATTCGTCCATGGGTGGGGGGGGCGGGTGATCAGCAGGCGTTTCCTTGCCCTTATTTGACCTGAAACTATGGTCGGGATTTTGCCTACCTGGTTGGGTCCGGTGCGGGTGGTGTCCGTGGCGGGTCACAACCGCACTGCTGACTCCATCCCGCTGTAGAAAATGAACTTACCTTAATGGAGCCTATTAAAACCACCCAACGCATTACTCGGCCCAATGAGATGGAACGGGTCTGATGACATTATTCATGATGCATTTTCAGCCAGGATCTTTAAAGCGACCATGGCCACATAACATTTGAAGTTTAATCTGACATAGTGCTGTCAGTGCACTACAGCATTGGAGTGCTGCAAACATTAACAATGACTGCACAATGGCAGAGGGCTGCAGCCAGGTTCTCCGATGACTCCCTCCATATGATTATGGAGGGAGTCAGAGCACTGAGGAATGTCCTCTTCCCTTCCAATGGGCGGAAGAAACCTCCTCAGGAGACCAAGACAGCCTGGTTGCGGATTGCAGAGGAGGTCACAAGCAGGGATGTGGTTAGGAGGACCTGGGTGCAGTGGCGCAACTGTTTCAATGCTCTCATTAGATCAGGAAAGGTGAGTACAAAGCCACACTCAACCTCATCCTGCTGTGCCTCTCATCACATCCCCATCACTCTGCCTTCCCTACCCTACTCCTGCACATCCTTACTCACACCAACTTACCTTGCACCTCCACCCATCCCTCTATCTACATTATCACATCTCCATCTCACTAGCCACCCCTCACACTCACCCTCATCCTAGTGCAATAATACCAATTAACACACAATCCAATGTTTATGTAAAGTTTCTGTTAATTACACATAGGATTACATGGATATACAGCACAGAAACAGGCCATTTGGCCCAACCAGTCTATGCCAGCATTTATGCTCCACTCGAGCCTCCTCTTGTCTTTCCTCATCTAAATCTACCAGCATTACCCTCTATTCCCTTCTCCCTCATATGCTTATCTAACCGTCCCTTCAATGCATCTATACTATTCGCTTCAACCACTCCCTGTGGTAGCGAGTTCCATATTCTCACCACTCTTTGGGTAAAGAAGTTTCTTCTGAATTCCCTATTTGATTTTTTGGTGACTTTTTAATATTGATGGCCTCTAGTTTTGCTCTTCCCCACAAGTGGAAACACTCTCTCTGTATCTACTCTATCAAAACCTTTTATAATTTTAAAAACCTCTATTAGGTCACCCCTCAGCCTTCTCTTTTCAAAAGAAAAGAGACCCAGCCTGTTCATCCTTTCCTGATAGGTGTACCCTCGCATTTCTGGTATCATCCTTGTAAGTCTTCTCTGCACCCTCTCCAGTGTCTCTATATCCTTTTTATAATATGGCGACCATAATTGCACACGGTACTCCAAGTGTGGTTAAACAAGGTTCGATACAAGTTTAGCATAACTTGACTACTTTTCAATTCTATCCCTCTAGAAATAAACCCTAGTGCTTGGTTTGCTTTTTTTATGGCCTTGCTAACCTGTGTCGATACTTTTAATGATTTGTGTATTTGTACTCCTAGATCTCTTTGTTCCTCTACCCCATTTAGATTCTTATTTTCCAAGTATTATGTGACATTCTTATTTTTCTTACCAAAATTTCTTACCTCACATTTATCTGTGTTGAATTTCATTTGCCAATTATATGCCCATTCTGCAAGTTTATTAATGTCTTCTTGTAATTTGTTGCAATAGTACTCAGTGACATGAATCAGTCATTCATGAAAGAAAGACTTATGAAATAATACTGAGCAGCCTATGGGTGGCGCTGTCCAGGGAGAGTATACATACTCGGGCACGGGCCCAGCTTGCGCAGGACATTCTTAACAGGAACTAGTGAAGGACACAACTAGACCGTCATGTTGTAAAACGGTTGATTAAAGCTTTGTTTAACGCTTAGACCAAGTGCCTAGTAGTTTTCTTACGTCACTCAGTATTAACTATCCCCCCCAATTTGGTTTTGTCCGCAAATTTAGAAATTGTGTTTTTGATTCCAAGGTTTAAATCGTTAATATAAATTGTGAACAATAGTAGCCCCAGCACTTGTGGAACACCACTACCCACCTTCTGCCACTCTGAATAGCTACCCTTTACCCCTACTCTCTGCTCTCTGTCTTGAAGCCAGCTAGCTATCCATTCTGCTACTTGTCCCCTGACTCCGCATTCCCTGACCTTATTCATTAGTCTATTATGTGGTACCTTATCGAAGGCCTTTTGAAAATCTAGATAAATTACATCTACTGCATTGCCTTTGTCTACTCTCTCTACATCTCACAGTGCACAGTTGCATAAGGGAGATCATTGAGACTCTCTATTCCAGGAGAGATAACTTCATTTCATTCCCTCTTGTCAGAGAGAAGTAGGCAGAGCGAGTAAAAGGGTTTGCAAGGATTGCAGCATTCCCCATGGTGCAGGTTGCCATTGACTGCATGCACATCGCTTTGCGTGTGCTGCATGTCAACTCTGCCATGTACCAGAACCAAAAGGGATTCCACTCCCTCAACTTGCAGTGGGTGTGTGACCATAGGCAGCGCATCATAAGGTCAATGCCCGGTATCCTGGCAGCAGTTATGATGCCTTCATTTTGGGGCAGTCTGCTGTGCCAGCTGTATTTCAGCCACAACGGCAAACTAAAGGGTGGCTGCTGGGTGACAAGGGCTATACGCTGACGACATGGCTCATGACTCCGGCTCACAACCCACGCACATGTGCGCAGCATGCATACAATGTGAGCCATGCTGCCATACGAAATGTGATAGAGCAGACCATTGGTGTGCTGAAACAATTTCGCTGCCTGGACCGCTCTGGAGGAGCCCTGCAGTACTCGGCTGAGCAGATCTCAAGATTTGTGGTGTTATGCTGCATGCTGCACAACCTTTCCATCATGAGGCAACAGCCCTTACCACCACCTATCAGGTAAGAAGCTGAGGATCAGGAGCATGAGGAGGAAGAGGAGGAGGAGGAAGAGGAGGATGAGGAAAAGGAAGAGGAAGAAGAGGAAGGGAGGCTGCAACCTCGACAGTCTTTTTCTGCCTGGGCTTTACGTGAAGAACTAATTCAAGTGTGATACCAGTAACCTCAATTCCAATTCCCCATTCCCCATCAGTCCCACACCTTACCTTCCCTCTGTCACTGACCATCACATCGTCCTCTTGCCACAATACAAAAATAAAAGCCAACACAAAATACACATTCCAAACCAAATTCATAAATTAAATCTTGCCATATTACATACAAACTTAAACTAATCACCCTTGTGATTAACTAATTCCCTTAGTGCCTGTGTTCCATATGTCTTTGCCTGTTCTAGTGCTCCTATGCAGTGCTACCCCAATGGCTGCAGCATGGCTGGTGGAAGGCTGTGGACTTTCAGCGGGGGAGACTGCAGATGGCTTTGGAGGATGACCTCAAGCAGCTCTGGGCCTAGAAGCACCAGCTTCAGACTGCCCCATTTTGGCATGGTGGCAGCAATCTGGGCTGGATGGCTAACAGGTAACAGCAAGGGTACTGGCGGAGTGGCAGGGGGTGGCATGATGAACGCTGTCAACCTGAGAGAGGACAGCAGGTTTGTGCTCCATGGAGTAACTATCACTTCGCCTGGGCAGCATTTCAGCAATCCAAGTAATCCTTTGGAGGACAGATTGCTGGACTGCTGTGACACCCTGCAAGCCCCTTTGAACACTGGTATCCACAGGCATAATGCATTCCATGCTGGAAAGAATGGCCTCCAAGCTCTACACAAAGCCCTGTGCCAAGTTGGTGCCAGACTCCTCCATGCTCCCTGACACTGAACGCAGATTTTCTGGCAGGCTTCCCAATGCACTGAGCATTTTGTTACATACACCCATCAACCTTCTGCTGTAGCCTGGCCCATCGAAGTCCTCATCTGAGTCGTGTGCAGCAGAACTCGTGTGCGGCCTCGCCCTTCGGCAAGCAGGCACCTGCGCTATTCCTGCCCCCTGCCCTAGCTGCAGTGTACATGTGGCCGGTGTCTCACCACATGTAGATCCCACCTATATGCTATCCTCTATGATCTGCACAGTGTCAATATCTGAGCTTGTGACTGCGAGTGTGAAATCAAGTAATGGTGTGTTTTCATCATCATTGTCTTCCTGGTGTTCCTCCACTGCCTGGGCAGGTTGCACTTCTTGGTTATCTCAAAGGAAAAAGGGACAAAGACAAGGTTGTGGTGTGGGGAGGGGGGAAAGTAAGAAGTGCATGGTTACACCATCTGCAGCTTGTAAATCAGAAGAAATTGTGGGATGATGGGGAAGTGGGATGTGAGGAGGATTAGCTATTAGGATACTGTCATCTTCAATGGCTTCAGCCCCGCCACTGGCCATGACCTCAGCAATGGCCCTTCCCATTATGGCCAGCACTGTCTCCTCCATGTGGGTTAGAACATGCAAGCGCGCCTCTCCCCCTCCCATTAGTTCCCGCTGCCTCCGGTTGTACGCCACCTTCTCCTGCATGGGAAGTGTGTCAGTGAGTATCATGCAATATGTTTGAATAGCTGGCAGTGTGTGCAGGCTGTGAGATGTGGGTGTGAAGTTTGCAACAGTGCTAAGTGAGTGAGGGTGAGGTGAAGCATATCAATGTTAGGTATGAGTCCTGATTGATAGAGATTGCTGGTAGGTGAGTGATGGGGGAGTGGTGCATTGAACAGTGGCTGAGGCTAATGGTGCAGTTGGTGGGATATGACATTTGAAGATGTACTCACTGACCTGGACCACTCGTGTGAGGTCATTAAGCTTCTTGTGGCACTGCATCCAGGTCATCGGGGCTAAACACCTCGCATTCACCTCCACAGCTATCCGTTCCCACTGCCTTCTCATCGTGTGTCTGGGGGACCCTCCTGCCCCCCTGTGAATACAGGACATCTCTCCTCCTTGCCACCTCCTCCACCAAGACCTCCAGTGCAGCGTCAGAAAATCTTGGTGCACGCGCTCTCCCATGGTCAGCCATTGTTCTAACAGGACTAGACAGACTAGATGCTCTAACAGGACTAGACAGACAGACTAGATGCAGGAAGGATGTTCCCGATGGTCGGGGAGTCCAGAACCAGGGGTCACAGTCTAAGGATAAGGGGTAAGCCATTTAGGACAGAGATGAGGAGGAATTTCTTCACCCAGAGAGAGTGGTGAACCTGTGGAATTCTCTACCACAGGAGGCAGTAGAGGTCAATTCATTAAATATATTCAAGAAAGAGTTGTATATTTTTCTTAAGGCTAAAGGGATCAAGGGATATGGAGAGAAGGCAGGGACAGGGTACTGAATTTGGATGATCAGCCATGATCTCATTGAATGGCGGAGCAGGCTTGAGGGGCCGAATGGCCTACTCCTGCTCCTATCTTCTATGTTTCTATGTTTCTTTGTTGCATAGGACTATTCCGAATGATGTCAGCACCTCCAACAGCCACAGTGTACCTTCCCTTTAAGAGGTGCAGGCTAGCTTTAAGTAGTGCTAGCAAGTAATGATATTGGGCCTCCTGCTGATGCGTGCACCCAATGAACAGCACGGTTAACGCTGGCTGCACGCAGCAATCATTATAATGAGCAGGCAGTTGGATTGGCGTGTTGCCTGAATTATGTTGAATGGGCACGGGGGTAATCTTATAGCGTGAACCCCGTGCCCATTTTCGGGGACTATCCAATTTAGCCCCAGTTGTTTTTTCAACTCTGGAATGGACTTCATAGTTCGATTCCACAACCTGGAAAATCTATGACCAGAAGGGATTGTGGAGCTCATTGAGAAGATAATAGTTGATTGCCTGTTAGCAATCTTTATGGTGGGGCGCGGGCAAGTCGGAGGATCTCTTCGTAGGACTGCTCCTGGGCTTGGCCAAGGTGACCATCCACAGGTCCAGGCAGCTCCTGGTTGTGGGGTCATTTGGCCTGACTGCCTGCCCTTCTTTCGCGGCTATGCCTGTGCCCGGGTGACCCTGGAGAGGGAGCACGTGATATCCGCCGGTACGCTTGAGGCCTTCCATGACCAGTGGGCACCAGAGTGACTGGATTGCATAGTCAACACCAGGAATAACATTATTCTTTAATTTGATAAGTTTCCTTTTGTTTTATTTATAATTTGGAGTTTATTTTTTGTGCCCATTTAAAAAAGGGGGCACATTTGTTAATTTGTTTTCTTTTGATGACACCTGCCGTCCTAATTGGCATTTTTTAAGAGTTAGCAATCTTTATGGTACCTTTAGATTCCACACACAGGACAATTGCAGAAACAACTTTGCTATTATGATAGACCTTCACCACTGGAGTGGAAGTAGGACACCAATATTGGCCCTACCTTGCAGGCTACAATACTTCAACAACATTCCTAGATATCACAAGATACCTTGGAATACCTGAGATATGTCATGTCCAAGGATAACTGCGTT
The DNA here is from genome assembly GCF_052327205.1 of Somniosus microcephalus. Lineage (NCBI taxonomy): Eukaryota > Metazoa > Chordata > Chondrichthyes > Squaliformes > Somniosidae > Somniosus > Somniosus microcephalus. Next base: position 33,039,988 of record NC_141006.1, read on the forward strand.
CCAAACATTGAAAGGAGTGAATTTCTTGATAGAACGCTGTACCACTCTCCGAATCGCTAGAATTTGATCTCACCTTTGACCTCTGCCTCATTAAAGTTAGGGAATGTCAGCATCTCCAGACAGCATTACAGAGCAGAATCCTAGCGCAAAGCTGACGTGTGTGTATGCACGTATAATCCCCACAACCTTGCTCTGAAAAGATTAGCGTTTCTGCTAATGTTGCAAAGCAAATTGCAGACCATCACTGATCTATTAACACCATCGGAAACAATACAACTCACAGATGGATTAACATGTTTGTGCAGTGCTTTGTTTTGCTCAATTGTGTTTCTGCGATGCTGTCGGAACATTGCAGCGTCAGCCATTGCGATATGTTTTCCTGCCACAGAATGAGATGCAGTGGCACATACCAGGCCGCAACCACAGCCAATCCACTTGATAATTCTATAAAGAAATAAAAGCTCCCCACAATTTATAGTCCAGGCGGATTTTTTTTCTCCTTCCAAAGTAAACACTTCCTGTACAGTGCATTGTTGTCCTAAAACTGAATTCCACTCATTGTCAACTGTAATGGTGGCTGAATGTGTAGAGCAATTAGATAGAATTCTTAACTCTTCCTCTGCCAGTGACTCAAAGTTCCCGGCAAAGTCTCCTATAGGATTGGAACAGTTGAAGGTATTATGGAAGGTAGGTTGTAAACTGGCCAATGATTAGCTGTTGCTATATGTCAATTGGTTCCACATCTCTGAGGGTAAAGGGACCATCTCGTCAATTGGTTCCACATCTCTGAGGGTAAAGGGACCATCTCATCAATTGGTTCTGCATCTCTGAGAGTAAAGGGACCATCTAGTATGGCACTGAGCCCTGCAGGCTATAAAGATCCCAGGTTTGATCCATGGTCTGTGCTAAGGTAACTACTGAGGTGCCACAATTGGTCTCAAAGCTCATCAGTTGCAGAGGGGATAAAACTCGGCCAGGGTTCCCGCACCTGATCACTACCCGATGGCCCCTGCTAAAAAGATGGCATATAAGTTTGAGGTCGAGCTCTGCTGTGATGCCTTTTGTGGTTAAGTAGTCTCATGACACTAAGGGGACAATTTTAACCTAATTCGCTGGGCGGGAAACCCACGGGATCGGGTGGAATGGTGGTTTTACACCCCGCCCGATATTAATCCCCAGTGGTCCGCCCAATCTTGTCAGTTTCCCAATGGGGAGGGGGGTTAAAATTGCTCCCGAATTGTCTGGCGTCCTGAAGAATGATCACTTCTGATATCTTGACTCATGCTGGGTTCTAGTTTCATAGGCACTAGCAGCCCTATGGATTTATTCGATAAGCCAGTCTTCATGTGAGAACCCTTTGTGTTGGCAGGCTATAAGACCATGGGTTGTATCACAACCAGGCCTGAACCAGTTCTCACTCAATGCCCACGCACGTGCACCTCCAGCAGAGGTCACTGGATTCTGATCAAGGCAGGAACACTGGCTGTTTCCCACCGCCTCCCTCCCTTTGCCCAGGGACACCGAAGTCAACTGTAGTTGCCCCATTGCCTCTGCTGGTTTTGTATATTTTTAAGCTTTGATTTTATGGAAAAGGAAATAAACACAACGTAACTCTAAACAGCATCTATGATGCAATGATATCATGTCAGCTCTTCATCACCTAACCAACTTCAAGCGCATATCACAGGCCGGCCTCTTCATTACATTTACCCTCCAGTAGAGTTGCAGCCATATATTACCACAGTAACATGGTGGAGAATAAATATTCTATTAGTTCAGTGTATTACTTCAACTTTCACTATTGTGTAATACATTGTGGTGGAGGATCTCTCAAAACACAGCTATCCTTCAGTGGAAGTATATTATAAGGAAACAATGAAAGAACTGAATTAAGTACAGATTGAAGGCTTGAATGTATATCTAAGGTCTGAATAGTTTGGGTGTCTTTGAGTGACTCTTTCCCCTCCAACATCTGGAGATTTATTAATAGTATCACAGCCAATGATGTACACGTGTTGATTACTTGTCATCTAGCTCACTTGCTGCTACATTATTGCGAATGAGTTGCCAAGCAAACTGCTGTTTCCAACTCCAAAGGCTCATATGATTTCTTCATCCTTCTTTTTGCACCTGTGCGTTCTCCACATATTTTATCCAGATGAGTAAATGAAAGGGTTTTATTGGCCAAGCGTTCAAGTCTGCTTCTGAGTCCATCCAACCCACCACTAAAAGGGACTCATTGTGCTGGCTCCAAACAAACAGTAGTAGAGCATGTTATAATATTAAAGGGAATTGCATGTCATTAATGCCTTTCAACTGAATAAATCACTGCACATGTTTGGCATTTTCCAGCAGCATGATTTCAGCATATTTCTAAATCAATTTTGAAATTTAAGATAAAAATTATTGTTAGGTTATAACAATTGCTTAACGGGATAGCACAGTTGTTTGACCGCCTCATTAGAAATGTGGTCCCAACACTATCAGGAGAATTTTTTTTGATTTTCCTTGTGCAAATTTTATGTGCATCTAGGTAAGGCATGTTCATCCTGGGCAATGGCGCTTCTCGGCCTTTTGGCTAAGATCAAAGTTTAGTATCTGTTCTTTCTTGGCCTTTTGGCTAAGATCAAGTGTAGTATCACACCCCAGTAATGGGGTGGTGATGGTCCCCCCCCAGCTATGGGGCGGCGTAAAAGAAAAAAAAACCTTAATTAAGGGGCGGGGAAAAAGAATGGAGCTCTTGGGGACCCACTGTTAGTATTAAGTACTCCCAGTTCAGGTAGAGCATAGGTGCCTTGAAAAGCTTCTTCTACTCTCCCCCAACACTTTGGGCGCGATCTTGCCAGCCCTGGGGAGGCAGGTATGGAGGCGGGACTGCCGGGAAAATGGCAGAATTTGGGGGCGGGTGCCCAACCCGCCTCCATGCCATCTTCCCAGGAGGCGGGTAGCCATCCCGCGCCGGGTCCGGTCTCCTTGGAGGCGGGAAGGGATTAAAGCCTATTAACTGCCTGTTAACAGGTAGTTATCAGGCAGAAAATAGGATTATCCCCTTTTTGCCCTCACAAGTGTGGGCTTCCTGAAGGCTCCAAAACCCGCCAGCTCAGCTCAGCGAGTAGTGGGTCTGCAAGGGTGGGGGGTGGAAAAGTGCGCTGTGAAGGTAAGTGATGGGTGCAAGTGTGGAGAGGTGATTATCTGAGGTAAGTGCAAAGTGTTAGAAAAAGTGTACTTTGTAAGATTTGCAAAATTCCCACATTTCCCCCAAAGGTTATTAATAAAAAGGGACCCTGCATGGACATTTTAAAAAGGGTACCCAAAAGATGGCGTCCGCACCTCGTGACCAAAAGCCTGCAAGATTTTAAAAGCTTGGACTCTGTGGCAGCACAAGTAGCTTTTGGGGAAATCGAAACTTAAAATGCAGTTTCTGTGAAAAAGGGCTTTGTATTTTGAAAAGCAGACAGCAAACATTGAATATGCATTGAGCCAGATTGTAGACAGATCAAAACCAGTTAGGCCTATACTTGAGGCCATCAAGTTGTCTGCATAAATAATCGGAAACATCTTAAGGAAGCCATCGAGGCTGGACAGGCCGATTAGGATGCATTAATAACAATACAGCTCGGACATCAGGCCATTAGGTGCGATAAACGGCCATCTAAAAACAGTTAGTTTTAGATTGCTGCAATCATTTAAACCAGCCCGCCAAAATTGGAACAATGAATTAACCTGATTTGGCGCGCAGATAAGTGGGCTTCGTACGGAGTATAACTGCAGGCCCCGGGTAGCAATCTCTCTCTTGCTCTCTTGCTCTTGCCCTTGTCCCTGCTCTCGTGGCTCCGGCCTCTTGGGCTGCCGCTCGTACTCGTGCCCTGGCCTCGTGGCGGGTTCTCTCCTCGCTCCCCATGGCAGAGTTTCAGTAACTAAGGACACCATACCAATTGCAGGGGAGGAAAACGAGACCCAAGTCCATAGCCATCCAGGATACCCAGGCCGCAAATAAGGGCGAGACGAAAGTGAGTAGGCAGTCCAGGACTTGTATAGTAACCAAACGAGACGAGACAAAAGGAGACGAAGAAGACGGTAACAACTCGATAAGAGCAGAGCAGGGCGGTGAAAAACGTATTGATGAGGCCAAGCGTCTAGTTATAAGCTGATGCTTGGTGAGATGAACATTCCTGTTGAGCACTGCGAAAATGCAGGTGTCCACACCACAATGAATATACTGGCATTTTAACGCTTGGGTAGGAAAATCTAGGCAGTTAAGACTGCCAACTGCCCTATAGGCACAACGTTTCCACCGACGACTGCCTGAGGGAGAAGAAGAGGAGAACCTATCGCGATGAGACGATGACGGCAGCGGAGGGGAAGAAGGTGTGTCGCAGCAGCAGCTCCGGCACCGCACCCCTGAAGACCACGTGGCGACGGGGTACCTAAGAGGACAGAGAACCAAACCTCAAAACCTGCACTCGTTAACAGTTGGCTTTTGCTTTGGATTGGTGAGCATGAATTCTGGCCCCTCATAGCTTAATCTAGTTAGATATAGGGGGTGGGATAAGGATAAGGGGATTGTTAATATAGTTTGTTTTCCCTCGATGTGCTGTGTGTTCCCCATTCCCTGTATAAGTATATTATTTTGTATTTGCCTGTATTTTATGCTAGTAATTTCTCGTAAGACTGTGTTAATTTCTGTTTTAATAAAATCTTGGTTTTCTTACACCCAAACCACTTGTCTACTCGAGTTTTTCTCTATCGCCGCCTGTACCTAAGTCCGGTGTCTAGAACCCAGTGGCGTGGGAGCGATTCGAACCGTTCACAAACAGTCAGGGGCATAACTGACTGGGCGCACGTGCCACACCCGCCACCCCCTACAACTTACCTTTGTTTCTTCCTGCAAGCTTCAATCGGTGGGTATGCGGAGAGTCTCACACCTCCATGGTAGACATGACAGATGGCCGTTGCATTCTCCAATGCAACAACCATCTAATTTCTGCAAAAGAAAGATGTTTGATGAGGTCTTTAATTCAAAATTTTTTGACAGATGCAACGTCATACTCTGCAATCGGCTTTCCCTACAAGGTCAATCAAGGGAAAATAGCGTGGGTTGGCCAGAAGTTGTTGGAGGCGGGACTGAAACCTGACAATTGGGAGTCCCGCCTCCAAAAGCTCCCCATTGGCAAAATCACCCCCTTTGCCTCAAACACACCCTCAGAAGAGCACCCCCTACTGTACCATTGTGGTATGTTTCCATTTCCCACAAAAGCCACCCTGTGGCCTTTCTGAGTGAGATTCCCGTTTTTTTTTTGTCAAATTAGGGGCCATTTCTCACAAGGAACTTGATTGAGAATGCCTACACATATTTGCCTTACAGCCAGTAAACATATGAGACTCGTATTTCAGCAATTTGAGTTAGATTTGACTGTAAGTTCCAGAGGTGAAAAGCCAGCGTTTAACAACTCAAAACCCTATTTTTAATAAATGAACTACTGTAATTAAAACTTTAAAATATATTCTTCTGGCAGCGCCTCTATCTGAAACCAGCAAAGTTTTAGTCATTTTAATAATGATGCGTAACTCCTCTAAATATGGAACCATACAGATCTTGTTATAGATAGGAAAATAAACATCAGCATATTCTGTGTTTAAATGGAAAGAAAATAGCAATGATGAATCTACCAATTGACTGGACTGTGCATCAAGCAACTTTTAGTGCTAGTTCAGTAGATTCCAGATACTAACTTCTTTAACAGTGAAATAAAACATTTTTTTTTTAGTCAGTGTTAACAATTTTTGGTGAGAACTACTCTATTCTGTACAATGATTTGGAGGACATTGAATGCTTTACTGAATAACAACACTGTACTTGAAGTTGTAGGTGCTCATGCCAGCCCATAATGATGGGATGAAAGTCTTTCATCTCTGACAGCTGTTTTTTCTTAAGTTGATATTAAAGAAAGAAAGACTTGCATTTCTATAGCATCTTTCATGACCTTACGATGTCCCAAAGCGCTTTACAGCCAATGAAATACTTTTGAAGTGTAGTCACTGTTGTAATGTAGGAAACGTGGCAGCCAATTTTGCACACAGCAAGGTCCCACAAACAGCAATGTGATAATGACCAGATCATCTGTTTTAGTGATGTTAGTTGAGGGATAAATATTGACCAGGACTCTTGGGAGAACTCCCCTGCTTTTCTTTAAAATAGTGCCGTGGGATCTTCTACATCCACCTGAGAGGGCAGATGGGTTTAACGTCTCACCCAAAGGACAGTAGCTCTGACAGTGCGGCACTCCCTCAGTACTGTGGCAGTACTGTATAAAAATAGTTTTACCCTGAAGCCAACTCATTTTGTCCCTGAGCTAAAAATGCTCCCATTGTATTTCTTGGATCAGTATGAAGAAGTGCTCCTTACCCCCAACAATTTTTATATGTTATTAAGAAATTGAATAAAATGATAGTTTATGGGGATATGGCATTTTAACACCTGCAGTAAAACCCAGTGCATGCATTGTGCCAGTGTATTCTGTACTGTTTCTGCTCAAAATTGAATGGATGAATACATAGGGTAAAAAAGGAGCCTTATTCAAGGCTCAAAATGGTGACAGCAGATTTCAGCCTTTGGTAAGTGTTGGAGTGGGGGTGGGTAGGAGGAGAGAATCGCTAGACAAGGTCAAAAGGATGGACAGCACAATGTGGAGACATGACATGGAGTCTGTGAGCAACTGGTGGAGGAGTGTTACCGCCCACCTCTATTTGTTGAATGATGAGGTGGACATTATGTTGCATAAGATGAATCGCGGAGGGCATTATATGTTCTGACTGGCATTATAGAGCACCCTCCCTAGAGTACGCCAACCCAGCGTGCCTGGCAGGAGGCGGCAAGAAGACTGAATGCTGTCTACCTTATTTGCAGTACCGAGAAACAGATCCAAAAGAAGGCAGAACACGTTACGGAAAGTGGCAAGGTAAAACTAACCAACATTGTCAAGTAGAGGGCACATGCCACAAAAGTGTAACCAGTCAACCTGTTCAACGTTTACTGCTTGCTCATGCCAACACTTCACAACAGCTCCTTCATTGCCTCTCATGGATATCAGCAGGACACACAGGCAAGATGCAATGTACAATTGAAAGCCTTGCTATGCTTGGATCTTCCAAGGGCTTCAGGTTGAACACTTGTCAGCAAGCAGCGGCCCCCTCTGCACTTTGGGAACTGCACCAATGTGGTAGCTTTGGGCATGCATGTTATGGTGTTCAGTGGGAAAAGAGTTAAAAGTGCTGGTCATACTGACCAAGAGATCAGTCACCTTTTTGATGGACATGTGGGTTGTACAGTACCTGATATTGCAGGGCTATCTGGGAATGAGCCATAGGAATAATGATTGTGGTCCATGGTGATCTTGCCAACCATTGGGCTCGATTTTCCAAGCCCCAAGGAGGCGGGCATGGAGGTGGGACAGCACATAAAATCAGAGAAAGTGGGGGCAAATGGCAAACCCGCCCCCATCCCGCCTCCGTGCCCTTTTGCCAGGAGGCGGGAAGATGTGCAGCTTCAGGTCCCGTCTCCTGGAGGCGGGAAAGGCTTTTAATCCTTTTAACTGCCTGTTAACAGATAGTTAACAGGCAGAGAAAAGGGGATTAATGCCATTTTACCTTCACAGCTGAAGGCTTCCCGGCCTCGGAGAACCCCGCCGGGTTGGAGGAGACTTGGAGGAGGTCTGCGGTGGTCGGAGGCACCTGGAAGTAAGGTGTAGAGGTGAGTGATGGGTGCAAGTGTGGAGTGGTAAGTATGCAAGGTGAATGATAAGTTTAAAAAAGTGTTCACTTACCTTTTTTTACTTCTATAGCCTTTAGCCGTGCCTGATCGGGAGAGCGGACATCCACCTTGTCAATTTCAGGTAATGGCTGATGGACCCTCCGATCCATCAGACATCTGAAATTTACTTTTTGACAATGTTTTTCAGTTCTCACCACAAAAACGAAACTAACTCAAGAGAATGTCAGTGTTTGACAGCTTCACAGAGCTGTCAAACGCTGTCATTTCTTCTTTCAAGAAGTCTTGACAGATGGCACGTCTGATGTTGACGTGATCTGTCAGTGACTTCTTCCCTAATTGGCTTGCTGAGCCCGCAGGGCGGTCTTAACAAGCTCAATCAGGGGAAAATCCCTCTGAATGGTCAGGCGAGGATGGAGGCGGGACATTGACATGACAAGCAGCAGTCCCGCCTCCAAGTCGCTTCCATTGACAAAATCCAGCCCATTAAGTAGCTCTGAATTGTTAAAGGACCTCTGCCACTCAAATGAAAATGGCCCCAATTCCTGTTGTCTCCACCTCTGTAATGGGTTCAGCTCTCAGCACCACCTTCTAAAACTATGTTCAGCCAATTATTTTTGTGTTTCAGTTAAAATATGGGCAAGAGCTGAAAATACACAATAAAATCTAATTTTACCTCTCAGAATTGCCCCAAGCACCTGCATTAGCGCAGATCCAAACCTGGGGAATACAACCTGGCCTGAAATGTCTTCAATAGCATAACCATTTTTGTGGTGGTTCAAGATTTGCACTGTTGTTGCCTCGCCAATGTGAATATCGTACTCTGAGTGATTTAAGCAGTTATAAATGATCCTATTTGCTACAAATATAAAACATTTCCCTGAGTAAATTGCCTTTTGGACTGCAGCACATTTATTTATACAGCCTGCCCTTAAACATGTCAAGTAATGTGGGAAATGAATCACAAACTTAACTGGAGTACAATGGGTTTAACTGCAAGATGTCTTGAGCATTTGTGTTTTTAAAAGAAAACGTTGCTGTCGCCTTAGTTTTGTAGGTAATGAAATATGTCACAGGGATTCTTCAAACTGAGTACAAGTGCAAATGTGCTCATTAACCAGAGCAACTTGACATTACGTCACAATGAGAAATTCCATAAAGGACAATGTATATTTTAAGTTCTTGATCCAGTACATTCACTCATACATCACACACTCTAAAGTGTGGTATATTAGTTGTGATTTTATCTTCATGTCTGTGATCTCCAAAAACAGAAGTGCAACTTATCTTGTGATCCAGCTTTACACGAAGTAGTCATGCACTTTTAATATCAACAGAAATTGCTATAAACGTTACCAAGTCTAAAGACATACGTCCATTTTTAATAAAACCCTTGAAAAGAAGACTTCAGATTTTACCATTTTTATTGTATCTGCAGGAGAATGTTGACATCTTGCCAGTACCTTGTGAGCTTATTGGAAGACCTCCTAGGCTTTTTAGACTAGTAACATTTCTTATATCTATCTGGCAATCACTTTTTGTAAGCAGTTTATCAATGTCCTCTGACCCTTATGTATTTTTAAAAAATAAAGCATACATCTTAGCCAGGCATGACATTTAATAAATATTTGGCCAGCCTCACTTATGAAGATAAGAACATGGGAATTTTTAGGATCAGGAAGGGTCCACTTGGCCCATAAACTCGCTGTCCTGTTTGATTGACCGTGACCCAATTCTTCTGTCTTCTTACCATTTCTTCAAATCCTTCTCTCCGAAAGTGCATTTTATTGCTTCTTGAACACATTTAACCCGTCTGCTCCAATACCTCCCTTAATAACTTATTCCACAATTCCATTACCCTTTGTGTAGAAAATTTCAACCTGCTCTTAATTTCTTGATTTTCAATGCCTGTCCATGATATTTGAACCCTTCGGTGCAGGTACAAAACATTTCTTTGTGAGCTCCGTCATTCCATTTCACAATCTTGAATATTTTAATTAAACCACCTCAAAGTCTTCTCTTTTCTAGAAGACCAACTTCCATCATTTTTCCTCATAATTCAAATTTATGATATATGCAGTCATCTTATTGCTCATTTCTGTAACATCTCAAAGATAATCACATCCTTCTTATGGTTAGGTGACCAGAAATATACACAGATGGAGTCTGACCAATGCCTTGTACAGGAGTAATAGACATTTTTAAAAATGCATACTCTGTCCCTGTGCCAATGTACCCTATTTGTCTTTTTTGCTGCTGCTAAAGATTGGGTCAATGGTTTCAAAAATTAGTTCAATTTGGTAGCACTCTTACCCGAGTCAGAAGGTTGTGGGATAAAGTTGCCCCCTAGGACTTGGGCACATGAAACTAGCCTGACAGCCCACTGCTGTACTGAAGAAGTACTGTGTTATCAAAGGTTCTGTCCCTCAGCTAAGATGTTAAACTGAGGTTATGTCTACTTGTCCCTGTGATTCACCTGGATATTAAAGATCCCAGTGCACTATTCAAAGAGCAGAGAATTCCCTCAGTTTCCTGACCAATGTTCCTCCCTCAACCAACATCACCAAACTAGATAAACTGGTCATTTATCTATTTACAGTTTGTGGGACAATTTGGCTGTTGCATTTACCAAAATAACAAGTCATTCCACTTCAAAGTAATTCATTGTATGTGAAGTGCGTTGGGATGTTTCTGAGAGATATGATAAGGCGCTATATAAATACAAGACTTTTTTTATTTAAGTGCTAGATATTCTACAAATGATGGTATGTGGTGCTGTACATTGGATCGCACATGCATGGTATAACTAAAGCTTTCATTTCCCATATCACTAGGCTAACAATGCAATATTAGAAGGAATGCTATTGTAAGGCCATCATGACAAGCTTCTTTATGGGCAAGACTTGTAGGAGAAAAACAGTGAGATTTCATCGTCTCAGAAAAAAGATGAAAACAGTGAGTTAGTTTTCTTACAGGGCTTGACAGGGTAGATGTAGGGAGGATGTTTCCCCTGGCTGGGGAGTCTGGAACAGCCTCAGAATAAGGGGTCGGCCATTTAGGTCTGAGATGAGGAAAACTTTCTTCACTCAGAGGGTGGTGAATCTTTGGAATTCTGTACCTCAGGGGGCTGTGGAAAAAGACACAGCAACACCAGTAATGTATAGTATGATGTACCGACACACATTAACAAGAGGGAGAGATGACTGCAAAACTATTGTTAGCCTAATATCACCTTTCACAGTGTCTGGCAGATCTTGCAGTCATTCACTCTGCCTTAGAAAAATTTCTAGTTCAATTATTGTGAGTTAGGAATGAATCTATATGTATTTCTAACTGCCTATTTTGAACTGTGCTATAAACCAGTCCTATATCTGGAATATATATGTTCTGGTTCACTGCAGGATTTTTTCTTATGCCTCGTTGCTTACCTCAACTAACTGAGAGCCTCTACACAACGTAATTCATGGTCCATCTTTGAGCATCTAGTGTGAAGCAGGAAGCTTTCAATAAAAAATGTTGAAAGATGTCACCATGAAACAAGGCCAAACCGTCACCATTGACTTGTTTTGCAAACACAACCAACTTAATTTTCACTTGTGAAATCACTGGTTGGTGCCAGAGCCTTGTTAGAACTGCTCGTGATGCTATTCTACTGTGCGGTTTAATTTTTTAATTGTTTATTTTTTTGAGGTTATGAAATCTGATGCGATCTGACATTCTTCTAAAATTGATGACATCCCTTTGCACGCTTTGGATCAGAATCAGGCTGCCTTCAAGATGTTTACTTGCAGAAAAATGACCTTTCTAACAGAAAATGGCATTCCATGAAAATCAAATTATGAATGTCCTGATGGTATCCAGTGTCATATTTCATTCTAAGATCAGTATCTGCCAACTGAAGTGATTTAATTTAATATTTTAATAATTCTGTCATCGTCTTGAGACATCTTCCTGGTTGCCCAATTTGTTGATATTTTTGTTGATGATATCATTCCAGCAAAGCAGAAAGATGCCGCACTGAATTAAATTTCTAGTTTCCAAACCTTACCTACCTAAATAAATATGGAACCTCTAATCTGCCATTGCTGGTGAACTCAGTGACCCAGTTGGTATAATGTGCAATCTAATTGTCTGGTGGTACACTGCAATATGCCAATATGTGGCAGGCAGGGGTAGGGCAGGAATTCTTCCGTTCCCGATCCAAGTGGGTTACTAATTTCGGCATGCTATTGATAGAGGTGCAGGGGAGTTATCCCCGGTGTCCTGGCCAATATTTATCCCTCAATCAACATAGCAAAAACAGATTATCTGGTCATCACATTGCTATTTGTGGGACCTTGCTGTGCACAAATTGGTTGCCGTGTTTCCTACATTACAACAGAAACTACATTTCAAAAAGTACTTCATTGGCTGTAAGGCACTTTGGGACATCTGGTGGTTGTGAAAGGTGCTATATAAACGCAAGTCTTTCTTTCTTAAATGGAGGGTCTTCTCCAAAGGTTGAGAGGGTGAGTCTTTCCTAGTCCTATATCCTTTAATGTTTGATTACGAAACAGAGTTGGAAAAGGACTGAAAAACAAGACCCTGGCTATGCTTTCAGCTGAGGATTGATGTATGGATCAGTGAAATCTGCAAAATGTTAAAAAAAAATTATTAGGTGACAAGACAAAAAGCAAATGACCTTACTACTGACAGAAAAATAACATTGTAATGCAGTGCTTCTGCTGACTAAGAATGTAAACACAAGGCAATGATGACCATCACCTGTACAATTGTATTCCAGTAATCTGCACCACATGGATAAAGCACCAACATGGAATACCTCCATAACCAACTTGTCCAACAAATTGTAGCTCATCCATCTATAAATTACAGTAAAAACATATCAGAATGTGGTTAGCATTCCTTCACTTCAGGGACCTGGATTTAAATCCAGGCCTGACTGATGGGAAGTAAGTATTTTCTGACTCTTTGCTGGAAGGCCTCTCTGTGAAATGAGATTGAAAGTCTCGGCCCAGTTCTTAGTAGGTGTGTACCCAAAGCTCAAAATTACCTCTAATTTGGCACAAAGAAATGTCAGAGTCACTCAGAGAGGTGAAGAAGAAGACTTGTATTTGTATGTGGGTTTATCACATAGCTGAAATGACTCAAAGTGCTTTTGGAGTACAGTGACTTTTTTGATAGGCTTGAATTTTAACCTCATCAAGCTGTTATTATGTAGGCCATTGTGCCAACCATTCAGCGCCAACACATTCCACAAATAGCAAGGAGAGGAATGACGAGTTATCTTTTTTTTCTGGTGGTGCTGGTTGAGGGAAAGACGTTGTCCAGGACACCAGGAGGAATCCCTGCTGTTCTTTATGAATAGTGTCATTGCTTGAATTTTCCTCTTTACGCCAGTGTTCTGGAGGAAGGGGATTTTCACCCCATCCCTCCCCTCCACCACAGTCGCAACCCTGACCCATTTTCCTGGGTCAGGGTTCATTACTCATGCACGACAAGCTCCCAATGGGATATCTGCTGTCAAGAGGGAGTCCACCAGTGAACTGAGGAAACTCTGGCGAGGCTGCAGTGAGATCAATTTTAAGCGGGGTAGCAGGGAGAATGCAGCCTGTTATCTTTAACACTCACCTGAACAGGCTGATGAGATCTTAGTTTAACATCTCAGCCAAAGGATGGCACCTTCAATAATGCAGCACCCCCTCAGTACTGCACTGAAATGTCAACAAGGACTCTGTAATGGTGTGGGTCTCAACCTACAACTTTCTGATTCAGGGATATGGGTGCTATCAACTGAGTTAACTGGGTTGGTGTCGGAAGTTCACGTGGAAAAATTCACACTGGTGCAGTGGGCATATTCTTCTGAGGTTAGGAACAAGGCACATTGTTGGGACTGAGTAGAGGGAGCTTGTTTCCATATCGAGAAAATTGCTTTGCATGTAGCGTACCACAGTGAGCTCAGTAATATTCACATTTGAAACAACTGTTTTCTGTAGGATACAAACAGTAGCGACTGTGGCGGTAGACAAAGTGACGGGTGCAATTTTACAGGAGTATAGTATCGTAGGAGCAAATGTTGGCCCTGATTCCAGATCTGAACATTCAGTACATTCTTTTTGCAGATTTCCAAACGTTTCAATAGGATCTAATGCACAAGCCTTTGATGTTATTTTAATCTTTCCATTTGCTTGAATATTTCACTTTGTTTAATGGGAATATCATAAATTGTTCCTAAAAATGAATCTCTAGCACTAAGCAGAGCACGTGTTGTGTTCAAAGGTTCGCATTAAAATGCCATTGCATTATTGTAATGTGGAAGGGTTGAAGGCTTCAAACTGTCTCTTAAATGCTCTTTTAACCTAGTGGGTCCCACCAAGTTTTAATTATACTTCTCCAAATGGCCAGATGACCTTCCACTACTTCATGAATCAGAAACTTATGTTCAAACATTAGTAGTTAGACTGAGAAATCTATATTAGTTCATGTGTGCACATGGAATGAATACCTTTCTCTACATCTCCTTACAACCTTCTGCTACACTATTACAGTCTTCATTTTTAATCGGGCCAGTGTCTGTTTAATTTAGTACTTGTTCATGCCAAAAACTCTGTTCCCCATTTCTTTTGCTACAAAAGTGAGAGAGACATTGAACAAGTTGTACAATGCCAATTTGGTAAAGAATTAATTTCACTGAATAAAATATTAGTAATGCACCCTGGTGGGAAGAAAGAGCATTCAAATTTTGAAGTCAGAAGGTCCAAAATTTGAATGGAAATGCCATACGCCCGCTAAAGAAAGAGCTGTCGCAGCATCACATCGGGTAGTTAACAGGCAGTTTTTTGCCTAATCCCTATGTTTAGCCCTGAAGTGTGGGCTGTGTGACGGCTCTGAACCACGCCAAGTTAGCGAGGTGGACCGTGGGTCTGCAGGGGTTTGAGGGGTCGAGATGTTCGTTGTGCAGGTGAGCGATGGGTGCATGTGTGCAGAGGTAAGTGTGTGAGGGAAGCGTAAAGTGTTTTAATAAGTTTTACTTACCTTTACTTTTTCCTGCAGGCTTCCTTCCTTCAGGTCTCGGGAGTCCCTCAGCTCACCGGCACAGAAAGCAGAATGGCCGCTGAACTGTCAAAAGCTGCAGCCTCTGCTTTCTGGTCTGGAGAGATCTCTAACTGAGTCTGAGTAGAAGGACTCAAGTTAGAAGACAGATTGTCAATGTTTGACAGCTTCACAGAGCTGTCAAACGCTGATTTTTCATCTGTCAAAAGCTCTTGACAGATGAAGTGTCAATCGCTGACGTCACCAGTAACCAGGTGTTCCTTAATTGGCCTGCTGAGCCCACTGGGCGGGCTTAACAAGGTCAATCAAGGGAAAATAGCGTGGGTTGGCCACAAGTCAATGGAGGCGGGACTACAACCCAAAAAGTGGGAGTCTAACCTCCACAAACTCCCCATTGACAAAGTCGAGCCCAGAGAGTACAAAAGCAAGGAAGTTATGCTAAACCTTTATAAATCATAATTAGGCCCCAGCTACAGTATTGTGGGCACCACACTTTAGGAAGGATATCAAGGTCTTGGAGAGACTGCAGAGGAGATTTACCAGAATGGTACCAGTGACTTCAGTTACGTGGAGAGACTAGAGAAGTTGGGGATGTTCTCCTTACAGCAGGGAAGGTTAAGGTGAAATTTTATAGAGGTGTTCAAAATCGTGAATGGTTTTGATAGAGTAAATAAGGAGAAATTGTTTCCACTGGCAGATGGGTCGGTAACCAGAGGACACAGCTTCAAGGGGGGAAAAATTGGGTTGATTTGCACCTCTCATTAGCACCTCCGGGGGCACTAATGAGGGGCGCAAATCCCCTAGCACCCAAGCACGGCGCCACTAATGCCTCCCGCAAAATTCAAAGGGAGGTTAGCGGCGGCGGTAGCTGGTAGCACCCCACGGTGCCGCGCTGCTGGCGATGACATCATCACCATGCGCAGTGCCCCGCTCGCACCCCGGCTGCAAACTTGGGTTGCGCCCCCTGACCTATCGCCAGATGATATGTCGGACAGGGTCAGGGTGGCGTTTTTGCAGCCACGGCAGCGTTACTTAAAGGGCAGGTGTCGGGCAGCCATTTTTTTGGCCGACTGCCAGCACCTGCCCCCTTCCCCTTTCTTCTTCGGGGTGCCGGCCGCAATCGCTCAGCCTGGCACTCGTCAGTGCAGGGCTGTTTTCCCGGCACCACACTCCCCGGTGGTCCAGCAGGGCCCCGGTGCATGCAGAGCTAGGCCCCTCCCCTTTAATTAGGGGTGGAGGTCTGCAATGATGCGGCGCTACGTGCCGATGCATGTGGCGCTGTTGCACATAGCACTGCGATATTCAGTTGCAGCGGCCCAAGAAGGAGGTGGCGTGCTTCCCGTAGCGCCCCACCTCCAGCTTGGGCCACTACAGCTGAATTACACGCGGAGGGGCGCAAATCTTTCCAGGATGCTAAAATTAGTGCCCCAGCGATGTTAGAGCCCCAAAAGGGGCGACACCAAATTTCCCCCCCAAGGTATTTGGAAAAAGAACCAGAGGTGAGATGAGGAGAAACCTTTTTACACAGCGAGTTGTTATGATCTGGAATGGGTGGTGGAAGCAGATTCAATAATAATTTTCAGAAGGTGGCATAGTGGTTAGCACTGTTGCCTCACAGCGCCAGAGACCCGGGTTCGAATCCGGCCTTCGGGTGACTGTCTGTGTGGAGTTTGCACATTCTCCCCGTGTTTGCGTGGGTTTCCTCCGGGTGCTCCGGTTTCCTCCCACAGTCCAAAGATGTGCGGGTTAGGTTGATTGGCTATGATAAATTGACCCTTAGTGTTAGGGGGATTAAATACGTGGGGTTACGGGGATAGGGTGGGATATGTGTTGGTGTAGGGGTTATGGGGATCGGGTGGGACATGTGTCGGTGCAGGCTCGATGGGCCGAAATGGCCTCTATCTGCACTGTGGGGTTTCTGTGTGAAGAGATTTGGATAAATACTTGAAGGGGAAACATTTACAGGGCTATGGGCCAAGGGTAGGGGAGTGGGAATAATTGAATAGCTCTTTCAAAGAGCCAGGACAGGCATAATGGGCCGAATGGCCTCCTTCTGTGCTGTTTCATTCCATGATTCTATGGTTCTAGTATAAGACAAGCGATTGGATTCAGACTACTCCAAAAATGATTAGTTTGCACATTCACCCATTTCATCTTGGGAATGTACACCTTCAGGAGAACATCAGAATACAGCATGTTATGTCAGTCGGAGATTGGCTTTATTGGGTTAATAAACAAGGAAAATTAATTGTAACCAAAGGTCAACAAGTATATAATCTTCTTCAAAAATCTTACTGTTTTAATTAATGTTTTAATGAAAGGGAAGATTGGGAACATTGATGAATAATACAGGGAAATTAGTGGGAAATGTTATTTGGTGACTACCATTATTCTTGGCACTGATTAAGAGTGGGAATCAGGAAGCAAGACATAAAGTAGCAATTAATTATAGATACTGGAAAGCTCCTCTGCCCAATATCAGGACAACAGGGAGGTTAAGAAATGAAAGATTCAGCCCATGCCTTCTTTCTGACAATGA
This sequence comes from Somniosus microcephalus, assembly GCF_052327205.1. Lineage (NCBI taxonomy): Eukaryota > Metazoa > Chordata > Chondrichthyes > Squaliformes > Somniosidae > Somniosus > Somniosus microcephalus. The sequence goes on from NC_141006.1 coordinate 33,057,348, forward strand.
AAAGCAACAGAAAGTAGAGAGAATGAGAGGTTTAGAACCTGACCCTACTGCATGGTAGAATCAATGGACCCATGATAAGGTGAGTTAACTGCTTGTATATGTCCTCTATACTCCCAACAAAACTGGGAGAAGGGGTTACAGATATAACATACCACTACGAATTCTGTTTCATTCTCAAGCTTCTAGACTACCAGGGGTCAGACACACGGCCCAATAATTGCCCAGAAATTTGCATCTCCACGGGTGAATACACATGGGGTACTCACCCGTTGGCCCAATGAAAGTGCCGGTTTCCTGCATGCATTGCGCATGCGCGGGAAACCGGCACTTCTGTTCCCCTGAAAGCAGGGGTTCAGAGGTCGAACGCGTGTGCGGGAGAGGCTGCGCGTGCGCATCGAGCTTCGTTTTTTTTTTACAGGTTTTCCCGGGAAGGTAAGTCTGCAGAATTTAGAAATGTAAAAAGCAGGCATAAGGCCTGCTTTTTACAAGGTAAGTGATGAATTAATTAAAATTAAAACATTTTTTCCACAGGTTTATTATTTTTAAATACTTTAAAGCAAGGTAAGTTTATTTTTAGCACCGTTAGAAAATTTAAAAAAAAATTAAAAAATTTAAATTATTGTTTAAAATAGTTATTTCATTTAATTTATAGTTTATTTTAAAAATGTGATGTTTTTTTTTAATTTATTTGAAGATTTAGTGATGTTTTGTAAGAAGAAAGGGCCCGTAGTATTTCTAAGTTTGACAGCACTTCCTGCCAGACTTATGAATGGAGCATTCCCTGCTCCGATTGGCTGCCCATGGCCCACGTGATCCCAGGGGACGCATCGAACTAACTGCGCCCCTGGGATACGCAAGCACTGCGCGCTGGCAGCTGCACCAGGCCCCAGATCGGAATTCCACGGGGGCCCACAGCTCAACGGCCGGCGCGCAAGGTAAGTGCAGATCGGGGGCTTGCACCCGCGGGAAGCCCCCGACCCGAATTTCTGGGCCAATTGTCTTTAAGGATAGGAAGAGACTGCAGTCCATGTCTCTGTATCAGTAATGAGAGTTCTTGATGCAGGAGTCAAACACATACAAGCTTATTAAGGATTAAATGAACGCACTCACAATCAACACCCCAAAACACACGACGATGCTCTGCTGTACAAAATCACACATTACAATCATTGAGCTCAACCTTTTAAATCATCTCCCAACTCGCATTACAATTTCGCCCCTTCTTATATCCTAACGTCATTACATTTCATGACCTTTATACACTTTGCATCAGCTCGTACCAGTCCTTTATTAAGACGCTCCAGGCTCTAAATACCTATCGTCTGTGCTACCAGGGCCTAGCAGGAGCTGCTGGTGTTTATATTAGGCAAAGCATAAAATGCACCTATTATGGTTATACTGCAGATAAGTTAGTCTCTAAGCTTGTGTGAATTGTAAGAAAGTTCAGATCTAAATATGTTGTTTAACCTCAAAATTGGGCTGTTTGTCATCCCTGTGAAGACTGCCACTGAAAGTTCTGCAGGTTTTTAATCTTAGGGGCTTAATACAAAATGGATTCCTCACTTACACTCGATTCCTTAACAGACATTCGCCAGTCAATCTTTGGATTTTTCCATCCTTTATTTGGGCTCAGGTCACGACCTAGTCCATGCTTTGCTGGTATTTCTGACACTTTGAAACAGGCTAAGTGCAAATGTCACGACGAAACTATGTGGACCTTGGAATCCGGCTAGTGGAACAAGTTCATGTCGTAAAGGTTTTATCAATTGGTAGCATCCATCGTGATAGAGATGAGGAAAATTTTACCCCCGTGCAGCATTTTGTTCTCAAACCTCTGCCATTGACACTCTAATTTGACCTTTTATGAAGTACACAAGAGCAGCCTTGGGAGACTCCCTCCCTCCTGTCTCGGAAGTACTTGGTTCCTCTCTGGTACTTCCCATTGGCAAAGATGAGGACTGTAGAATGTGTAACATTACGAACATAAACTTGCACTCTGCTGCTCCAGGATGCAGTGTCCTGGTGATCCAATAAGCTTTCCATTCGAAGCTATATTTTTTGACCATGAAGTAGTTCTAACTGATTAAAATTCTGTCTTATTCAAACTTCACCACTAATCAATCAGAATCAGTCCAATTTAGATTGCAGCTTTAGGCTATTATCCCAACTGCCACAACTACCTGTTTTTGATTTTGAAAATGTTCTTAAAATGCACCAGAACCCTGCCAAAAGAATACAGAGCTCGGCATGCATTACTGAGTGTAAATCTGTAACTTTGTAGTTACTATATCTCGTGATAAGGAAGGGGGGGGGCATTGTCATTCGAATGAAGGATGTAACCAACCAGTTCCAGGTTTGTATACACAGATGCACGCAATGCAAATAGATGATCTGAGCCCAAGCCAGTTGATGCTAGTTTGAATCAGTCAGTATGAGGTATGAAAGAGGGGTCCACTTATGCTTTTCCCTCCCTCCTACATTTGGGTTGTGAGAGGATAGTGTATTTTTTTAAATTTGTATATGGGATGTGGGCGTTGCTGGCAAGGCCAGCATTTATTGCCCATCCCTAATTGCCCTTGAGAAGGTGGTGGTGAACCACCTTCTTGAACCGCTGCAGTCCATGTGGTGAAGGTACTCCCACCGTGCAGTTAGGGAGGGAGTTCCAGGATTTTGACCCTGCAACGATGAAGGATCGGCGATATACTTCTAAGTCAGGATGGTGTGTGACTTGGAGGGGAACTTGGAGGTGGTGGTGTTCCCATGCGCCTGCTTCCCTTGTCCTTCTAGGTGGAAGAGGTCACGGGTTTGGGAGGTGCTGCTGAAGAAACCTTGGCGAGTTGCTGCAGAGCATTTTGTAGATGGCACCCACTGCAACCACGGTACGCCGGTGGTGGAGGGAGTTAAGGTGGTGGATGGGGTGCCAATTAAATGGGCTGCTTTGTCCTGGATGGAGTCGAGTTTCTTGAATGATGTTGGAGCTGCACTGATCCAGGCAAGTGGAGAGTATTCTTTCACACTCCCGACTTGTGCCTTGTAGATGGTGGAAAGGCTTTGGGGAGTGAAGAGGTGAGACACTCGCCACAGAATACCTAGCCTCTGACCTGCTCTTGTAGCCACAGTATTTATGTGGCTGGTCCAGTTAAGTTTCTGGTCAATGGTGATCCCCAGGATGTTGATGGTGGGGGATTCGGCGATGGTAATGCCGTTGAATGTCAAGGGGAGGTGGTTAGACTTCTCTCTTGAGCTCAAATCATATTGTGAATTCACTATGGTGCTTTTGAGCATTGAGTGTATTACCCGTTGGCTTTAAAGGATGCTGTTCGTGACCAGCGGAATATCTGGAATGTAGACATTCAGCCAGAAAGCCTTCATTTCAATGGCAACTCTTGCTGATGTTTTTTTAAAACCGACCCACCTGAAAAGAAATATGTCTTTCAAAGCCCAAACAAATCAAACTACATCCAGCAACTTTCTGTCACCTTGATTAAAATGTTAAAATGCGAGGAGTCTCATTAAAATGACAGGTGGCGGCACTGTTATCAAAGTTCAGCACACAAAACTCCGGCTGTTTCCAGAACTAGTTGACCAACTCTTTTTGGTTCCACGCATGGGGGCAATCTCCAGACGGAACTCTCAATGCTGAAACAAATGTATCCGAATGCGATTAGAAAGTGATAGCAATGCAAGCGTAGCTTCAGGTTTCCCTGCATCCCATGCACAACAAAATCAAGAAGAAACTGTTGATTTTTTTTTATCAGAACAGACTGAAATATCATTCTAGTATTCCAACCTGCACTCAGTGCTTTTGTGCATTTCAGTCAATGTCTATTGGTGTCCGTCCTGGCCAACATTCTATCCTCAACCAGCAACACCAAAAAAAAACAGATTGACATTCATCTCACTGCTATTTATATTATTTGTTCTTGTGCCCACAATGGCAGCCGTATTTCCCTATATAACAAGAGTTACTGTGCTTCAAGTTAATTCAGAGCGTGTGAAGTAGTTTGAGACATTTTGGAGAGATATTCAAATGTTTCTAGACAACAGCTGAGCTGTGAAGGATACCTGTTAGCAATACAACAATACAAAACATGTGCAACTTCGGGATTTTACTGGCACCCGATTTCTGCCTGATTCTGGCACTATAGATCCACCAATTGTGCTAGGGATGTCTTGTGACAATGCTACTTTCAGGAACACCTTTTCTTGTGCAGATCTTGGCGCTGGTGCTGGGCTGAGAGACAAGTGTCTGTTCATGGACTGCTGCGTGGCACCTGAGGGCTGAATCCTCAGGGTGCCCAGTGTTCTGTGACAGCACAAAGCATCCCTTGCATCAAATGGCTGTCGTCAGTCAGGAAATCATGGAAACTACATGCCCTGATTTTTAATCCGTTCAAATTAATCAGACATTGTTGATACAGCTCTATAGTTACCTGTTTCTTGTTACTAAGCTCTCTATAGAAAATGGAGATTTACTCACAGTGCTTTGAGAGCAGTAGGGAGAGCGTCCATCTGAACAGCACAACTCCTGAATAACGTTTGGTGCCTCGAGACAATCGACTGGTTGGCCTGTTGCTGATCATATAACATCCTCCTATTGAAAGTAGGAGATGTGATTCCTGAAGCTCCTCTGCTCTGCCAGAAAACAGGAAGAACTTCCGTCTCGAGATCTGGAGTTTCTTCAATGTCCCACACTTCTCCTTCTTCATCTACGCCTGATACATTACCTGGACACCCCATTTCTAAATCACTACTCTGAGTGTACGTCTCTGTGCTAAAGTTTGCAGGATGTGATGTGGTGTACCTTTGCATCCCTCAGTTCTGACAGTTTTTTGTGTTAGGAAGAGAAAAGACATTATCAAATACAGCTGCAAAAAACCTCTGGCTCATCCCTAACTTGATGTCATACAGACAAACAGCATGACGGCAGTTCTGGAATCAAGGATAGTAGTGGAGAGGGAAAAACAGCTTACATTAAAAACTTATCCCATGCTTAAGGATAGTGTCATTGATAGACACATTGATAGATGAGGAATAGGAGGGGAGCAAGGATGAAACCTTGAGGCACATCAGAGATGATGATGCAAACGCGAGCAGAAGTCATTGCAGGAGATGTGCTGGCAATATTGGGACAGGTAGGAATTAAACCATGAGACTTTAATGCCATAAAGGTAGATTAATAGAGGCGAGGAGGTGGATGAGATTGGTTTGGCCAATCATGTCAAAGGCCACAGAAAAGTCTAGGAGGATGAAGATGGATGATAGGCCATGCTCCTAGTCATAAGATGTCATTGGTGATATTGACCAGTGCATTCTCAGTGCTTTGGGCAAGGTGGAAGCTAAATTGAAGGGATTCAGACATGGAGTGGTTACAGAGGTGAGCACAGAGTTGGGTGGTGATGGTAAATTCCAGAACTCAAGGAAAAAGAGATCATAAATGGGGCAGTAGTTAAAGAGGACAAAAGGGATTAAATTAAGCTTTTTAAGATGCAGGGTGATTGTTATAAATCTCATCATCAAGAAACTACTTATGAAATAATGCTGGACGGCCAGCTGGTGGCGCCGTCCAAGGAGTATAAATACTCGGGCGTGGGCCCCAGCTTGCCAGGGACATTTTATAAGACAAGGAACTAGTGAAGTACAACTAGACCTCCATGTTCTGAAACAAGTTGATTAAAGCCTTGCTTTATACTCAAACCAAGTGCGTAGTGAGTTTTATTACATCAGTGATCATGACAGTTTGGAAATGGGGGAACAATGCCCGAGGAGAGGGAACAGCTGATGATGTTGGAGAACACTGAGCTAAGGAATAGTTGAGTGGTGAGGAGGTGAGTTGGGAGGAGGTCAAGGAAGCAAGACATAGATCTTGTGGAAGTGAGGGCTGACAGGGAAATGGTGAGAAGCGAGAATGTTGAGGTCAGTTTTGAAGTAGGGAATGAGCTGGAAGCACAGAGTGGCTCGGGATGGTTGAGGTTGCTTATGAGCTAACCTTAGTTTTGGAGACAGGAGCTCTCACAAACTGTGTCTGATGTACGGATGGCAGGTTAGGGGAGGGGGCTTGCAGTGGTAAAAAGGAGGTTGGATTTTCCTTTCTCCTTCAGCTTGAGTAGAGTGACTGGAGCTTTGAAAGTCAGGGGTGGATGGAAATGGAATGGGAAAAGTGAGAGGTGAGGAACCTCAGATAGAGTTTAGCAGCCAATACATGCAGAAATCTGAAGCAAGATATGCAAAGCTACAACAGTTAAGGGAAAGTTCATTTGCAAGGAAACTGAAAAAGGCAAAGTCCAGCAGCTTGACTGATGGCCAAAGAAATAAAGGTCTGGGTCCATATATGGTAAAGGAACAAAAGCAACAATAAGACAACAAAAGATGTCTTATTATCACAGGATACACTGTTCCAATGAAGCTCAACATAAGCTCGAGGAACAGCACCTCATCTTTCGATTAGGCACTTTACAGCCTTCTGGACTCAACATCGAGTTCAACAATTTCAGACCATAACCTCTGCCCCCATCATTTTTTTCTCCCTCTCACAAGGCAGCTGTTGATCATCCTGCCATTGCCATTTACACTTCATCTAGAGTCATCTAACTTGTTTCTTAACTTGTCCCATTACCATCTCCTTTTGCCTTGCACCATCATCCCTTTTGTCTCTTAATCTCTCCTGCCTTCCATCCTATCACAGACCTTCCCTTTTGTTCTTTCTTCCCCTCCCCCCTTTCCCTGCCCCTACACTTGCTTAAAAACCTCTTCCATCTCCAGCTTTTTCCAGTTCTGACGAAGGGTCATCGACCTGAAACGTTAACTTTGTTTCTCTCTCTACAGATGCTGTCTGACCTGCTGAGTATTTCCAGCATTTTCTGTTTTTATTTCTTATTATTACATCTGGATAGAGAGAGCTGAGACTCAAACTCTTCTCAAAATTCAATTTTAAAAATGGTTTAGGTAAGTAACATCAGGAGTGATTGTGATAAGATAACACTGAACAAAGTGCACATAATTACAAAAAATAAATTAAGTCACACCACTTCTTTAAAATAAATCAACCAAGTGGTTACAGGTTTGTTCAGTCACAATGCCCCAGTCCTGAGGCCTTCTCCAAAATGCCTTCGCCTTGCTACCATCACTCTCAAACTCTGCCTTTATGACCCTGCCTTCACCTCCTCCCAATATTTTTTCTTCCTCTATCCTGCTCAGTGTCCAGCTCTTCATGTCGATGACCTCTGGTGCTGACAGTACAAGACATGAGCGAGGTCGGGGGAGGTCACCGTATCATAATAACAATGGCGAGCACCCATGCCACTAGGGGTGAATCTTGGGCACCTGCCAGTTGGAGGAGGCCAGGAGCCACAACGGAGGGTGCTTATTTCGGGGGGTTGTAAAACCTCCCACAAAAAGATGCTGTAAGTATCCCCATTGACCCATTTTATAAGGGCGCTGAAAATTAGCAAATTTTTTTTTTTTTTTAAAAGGAGGGTGTCCCGACCACGACCCAAGCCTGAGCCCAGAGCTGGGCTGCACTTCTGCCAGCCAGTGGGCTGGTATGCCTGCCAATGAATTCTCAGGCCAAGGATGAGGAAACTCCTGGCTTGAGATTCCATACCCCTGGCCATGACCACCCCCACCCCCACCCCCGACTGCCCCACCACCCCATATAAGCTCTGCCCCAAAGAAAAGCCCTCGGAAATGCCCAGAGAAAGCCAGAACCTGGCTCCCACCACACTTCTGCTGAACTTATGCCAGAAGTATCCCAGCAGGGCCATGGTTCTTTAGTCACGTTTTATTCCTGTCAGGAGTGCTACAGAAGTTGTTTAGTAGTAGCATTAATCGATTCTTCTGGTTAACTTTCTCTCGCTCAGCCCCATCCCCTCAGTATGAGATACTGTAAAAAATCTCATCATTTTCTGCTGCTCCACCTCATTTATACAGGCCAATGCCCTTCCACACTCCACTGACCACATCACAACAAGTCTGTGTCACGGAACACATAACAGATTTACACAGGGCTGTGTGACAGACATTTTTCTCTGTATTATCTATTCTTTTAATGGTAACTATGCCTAGGTACGAAGATGTTTAAAATGGAAGTCATACTCTCTATTTTTGATAACATTTCCCCTTTCTTGATGCGAGGACTTCAGGGTTAGTGAATAGACATTTGTTGTCTTGAGCTTGACATTGAAGTTCAAAGGCGGTTGTACCTTTGTTTATGACTTTGTAAACAGTCCCTCATCAAGTTCAGAGTGGTTGTCTTGTGAAATGTTGCAAAGTTATCACTGTGAGTGGCAATGCATAATGGCTTCTTGGGACCAAGCAAATTGGTATGCCTATAAACTATGAGGAGATTTATATTCATCCAGTTGTCAAAAACCAGCAGTTCACACTTGAACTGCCTGGAAGATGGCCCAGATCTGATTACTGCAACCTATGGCCTTGAGTTCAATCAATTCAACTGGCCGTCACACTGCAATTGGCAGAACTGGAAATTTTTCTGTTATTTTGGTTTCAGAAAAAGTTTTGAATTCACAGAGACAGTTGAATACTATAATTGATATTTTATCTGCTGATTTAACTTGCCTCTGTGTTCATTTATTTCTTGTAATAAACCTATTTAGTAGTTTTAGCCTGAATTGCATGGTCTATCAACATGGTGTTCTTCCATCCACCTGGGACATGAAGAGTGGACAACTCATACAATTTTCCATGCATAGCTCAGCAGTACAAGGACTGATTGTTAAGCCAGAGGCATGGTATTCCCAGTAACATCACACATGAGGCTGAGTTATGGTTCATAGAAAGCGCTGAGCTGCCTATGGAAGCTGTTTTTGCAGAGCACAACTAAAGAATGTTGATAGAAAGCCCGAATCATAACAGTAAGTTTCCACATAATAAAGATATTATGTTGCCTTAATTTTTGGAATCTAAGCTGATAAAACCAGCAAGTATCTGATATCAACAAGAAGCATAATGGAACTTGGGAAAAAATAAACTCCAGCAAGTTGGATCCACACAACTAACCCACCCACAGCAGCCGTTGATTAATGTTCCACTAAACTACTTACTCCAGTCATATGTCTGCTGTTTCTACAAAAACAATATTCGAAGTTGCACACTTTATTTTCTTAACCAACTTCATGCCGAAATTCTGGCCGGAATTTTGTCGGCACTCAGAGGGCGGGTTCGGAGGCGGGAAAGCCTGCGGTAGAAGGCCACAGCCAAGGTTTGTTGGGAAACATCGCGGGTGCGCCGGGGGTGGGGTGGGGGTATGGTCAGACTGGCAGTTGTGAGGGAGGAGGAACATGAAACATCGCTGTTTGGTAGTGGGGGTGGTGTGGGTCGGACCAGCTGTCAGGAAGGGGAAAAAAAGAAAGATTTGCATTTATATAGCACCTTTCATGACCACCAGATGTCCCAAAGCGCTTTACAGCCAAAGAAGTACTTTTTGAAGTGTAGTCTCTGTTGTAATGTAGTAAACGTGGCAGCCAATTTGCGCACAGAAAGCTCCCACAAACAGCAATGCGATAATGACCGGATAATCTGACTTTTTTGTGATGTTGATTGAGGGATAAATATTGGCTAGGACACCGGGGATAAGTCCCCTGCTCTTCTTTGAAATAGTGCCAGGGGATCTTTTACGTCCACCTGAGAGAGCAGATGGGGCCTCGGTTTAACATCTCATCCAAAAAACGGCACCTCCAACAGTGCAGCACTCCCTCAGGGAGGGAAGGCTGGGGAGGAGATTGCGGATTTGGAGGGAGAGGATCGGCCAATCGCGGCAGAAGATTCGCTTGAGGGGCCTGGGGGGAAGCACTCCTGCTCCTCCTGGCCCACAAGCAGAGCTGTAACTAGCACTTACCTGCTGGATCCGCCTCCCTTTAGCTGGCGGGTTTTCCGAGCCCTGGGCCAGCGTTAAAAAGCAGGACAAATTAATGTCGGGCAGTGGTTTCTTTGAAAGCAATGTAAAGATTGAAAGCAATTGAATTTATTTTAATAAAAGTCAGTTTTAAATGCTGATTTATCCCAAAATTTCAAATTGAAAAATAGCAGCCCTAAATATTTATAAAACCTTCTCAGAAGCCCTCAGAAGTTCCTCGGAGTCCACATCACGGAAGACCTCTCCTGGTCCCTCAACACCTCCTCTCTGGTGAAGAAGGCCCAGCAGCGCCTATATTTCTTGAGGAGGCTGAAGGGATGTAATCTGTCACCCCCGATCCTCTCTAACTTCTACCGCTGCACTATAGAGAGTATCCTGACAAACTGTATCACGGTATGGTACGGCAGCTGTAGCTCCCATGACCGGAAAGCCCTGCAGCGGGTAGTCAAAACTGCCCAACGCATTACCGGCACCCGGCTACCGACCATAGAACATATATATCAGAAACGCTGCCTACGGAGGGCACGGTCCATCATCAAAGACCCTACCCACCCCAGCCACAGTCTGTTCGCCCTCCTACAATCTGGAAGACGCTACAGATGCATTCGCACCCGTACGACCAGATTTAGGAACAGCTTCTTTCCCAGGGCTGTCATCCTACTGAACTCCACAAATAAACACTAAAGCCTGCACATCTGCTAATGCACTTTATTATGGTCATATTTATGCTAATATATATGTACAAATGTATGTTGAAATGTTTAAGTGTCCTAATCCAAATTGTACACTCTCGGGAGCCGCAAGCCTACATTTCGTTGTACTGCACTTGTGCACTAACAATGACAATAAAAGTTGATTTGATTTGATTTGATTTGATGCCCACTCTGAATTCTTTCGCTGCTAAACATTGTGAAATTGTCACTCAGCTCACAGAGAATGGAGGCGATATAGAAGTTGCTACATGTACACTTAACTCTTTTGTGACATTTTGTCTGGCAGCTGTGAAAATCTAAATCCCATTTTAAAAGTTGCCATATTGTCAACTGCTTATAGACACTATTCCCTTAAGATGAGAAGTTGAGATCAAGTACCTCCCAAAATGTCCTTTTCCCATATACATTATTGCTCATAATCATTACTTTCCTCCTAATAGTGATTAAGTCACTATTCCCTCCCAGGAAAGCATTTCCATATTTTGTCTGCAGTAAAACCACCTAATAAACTGATCCTACCTACAAACTCAGAAAGACAGCCAATCAAAACATTTACTCTGTGACTGCGTGTGTGTAAATAGTGTGTGTGTGTGCGCGTGACTGGGTGAGTATGTGCGAGTGTTTGAGACTGGGTGTGAGTCAGTGAGCATGTGAGTCTAAGTCTGAGTGTCTGTGCAAGTGTGTTTGAGAATGTGTATGAATGAGTGATCATGTATGAGTGAGTTTGTCTGAGAGTTCATGGGACTGTGAACGTGCGAGTGAGTGTTTGTGAAATTTCTCCCTTATTTCCTTCTCTTTTTGTTTCCTTGCTTTTGGTTTCACTGCGCATCATATTTCTGACTGTCCAACAATCATTATCTACACCACACTCATTCTGCAGTCCGAATCGGTTGATTGAAAGAAGAAAAAAAGCTTCAGTTTGTTTAAAAACTTACCAGTTAAAACTCAATAGTTTTATCTTTTTTTGCTCTGACTGGGCTGAGTTCCTGACTCTGGCAGTACCTGGGAGCTGAATTATAGAAATTGACCAGAAAACAGAAGGTCGCTTATTCTTTGTAGCCATTTCATTTTTTTTTCCTCGCAAGGGTCCTGGGGGGAAAAATTCATCCACTTCGTGCCTCCCGTTAGCGCCAGTAGATGGGGCGCTAGACCAGTATTGCTGGGGCGAGGTGAATTCAGTGCCACATGTCAAATCCGGCCCCACCCCCGTAAGAGGTATTGCTGGGAACATCAACGCCAGGTAGATCGTGATGTCAGTGAGTGTGCAACGCTCACTGACTGCCCGATTTGCAAAATTGATTCTCGCCACTTATCTCACTGCTTGGAGTAAATACCAACAGGAAAAGCTGGTGTGCCACACCAGGAAGCTGGCTCCAGGGATATTATTTAAAGGGATCATCAGTAATAACTCACAGCTCTCAGGTTAGTGCAGTTTCAGTGGTTTTTTTGTTAGGTTCAACCACTGAAACAGTTTCAATCATTAATTTCAAGGTTCCTTTGTATCAGGAGTCTGCTGGCAACTAAAAAGTAGCTACATTTTGTAGTGTATGTGCCTTTAAGAGCCCCATATGTGCTGTAATGCCGGTAATGGCCACTCGGGCTATATAAGCCTGTATATTGTGTTATATCTGTTAGTACCCCTCCAGACTTTGCTTAGTAAACACCTATGAACCAATTCCTGTCTTCAGTGTCTCTATCAACATACGGACACTACAGTGGCGACGAAGTGGAAACGGACTTACCTACAGTTCGGCAGCACCTCAAGGACATCGATTCCTCTGGCGTCCAGAAGAATCAAGAAGTGAAAGAAGCTGTTGTTTCACCAGCTGGCCAAGCTGGTGGCAGGTACTGTGGTAATCCTTCCTGGGCGTCAGGCTGGGGCTCCAGCGGCTGGCTCTACAGCTGGGCCAAGCAGCGAAAGCGGAGGCAAGCAGTAACAGACGGGGAGGGAGCACTCGGGAGACGGCCGCAGCTGCAAGCAGGTCGGCGTTCAGACCTAGAGAGAGAGTCCGGCGGGAACGAGTCTCCAACTGTAAATAAATAAATAAATAAATAAAGAACGGAAACCGCGGGAAACAGCGTTGTCATCGGCAGCAGCGGCGGGAAAGCACGGGAAGCGCCATATCTTTTCTGCAGAAAAGAAAGAAAAGCGCGGGAAGCGCCATATCTTTTCTAAGATGCCTAATTCTGGCAATATTGATGCTTTTGATAACGAGATAGAGGATTGGACCACATATGTGGAAAGAGTGGAGGTATATTGCACCGCAAATGGAATAGAAGATGAGAAAAAAGCTTCAGTACTTCTGGATCTAATGGGCGCAAAGATATACAAGCTGTTACGAAACTTAATCACTCCAGCCGAACCGATGGACAAGAATTTTAAGGAGATTGTTGATACCCTACACTGCCAATTCAAGGCAGGACTGGCAGATTCTCTGCGAGACAAATTCATCTGCGGTCTCCTAAGTGTAGGAACACAAAAAAGGCTATTTTCTGAGAAAGATTTAACACTGGACAAGGCTTTCAGTGCAAGAGGAGCTGCAGAGATACAGCAAAGGCCACAGGACTTCGGCACCCATGAAATGACACGGGGTTTCGAGAGATGTTATCGCTGCGGCAGATCCACCCATGACCAGAGGGACTGCTGGTTCAAGGACAATGTGACGGTGCCAGTCAGTTCCTTCTCTAGCCTCTAGATGGCACCTTCACTTGTTTGGCTCTAGCCCTTTGTTAATTGTTCCTAGCCTCCTGTGTTAATTCTTAAAGGCCTGTTAGCTGTTCATGGGTTGCACCTGGCTTTCTTGGTATATAAGTTCTGTGGTTGCTTCCTTCCTTGCTCAGTCCTAACCGGGGATCTGGGGACTAGCCTTCGCTCTGTGGCTCCTGGCTTTGACTAGCTGGTTGCCATGGTTCTCTCGAGCTCTGTATTTAAGATGTAACTAAGTCTGTGTTCTTGTTGTTCTTAGTCTTGATAAGGTGCTGGGCTGGACTAGCGTGTTGCCATGCTGGCGCTTGTCTTGAGCTTTGTATTGATAAGCCTGTTACCCCTGCGGCAGCCCCTCGTGATAGCTTGTCTCGAGTCTCGCCTCGGCAAGCTGGTTGCGCTTGTGGTAATCTTATCCCAGCTCAGTATGGACAAGTAGGTTGCCTCATGGAAGCTGTCCTGAGTTCCTATTCTTGACTAGCCATTTTGTAACTTGTCTCGAGTTCTATGTATATTGTTCTTCTCTCGAGTTTTATGTATGATGTGGTGTTCCTGTCTCGAGTTCTTACGTATGCTGTTGTGTTCCTTGTATGAATCTAGTTATGTGTGAATCTAGTTAAGTAATGAATAAAGTACTGTTCCTTAAGATTGTATATCTGCCTCTAGCCTGGTTTCTGCACTTGGGTCCAGAACCTACCTTGCCCGGAGAGCACAGCCCCGTATCTACATGGCCCCGTGGCTCCCCAACCCTGACAGTAGGACTGAGCCATACATGGACCCAGTAGAAACCAACCGGCTAAGGTTTGAAACTCTCGAGTTAATTTTTGAGTTCCCTTGGGCAAATATTCGGGTCTCCTAGGAAGAAGACCCCCACTGTGTTAAGTTTTCAAGTGTACTTTCGAGCCTCCTGTGTTAAATTTTCGAGTGAATTTTCAAGCCTCCAGTGTTAAATGTTTAAGTGAATTTTCAAGTCTATTGTGTTAAAATTTCGAGTAAACTTTCAAGTCTCCTGGGCCTTCGTTGTGTTAAATTTTCAAGTCAACTCTCAAGCTTCTTGGGCCTCTACTGTTAGACCCCCAAGTAAATTCTCAAGCTTCTTGGGCCTCCCATTGTGTTAAACCCCAAGTAAATTCTCAAGCTTCCTGGGCCTCCCGTTGTGTTAAACTTTCAAGTCAACTTTCAAGTTTCCTGGGCCTTCATAGAGTGAAATTTTCGAGTGAACTCTCAAGTCTCCTGGGCAAATTAAGCTTTCAAGTTCTCCTGGGCAAATTAAGCTTTCAAGTTCTCCTGGGCAAATTAAGCTTTCAAGTTCTCCTGGGCAAATTAAGTTTTCAAGTTCTCCTGGGCAAGTTAAGTTTTCAAGTTCCCCTGGACAAGTTAAACTTTCGAGTTCTCCTGGACAAGGTAAACTCTCAAGTTCTTCTGGACAAGTTAAATTTTTGAGCTATCCTGGACAAGATAACTTTCGAGCTCTCCTGGATAGGAATATTTTCGAGTTCTTCTGGACAAATGAAACTTTCGAGCTCTACTGGATAAGACATTCTTGAGTTCTCCTGGACAATTAAATTCTCAAGCTCTCCTGGACAAGTTAAATTCTCGAGTCTTCGCCCTTCTTGCATCCCTTCGGAATATAATCCATTGAGCGTGCCAACTCTGGAGAAACGATGGCTCCGTTGCTTACCAAAATTTTGGTCATATGATCGCCACGACATGTCTGCCGCTAGTGGATGAAGAGGATGATTCTGTCTTGAGATTTCTGAACATCTGCAGTTTGTGAACAGTTGGAATGGGGAGTATCATTGCTTGAAAAGCTAAGAAGAATGCCCTGTGTATTAGCGCCCTGTGTATTAGCGCCCTGTGTATTAGCGCCCTGTGTATTAGCGCCCTGTGTATTTCGAGCCCAGTGTATTTCGAGCCCAGTGCATTTCGAGCCCAGTGCATTTCGAGCCCAGTGCATTTCGAGCCCAGTGCATCTCGAGCCCTGTGTCTTCTCGAGCCCTGTGTCTTCTCGAGCCCTGTGTCTTCTCGAGCCCTGTGTCTTTTCGAGCCCTGTGTCTTTTCGAGCCCTGTGTCTTTTCGAGCCCTGTGTCTTTTCGAGCCCTGTGTCTTTTCGAGCCTTGTGTCTTTTCGAGCACTGTGTCTTTTCGAGCCCTGTGTCTTGAACGTCAGGAGCCGTTCCTAGGGGGGGGGGGTCCTGTGACGGTGCCAGTCAGTTCCTTCTCTAGCCTCTAGATGGCACCTTCACTTGTTTGGCTCTAGCCCTTTGTTAATTGTTCCTAGCCTCCTGTGTTAATTCTTAACGGCCTGTTAGCTGTTCATGGGTTGCACCTGGTTTTCTTGGTATATAAGTTCTGTGGTTGCTTCCTTCCTTGCTCAGTCCTAACCGGGGATCCGGGGACTAGCCTTCGCTCTGTGGCTCCTGGCTTTGACTAGCTGGTTGCCATGGTTCTCTCGAGCTCTGTATTTAAGATGTAACTAAGTCTGTGTTCTTGTTGTTCTTAGTCTTGATAAGGTGCTGGGCTGGACTAGCGTGTTGCCATGCTGGCGCTTGTCTTGAGCTTTGTATTGATAAGCCTGTTACCCCTGCGGCAGCCCCTCGTGATAGCTTGTCTCGAGTCTCGTCTCGGCAAGCTGGTTGCTCTTGTGGTAAGCTTATCCCAGCTCAGTATGGACAAGTAGGTTGCCTCATGGAAGCTGTCCTGAGTTCCTATTCTTGACTAGCCGTTTTGTAACTTGTCTCGAGTTCTATGTATATTGTTCTTCTCTCGAGTACTATGTATGATGTGGTGTTCCTGTCTCGAGTTCTTACGTATGCTGTTGTGTTCCTTGTATGAATCTAGTTATGTGTGAATCTAGTTAAGTAATGAATAAAGTACTGTTCCTTAAGATTGTATACCTGCCTCTAGCCTGGTTTCTGCACTTGGGTCCAGAACCTACCTTGCCCGGAGAGCACGGCCCCGTATCTACACGGCCCCGTGGCTCCCCAACCCTGACAGACAAAGCATGCAGGCAATGCGGAAAGATGGGACACATTCCACGTGTGTGCCGATCTGGAAACAAAAAATCCACTAACAGGAAAAAAATCAAAAAGGAAAAGCACAGAAAGGTACAAATGATGACGGACAGTAGCTCCGAAGACCAGAAGAACGATAGCGACTCCGGGAACAAGAGACTAAGCTCTCTCAAATTACATAATGTAATTGCCAAAGAAGATTACCAGACCATTTGGGTTACCCTCACAATAGCAGGGTCCCCAGTTAAAATGGAGCTAGATACAGGATCAGCTCTGACCGTCATAAATCGACGGGATTACGAGAGGCTATTTCCGCATATACCTTTAAAAGACACATCCATTATCTTGAAAACATATACAGGGCAGAAAGTATACCCCAAAGGAAAAATAAGGGTGCCTGTTGTATAAAACGGTAAGGAAATACAGAAGTTGTGTTTATACATTCTACAAGATGGTGGTCCACCGCTGTTGGGACGTGAATGGATCAGGAAAATACATTTAGTCTGGCACTCCATTCAGGCACTGATGGTGACCAGTAAGGAAAAAAATGATGATGACGTCATACCTGAACGATTAAAAGACATCTTGGCCAACGCCAAGGAAGTGTTTCAAGAGAAACTAGGAACCTTGAAAGGCATCACCTCCTCAATAAAAGTGGAAGATGCAGCAATTCCCAAGTTTTTTAAGGCAAGACCGGTGCCATATGCAATTCGTCCAGCAGTCGAGGCAGAGCTGGAGAATTTGGAAAAGGCAGGCGTATTATCTAAAATAGATTGGAGCGAGTGGGCAACACCCATCGTCCCAGTCATGAAGAAAGCACTGAAGAATGATAAATCTGAAGAACAGAGAAAAATTCGCATCTGTGGAGACTTCAAGGTGACTGTAAACCCGGTCCTTCACACGGTACAGTATCCTCTTCCGAGGATAGAAGATATTTTCGCCTCACTATCCGGAGGGAAACGTTTCACCAAAATTGACTTGGCACAGGCATATCTACAGATGGAGGTTGAAGAGGCCTCTAAAAAATATCTCACGATAAATACACACAAAGGTCTGTACCAGTACAATCGACTGGTTTTCGGAGTAGCATCCGCTCCAGCTATCTGGCAAAGAGCTATGGAGCAAGTCCTCCAAGGGATTCTGGGGACTCAATGCTATCTAGACGACATCCTTGTAACAGGAGAAAACGACAACGAGCACCTTGCCAATTTAGAGCAGGTGCTCACTAGGCTGAGAGAACGGGACCTACGAGCAAATCGCCCCAAGTGTGAATTTTTCCGAAATCAAATATCATATTGTGGCCACATAATAAATAAGGAAGGGTTGCATAAGTCACCTGAAAAAATTGAAGCGGTCATAAAAGCCCCAGCACCTGAAAATGTTTCACAATTAAGGTCGTTCCTGGGATTAATAAATTACTATCATAAATTGTTACCGAACTTATCAACTCTTCTACACCCTCTTAATGAACTGCTACAAACAGGAGTAATTTGGAAATGGAACGAAGACTGCAAACGTGCCTTCCATAAATGCAAAGACTTAATCACATCCAAAGAAGTTTTGGCTCATTACAACCCATCACTGCCAATCAGACTGGCGTGCGATGCATCCCCTTACGGCATAGGAGCAGTATTATCGCATAAATTCCCTGATGGCTCGGAACAGCCGATAGCTTTTGCGTCACGCTCATTGAACTCAGCTGAGCGTAACTATGCCCAAATCGACAGGGAAGCACTCAGCCTGGTATGGGGAGTGAAGAAATTCAACCATTACCTACACGGACAAAAATTTACCTTGTTGACTGACCATCAACCCCTCATCTCCATATTCAACCGTAAAAAGAGTGTTCCCATTATGACAGCGCAAAGGCTACAGAGGTGGTCCCTTTTTCTAGGGGCACACCAATACAACATAGAATACAAAGGATCAAAACAGCATGGGAATGCTGACGGTTTATCGCGCCTACTGTTGCCAACGGTAGAAGAGGCACCTACAGTAGACCCAGTGGAGATGTTCCACTCTACCATAGTGGAATGTCTACCAGTAACAAATTCTGCCATTGAAAGGGAAAAGAGAAATGACCCGACTCTCTCACGGGTCTACGATTTAATAGTGAAGGGATGGCCAGCGCATGGCGAACCATTGTTGCCAGCATTCTCGCAAAGAAGAGAACAGCTGTCAGTGTGCCGAGGAACCTTGATGTGTGGATCCAGAGTGGTGATTCCACCCAAACTCCAGGATAAAGTGCTAAAGGAGCTTCACGAGGGGCATCTGGGTGGAGTGAAAATGAAGAACCTAGCCAGGGCGTTTGTATGGTGGCCAGGTATCGATGGAGACATCGAAGAAATGACCAAGAGCTGCCTAGGATGCCAGAAGGTCCAAAACGCTCCACCACAAGCCCCTCTACATCCATGGGAGTGGCCCTCATCTCCCTGGCAAAGGGTACACATTGACTTTGCTGGTCCATTTATGGACTCAATGTTCTTAATCGCGGTTGATGCACACGCCAAGTGGCCGGAGGTAATAAAGATGTCCTCCACCACCACGGAAAAAACCATCACAGTATTAAGGACCATATTTGCCAGGAATGGGCTGCCGGAACAGATCTGTTCTGATAATGGACCGCAATTTGTGTCCGAAGAATTCAGGAAGTTCTTAAAAAACAATGGGGTTAAGCACTACACGTCCGCCCCATACCATCCCGCCACCAATGGATTGGCTGAAAGGTTTGTCCAGACCTTCAAGAAGGCCATAAAGGCCATGGTTAATGAAGACATAAAACTTCAGCACAAGGTGGATAACTTCTTGTTCGCATACAGGAATGCAACACATATGGTTACCAACCAAACTCCCGCCATGATGTTCTTCAATAGAAACCTAAGATGCCGGCTGGATTTGGTCAAGCCCAACATCAGAAGGGACGTGGAGAACCGGCAGTTTCAAGGCATGAATGAACGGTGAACTAGAACCTTCCAGATAGGTCAACAAGTTTTGGCCCGGGACTACCATACCGAGAAATGGCAGCCTGGAACTATCTGCACTCGACTAGGACCACTGATGTATACCGTGGACATCGGAGAAAGCATACCTGGCCACCATACAAATGCCCTGGCTAGGTTCTTCATTTTCACTCCACCCAGATGGCCATGCTGACCAAATCATAGAGTCATCCGAAAAGGGACAACCTACACCACAACTCTATACGCCGAACGATGAAGTAGAGATACCCATATCTACCTCCGATCCGGTGATACTGGAACCTGATGAACCCGACACGGGCATTCAAGCCGAATCAGCCTTGCCAAAAGAACATACTACACCACCAGAAACTACTACACCACCGAGGCGTTATCCGGACCGAGTCAGGAAGCCTCCAGAGAGACTGACTTACAATTAATTAACTACAGCAATGTGTATATTATTTTTCTTATAACATGTAATTAATAATTACTTAAAATATGATGTACTGGTTAGCTAAAAAGGGAGGAATTGTAGTGTATGTGCCTTTAAGAGCCCCATATGTGCTGTAATGCCGGTAATGGCCACTCGGGCTATATAAGCCTGTATATTGTGTTATATCCGTTAGTACCCCTCCAGACTTTGCTTAGTAAACACCTATGAACCAACTCCTGTCTTCAGTGTCTCTATCAACACACGGACACTACACATTTATTCTTCAAAGATTCAAACTGCTACACTTGGCAACATTAATGGGGGCTGTACTGGCACCTCGCCCTCCAGGATCTATGGTGGCGGGAGCGTAGGCGGTGAGAAATATGGGAACATGTGCACAGGGAGATGAGGAGGGACATCAGGGCTCTCACCAGGGAGGCCTTACCCTCCGAGGGTATTCCCAAAGCACTTCTCCTACCTCCAATTAAGTGAGGAGCAATGTATTAGATGGTGTAAGGGGTTTTCTCTCCGAGATCGCAGGGGTTTCTCTCGCCAGAGGCCTCTCTCTCTCTTTTGCACAGTAAAACCTTGAGTGGTTCGACCCACTCGCCCCTTAGGTTCTAGACACTGGAATTAGGTGCAGGAACTACAATGCAGAGAAGACTCTTATAGACCAAGTTTAATGAATCAAAATGGAATTTTATTGCATATGGAAAAACAAATCAAATGCAAGCAAATGAGAGGGTACATGGGAGGGAAAAACAAATCATAACAATACAGTACTAGCTAAAATAGATACAGGCATATTATACTTTACAAAAGTCATCATGAAATGGGGAAAACACACGGAACATTGAGGGACAACAACTCATGTTAATAATACCCAAAATGACCACCCCCTTTAACCTATCTAGATCCGATTATGAAGGGCCAGAAACATGCTCACCAATCCAACTAGGAATTGCAAGGTTTTGAAACAGGTCTGTGTTTTGATCCTTTCAGGCATCCTGTCTCCTCGTGGTCAGCGCTGCGGGCTGTGAGCTGCGACATGCCTTCTCTTCCTCGAGGTGAAGGTCATGGACAGGCTGGATCTCAGCGGGCCTGGATGTCGATGCGGGGGAAGAGATCATCTACTTGACCACGGTTGGAAGCCTCTAGCCGGCTTTCATATAGGTTTCTTCTGTAGTTTTGTCTCATCAAACGGCCCGGGGTTTGTCGACGATCTGCCGATGGTTACCCCGGGGCGGGATGTCGACTCGAACCATCTTCTTCTTCTTCAATCGCCACGATGGCCATGATGGCACTCTGTGATGGCTCTGATGGCTTTCTGATCACTACGATGGGTAACGATCGCTACGATGGCTATTCTTCTTTTCGCTACCCCGGGTGTCTCCAATTATACTTCTCAAGAGAAGCCTCTATCTCCCGCCAAATCAAGGTTAGTCTTTGTTTAACTTTTGGCGGGCTTATAGCACAGCGGGGTAGTTATTATATTTAAACTGCTTTCGGGATGGCCGGTGATGGCCATCTCTGGTCTGGAATGACCTGGTAATGTTTTAATGTTTTCTTGAGGTCTTTAACGGGTCCTTGATGCATTCTTTATGAATATGGAACTGTTCCCCTTTGTCTGGGTAAACATTTAGATGGCCTTTATCTACAGGCTGATCTGACTGGATCTGCATCCAATCTTTATGTATGTGTTAAAGTCTGATTTCGTTTTCTCAGGAACGGCTTCCAGAACTTACTGTGGGTTGAATCCACAAAGGCTGGCTGGGGACTGCAGGAACCATTTTAACGTGTCCCAATAAGTCGGTCACGGGGTCTGGTGGCCATTTTATCTGTCCCTTTTCTGGGCTTCTTTTAAAACAGTCTTTTAAAATCACGGCCTCTTCTGCCAGAGGACCCTTATAATACAATATTAATTTTGCAAATTCTACAATGGCTCCGCTTCACCAAGGAGGCGGTCATAGGACTCTGCCACCTCCTCCAGCCTCACACCAGGATGATTAAAGACCAGATCCCCTTTGCTCACCACATCCCCATCATTTCATCCCTCTCACAGGCCATATCACAGCGCAAAGCTGAAATGGGGGACACCACAAAAGAATGGTAAGTGAAGTAATAAATTTATCAAAAAGTAGTGAACACATATTTGCAACAAAAATATTTACTTTTCACCTTTGTGCAATTCCTTAGTGCCTGTCATTACTGTGCCTTTGCCTACTCTAGTGCTCCTATGAAGTGTTGGCCCTGTGGCTGCAGCATGGCTGGTGGAAGGCTGCTGAGTGTCCGTGCGGGAGTCTTCCGATGGCCTTGCAAGACGTCCTCAACCAGCTCTGAACCTGGTAGGCCCGACTGTAGACTGCACCACCTCAGCATGGGCGGCAGCAGTCTGGGCTGGCTGGATGACAGGCAGCAACAAGGGCAATGGTGGAGTGGCAGTGGTGAGAGCAGGAATGCTGTCATCCTGAGAGAGGACAGCAGGTTCCTGCTCCACTGACACACTGCCACTCCCCCGGGGCAGGACCTCAGCATCCCTAGCAATCTGTTGGAGCAGATTGATGGCCTGCTGTGACACTGTGAAAGCCCCGGTTGACGGTGGTCGACCCAGCCACGATGGCAGCAGTCAGAGCTTGCGTGGCATCAAGCTGAGACGCATGAGAGCAGTCTGAGATTGAATGACACCAAGCATAGACTGCATTACAGCACTAAGACGTTCTGTCGCTTCCACCTGTGCTGCAATGGAAGCTGCCAGATCACCCATCACACGCGGCATCAGGTCTGGGTCGCCATGGTCTCTCTGGGAGTCTACCATCCTTTGCAGACTGGAAATGATGGGCTCCATGGTGTGCGCAGAGCCTTGTGCTATGTTGGAGGCGGACTCCTCCACGCTCCTTACCATTGTCAAGAGGTCCTCATCTGAGTTCTGTGCAGCAGAACACGTGCGTGAATTTGCCCTCCGGGGAGCTGGCCCCCGAGTTACCCTGTCCCCCTGGCCTTGCTGCAGCCCACTCATCCCCGGTGTCTCACCCTGTAAAAATCCCGCTACTATGCTAGCCTCTAAAGAACATGTAATGCCAGTATCTGAGCTGGTGTCTGTGGGTGAGAGATGCAGTGACGCAGTGTGTTCTTCCTCCTCCTCTTCTCCACCCTTGCTCTCTACGGTGCCCTCAGGGACAGGCTGCTCAGGTGCTTGCTGATTATCTGAAAGCATAAAAGCACAAGAGTCGGGCTAAGGTGAGGGGAAGGGGGCATGAAGGGAGAAATGCATGCATACAGCATGATTAGCTAGAAAATGCGAATGCTTGTGGGGTGAGGGGGAAGTGGGATGTGAGAAGAAGGAGTAGGGATGAACATACTGTTGTTGTCCCCAAGGGGGTCAACGTCGCCGGTGGCCACGGCGCCCACCACTTGGTGCCCAATGATTTGCAGCACTCTATTTTCCAGCGCAGACAGTGGTTGGGTGTCAGCTTGTTCTCCACCTGTGCACTCCTGCTCCCTCCTGTTGTGCACCACCTTGGCCTGCAAGAGAAAGGAAAGTGTGTGAGTGAATATGGAGCAATGTGCTTGGGTGATGTGCCTGCCATAGTTGAATAGCTGTCATTGTGTGCAAGGTGTGAGATGTGGGTGTGAATGTTGCTAGGTAGAGATTGTTGGTGGGTGAGTGCTGGGGGTGTGGTGCTTTGGGCAGTGTGTGAAGAGTGTGGTTCAGATGGTGGTACGCAGCATTTGTTGAAGCTTTCGCTCACCCTGACCACCCAAGTGAGGTTGTTAAATTTCTTTCTGCACTGTGTGTGGATCCTGGGGACCACAGTGCTGCCCGAGACGTGCTGCGCTACCTCCTTCCACATGGTGTGGAAGACTTGAGGCGAGGGCCTCCTGCCACTTGTTGGGTAGAGCACCGCCCTTCATCTCTCCACAGTGAAAACCAATCCCTCCAATGCTTCATCAGAGAATTTGCGGGCTCTCTCTCTGGGGTGTGGACCTGCCATGAGCACACCTGGTTCAGTCCTCCCGCTCCTTCTTCTTGTTCTGCTCTGCTTCTGCTTCTGCTTGCTGAGGCAGCTGCACAGCCAGCAATGCTGAGAATGAGGTGCTGCAGCATCAATGAACCTCCCCTTTAAGTAGTGGAAAAAGCCTGTGGCGATTACACTGCATCTGATATTGGTCCACCCTTTAAGTGTAATGCCAATGAACTTGGGTTTTAAGACTTGGATTTAAGACTCCAATCATTTTATTGAGCAGTGAGCATGATTTTTTTGTGTAGTCTAAAGCACTTGCACTTGGCACTGATTCTCCAACTTTTCTACTGACACCACCCATTCCTTGGCTATAACAAATTTCTAACCTTTGATGTTTAAGCTTTATGCATTTCAGAGGCATTTATTTAAGGCTAGAGGGTTTAGGTCATTTTCAGTTATTGAGATCTATCCTAATGTATGAATGTGTCCGCTGTAGAGACTTCCTTATCACAGCCCCTAAAAAAATTCACATATAAGTTATCTAACTAAAAACCTAGATTGAGGAGACAGTGTAAAGTTAGCCATGTGCTGGGGATCTGGTGATTTTGAAAATAACAGGTTGCAATAGGGTCCAGAAAGAAGCTTGATTGTAACATTGCTTTTGAATTCTGTTGGAGACAAAGTTACAGGCACATCGAACAATGGCCTAGAAATTCAGTTGCGTTTGCGCCCACTTACTGGCTATAGAGTGGGTTGCGCCGGAAGTTTTTTACGCCCGAAATTGAGTTCGTCCCTAACATCGGCGTTAGCCGGTAGCGCTGCACCGGCACCGATGACGTCATCGGTGTGCGCAGCGCCCCGGTTCCAATGGTAAACCGTCCCGATGGCCAAATTCAGTTGCGGCCGCCTCGCCCATCGCGGCCGCAAACAGCGTTTGCAAAACGGTGCCTTGCAGCTCCGAAAGGCCGGCGCATAAAGGTGGAGCGGCGGCCGGCCGCTTTTCCGGCGGCCACCTGCCCGCAGCTCCCTCCCCGGACTCCTGCACCACCCCCCCCGCGGCATTGGTGTGTGACTCCCGCGAGCCCGGCACTTCTCCGTGGTGCTGGGCTCATTTGCCGGGGGAATCCAGCGGCGATCTCACGGCTGCAGGCAGCTCCTCCTTAAGAGAAGGAGGAGGCCTGCAGTACCCCAGCCTGCCGCACCGCATCGGTTGCCGCAGCGGCAGCTGGGCGCCAGAAACTGGCATTCTTCGCCCCAAACGAGGTGGCCAAACCCTGCAATAGCGCCCGCCGCCGTCTTGGGGCGGCGCTACTGAATTTCAGGCGGGCGCTAGGGGAATGCGGCCCAGCGCTAAATTTTGGGCACTAAAGACCTGGCGCGGCGAGACCGAATTTTTAGCCCAATATCTTCAACCTTTTGCATCAAGTCTGCATGTGCTACTTGCTCTGTTCATGTGAATGTGTGCGTAGTCCATTAATGCCCATTCCTACACTTGCTCCAACGTCAGATGCCAACATTGACATTTACTCTTACTGAAGTTAACACCAAAGGCAGCCATAATGCACCTATTAATGTACCTCAACGGGGTATTTTAAACTTCAGCGGGAGGCGGAAATCTGGCAGTGTTGGATCGGCTGCTTGTTATACACACTGCCTGAGTCAATGGAAAGGAAAATCAGGCGGGGTGTATAAGGAGCGGCCGAGCCAATGCTGCCAGTTTTCTGCCCCTGCTAAAGTTTAAAATTACCCACAGTGTTACATTGAGGATAATGGATAACCCTCAGTAAAATCGGCAGCAGTGAGAGATGTTTGCACTTTGATGCACATTAGAGTCAGATACTTCTCAGTGAATTACACGGCAGTAACTCAGTTAAGTGTGTTCATCTCCGCTCATAAGCTGTTTGAGTGAAGTCTGGGTAATTTATCTTTGCAATCTGAAGTCATTGATTAGATCATTGCCCTGAATTTACTAAGAGGTGTTTGTTATCGGTCTATATACAAGTTTTGAGATTATCAGTCGCTCTCCAGATGTAACACTTAAAAGTGTTGAAAGTGTAACAAGAATGAAATGGAGAGTGAAGATATCGAGGTCAATTTGAACCCAGAACAGGTTTCGGGTGGGCAGGCGGTGGGAGGGGGTGGTGAGTAGGGTTGTGGGGGGGAGGTGGGGTACTGGCATGAGTGCTAAACGCACTCGTTGGCCTGGGGTATTTTAACACTTGGGCCTCATTTAAATGCCATTGGTCTACTTTCGGCCCAGAATGGCCAGGAAGAGGGATCAGAACATCTGCCGGAAAGGGAAGATCGAGCGGCCGAGGGCTTCCCACCGCTTTCCAGGTAAGTGGTGTGGAGGGAGATTCGGGAGGGTCTCGTGGGAGGGAAATGGGGAGTCCGGGGCAGGGGAGGCCAGAAAGGATTTTTTTTTAACTCACCCGGAGGGCCTCTTCATCTTTCCCACCAGCTGCCGACCTGCTTCAGCCCGACAGGCAAGCCACAGTGGCTTCCCCACTCCGACCCAGTGAAAATGCCATCCAGGTCCTATTGATGCCATAGAACCTCCATTAGCATTTATGTTGGAGGCTCCCGCCTGAGTCCATTAGGAACCTAAACGGCTGCCAAAACCAGTGGCATTAAAATCAGAGGTTGGCAGGAACGGAGCGAGAAATGGAGATGCTCCATTTTAACGACCTGCCCCTGTCCCCCGCCCACCCGGCTTAGGGTTAAATTCCACCCCAGAATGGAGACAGGTACAGAACCTGAGAGTCAGAGGCAGAATCGACAGATAGATGCACAAAATCTGAGCTGAGAAGCAGACACAGCCAGAGATGACAGATAGGCACTTGGGTAAAAATGAGATAGAAGAACAATGCAACAAAGAGAAACTGACAATAAAAGACATCATGAAAGGAGAGCGGTGGAGACACAACACGATGCACACCATGTCATTTGCTTTTTCTCCCTTTCTTTCCTTATTGTTAAATGTATTCTTCTCCAGTTAGTTTCCTGCCTTTCTAGCAATTTAAAACTATTACTATCTGAAGTATATTTGAAACTGACAAGAGCAAGTATACACAATTGTGACATGTTGATTCTCATTCTCTTCTGACTTTAAAAGCTTACTATTTTGAAGTCAATTTCACTTTCAAATCTTTTTCTTTGTCTTTCCTTTCACATCTTCAGTATTGGTATTGGACATGTACTTTGGGAAGGAAAGGTTTAAACTTTGCCTCGAAACACAGCTACTCGCATCAAGAGAATACAGTTTAGCTTCTACCTACACAAGCATGTGTAACCCTGCCCTCTTTTCCCCTGCTTCATGTCAATCAACCAGCCAATAACAACACCAGGAGTGGATTATTACTGTAATAAAAGGAAGGAACATTAAAAAAAAGTTAACTTTAAAACCATGCTCTACTTACCAGCCCTGCTTGCGAGCCTCAACCAATGGTGTTCTTTGTCGAAAGTGAACCGACTTCAAAAATTGCAATGGCGCTCCCGTGTACTGATTGAAATTTAACATTAACCTTTCAAGTATAAAAGACTGTTCCAACTTCTTTAAAAAAAATGCACAGCTTTCCTTTCATATATCTACAGAATTACTTTATTAAATATCTAATGATATATATTATGAAGAAGGACTCACAAAATAAACTGAGCCGCATCATATTTGTGAACGGCTTGTCACAAATGTGTGGATTTGCTCTTGTCAGTTTAAAATTTTTAGATGCTGATCAGTGTATTACATTGCTAATGGCTACATTGATAGGAATAGCAACATTTCTTGTTTCTGGATTTATCTGGTAACATAAACGGATTGGAGGTGCGGTGCTGAAAATCTATCTGAGCAAGCTTTGCTGAAATGAATATTCTGAAGAGCTGCTTGTTGAAGTATAATAATGTTAATCATAGTCTGAACCCAGGACCTGTCCCCAAGCATTCAAAGAGAATCTCAAATGTTAATTGGATAAAGTGGATGTTGGTGATTTCCTCGGAAGGGCAGCTCTGATGGTCCAACTGGCTTTTAAGTTCATTCTAAGTTTTGCATTTGGCCAGGAGACTCCATAATGTCAGGCTTTTATTCTATACAATAGAATTCAATTCTCATTGATGCTCAGAGAACAAAAGGAGAGAAGTGATTAAAGACAAGCAGAATTTGTCTTCTAGAGTTTTTTCTCAAAAAGGATAACTAAAATGGTTTGCTCATTACACTTCCATTTAACATTTGTACTTAGCAACATCAACTATTTTAATTTGTGGAATGTGTATCAGATAATAGCAGGCAATGAATTAGGTGAGGTAATTAGGGTTGGTCGGAGGTCGGTTCTGAGGAGGCTTTTGAAGGTGCAGAGAGGAGTAGTAAGGTGGAGGGGTTTAAGGACAGACAATCAGAGTGCTGGCTCCAGAAAGCTGATGGTTCTGGTGGAAGCAGAGAGAAGCAGACAGTCTGGGAAACTGGGAGTGAATGGAATTTGGAGAACACGAGACTGATAGGGTAGTGGGGAGCATGTAGTAGTATGCTGGCTGTGGAGTTTTGGACAGATTGTAGGATGGAGTTTGGGAGACCAGCAAAGAAAGTGTACTTCATAAAATTTGGCAAATACTTTCGTGCTTCAAAGTTGCACTGAATTCTATGTAAGTATTTTAGTTGCTTTAAACTTTACAACTATGATCCACGTTCAATATTGTGCCATTTTTGAAGATGGTATGCAGTGCAGTACAAAGCTTTATTTAGTTCAGTGAGCATATTATTGCAGGTAAGCTCATTGTTAATCTTTGGGGCCACTCAATTCTGAAGGGAAGATTATTGAATAAGATACAGCTTGTGAATTGTTGTGGACAAGATCTGCTTACAAAATCTGCTGCAAAACCATTTCTGTAAAATACCTAAAATTCCCCAGTACATTGGGATGCTAATGGTCTGATCACCATTTATATGAATTGACCAGTTAACTGAACTAGCTGAAGCTGCCGAAGGTGTCCTAAGTTATTTGCTCCTACTGCGCATCACTTTCTGCGTTGAATTAATATTGTGTAATGCAATATTGGCATTTGAATTAATACACAGTTCTTGGAATTGTCTACTTATCGGAACAAGAGCCATTTCCCAAACTATTCTGGTCAACAGAGCCTGACTTTATTTCTGAAACAAACACTTTTTGGTTGTTATAGTGTAAAAATTGTGGACGGCGAAAGTGCTTTTGTTGGTGGAAACTGATCAATCAGGGGTGGGGAGGTGGTGAGTTTGTGAACTCATCCGCTCCCCAGCAGATGATTACAGTGTGCAAGTTCCTGTGCCTGCTTTCCTGCCACTGTTGCTTGCTCGCACACAGAAAGCGCAAGTCCCACTTTAGATCATGAAATACGATGCGAATGAGGGCATTACAATGAAGCCCTTTCCCAGGTTTCCCACCCAGCGCTAAATCTGCCCATTTGAAATGGATGTTACATGTGAGCAACAATCATTCTCGTCAGGAAGGGACCTTAAAGGCAAACTTTCATCCTTTTAAGCTGCCATTTTATTTCAAGATTTGGTATTTGTTTTAAAAGTGATCCATCACAGACTTATATGCATGGCTTTGAAGAAGATTAAAGAAGGCATTGCAGGGAAATCAAATAACGCCAGACAGACTGCCTGAACCAACTATTATGCTACTAACTGTATCTGCAGGTCCAGTCATAGTTACGATAGCAAAATACTGCAGATGTTGGAAATCCGAAATAACAACAGAAAATGCTGGAAAAACTCAGCAGGTCAGGCAACATCCGTGGAGAGAAATTTGAGTTGGCGTTTCGGGTCGAACCCTTCTTCAAAACTGGAAAGAAAAGAAAATAGATCGAAGGCAGGGCTGCGATCGGACAAAAGAAGTAAAAGAAACAAAAGTAGTAAAAGAGACAATAAAAGGTATTCGAAGCTAAACGAGATGGTAATAGGCTGAGATTAGGTGTGAAGTGTACTGGCAGGGCAAGAGATAGCTGCCAGGTGTGAGAGAGAAACAGAAGGAAAGGGGGGGGTAAAGGAGTGGAAAAATACAAGAAAAAATGTAATAGGGGCCGAGGTTACGATCTGAAATTGTTAAACTCGATGTTGAGTCCGGAAGGCTACAGAGTGTCTAATCGGAAGATGAGGTGCTGTTCCTCGAGTTTACATTGAGCTTCCGTGGAACAATACAAGAGGCCAAGGACAGTGAGGTCTGAGTGGGAATGGAGTGGGGAATTAAAATGACAGGCGACCGGAAGCTCGGGGTCACCCTTACGGACTGAACCGTGGTTGACACTGCCCTCGACCGTGTCAGTTCTATCTCCCGCACTTCTGCCTTCACCCCTGCCTCTCCCTCCCGGAACCATGATAGGGTTCCCCTTGTCCTCACCTTTCACCCCACCAGCCTCCACATTCAACGGATCATCCTCCGGCATTTCCGCTATCTCCAAAGTGATCCCACCACCAAACGTATCTTCCCCTCCCCTCCCCTTTCAGCATTCCATAGGGACCGCTCCCTCCGAGACACCCTAGTCCACTCCTCTATCACCCCAAACAGCCCTTCCCCTTCGTCTGGCACCTTCCCATGCAAGCGGAGGAGATGTAACACCTGCCCCTATACCTCCCCCCTTCCCACTGTCCAGGGCCCCAAACACCCCTTCCAGGTGAAACAGCGATTTACTTGTACTTCTCGCAATCTAGTATACTGTATTCGCTGCTCACGATGCGGTCTCCTCTACATTGGGGAGACCAAACGCAGATTGGGTGACTGCTTTGCGGAACATCTCCGTTCAGTCCGTAAGGGTGACCCCGAGCTTCTGGTCGCCTGTTATTTTAATTCACCGCTCCATTCCCACTCGAACCTCACCATCCTTGGCTCTTGTATTGTTCCACGGAAGCTCAACATAAACTTGAGGAACAGCACCTCATCTTCTGATTAGACACTCTGCAGCCTTCCGGACTCAATATCGAGTTCAACAATTTCAGATCATAACCTCGGCCTCTATTACATTTTTTCTTGTATTTTTCCATCCCTTTCCCCCCCCCCCACCTTTCCTTTTGTTTCTCTCTCACACCTGGCAGCTATCTCTTGCCCTGCCAGTACACTTCACACCTAATCTCAGCCTATTACCATCTCGTCTAGCTTCGAATACCTTTTATTGTCTCTTTTACTATTTTTGTTTCTTTCACTTCTTTTGTCCGATCGCAGCCCTGCCTTCGATCTATTTTCTTTTCTTTCCAGTTTTGAAGAAGGGTTCGACCCAAAACGTCAACTCAAATTTCGCTCCACGGATGTTGCCTGACCTGCTGAGTTTTTCCAGCATTTTCTGTTGTTATTTCCAGTCATAGTTACTTGGCAGTGACTAATGGTCACTACCTTTGTTGGCTCTTTAGTTCAGCAGCAGTGGCGGGGGCTAGGGGAAAGGGGGGACATTGCAGAGTTGAATACAAAGAGACCCACTACTGACCTCTGCCATAGGGATAGGACTGCTAGTGGGACTTTTTGTCACATCCTCCTTCCACTTTTCTTCCTTTGTCTCCTTCCAGGTTAGGATATGGATATCTTCACATCAGCCAGTTTACTGCTCATAGATGTATCAAACAAGTGCCTGATGCATTGTTCATCAGTGATACCATTTTCACCTACTTTCTCACTCAACACAGCAAAACCATGATTTGGCTGCCCAATTTCATGGCATTCCTGGATTCCCCAAAGTAGTGGGTTTGGGGGGGGGGTCCATTGATGGTGTTAATAATCCATCCGGCCAGTAGTTTGTTGCTCCATCTCTGGCACCACCACGTGCTCCTCCTCTCCTGTGCACTGTGACTCACTCAGTCCTCTGAGATGTGCACAGCTATGCTGGGGCTTGAGAATGTTGCCGAGGATGATGCAGCTTAGATATCTTGTTCTGCTCTTCTGGCCATAGTTTTCGTACCTGCTTTTTACTTGTTTATTCGTAGGTTCTCAACCTGCTCAGTTTAATGTGTTGCTTTTCTTCTACTGAATGATATTTGAGTCAGTCAGGTGCAAGTGTGACACACAAATGTATGCTTTCACTTGTGACATTTTCCGGTGTGAAAGTTTGAGTAGTAGCAGGCGTACGTTAGATGCCCAATTTTAATTTTAACTTACATATAGATGTATATTTTACAATAAAATGTCACCTCAATTTAATTTTATTAGCAAAACTTAAACATCTAAGAGGAAATATTGGGCAACTAACAAAATATAACTTATAATTTAAGCCGCAAGCTTGATACCATAAGATATAGAGAGAGATACTGGGGTAGATTTTCAACTTGCCGCCTGGGCGTACAACTGGTGCTGCGAATCGGCCGCCTGTTATAGAAACTGCCCGATTTTCACTGACATTGGCATTGATTTTAGTGGAAAGGAAAGTCGTGTGGTCTCTATAACAGGTGGCTGATCCCTAATGCCAGTGTTAAGAAAGAAAGACTTGCATTCATATAGCGCCTTTCATAAGGAAATGGCAGACCAATTAAACTCATACTTTGGTTCTGTATTCACAAAGGAGGACACAAATAACCTCCCAGGAATATCGACAAACATAGGGACTAATGAGAGGGAGGAGCTGACAGAAATTAGTATCTCTAGGGATATGGTGTTGGGTAAGTTGAGGGGACTGAAGGCCGACAAATCCCCGGGGCCTGATAAACTACATCCTAGGGTACTTAAGGAGGTGGCCCTGGAGATAGCAGATGCTCTAAGGATCATCTTCCAGAACTCCATTGACTCGGGAACAGTACCCATGGATTGGAGGGTAGCTAATGTTACCCCAATATTTAAAAAGGGGGGTAGAGAGAAAACAGGGAATTATAGACCAGTAAGCCTTACATCGGTTGTGGGCAAAATGCTAGAGTCCATTATTAAGGATAAAATAGCGGAGCACTTGACAAATGGGGAAAGGATCGGACAGAGTCAACATGGATTTACAAAGGGTAAACCGTGTTTGACTAATCTGCTGGAATTTTTTGAGGAAGTAACTGGTAAAATAGATGGGGGAGAGCCAGTGGATGTGGTGTACCTTGACTTCCAGAAAGCCTTCGATAAGGTTCCACACAAAAGATTATCATGCAAAATTAAGGCTCATGGGATTGGGGGCAAAGTATTAACGTGGATAGAGAGCTGGCTGGCGGATAGAAAACAGAGAGTTGGAATAAACGGCTCGTTTTCGGAGTGGCAGGCAGTGACCAGCGGGGTGCCGCAAGGATCTGTCCTGGGACCCCAGCTGTTCACAATATATATAAATGATCTGGATCAGGGAATTGAATGCAATATTTCCAAATTCGCTGACGACACTAAACTAGGAGGAGGGGTGGGCTCTGATGAGGATGTCAGGAGGCTACAGTGCGATTTGGACAGGTTGGGGGAATGGGCGGATACGTGGCAGATGCACTATAATGTGGATAAATGCGAGGTTATCCACTTTGGGGGTAAAAACAGGAGGGTGGATTATTATCTAAATGGCAATAGATTGGGAGATGGGGAAGTGCAGAGGGACCTGGGTGTTCTTGTGCACCAGTCACTGAAGGAGAGCATGCAGGTGCAACAGGCGATTAAGAAGGCAAATGGTATGTTGGCCTTCATATCAAGGGGGTTCGAGTATAGGAATAGGGATACCTTACTACAGCTGTACAAGGTGCTGGTGAGACCGCATCTGGAGTATTGTGTACAGTTTTGGTCGCCCCATCTGCGGAAGGATGTTCTTGCCATGGAAAGAGTGCAGCGGCGATTCACCAGGCTGATACCTGGAATGGCGGGAATGACCTACGAGGAGAGATTGAATAGTTTGGGCTTGTACTCACTGGAGTTTAGAAGATTGAGAGGGGATCTCATCGAAACATATAAAATTATGGCAGGCCTGGACAGGCTGAATTCAGAGAGAATGTTTCCAATGGCAGGGGAGCACAGAACCAGGGGCCACAGTCTAAAAATAGCGGGCAAATCATTTAAAACAGAGATGAGGAAGAATTTCTTCACTCAAAGAGTGGTGAGCCTGTGGAATTCCCTGCCACAGAGGGCTGTGAAGGCTAAATCAATAAATATTTTCAAGAGAGAATTGGATATATTTCTGAATGCTAAGGGGATTAAGGGTTACGGAGAAAAGGCGGGGACGGGGTACTGAACTGGTAAGATCAGCTATGATCTCAGACGAAGATCAGCCATGATCTCATTGAATGGCGGAGCAGGCTCGAAGGGCCGAATGGCCTACTCCTGTTCCTATCTCTATGATTCTATGATTCTATGACCACTGGAGGTCTCAAAGTGCTTTACAGCCAATGAAGTACTTTTGAAGTGGAGTCAATGTTGTAATGTGGGAAATGCAGCAGCCAATTTGAACACAGCAATCTCCCACAAACAGCAATGTGATAATGACCAGATAATCTGTTTTTTGTTATGTTGGTTAAAGGATAAATATTGGCCCCAGGACATAACTCCCCTGCTCTTCTTCGAAATACTGCCATGGGATCTTTTATGTCCACCAGAAAGAGCAGACAGGGCCTCAGTTTAATGTCTCATCCGAAAGACGGCATCTCTGACAGTGCAGCACTCCCTCAGCACTGTACTGGAATGTCAGCCGAGCTTTATGTGCTCAAATCCCTGGAGTGGGACTTCGAACCCACAACCTTCTGACTCAGAGGAGAGTGTGCTACCCACTGAGCCACAGCCACTGTTTTTTGGTAACATAACAGCCAGCTTTAATGATTATAAGCCTGCTGAAAGCCCTGGAGGAACTTCAATTTCTGGTCATCTTTAAATGGGATCTAAGCCTGCTTTGCCTCCAGTATTTTTCACATGTTATTTTGTGGTTGCGTTAATATTTTCCTTAACCTCCGGTAATTTACCAAAATAGTGTTCCATGAGATTGCTGTCAGAACTTCATACAAACCTCATCATTAATAGCATGCTATGATCATGCTTCCACTTGCACAAGAGTTTGATTTTGTGCGAGAGTTTGTTTTTTGTCGAAGCATTGCTTCAGCATTGGAGCCAAGAAGGAAATATTGAGCAGAAGATTACGGGATGAGATTATTGAACCTTATGTTTTAGACACCATCTGTAAATTCACCATCCATCAGGTAATCCTGAGAAATGCTCAACTATCAATGGTTTAAATAGTATTTTGTAAAACTTTTTTTAGCTGATGTTGCACATAACTTTGAATATAGCATAAGATATCTCTGTAGCCTTGATGTTGCTTGCTTTACAGTTACAATGTGCCATGATTGCTTTTATATATTTCAAACAAAAAAAATCAGGTGAAATTTCCATCTTTCCAAAATAGCAAAAATGTAACCTTGAGTAAAATGTAAAGTAGTATTTGGAGAGAGTGCTAATGGACTATTTGGGCTGGCTTTTACCAGCTCTGAGGAGGCGGGTTTGGAGGTGGGACTGCTGGAAAAATCCCCCAAAATAGGAACGGGTCCCAAACCCGCTCCCAACCCGCCTCCAACCAATCTTCCAGGGAGTCGGGTCCCCGATTTGCGCAGGGACCCAACTCCTAGCTGCGGAAAGAGGATTATAGTCACTTAACTGCCTGTTAACAGATAGTTAACAGGCAGTTAAGAGGCATTTTCCCAATTTTTGACTGCTGCTGCGGGCTTCCTGACATTGGGGAACCCCGCCAGGGTAAGTGAGGTGTGCTGTGGGTCTGCGTTTGGATGACAGCTGCAGAAGTGGTGTGAAGGATGCATTGGGACACTGGTTAGTATCAGAGGTAAGGAAATGTTGTGAAAGTAATTTTTAATGTAGTTAGATGTTTCTGCAGGTGACAAGCT
Source organism: Somniosus microcephalus (assembly GCF_052327205.1). NCBI lineage: Eukaryota > Metazoa > Chordata > Chondrichthyes > Squaliformes > Somniosidae > Somniosus > Somniosus microcephalus. The sequence goes on from NC_141006.1 coordinate 33,092,786, forward strand.
GTGAAGTGTTTGTGTAGCCTCATCTCATCAGGTGAAGTGACAGATGGCTTCTGCAATCTCAGCTGCAGCTGCCATCTGTTTTATCCTAAGGAGAGAGTAATTGGAGAGCCTGAGTGCAAGGGCTCACCTTTGGACAGTGATTGTCAGTGTTTGACAGCACCTCAATGCTGTCAAACACTGACAATTCATCTGTCAAGCAAGTGTGGTGCATATCAACTGACGTCATCTGACACCAACTTTCCCTTAATTGGCCGGCAAGCCCACAGGGTGGGCTTAACAAGGCCAATCAGGGCAAACTAGTGTCAGTTCGTCAGACATCGCTGGGGGTGGAACTGGAACCCAAAAACCAGCAGTCCCGCCTGAAACTCAGCCTGGAAGGTAAGATGTGTCCATGTTTGGTATTTCCATGAGGATTCCAATTTCTCCAAAAAAAATCTTAGCAAAAAGTTTACAAAGAAATGTCTTGTGTTTGCTAAGGCCAATCGTGGGAATTGTCCGCACATTCACACAGCATTAGTGCTTTTCTGAAAAGTGTGCATTACATGTCAGACTAGACCCATGTTAGCAAAGGTTTACAGAAATATGAGCACAGCAATTGCAGACGTATAGATATAGTACAAAGGATTTGGTTTTTGTTGCAATTTTTGTTGTAAATGCACCCTATTTCTCTTAGGGTGCATTTACACTGCAGCTATTGATCTGGGAATGGTAGCTCCACTTTGGGTCCTAGCCAGGAAACCAGCCAGCCCTGTTAACATTGCTTGGCTCCTGTCTGGCTGGAAATTTAACTGTCAAGTTTAGTAAAGTTTTAAATTTAAGTGTTTGGAGAGGAGAAAGAAAAAACATCTCAGTTCTCTAAGTATTTAAATTAAAGTCAGAAAGGTTTACAAAGTATTCGGGTTGAAAAGGACATCCTCCGCATTAAAAACCAGATTTGACACCACAACGGATTTATACTTCATGCAGTGTCAAACCACAACAGGAAACAGTGTGAGTCCATTCCATTTAGGCACTCTCATTCTGCTTCACTCCAGAATCAGATTAGACTTTAACTCTGTATACTGCCAGTTTTGGGTTGGTGCAAAGCTGAAATCTCTTCACATCAATCTCCACCATTAGTGAAGGAGGTGGATGAGTCGATATAGGAGACATACAATGTGCATCAGGATTTTATCTCAACAAAGTCAGATACTCTGCCATGATGGCGCAAAGATGTCTCTGGATGCTTAGGTTTAATACGAAGGTTGTGACAGAGGTGCTCCATCTGGTCTAAGAAAACCTACAGGAACAGTCTGCTATCCGTGTTGCACTGGTAATAGAGAATGTCATGACAGCCCATATCTTCAGCACAGAGATCTTCCAGGCACCCATAATGGGTGTCACAGGGCTCAGCCAGTTTGCAGTTTTCAAGAGATCACCAAAGAACTGTTTCACCATAAACTTATCAACATAGATCTCTGCAAGAGAAGAGGTATTGAAAGGGTTATCATAAGAACATAAGAAATAAGAGCAGGATTCGGCCAGACGGCACCTCAAGCCTGCTCTGCCATTCAATAAGATCATGGCTGAACTTCTACTTCAAATCCACTTTCCCACATTATCGCCATAGCACTTGATTCCCTTAGTGTCCAAAAATCAAACAATCTCAGTCTTGAATATACTCATCGGCTGAGCATCCACAGCCCTCTGGGGTAGAGAATTCCAAAGATTCACATCCCTCTGAGTGAAGAAATTTCTCCTCATCTCAGTCCTAAATGGCCGACCCGTTATCCTGAGACTACGTCCCCTAGTTCTATACACTCCAACCAGGGGAAACAGCCTCTCAGCATCTACCCAGTCAAGCCCATTAAGAATTTTATACTTTTCAATAAGATCACCTCTCATTCTTCTAAACTCCAGAAAATATAAGCCCATTCTTCTCCATCTCTGTTCATAGGACAGCACTCTTCACAGAATCATAGGGCGCGATCTTGCCAGCCCTGAGGAGGCGGGTATGGAGGCGGGACTGCCAGAAAAATGGCAGAATCTGGGGGCGGGTGCCCATCCCGCCCTCACCCCACCTCCGTGCCATCTTCCCAGGAGGCGGGTAGCCAGCCCGCCAGGAGGTGGGAAGGGGATTACAACCACTTAACTGCCTGTTAACAGGTAGTTAACAGGCAATTAAGAGGATTATTCCCATTTTTCCAACAGAGGCGCGGGCTTCCCGATGTCGGGAAACTCCACCAGGGTCACCGAGGCGAGCAGTGGGTCTGCGGGGGTCGGAGAGGTGCAAAAGTGCGCTGTGAAGGTAAGTGATGGGTGCAACTGTGGAGAGGTAAGTATGTGAGCTGTGAAAATTGATGGAAAATGTTTACTTACCTTTGTTTCTTCCTGCAGGCTTCAACCGTTGGGGATGCGGAGAGTCTCGCATCTCACCGGCAGAGATGACAGATGGCTGCTGCATTCTCCGATGCAACAACCATCTAATTTCTACTAAAGAAAGAGGGTTGATAAGTCTTGAATACAAGGACTCATCAAACAATATAGGATGTCAGTGTTTGACAGCTTCACAGAGCTGTGAAACGATGATAATTCATCTGTCAAAAATTTTTGACTGATGAAACATCATACGCTGATGTTCTCTGTAACCAGCTTCCTCTTAATTGGCCTACTAAGCCCGCTGGGCGGGCTTAACAAGGTCAATCAAGGGAAAATAGCATGGGTTGGCCAGAAGTCGATGGAGGCGGGACAACGACCCGACAAGCAGCAGTCCCGCCTCCAACGCGTCCCCATTGGCAAAATCGCCCCCGTAGAATCATAGAATGGTTACGGCACAGAAGGAGGCTTTTCGGCCCGTCAAGCCCGTGCCGGCTCTCTGCAAGAGCACTTCAGCTAGTCCTACTCCCCCGCCCTTTCCCTGTAGCCCTGCAAATTCTTTACCTTCAGGTACTTATCCAATTCTATTTTGAAAGCCACGATTGAATCTGCCTCCACCACCCCACCAGGCAGTGCATTCCAGATCCTCACTACTCGCTGCATTAAAAAGTTTTTCCTCATGTCGCCTTTGGTTCTTCTGCCAATCACCTTAAATCTGTGTCCTCTGGTTCTCGACCCTTCCGCCAATGGGAACAGTTTCTCTGTATCTACTCTGTCTAGACCCCTCATGATTTTGAGCACCTCCAGAAAATCCTCTCACCCTTCTCTGCTCTAAGAAGACCAACCCCAGCTTCTCCAGTCTATCCACGTAACTTAAGTCCCTCATCCCTGGAACCATTCTTATAAATCTTTCCTGCACCCTCTCTAAGGCCTTCACATCCTTCCTAAAGTGTGAAGCCCAGAATTGGACACAATACTCCAGTTGAGGCCAAACCAGTGTTTTGTAAAGATTCATCATAACTTCCTTGCTTTTGTACTCTATGGGCTGGACTTTCATTGAGGAGGCAGGTAGGAGGCGGGTCTACAACTTTCAGGGTTGTAGTCCCGCCTCCATCGAGTTCTAGCCAACCCATGTGATTTTGACTTGATTGACCTTGTTGAGCCCGCCCAGCGGGCTCAGCAGGCCAATTAAGGGCCACCCGGCAACAGGTGACATCACAGATTGATATTTCATCTGTCAAGACCTTTGACAGATGAAATATCAGCGTTTGACAGCTGTTTGAAGCTGTCAAACACTGACAATCTGTACTCCAGGTTAATTCCTTCCTCTCAGGATGATTTAGAGATCTCCCCGGAACAGAAAGCTGAATACTGGAACTTTTGACAGCTCGCGGCCATTCTGTTTTCTGTGCCGGTGAGATGAGGGACTCCCGAGACCTGAAGGAAGGCTGTAAAGGTAAGTACATATATGTAAAACTTCTTTAAACACTTTACACACACCAAACACACTTACCTCTGCACTCATGCACCCATCACTCACCTGAACGCCGGACATCTCGACCCATCCAAGCCCTTCATCCCGACGGCCCGCCTCGCTAACTTGGCGTGGTTTGGAGCTGTCGGGAATCCCACATTTCACCAATGAAAATAGGGATTAGGCTAAAAACTGCCTGTTAACTACCTGTTAACAGGCAGTTAATTGGCACTAATCCCCTTCCCGCCTCAGGGAGGCGGCTCCCAGTGTGGGTCGGGTACCCGCCTCCTTTGAAACTGGCATGGAGGCGGGTTGGGGGCGGGATGGGATTGTGCCCCCCGATTTCAGGATTTTAACCCCCCACACGCCTCCAATCCCGCCTCCACAGCCCAATGAAAATCCTGCCCTATGCCTCTATTTATGAAGCCCAGGATCCCGTAAGCTTTTTAAACCGCTTTCTCTACCTGCCCTGCCACCTTCAATGATTTGAGCACATATATCCCCAGGTCTCTCTGCTTATGCATCCCCTTTAGGATTGTACCCTTTAATTTATATTGCCTCTCCTCGTTCTTCCTACCAAAATGTATCACTTCGCATTTTTCTGCATTAAATTTCATCTGCCACGTGTCCGCCCCTTTCACCAGCCTGTTTATGTCTTCCTGAAGTCTATCACTCTCCTCCTCACTGTTCACTATACTTCCAAGTTTTGTGTCATCTGCAAATTTTGAAATTGTGCCCTGTACACCCTCGTCCAAATCAATAAAATATATCAAGAAAAGCAGTGGTCCTAGTACCGACCCCTGGGGAACACCACTGTTTACCTTCCTCCAGTCCAATAAACAACCATTCACCACTACTCTCTGTTTCCTGCCACTTAGCTAATTTCGTATCCGTGCTGCCACTGTCCCTTTTATTCCATGGGCTTCAACTTTGCTGGCAAGCCTATTATGTGGCACTTTATCAAACACCTTTTGGAAATCCACGTACACCACAACAAACGCATTGCCCTCATCAACCCTCTCTGTTACCTCATCAAAAAACTCAATCAAGTTAGTTAAACACAATTTGCCTTTAACAAATCCATGCTCGTTTTCCTTAATGAATCAATACCTGTCCAAGTGACTGTTAATTTTGCCCTGGATCATCGTTTCTAAAAGCTTCCCTACTACTGAGTTTAAACTGACTGGCCTGTAGTTGCTGGGTTTATCCTTACATCCTTTTTTGAACAAAGGTGTAACATTTGCAATTCTCCAGTCTTCTGGCACCACCCCTGTATCTAAGGAGGATTGGAAGATTATGGCCAGTACCTCTGCAATTTCAACCTTCACCTTCCTCAGCATCCTAGGATGCATCCTATCCGGTCCTGGTGACTTATCTACTTTAAGTACAGCCAGCCTGTCTAGTACCTCCTTTTTTAAAATCAATTTTTATCCCATCCAGTATCTCAACTACCTCTTTTTTCACTATGACTTTGGCAGCATCTTCTTCCTTGGTAAAAACAGATGCAAAGTATTCATTTAGTACCTCAGCCATGCCCTCGGCTTCCAAGCGTAGGTCTCCATTTTGGTCTCTAATCGGCCCAGTGAATCATTCTAGTGAACCCACATTATACTCCATCTGCTACTTTCTTGCCCAATCGCTTAACCGGTCTATATCCCTTTGCAGCTTCTTTGCGTCCTCCTCACAGCTTACTTTCCCACCTAGTTTTGTATCATTAGCAAACTTGGATATTTTACACTCGGTCCCCTCATCTACGTCACTGATATAGATTGTAAATTGCAAGCACTGATCCTTGTGTCACTCTGCTAGTTACAGCCTTCCAACCCCAAAATGATCTGTTTATTCCTACTCTCTTTTTTCTGTCTGTTAACCAATCCTCAATCCATGCTAATATGTTACCCCCCAATCCCTTGAGCCCTAATCTTGTGTAATAACCCCTTTTGTGGCACCTTAACAAATGCCTTCTGAACATCCAAATATACTACATCCACTGGTTCCCCCTTATCTACCCTGCTAGTTACATTCTCAAAAAACTTTAAAAGATTTGTAAAACACAATTTCCCTTTCATAAAACCATGTTGATTCTGCCTAATCATATTATGATTTTCCAAGTGCCCTGTTACCATGTCCTTAATAATAGATTCTAGCATTTTCCCTTCTACTGATATCAGGCTAACTAGCCTATAGTTCCCTGTTTGCTCTCTCCCTCCTTTCTTGAACAGCAGGGTTACACTTGCTACCCTCCAATCCAAGGGGACCATTCTAGAATCTAGGGAATTCTGGAAGATCAAAACCAATGCATTCACTATCTCTGCAGCCACCTCTTTTAAAACCCTAGGACGTAGGCCATCAGGTCCAGGGGATTTGTGGGCTTTTAGTCCCATTAATTTCTCCAGTACTTTTTCTCTACTAATATTAATTACTTTAAGTTCCTCACTCTCATTAGACCCTTGGTTCCCAAAATTTCTAATATTTTCTTTGTGTCTTCTACTGTGAAGACAGACACAAAATATTTGTTTAACATCTCTGCCATTTCCTTATTCCCCATTATATTGTTTTCATGCCTCTGCCTCTAAGAGACCCACAATTACTTTCACTAATTTCTTCCTTTTTACATATTTGTAAAAGGTCTTAAAATCTGTTTTTTATATTTCTTGCTATTTTACTCATATTCTATTTTCTCACTCTTTATCAATTTCTTGGTTATCCTTTGCTGATTTTTAAAACTTTCCCAATCCTCAGGCTTACTATTCTTTTTTCAACATTGTAAGCCTTGTCTTTTAATCTAATACTACCCTTAACTTTTCTAGTCAGCCATGGTTGTAACACTTTTCCAGTGGCGTTTTTATTCCTCAAGGGAATGTATTATCATTGAGAATTATAAATTATTTCTTCAAATGTTTGCCATTTATTATCTACCATCATATCTTTTAATCTAATTTCCCAATCTACCTTAGCCAACTCGCCCCTCATACCTCCATAATTGGTTTTGTTTAAATTTAAGACCCTAGTTTTGGACTTAACCACATTACTCTCAAATTTAACATGAAATTCTATCATATTACGATCACTCTTCCCCAGAGTATCCTTTAGTATAAGATCACCAATTAATCCACATCTCATTACACAATACTGGATCTAAAATAATCTGTTTCCTTGTTGGTTCCTCGACATATTGTTCTAAAAAACTGTCTTGAGTGCATTCCATGAAATCTTCCTCCAAGCTACTTTTGTCCAGTCTATTATCAAATTGCTTGTATCCCAAAAATGCAGGACATCACCAAGCATTTGCATGTAGCCACATGTGCACTCCTCATTATTCCATCAATGCTATGTGACCATTGCCTGAAAATAATGCACGCCAATGCATGCATATTGGGGAATATGCATTATAGCTAACTGATTTACCCTTCTCTCCCTTCTTGAGCAATGGTAATACATGAGCTGCTCTCCAATCCTATGGCACAATGTTTATATTTAATGGGATTGAAAAATTGTATCCAGAGCCTCTGCTAGCTCCTCTATGACATCTTTTAAAATTTTAGGATACATGTCACCTTGAGATCTGTTAGTTTTCAACGCACCAATTCCTTTTTTATAGTTACCTTTAACAACAGTTCCATATTCATCCTGCAGTTCGCCGATGTTTTCTTTCCAGGCATATGGGATTAAAACTTACAGCTCACGAAAATGATAAACACCAATACGATTGGTTGTGTTATGTTCATTAATAACTAGACATTCTTATTATGAACACAGCTAGCTTCTAGCTAGTCATTTATTCAGTACACGTTCTCTAGGTACAGAATATGTAGAGATTCAGCATGTGTGCTCCTGTGTGCAGGCAGCCATCTTGACTACTGCCTTCTGGGTAGCCTAGTGCATCGAGGGTAGTGTAGTCTTAAACACATACAACTAAATATACAGCTCTATACAGCTCTACAGCTCCATCTAGTGTACCACTCCAGAATGACATGCTATTGATCATTACATCCCCCTGTCTTTGAGGTTAACAAAATCAATATCAATCAACTTTCAAGAAAAACGATAAAGATGATATCAGTAACACTTTTGTTACTGCTCTATAAACATAAACATTTTCACAACAGTCAATACATTTTCAATATAGTTTTTCTTTGTACTCAAAGATTAAGTCTATCAAGCTTTTTGACTACACGTGTGGGTCTTCTCAGCACGGGTAAGTCTGATGTGTTTTCATGAGATTGTTCTGGTGGTGAATGACAAGATTCAGTTGCGGCATTGTCATCAATCTGCTCTTGGATAGTTTCTTGTGTTTTCAGGAGGGAACGGCGGTTCCTCCTGAGAATCTGTCCTTCCTCAGTTCTAACAGTATATGACCTTGGTCGTACTTCCTCAAGAACTGTAGCTTTCCTGTTCCATGCATCTGGATCCTCAATCCTGAAAACATCATCCCTTGTCAATGGTTTTAGAGTTTTGGATGACTTGTCATAGTATGATTTCTGTTTCAGCTTTAACAGTTGAAATCTCTGTCTCAGTTCCTTACTTTACATAAGAACATAAGAACATAAGAAATAGGAGCAGGAGTAGGCCAATCGGCCCCTCGAGCCTGCTCCGCCATTCAATAAGATCATGGCTGATCTGATCCTAACCGCCAATCCACTATCACAGAACCATCTCCTGAATCTAACAGAATTAGACACACAAAATAGGAGCAGGATCAGGCTACATGGCCCCTGGGCCCGCTCCGCTACCCACAGGGCCATGACCGATCCAAACCTAGACTCATGTCCAAATTCCTGCCCGCTCCCCGTAACCCTTAATTCCCTTTGCTTCTAGGAAACTGTCTATTTCTGTTTTAAATTTATGTAATGATGTAGCTTCTACAGCTTTTTGGGGCAGCATATTCCATGGACCTACCACCCTCTGAGTGAAGTAGTTCCTCCTCATCTCAGTTTTGAAAGAGCAGCCCCTTATTCTAAGACTATGCCCCCTAGTTCTACTTTCACCCATCATCGGGAACATCTTCCCCGCATCCACCCGATCCAAACCCTTCACAATCTTATATGTTTCAATAAGATCGCCTCTCATTCTTCTGAACTCCAATGAGTAGAGTCCCAATCTACTCAACCTCTCCTCATATGTCCATCCCCTCATCCCCGGGATTAACCGAGTGAACCTTCTTTGTACTGACTCAAGAGCAAGTATGTCCTTTCTTAAGTATGGACACCAAAACTGTACGCAGTATTCCAGGTGCGGTCTCACCAATACCTTGTACAACTGAAGCAATACCTCCCTATTTTTATATTCTATCCCCCTAGCAATGAAAGCCAACATTCCATTGGCCTTCTTAATCACTTGCTGCACCTGCATACTAACCTTTTGAGTTTCGTGCACCAGGACCCCCAGATCCCTTTGTACTTCAGTACTTTCCAGTTTCTTGCCATTAAGATAATAAATTGCTCTACGATTTTTCCTGCCAAAGTGCATAACCTCACACTTTGCAGTATTGTATTCCATCTGCCAAATCTCTGCCCACTTACTTAGCCTGTCGATGTCCCCTTGCAGGTATTTTATGTCCTCCTCACTCACTACTTTCCCTCCCATCTTAGTATCATCTGCAAACTTTGATATGTTACACTCGGTCCCCTCCTCCAAATCGTTAATATAGATTGTAAAGAGTTGGGGACCCAGCACTGACCCTTGCGGAACACCACTAGTTACTGATTGCCAGTCTGAGAATGAACCATTTATCCCAACTCTCTGCCTTCTGTTCGATAGCCAATCCTCTATCCATGCCAGAATATTACCCCCAATCCCGTGATTTTTTATCTTGCTGTTCTTTTGCACAGCAGGGTAGCATGGTGCGCAACTTGCGACCCGTTAGTAGTTCAGCAGGTGAAGAACCACAGTTTAAAGGTGAAGCTCGGTAGCTCAGCAGGGCGAGATAAGGATCAGACTTGCTTTCTGTCGCTTTCTTCAGTAGCTCCTTGAGAACTTGAACACCTTTCTCTGCCTTACCATTTGACTGAGCATACAAAGGACTGGATGTGATGTGCTGAAAGTCATACTGTGCTGCAAACTGTTGCCACTCCTTACAGTTGAAGCACGGACCATTGTCGCTAATGGCAATCCTGGGAATTCCATGTCTGGCGAAGATGGATTTCACATGCATTATGACAGTGCTTGCTGATGTGCTTGAGAGCAGCGCCATCTCAGGATAGTTAGAATAGTAGTCAATCAATAATAGATATTCTTTACCATTTAAATGAAAGAGGTCCATACCAACCTTTTGCCATGGTGCTGTTGGTAAGTCAGCTACTATCATTGGTTCCTTTGTTTGTTTGTTTTGGTGTTTCTGACATGTCTCACATTTGCCTATCATGTTCTCAATGTCCTTATTTATGCCAGGCCAATAAACAGTGTCTCTTGCTCTCCTTTTGCATTTTTCAATTCCGAGGTGTCCTTCATGAATCCTTTTGAGCATGTCTTGACGTAGAGCCTGTGGAATGACTATTCTGTTCTGTTTTAGTAATAGTCCACTTGCGACACTCAATTCTGACCTTATGTGAAAATATTTTGGTCAGGAACCTTTTGGCCAACCATGATGAATGTTCTCTATTACTGTTTGTAATACTATATCTTTTACTGTTTCTTCTGCTATTTGCTTTGATTTTGTGTCTGACATGGGCAGCGCAGCAGTGACCATACTCACATGAACATCCACGTCTTCTTCAGTAGAGCTCACATGACTCATTGTGGGTGCTCGGGATAGTGCACCTGCTAACACTATGTATTTGCCTGGTGTGTAGATCAGTTCAAAGTCATATCTTTGCAGCTTCATCATGACTCGTTGAATCCTTGGAGACATCTCATTCAGGTTCTTTTTTATGATGGCAACCAGTGGGCTGTGGTCTGTCTCAACTGTGAAGGTGGGAAGTCCATATATGTAGCCATGGAACTTTTCTAGTCCAACTACCAAGCCTAGACATTCCTTTTCAATCTGGGCGTATCGACACTCAGTATCAGTCATAGACCTGGAGGCATAGGCAACAGGCTTCCAATCTTCACCCTCTGCTTGTAGTAAGACCGCGCCTAGGCCATCTTTTGGTGCATCCGTTGACACTTTGATTCTCTTTGTCGGGTCAAAGAAAGTGAGTACAGGTGTGGTTGTCAGCACTGTTTTGGGGTTCATCCACTCTTGTTCATGTCTTTCTGTCCATGCGAACTCATTTGTTTTATGTAGCAGGTCTCGCAGACAGGCTGTCTTGGCTGACAAGTTAGGAATGAACTTTCCAATGAAGTTTATCATCCCCATGATGCGTAGTACTCCTTTTTTGTCAGTGGGTCGGGGCATTTTGAGTATGGCATTTACTTTTTCCATATCTGGCTCTATTCCTTTACCAGATAGATTATCTCCTAGGAAAGTGACTTCCTGGACGCCAAACTGACACTTGGCTTTGTTGAGCTTCAATCCATTCTGGCGTATGCTCTGTAGCACTTTAGTCAGTCTCTCATTGTGTTCTTTGAAAGTGAAGCCCCAGATGATGATGTCATCAACATAGACCCGAACTCCTTCCAGACCTTCAATTATGTGTTCCATCACTCTATGAAAGATTTCAGATGCAGATATTATCCCGAAAGGCACTCTGAGGAAACAATACCTGCCAAATGGTGTGTTGAAGGTACAGTATTTGGTGCTCTCTTCATCCAGTTTTAGTTGCCAAAATCCTTGTGAGGCATCGAGCTTTGTAAAGTATCTGGCACCTGACATTTCACTGGTGATTTCTTCTCGCTTGGGAATCTGGTAGTGTTCACGTTTTATGTTTGCATTTAAGTCCTTTGGATCCATGCATATTCTTAGATCATTGTTCTTTTTCTTTACACATACCACGGAGTTAACCCAGTCTGTTGGCTCTTCGACTTTCCTGATGACTCCTAGTGTGGTCATTCTGTCCAGTTCTTTCTTGAGCCGGTCACGCAGGGGTGCTGGAACTCTTCATGGAGCATGTACCACTGGCTGAGCATCCTCCTTTAGCTGGATCTTGTAAGTGATTGGTAGAACTCCAAATCCTTTGAACACATCCTGGAAATTACTCACTACAGAATCCATTGAGTCATCTGGTCTGCTTATGGCACAATTTATACGGTAGACTCTCTTGACCAGTACTAAGTCTTCACAAGCTTTGTCACCCAGTAGTGAATCAAGTCCTTCAGCCACAACAGAACACATGAGATGATGCACTTTGTCTTTGACTGTCACTTTAAGTCTGCATACACCTAAGCTATCTATTTTCTGTCCATTATAGCTGTTCAGTAGCACTGACTTTTTCTGTATTTTGGGCTTTTCTTTCATGTTTTTAATGTCACCCATACTGATTAAGTTTGCTTTTGCCCCAGTGTCTAGTTTCAACGTAACTAATGCTCCATTTACCTGCAGTGGGATCATCCATTTGTCCTCTTTTACTGCATTGACGTTATGTTCAGCATTGTTTATTCCTGAGGACTGCACATTTTCTGTATCCTTTTCTATATCGTCACATGACACCATTCCTACAAAAAATGTCTCACTTAAATCAGTGTTCTCAATCACATTAACTCGGACTTGTTGCCCTTTCTTGGTTTTTACTTTTGAAAAGCATTGTTTGGCAAAGTGATTCTTTCCATGACATTTTGTGCACATTTTTTCAAACGCTGGGCATTGTTTCAACTGCTGTTTGTAACCACAGCGTTTACAATTTAAAATTCCTTCCTCCGATTGCTTTTCATTTCTGTTCTGCCCATGTTGCTTCCCCTTGTAGAACACAGCACCGACAGCAGCACTTACTACAATTGCATCATTATTGATTTCACTGAAAGTCTTCGCGTGCTGTCGAGCTTGCTCACTGGCTTGGCATATATTCACTGCATTTTCCAATGTTAGTTCGGTTTCTCTCAACAGACGTTCCCTGACTTTTTTATCATGAATACCAAACACAATCTGGTCACAAATCATGGATGCTTTCAGCTCAGAGAAATTACATGTCTGTGCTTTCAGTTTCAGATCGGTCACAAAGCTATCAAAAGTCTCATTTTGCCGCTGTGTCCTCAAACGGAACACGTATCTTTCATAGGTTTCATTCTTTTTGGGAGAACAATGTGTATCAAATTTCTTTAGCACATCGTCTAAATTTTCTCTGTTCTCCTCTGGATTAAATACAAATGTATTAAATACCTTTATCGCCTGTGTGCATGCAACCGTGAGCAGCAACGCTATTTTTCTTGCATCTGGCTTTGTACCGAATCTGATGGCAGCAATGTAGAGTTCAAATTGTTATTTCAAAGTCCGCCAATTGTAGTCGACATTGCCCATGAGATTCAAAAACTCCGGTGGCCTCAAATTCTCCATGTCGCTTTTCACAATTTTCAGCAGATCTTCACCAATCCTGGTACCATGTTATGTTCATTAATAACTAGACATTCTTATTATGAACACAGCTAGCTTCTAGCTAGTCATTTATTCAGTACACGCTCTCTAGGTACAGCATCTGTAGAGATTCAGCATGTGTGCTCCTGTGTGCAGGCAGCCATCTTGACTACTGCCTTCTGGGTAGCCTAGTGCATTGAGGGTAGTGTCGTCTTAAACACATACAACTAAATATACAGCTCTATACAGCTCTACAGCTCCATCTAGTGTACCACTCCAGAATGACATGTTATTGATCATTACAGGTTGGACTGAATGGACTCTTTCCGTTTTATAATTAATATGCTTTTCTATGTAATAAAACACTGCTGCATAAGGGGCAGGATATATCAAAAAATGAGAAAACCAGGAAAAAGAATAAGGGTCAATGTTCCAAAAATTGGAATCAGATTTGAGTGGCATGTATGTGATTGCACAAAGTGCCCTTAACTCTACTCTCTGCTTTCTCCCCTCTAACCAGTTTTTAATCCAATTTGCTACCCTCCCACTAATTCCATGCCCCTTAATCTTCTCCAATATTCTGCTGTGCGGCATCTTTTCAAAGGTTTTCTGAAAGTCCGTGTACACCACGTCTACTGCATTTCCCCTATCCACCATATCTGTCATCTCCTCAAAGAACTCTATCAGATTTGTCAAGTGTGAAATCCTTCACAATCTCATAGCCTGTTTCTTTCCCTTTCTCCAATGATAGTAGTTTCTCAATAATTATTTCAGCTAAGCCTTCTGCTTCTATTGAAATAGCTTTATTCTCCTACATGGTGCAACCCTTGTGGCTTCAGCAGAGGTAGTGGCAGGCTGCGCTGATCCCTGCTCTGACCTCTGTGATGCTCGCGGCCGATGATCTCTGGGTATTGGAGCCCATGAGGGCCCTGCCAACCACTGCTCCACCTGCACCTGTGCAAAGGGAGACTGAGCCAATGGGAGACGAGGCAGCATGTTGGGTACTGGTTGAGGTGGGGGCAATGGGTGAGATGTGAAATCACTTTGAGTGGAGTTCCCACTTCCATGTCCCCTTTTGCCATCATTACTCTCCTGGGCCAGCAGCACATCCCTCCTACCTTTCTGTGGGAGATCAGCTTGGAGCAGATCAGTGATGTGTTGTAAGGCCATAGCTAATGTATCTGTCATCCTGTTTAAGGTGGTAGAAATGTTGGCATCTGTAGTTTGCACGACCGTCATCAGGGTCTGCACGGACCGATTATTGTTCCTTGTTTCAAGCTGCACAGAGGAGGCCACTCTATCCATCGAAGACATCCTCGCAATGGCCTGCGATGTCAATCCACAAGTGTTTGAACTGGACTCCTCCATCCTCTCTGATATTGTGGAAAGAACTGCCAGTACCTCGCACATTTTCTGCTGACCCTCTATCATTCTCCTTTCCATTGATGACCCCGGGTTCATCATCACTGTCCAGCTGAGCAGAGCTTGCAGAGGTCTGTGCCCTCCGATGCGGACTCTCCACAGCTGTCCCTACCACCAGTCTCTGCTCATGCTCACCTGTGAACTGTGATTCACCAGGTGAGATCCCACCCAGCTCTCTAACAGGACCCACTGAAGTGCTCGGATCTGCGCTGGTGCCTGGTAAGCATTTGTCCTGTAACGGTGCACCCTCAGACGGAATCAGCTCCTCTGAGGAAATGTCATCTGCAAAGGGCCATGGGCTGCTGTTCTTCGCGTGGTGGCCCTGGAGAGAAGGGATGAATATGATTTAGTCATGGGAAATTTATATGATAAAGGTGATCATATTTCATTTGGTGCAGAAATCAAGTCAACATGCGTCGGAGATATTTAATGCTGTAACTCTGCAACAGTAAAGTCCGAGCCTCACCATCTCTGATGCTCAGGGATGCTGGCATCCTGCTTATCTCCAGGGCCTGCTGCTCTGCATTTGTCAACTCTACGATCTGTGGTGGCCCACCTCCGATCCTCTCCCTCTCCCTTGTATTTTGTGCTATTTTCTCCTGCAAGGGGGCACAACAGTACTATGAGTGACTGTAAGGCATGTGTGCATCCGATGGATGCAGTGCATTCGCTGAGGGTGATTATCAGGCAGATGCATCACAAGTGCCACTGGCAGCATTTGAGGATGCGTGCTGAGAATTGGGTGAGCTGACTGAGGTGGTATCACATTACATAAGGATTGGGGTGAGTGACAGTGGTGGATGGAGGAAGTAGGAGGTGAGGAAGTGCATTGAAACTGAACAATGGGTGCTGCTGAAACTTTAGTGGTTGAGAGGAGCAATGTGATGGAGTTTTTTTTTGTTGGAGTAGGTTTGACAAGGCAGAGTGAGGGGGATGGGGTGCACTACAGGATGTAGCTGAATCTGCAACTGCGCTCACCTTGCCTGACCTAGTTAGGTCATTAAAATGATTCCTGCACTGAATCCACATCCTGTGCAAAACACTCCTGCTGCTCATCTCTTCAGTCACCTCCAATATGCCTTCTTGGTTAAAGAAGTGGGTTTAATCTTCCCAATTCTGGGGATTAGGGCCTCCTTTTGCAACCTTATTGCACCTAGCAGTGTGTCAAGGGATGCCTCATTAAAGCAGAGTGCAGCTTTTGCTCTTTCTGATTCCATTTCAAACTTAATTTCTCACATGAAACTCACCCAACTCCTCCAAATTCCATCTGTGCTTTGGCCCTTTAAATATTCCAGGTTATTAAAAAAAAGGCCTTTGCTGTAAGTTCCATAAAAATGAGAATTTGTTCCCCATGATTCAAATGCAATGGCCGAAAAATTGCTGTCGCAAACCAAAAAATGGTGCCCACTGTTAGTTAGACTTGTCCTTGCCCGTTTAATCTCCATGATGTTTTTGTGAGGCAAGTTGCTGGAAGTGTGAGGTGGAAACTGCGCGGTGCCCTCTACAGGGCATCTGGGATCTGAGTGAACCGGGCAAGCAACTGTGTATCTCCTTAACCAATCAGACTGAAGGATTCTGAAATTAACCGCGTGAAAACTGAGAAGGAAGTGCAATTTACAGTGAGTGAATTCAACGTCGAATCAGGTACAGAAAGAGAAACAGAGAGAGGGAAAGAAAGATTGGATTAAGAGAGAGAGAAAAAAGAGACAGAATTAAAATGTTTTAAAAAATTCTTAAATTTAATTTTTTTTAGTTCTCCAACAACAATTAAAACTGGAAGAGAATGAGACTCCGCACTTGTAATAGTTAATTTTTGCTGCCAGAGAGGTTGCCTGGCAGTAATTAACACTTATCATGCCATTAAAAGGGTACTTAGACATGATAACTTTCTGTGGCGAGTTTATTTCGTATCTACAGTGCAAGTAAGAACATAAGAACATAAGAAATAGGAGCAGGAGTAGGCCAATCGGCCCCTCGAGCCTGCTCCGCCATTCAATAAGATCATGGCTGATCTGATCCTAACCGCCAATCTACTATCACAGAACCATCTCCTGAATCTAACAGAATTAGACACACAAGATAGGAGCAGGATCAGGCTACACGGCCCCTGGGCCCGCTCCGCTACCCACAGGGCCATGACCGATCCGAACCTAGACTCAGGTCCAAATTCCTGCCCGCTCCCCGTAACCCTTAATTCCCTTTACTTCTAGGAAACTGTCTATTTCTGTTTTAAATTTATGTAATGATGTAGCTTCTACAGCTTTTTGGGGCAGCATATTCCATGGACCTACCACCCTCTGAGTGAAGTAGTTCCTCCTCATCTCAGTTTTGAAAGAGCAGCCCCTTATTCTAAGACTATGCCCCCTAGTTCTAGTTTCACCCATCATTGGGAACATCCTCCCCGCATCCACCCGATCCAACCCCTTCACAATCTTATATGTTTCAATAAGATTGCCTCTCATTCTTCTGAACTCCAATGAGTAGAGTCCCAATCTACTCAACCTCTCCTCATATGTCCATCCCCTCATCCCCGGGATTAACCGAGTGAACCTTCTTTGTACTGACTTGAGAGCAAGTATGTCTTTTCTTAAGTATGGACACCAAAACTGTATGCAGTATTCCAGGTGTGGTCTCACCAATACCTTGTACAACTGAAGCAATACCTCCCTATTTTTATATTCTATCCCCCTAGCAATGAAAGCCAACATTCCATTGGCCTTCTTAATCACTTGCTGCACCTGCATACTAACCTTTTGAGTTTCGTGCACCAGGACCCCCAGATCCCTTTGTATTTCAGTACTTTCCAGTTTCTTGCCATTAAGATAATAGCTTGCTCTATGATTTTTCCTGCCAAAGTGCATAACCTCACACTTTCCAGTATTGTATTCCATCTGCCAAATCTCTGCCCACTTACTTAGCCTGTCTATGTCCCCTTGCAGGTTTTTTATGTCCTCCTCACTCACTACTTTCCCTCCCATCTTAGTATCATCTGCAAACTTTGATATGTTACACTCGGTCCCCTCCTCCAAATCGTTAATATAGATTGTAAAGAGTTGGGGACCCAGCACCGACCCCTGCGGAACACCACTAGTTACTGATTGCCATTCTGAGAATGAACCATTTATCCCAACTCTCTGCCTTCTGTTAGATAGCCAATCCTCTATCCATGCCAGAATATTACCCCCAATCCCGTGATTTTTTATCTTAAGCAATAATCTTTTGTGTGGCACCTTGTCAAATGCCTTTTGGAAGTCTAAATACATGACGTCCACTGGTTCCCCTTTATCCACCCTATATGTTACTTCCTCAAAGAACTCCAGCAAATTTGTCAAACATGACTTCCCCTTCATAAAACCACGCTGACTTTGTCCTATTAAATGATGATTATCCAAATGTCCTGTTACTGTCTCCTTAATAATGGACTCCAAAATTTTACCTACCACAGATGTTAGGCTAACCGATCTATAGTTTCCAGCCTTCTGTCTACTGCCCTTTTTAAATAAGGGTGTTACATTAGCAGTTTTACAGTCTGCCGGGACCTTTGCTGAGTCCAGGGAGTTTTGGAAAATTATTACCAATGCATCCACAATCCCTACCGCCACTTCCCTCAAGACCCTAGGATGTAAGCCATCAGGTCCAGGTGATTTATCCGCCTTGAGTCCCATTATTTTACCGAGTATCACTTCCTTAGTGATTTTGATCGTGTTTAGCTCCTCCCCCCCCATAGCCCCCTGTTTATCCAGTGTTGGGATATTCTTAGTGTCTTCTATTGTAAAGACTGATACAAAATATTCATTCAGTGTTTTTGCCATCTCCATATTTCCCACCATTAATTTCCTGGTCTCATCCTCTAAGGGACCAACATTTACTTTAGCCACCCTTTTTCTTTTTATATAACTATAAAAACTCTTACTATCTGTTTTTATATTTTTTGCTAATTTACTTTCATAATCTAGCTTCCCTTTCTTAATCAATCTTTTTGTTATTTTTTGCTGTCTTTTAAAGTTTTCCCAATCCTCTATCCTCCCACTAGATTTGGCTACCTTATATGCCCTTGTTGTTAGTCGAATACTATCCTTAATTTCTTTACTTAGCCACGATGGCTGTCTTTTCTTTTACACCCTTTTCTTCTCAGTGGAATATATATTTTTTGGAAGTTGTAAAATAACTCCTTAAATGTACACCACTGATCATGTATCGTCTTACCCTTGAATCTATTTTCCCAATCCACTCTACTCAATTCCACTCTCATACCTTCATAGTCTCCTTTATTCAAGCTTAGCACGCTTGTTTGAGATCCAACCTTCTCACCCTCTAATTGAATATGGAATTCAACCATGTTATGGTCACTCATTCCAAGGGGATCCTTTACTAGGACATTTTTAATTAATCCTGTCTCGTTACACAGGACCAGATCTAAGGTTGCTTGCCCCCTGGTCGGATCAGTTACATACTGCTCAAGAAACCCATCCCTAATACATTCAATGAACTCATCCTCAAGGCAGCCCTGGCCAATTTGATTTGTCCAATTAATATGACAGTTAAAATCCCCCATAATTATAGATGTTCCCTTATTACAAGCCTCAACTATTTCCTGATTGATACTCCGTCCAACATAGTTGCAACTGTTCGGAGGCCTATGGACTACGCCCACTAGTGTTTTTTTCCCCTTATTATTCCTTACCTCCACCCAAACTGTTTCATTATCCTGATCTTTTGACCCAATATCATTTCTCTGTATTACAGTGATTCCTTCCTTTATTATCATAGCCACCCCACCTCCCCTTCCTTCCTGCCTGTCCTTCCTGATCGTTAAATAACCTGGTATGTTTAATTCCCAGGCATTGTCACCCTGCAGCCATGTTTCTGTAATGGCCACAAGATCATACCCATATGTAGTTATTTGTGCCATTAACTCGTCTATTTTGTTACGAATGCTATGTGCATTCAGATAGAGAACTTTCAAATATGTTTTGTGACACCTAGTTCCTGCTTTTGTCCTTTTTATTACTTTACCTTTTACTCCATACCTTCTGCCCCTTCCTGACACGCTCTGGTTTTACATTTCCCAACTGCTACCTAAGTCTATGACCTTCTCTGTTGTCATTTTTATTATTTGCTCTCTAGGAACCTCCCCCCCACTAGTTAGTTCAAAGCCCTCTCTACAGCCCTAGTTATATGATCCGCCAGGACTCTAGTCCCAGCACTGGCCAAGTGAAGCCTGTCCCAACGGAACAGCTCCCTCCTGCCCCAGTACTGGTGCGAGTGTCCCAGGAAGCAAAACCCATTTCTCCCACACCAGTCTTTGAGCCATGCATTTAACTCTCTAATTTTATTTGTCCTAGCCAAATTCGCTCGTGGCTCAGGTAATAATCCAGAGATTATTCCCCTTGAGGTTCTGTTTTTCAATTTGACCCCTAGCTGCTCATACTCCTTTAACAGAACCGGCTTCCTAGTCCTATCTACGTCGTTTGTACCAACATGGACCACGACAACTGGATCCACCCCCTCCCACTGCAAGTTTCTTTCCAGCCCAGAGGAGATGTCCTTAACCCTGGCACCGGGTAGGCAACACAGCCTTCGGGACTCTCGCTCTCAGCTGCAGAGAACTCTATCTATCCCCCTAATAATACTATCCCCTACTACTACAACATTTCTAGTTACTCCCCCCTCTTGAATGGCCCCCGTTCCATGGTGCTGTGGCCAGGTTGCTCATCCTCCCTGCAGTCCCTGCTCCCGTCCCCACAGGGAGTAAGAACCTCGAACCTGCTGGACAAGAGCAAGGGCTGCGGCTCCTCCAGCTCTACCTCCTGGATCCCCGTACCTGCCTCACTCGTAGTCACACCGTCCTGTCCCTGACCATGGGCTACATCTGAATTAATTAACTTCATAGGTGTGACCACCTCCTGATACACAGAGTCCAGGTACTTCTCCCCCTCCCTGATGTGTCGCAGTGTCTGAAGCTCAGACTCCAGCTCATCAACACGGAGCTGGAGTTCCTGTAGCAGCAGACACTTGTCACAGACGTAATCATCGTGAGCCTCAATGGGGTTCACCGGCTCCCACATCTCGTAACAGTAACACATCACCTGCTCCATTCTATGTAATTAATTAAATTTTTTATTGTTAGTTATGGACACCCTCTGCCCGATTATAGATGCTAGTATCCCCTTTAATTAATTGGATTTAATTTAAATCAATCCCTCTAATTACACCAGTTAAATGGTTTACCAACAGTCACTCTGCACCAGAAAGGCCTTATTAACTACAACCCACAGAGTTAAAGTTTGAAAAGAGCACCTAACACCCCACTTACCCAAACTCACAGCACTCTCTGCTGGCTCGCACTCAGTGCTTGCTCGCACTAGCCTGGTCTTTTTATACTGTTTGTTTGTTTACAGCCAAATGAGTCACCCCTGCTGATTGGTTAGAAAACTGGTTTCCACTGCCTGCTGTGCCAATTTACTCCTACTGCAGTGTAACCTTGTTTTACTCTTCTTAAACCAACAGAATCCCAAATATTTAACTTTTCCCCTTTACTTAAACTGCTTAAGTAATCTTATCAAGAATGATTTAAAGAGAAATAACAATTAAAGAACTCACACACTTACCCAAACTCACAGCACTCTCTGCTGACTCGCACGTGAAGTACAGGAACCTCACGCCACTCAATGCATTTGGCTGGGGAGCCAGACATCTTGATGTTGTTTTTGCGAAGCTAACAGCCGAGTGGGGCATCTCAGACAGCAACGTTTTGATTTCAGGGTTTAATCATGCCCCAACCCGCACCTGACGTTGCTGTGGCATTTGCACATAAAAAATGACGAGTGCTATTAGCCTCACTGTTTTTTTACAGCAAATTTTGGGCCAATGTCTTTTGAAATTTGTTACATTTTGTAGTGCAGGTGGTTTGCGAATGGTGCTGGCCTTGGTCCTGTCGATTGAACAAAGTCAAGAAAGTGAAGAATAGAAGGCAGTGTTCTAGATAAACCAACTGTGCAATGGTGGATTTTTGTTGAGATACATACAATTGTTATGGTCCTGCCAAATTCCGTAACCTGGGAAATCTGTCATGAATACTTTAACCAATGCCCAATAGTTAAATTGTTCTGTATCAGAATTATTCTGAGACTAGATGAGTTTAAATCAATACACAATACACACTATTATAATTTACTAAATGCTATTGGTGTAATTGTGGTGTTACTCAGGCTTCACATTCAAAATGGATCCACTGAGGTTACAATATTCAAATTCAAATCTCAAACTGAATGACGCTTTGCAATTCTCCAACCTTGGGAAGAAAAGGAACAAACTTGTGTGCATGCAGAGACAGCATGACTGGCTGCCAGCAACAGGTAATGTCATGGATAGATATCTCCCAAAGCATTATCTTTGAAAATCCACATACTCATTAACAAATCCTTTCACTGTCTCATCCTTCCCTATCTCTGCACCCTCCTCCAGTCCTTCATCTCAGTTTACACCATTTGCTCTTCTGACTCTTTCTTATTGATGTTCCCTCCTCCCTCCACTCCGGCATTGGTAGCAGAGTCCTCAGCCACCACAGCCCTGTACCTTGAGATTTTCTTCCAATCCACCCCCATACATCTCCACCACTTTCAATAGTCTTCTTTCAACCTATCTCTTAAAGGAAGCCTTCAAACTCTTCTACTAACACTTAATCAGTGTCCATTCCCTTCACCAGTTGTGAAGTGCCTTGCATGGTTGTTGTTATTATTATTATTCTTTTCAAAGCTTAGGAATTAGATTCTGTCCACAAGTCGATGCTTTCAATGACAGATTTGCAGATTTGGTAGGAAGCAATGTGAGTGTTGGTAGGCCGCTGAAGAATCCTGAGCGGGGCAAAACCCGACCCCTGTCCTGCTCATCGGTGACAAATTTGCCACGTATTTATGCCCAGGACACCTAAAAAATGGGCCCCATAAAACTTGACATTGGGATCAATGCCTGCATAAATTGAGCGCACGCCGTCCCTCTATTAAATTGGCATGCTTTGCAGCTGTTTTACGCCTGGAAAATGGGCACAACACGTAACAATTTCTGTCCTGGGGAGTCAAAGCCAAGTGTAGTCAGAAGCCATGCATTCTGTTTTTACTTTTATATAATGCACTGATTTTATTAGCAAAACTGATGGACATTTGAGAAGCAGAGATGTAGGCCCCGGTTTTCGGCTTGTGTGGGAAATGGTCGGGTTTCCCCGAATGTGGGGTTTCTGACACACACAAAAAAGTGTCAGCCAGCTCCACGCAATTTTCCCTCAAGTGGCCAATTAATTCCCAGCATGTGGGAAGCCTTGCTAATTGTCCAATTCGAGTCAGAAATCCCCACAGTATGATGTCATCATTCGTGGTGCTTTCAAGGTCCATAGCAAGCACTGCATCCTCTGAAGGCTTCCAAATGAATCATACAGGATGGCAGAGGAGCCTGCAGCAGCTGTGGGCAGTGATAGACCCCGAGCTTCCTCCAAATTCGACGAGGCTTCACTGCAGGCATTATTGGATGGGGTTAGGGCCCACAGGGAGGTCCTCTTCCCTAGGTCATGGAGGAAGAGGCCTCCCACTGAGACTAAGGCTGCATGGATGCAGGTGTCAGCAGATGCCAACTCACTGGGAGTCACCAGAAGAACCTTGGCATTACATCTCTATCTCCTTCCTTTACTCCCCCACAGTACCATCCAGAGCCCCCATCCTCACTGTGGAGGAGGAAGAGGCTGTGCAGCCAGACTCCTCAGAGGAAGCTCCAACCTCTGAGGGCACAGCGTCAGTGTACCCAGCACCAGTGCAGACACTCACACCTCGGGGGGACCTTCGGGACATAGAGTGGTGTTGTCACCTGGTGTTTCACAGCTCACAAATGAGCCTCAGCAGATTCTGGAGACAGGGACAGCAGTGGAGAGTCCTTGTCGGAGGGCGCAGGACTCTGCCAGCTCAGCTCAGCTGCGCTGCATGTTGACCCTCTGCCTCTGGGTCCATCCGCAAGAGAAGAGGTGATGGATCTCCATGCACAGATGCAGGAGTCTCTGGCAGGTTTTGTCTCCAGGGTCGCTGCGAGTGTGGAGCGAATGGAAGAGTCCATAGCGACCATGTCCAAAGATGTGCAGGTTAGGTTGATTTGGCTATGATAAATTGACCCTTAGTGTTAGGGGATTAAATACGTGGGGTTACAGGGATAGGGTGGGATATGTGTCGGTGCAGGCTCGATGGGCCGAAATGGCCTCTATCTGCACTGTAGATTCTGTGAATCTGTGAATGTGAATGAGCAGTGTCTTTGTGGAGTCATTGGCACATGAACGCATCACTATGGAAAGATTGGCAACCTCCATGCAGGAGATAACTCACCAGGGTATGGAAAACATGGTGAGTGCTCATAAGAGAATGACATCTCTTGAGGAGCGTTGGCCATCTGTTGAACAGAGAAACCAGATCTTCATGGAAGTCCTTCTGAGTAGGACTGCCAGTGCAGAAACGGGTCCCCATGGCCCCCTAAAGCGCAGCAAGGTGCTCTCAAGCCACTTCCAAGCGCTGGCCCCTTCAGGCCTGTGCAGCTTCAGGTGAGTGAGCAGCAGCCTGGTGCTCCTGGTGCTCATCATGCTGTTCCTGATTCTGCTGCCACTGCTGCTGGAGATCCTCCAATGGCAAGAAGGGAAGGAAAAAAAGGCGTCCCATGCTTCTCGTAGCTGCCTCCGCTGAGGAAGCGCTGAGTGAGGGTGGCGAGAGGGGCTTCCCAGGAGATCACATTGGAGAAGTGTGTGAGGCTCCAACCTTCCACAGCTGTGCCTAAGCCTTGAAGAAGTAGCCCCAAGCCTTCAGCAACAAGGTCCTTCAACATACAAGTGCTGTCCCTTTAAATCGCAGCTTCTCCATTGACCTGCAGCTGACAGCTAGCAAGCCGGCATGCTTCACGCCAGCTCTCAGCAGCGGGGTTCCCCGCAGGCGGGTTTCATGTGGGGAAAGCCACAAAGTCGCAACGGCCCCGGAAAATCTACCTCAACGAGGTAATTATTGGTAATTAGTGTGCTGACGACTAGTCCCGCCAGCGGCGGCCGGGACTGAAGCGGGGTGCAGGGAAACGGCGGTCCGAAAGTCGGATGGGGCGGGGAATCAGGCGGGGGGGTCCCGACCCGCTTTTTCGCCGATTTTCGGCCCCCGGCCGCATGAAAAGCCGCTCGACGGCGGCCAGAAAATCGGGGCCCTAGAGTTGGTTCGAGCACAGTGGTGTCTCTGCAGTACTGGCTGAGGAGCTGGAAGATACAACAGTGAGGCAGTACAGCAATGCCACTAGTAGGAGCATGTGACAAGTTTACATAGGTGGTTTTTATGGGTGTAGGAATTTATTGGAGGAAAATGTTGACAAACGGGAAGGAAGAGTGTGCAGATCTAATATTTTAAGTATATCACTACTTGATCCCCCGTGACGTTGCACAGCGGGAGTCGAAACCAAAGTGTAGTCTGGTGAAATGGAGTTAGAGCTGGGGGAATAATTGGACCAGGGTACAAATACCTAATTTAGTTCCCATTTAAAGTCATACATTATAAATTCCCATGTCCTCATTATAAATTCCTATGTCCTCATTTATAATGAAAACTGCCTATGCAAATTTATCTTGCTGTAATTACACTCCACCTTCAATGCTGGCAATGCAGCACCTTCACAGTGGGAAGTATAATTAGAGCATGATAAGCTTAAATAGGCAGTTCCCATTATGAATGTTGTAAGATTTGCAAAATTTCTACATTTCCCCGAAGGTTGTTTTTAATTACCGGGACCCTGCGTGGACATTTTAAATCAAAAAGGGTACCCAAGATGGCGTCCGTGCCTCGTGGCAGAAAGCCTGTAAGATTTTAAAATGGACTCTGCAATGCAGACAGCTTGTGGATCGAAACCAAA
This sequence comes from Somniosus microcephalus, assembly GCF_052327205.1. Lineage (NCBI taxonomy): Eukaryota > Metazoa > Chordata > Chondrichthyes > Squaliformes > Somniosidae > Somniosus > Somniosus microcephalus. The sequence goes on from NC_141006.1 coordinate 33,118,333, forward strand.
GCTGCAGTGTCTGTGAAGAGAGACTTTGTATTTTGAAACCAGACAGGGCTTTGAATTATGTATTAGACCGAATTGGAGACAAATCTAAATTCAGTTAGGCCTATAGTTAAGGCCATCAAGCAGTTTACATATATAATCTGAAACAGATTAAGAAAGCCATCAAGGCTGGACAGGCCCATCAAGGAACATTCCTGACAAAACAAGTCAATTATCGGGCTGGTAGATGCGATTACCGGCCATCTAAAAACAGTTAGCATGGATTGCTGCCATTATTTAAAATAGCCCGCCAAGATTAAGACAAAGAACTAACCTGATTTGGCGCGTGTCGTGTATTGATTGCGAGTTTGACACCAGTCAATACGGTAATGTAATGTGCGAGTTTAACACCAGTTAATACAGTAATGTAAGGTGCAATGCATTGTGGGAATTACCCGGGAAAGCTGCAGTCAGCCATTTTACCAATAAAGTAAAGATCACAGTTAGAAGCCTGTCTGCTTGACTCTGATTTAATTTGACGTATCTACATGCTTGATTGAACATATTAAAGCATAGATACAACATTGGCGATGAGGATAACGGACAGAATCTTTTTAAAAAGGTAGTTGCCCAAGTTTTAGTTAGCTAGGATGGAGAAGACCGGCATTCAAAATTTTGCATGTTTCGCCGAGCCAGCCACGTTGGGTCCGAGATAGACGAGGTGGGTAACGTCTTTTGAGCTTTATGCCGACGGCAAAAGATGCATTATCGATGGTACTTCTACAGCTGCCATGAAGCAGAGGAGAAGAGCTCTATTTCTACACCTAGCAGGACCAGATGTCCAGGATATCTTTTCGATTCTACCGGACACAGGAGAGCCAGCAGACTACACGGCAGCGGTTAGTACTTTGAATCACTACTTCGTGCCCCAGGTCAACGCAGCATTTGCTAGACAGACTTTTCATAAGTTGTCCCAGAAGGCAGGTGAGACTGTGCAACAATTTGCTACTCGCTTGCGGCAGGCTGCTAAAGACTGTGCTTTTGGGGGGGATGCGGATAATCAAATAAGAGACGCTATCCTGAGTAGGTGCACGTCAGCCTATGTGCGGAGGAAATTGCTAGAGGAAGGGCGTGATCTAACACTCGCCCGCACGTTACAATTGGCCTCACTGTGAAAACGTCGAGGAGCAGATGTCAGCCACGTCATGTACAGAGAAGGCGGAGACAGATACTGTTCATCGTGTTACAATGAAAAGAGGGTATTATGTGAAAAGCTCGACAGAGAAACCAAAGGGAAATGGCGATAGGAACAAAAGGAAATGTTACAGATGTGGACACACAGACCACATGGGCAGAGATCCGAAATGCCCAGCATGCGGACAGATGTGTCATAAGTGCAAGGGAAGGGATCATTTCTCCAAAGTATGCCGCACAAAGGGTACAAAGAATCACAGAGTGAACAATGTAGAGGAACAAAATGACTTGGCATTTGCTGTTACTAGAAATAACATGACAGAGAGACTTACCTTTTGTGTGGGGGGAGTAAACCTGAGAATGTTAATTGATTCGGGTGCAACTAATAATGTGATAGATGAGAATACATGGGAAGGATTAAAGTCAGAACACATTAAGTGTCAGTCACATGTCCCTAAGACAGAGAGAAAGTTATTCTCTTATGCTTCTAGCCAACCACTGTCAGTTAAAGGTGTATTCACATGTGGAATTACAATAGGTAAGAGAACTGAGCAGGCGGAGTTCATTGTGGTTAAAGGCCATGGGGAGCCGTTGCTAGGAAGGGAGACAGCCATGAAACTGGGAGTTTTAAAAATAGGCGCAGATGTCTCAGCTGTGGTAGATGTAAGACAGCTACTAGAACAGCGGTATCCAAAGGTGTTCCAGGGAGTAGGAAGGCTGAACACAAAACAGATCAGTTTGTATATCGACCCACAAGTGAAGCCTGTGACCCAGCCATTCAGGCATATACCATTCAATTTAAGGGGGGCAGTAGAGGCCAAAATAAAACAATTGAGGGACATGGACATTATCGAACCTGTAACTGGTCCCATCCCATGGGTAAATCCTGTGGTTATTGTACCAAAAGCGGATAAGGATGTAAGGTTATGCCTAGACATGAGAGGAGCAAACCAGGCAATAGTGAGGGAACGATATCCAATCCCCACCATTGATGAGATACCCCAAGGTATGAACGGCTCGACGGTGTTTAGTAAGCTAGACTTGAAATGGGGTTATCACCAGCTAGAACTGACCCCTGAGTCACGAGAAATCACAACGTTTGCAGTACATAACGGAGTATACAGGTACAAGAGGCAGATATTTGGTGTATCTTCAGCTAGTGAGCAATATCAGCACGAGATAGCTAATGCCTTAGCTGGAATAGAGGGTGTTGAAAACATCTCAGACGACATTATCGTGCATGCACATGACCAGGAAACGCACGACAGACGCCTGCATGCTGTCATGACCAGACTAATGGAAAGTGGACTGACACTAAACTCAGAGAAGTGCCAATTCAACATGGACCGATTGATTTTCATGGGAATCCTGTTGTCTGATAAGGGCATCAGACCAACAGCAGAGAGAGTGCGAGCAGTGGCAGAAGCTCGGGAACCAGAGAATGCTACAGAGGTGAGGAGTTTCTTGGGACTCGTTGGGTACAGTAGCAGATTCATCCCGCAGTTTGCAACGCTATCAGAGCCGCTGCTGTTATGTCCGTGTATAATCAGACACAGACTGCGGAGAACGGTACAAACGGTGTTTACTCAACGTGACTCAGACTGCAACTGAACTGTACAGATTACTACTCAACGTTATATACAGGTGTGGTCACTGCCAGTACTACAGTATACATGAGCTGTAAAAAGTAGTTCTCCCCCTTAAAGGTACATACATTACAATTCCTCCCCTTTTAGATTAACAGTACCATAACACTCATTTAACAATTAAATATCAAACTAATTACAATTAACACTTTTAACATGCAACATTAGCTGAAAATAGTCTATTTATAAATTCAGTCTTTAAGGAGGCTTCCTGATCCTTTCTGGATAGTGCCTTTCCCGAGTGTCTTGCTCTTGGTGCGGAGGCGATTCTGGCACCCTGTCATCGGTTGGTTCATCAGCTTCCGATGCTACTGCTTCTGGGGTAGATGCTACCTGTACGTCGGGATCATCACCAGGTACGTATGGGCGAGGCATGGGGTTGACTTGTTCCTGTGACTCTAGGATCTGGTCAGCATGGCATCTCACGATGCTCTCCCCAACGTCCACTGTGTACATTAGTGGGCCCTGCCGTGTGCATATCGTTCCTGGCTGCCATTTTTCTGTTCGGTAGTCGCGGGCCAAGACTGGCTGCCCTACATTGAAGCTCCTTGTTAGCTTCTCATGGATGTGCTGGAATTGCTTACTCTCAACATCTCTTCGTACGTTTGGTCTGAGCAAATCCAGGCGAGATCTTAACCTTCGGTTAAAGAACATTATGGCTGGGGCCTGGTTGGTGACTGCATGTGTCGCATTCCGGTAGGCGAACAGGAAATTGTCCACCTTGTGCTGCAGCAGAATGTTGTCATTGTACATAGCCTTTATTGCCTTCATAAAGGTTTGTACGAACCTCTCAGCCAATCCATTTGTGGCTGGATGATACGGGGCGGATGTGTAATGCCTTACCCCATTCTTTTTCAAGAACCTCCGGAACTGTTCGGCGACAAACTGTGGTCCGTTGTCGGAGCAAATCTGTTCTGGCAAACCATTCCTGGCAAAAATGGTCCGTAGGACTGCAATAGTTTTCTCCGTGGTGGTGGAGGACATTTTGATGACCTCAGGCCATTTCGAGTGCGCATCCACGGCTATTAAAAACATTGAGTCCATGAATGGACCAGCAAAATCAATATGCACCCATTGCCATGGAGATGAGGGCCACTCCCATGGGTGTAGAGGGGCCTGTGGTGGTGCATTTTGGACTTTCTGGCATCCTGAGCAGCTCTTGGTCAGGTCCTCGATTTGTTTATTGATTCCCGGCCACCACACATAAGCCCAGGCTAAGCTTTTCATTTTTACCCCTCCCAGATGACCTTCATGAGCTCATTGAGCACTCTATCCCTTAACTTGGGTGGACTTACCACTCGGGATCCACACATCAAGGTCCCCCGGCACACTGACAGCTGTTCTCTCCTTGTCGAGAATGCTGGCAACAGTGAGTCGCCATGTGCTGGCCATCCCTTCACCGTCAAATCATATACCCAAGACAGTGTCGGGTCATTTCAGGTTTCCTTTTCGATACAAGTGTTAGTTACTGGTAGGTATTCAACTATAGTCGAATGGAATATTTCAACAGGATCCACTGCTGGTGCTTCCTCCGCAGTAGGCAGTGGCAGGCGTGATAGCCCATCAGCATTTCCATGCTGTTTCGTGCCCTTATATTCAATCTCATAGTGGTGCACCCCTAGAAAAAGTGACTGTGATAAAAATAATAACTTCCGGGAAGTTATGTCATCACTTCCTGTGAACTGTGAACTGTGTACATACCTCACTTCCTGTCATGTGTCACTTCCTGTTGGACTGGTATAAATACTGGTCTGTTCAGTATTGTAAGAGGCTTCTAGCAGAGGCATGGTAAAGACCTCTCTTGTATATAGTGTGTTTATAAGTTACTTAAAGCTTACTTTAAAGTTACTTGATGGTAAGCCTCCTTTTTCTTACATCAATTTAAGTAACTTAGTATTTACACTCACAAATACTAGACCTTCGGACAAACTCGGAATTAAGGATCCAGGGAACCACCCATCATGGAGAAAATCCTTAGACCTATTCGTCTGGACTTGGACCCGAATGCACCAGCAGCTGGCAGGGTATGGAAGCATTGGTACCGTACTTTTGAGAATTTTCTGGATGAATGTGAAGTGGATGCTCCTGCTAGATTGAAGATACTTATCAATTATGTGACCCCAAAAGTGTTCGAATATGTTGATGAATGGGATAATTACGATGAGGTGATTCGGGCAGTTAAGAAACTGTATGCCAAGACCCCAAATGAGGTCTATGCTAGACATCTACTGGCCACAGCCCGACAAGGGCCAGGGGAATCAATTGACGAATTCCTGCAAGAACTTCGCAGGCTCAGCGTAGATTGTAACTTTCAGGCAGCCTCAGCTGAGCCGTACCGCCAAGAAATGATTCGTGATGCTTTCATCTGCGGGATTGCCTCTCCATTTATACGCCAGCGTCTACTAGAAAGTAAAACACTTGAGCTACAAAAAGCTTTTGACCTAGCTTGTTCACTGGATTTGGCAAAGAGAAATGCAGACCTCTATCAGCTGCCCAGATCTCGATCTGCTGCTGTAGCTGCAACCAGACAATTCAAGCGGTCTCAGGTGAACCCTATCATGGGGGAATCTAATTCTGATAATTCTGATGAAGAAGAGGAGGATGACCCCACTTTAGCAGCCTCTTGGCAATCTAGGAAGGAATGCTTCTTTTGTGGAGATGCTTTTCACCCTAGGAAAACCTGCCCTGCTCGCAATGCAATCTGCAGTTATTGTGGGAAAAAAGGACACTTTGCTAAAGTTTGCCTATCAAGGGCCTCTACGAGGGCCAATCCAGCTAAGGCCTACCGAACTGCCCCAATTAGGGCCTATCAAGATGCTCCAGCTAGGACCTATCAAGCTTCCTCTCGAGCTCTCTCCCGAAGAAGCACACCGAGAGTTTTAGCCACTCTCTGTGCAACGACACCAATTACAGCTGCTTGCCCACAGAACCTGTCTCATGCAGCCACAAAAATTTCAATTAAAGGGCATACCTTAGATGCCTTAATTGACTCAGGAAGTACTGATAGTTTCATTAAGGAACAGATTGTTGCGAAATTGAAACTACATGTCTTCCCATCGGACCAGGCAATTGCGATGGCCCAGTCATCACTTAATACCAGAATCTCCGGCTTTTGTGTTGTTGATATGACACTTCATGGTCGTATGTATCCCTCCACCCGACTTTCGGTGCTCAAGGACTTATGTAGTGATCTCCTCTTAGGACTGAACTTCCAAAAACAGCATAAGAAACTCACCATTGAGTTTGGTGGATCCAAACCCGGACTTACTATTTCTAATATACCGTCTAAATTACCATTTTGTGCATTATCAGCAGCTTCACTTGATGAACCCTCATTATTTGCCAGTATTCCGCCTCAATGCCAACCGATAATAACGAAATTGCGGCGCTTTAATCAGGAAGACCAATCTTTTATTGCGGCTGAAATCTCTCGACTTCTAGCAGAGGATATCATTGAACCATGTTCGTCGCCCTGGCGGGCTCAAGTCGTCATTGTCAAGAACCTTCTAAAACCTCACAAACAGCGACTATGCATCGATTATTCGCAAACCATCAATCAATATACCGACTTGGACGCCTACCTATTGCCACGCATTGATGATATGGTTAATAAACTGGCCGAATACAAAGTGTTCTCAACTTACGATTTAAAAAGTGCCTATCATCAGTTACCCTTGAAGGTCTCAGATAAGCAGTACACAGCCTTTGAGGCTAATGGACGGCTGTACCAATTTCGTCGCCTCCCATTCGGGGTTACTAATGGAGTGGCTGTCTTTCAACGGGCAATGGATGGCCTGGTTAAGCAGGAAAACCTAAGGGACACTTTTCCCTATCTTGATAACATTACCATTGCAGGTCACGATCAACAGGAACACGACTCTAACCTCCAAAAATTTCAGGATGCCCTCCATCGCCGTAATTTGACCCTGAATGAATCCAAATCTGTTGAGTCGCAACCGACCATCAACATCCTTGGCTACTGCGTAGGCAATGGTATCATTAAGCCAGACCCAGAAAGACTTCGCCCGCTCCAAGAGCTCCCGTCACCTAAGAATCCGGCTTCTTTACGTCGGGCTCTCGGTCTGTTTGCATACTACGCTAAATGGATTCCTCATTTTTCGGACAAAATCCAACCCTTGCTGCATACTAGATCATTTCCACTGGGAACAGCGGCTGTTGCAGCCTTTAACCTTCTCAAAAAAACAGTTGGAGAAAGCGGCTCTTCACTCCATTGATGAGAATCTCCCTTTCGTGGTTGAATGTGATGCCTCGGAGGTGGCGATCTCGGCTACTCTGAATCAGGAAGGTCGTCCTGTAGCATTTATGTCCAGGACCTTACAAGGTGCCGAGCTACATTATCCTCCGGTTGAGAAAGAAGCCACAGCCATCATAGAGGCAGTACGGAAGTGGAACCATTTTCTAGCTCGCCAGCACTTTACATTGATCACGGACCAACAATCAGTCGCCTTCATGCTCGATAATCGAAAACGAACCAAAATTAAGAATAATAAAATACAACTTTGGAGGATGGAACTGGCCTCTTTTGGTTATACCATTCTCTATCGGCCTGGCAAGGAGAATGAGGCCCCGGACACCCTCACACGGGCATTCTGCTCCACTATGTCATCCTCCACCCTCATGGATGTCCACAATGGTTTGTGTCATCCTGGCGTTACGCGCATGCTACATTTCGTACGATCACGGAATCTCCCTTTTTCCACTGGAGATGTAAAGAAAATATGCTCAGAATGCCGGCTTTGTGCGGAATTAAAACCTCAGTTCTTCCGCCCCTCAGATGGTATACTCATACATGCAACCCAACCGATGCAACAACTTAGCATCGATTTTAAGGGCCCAGTGCCCTCTTCAACTCGGAACACATATTTGCTCACCATGATCGATGAATATTCACGTTTTCCGTTTGCCTTCCCCTGCTCCAATATGCTGGCGTCCACAGTAATCTGCTGCCTTGAGCAGGTATTTTCTCTCTGTGGCATGCCGGCTTATATTCACTCAGATCGGGGTCCATCCTTTATGTCGAGGGAACTCAAGGACTACCTCTCAGAACGGGGAATTGCTACAAGCAAAACAACACCATACCATCCCATCGGAAATGGGCAGGTAGAGAGGTATAACGGTATCATCTGGAATTCCGTACGTCTCGCTTTAAGATCTCGGGGCCTACCAGACCAGCAATGGGAAACAGTGCTTCCGGATGCATTGCACTCTATACGGTCCCTGCTTTCTACAGCCACAAATACAACACCTCATGAGCGGTTCTTTGGATTCCAGCGTCGCTCATCTCATGGGACATCACTCCCGTCATGGCTAACTACTCCTGGACCTGTATTACTCCGAAGATACGTTCGGACGTCTAAAAATGACCCTCTTGTAGACGAGGTCGAACTAACCGATGCCAACCCCACCTATGCAAACATACGATATTCCGACGGCCGAGAATCTACCGTATCATTATGGGATCTGGCTCCCTGCCCACCAGGACCTAGTGGGACATCGGGTGATGGCATTTCACCAGGAAACTCTTGGGACCTATCGGGTACCCCTCTCCAGGATCCTGATTGGACACCAACTAGCTTGGTGCCGGTAGAACCCCGTGCTCAAGGTTGCGACCCTCCCAGTACCACGCATGAAAGTACTGGTCCGCCACAGACCAGCTCTGCACCTCCCTCTGAACAGAGGCAGTCTGACTTTGAACCTATTGGGGCTCGTACTCGAAGCCATGATCTCCCCGACCCTTCACAGGGCAATCCAGGCCACACGGACTCTGGCCAATGGCCAACCGCATGTAAGCGGACCAGTGACCCTCTACGACGGGAATCCAAACGGGTGCGACTCTTCCTTGTTCAGCGGCTGCGGACCAAAAGGTAGACCACAGCCTCCTAAACCTGCAGGAGGGAAGAATGTGATAAAAATAATAACTTCCGGGAAGTTATGTCATCACTTCCTGTGAACTGTGAACTGTGAACTGTGTACATACCTCACTTCCTGTCATGTGTCACTTCCTGTTGGACTGGTATAAATACTGGTCTGTTCAGTATTGTAAGAGGCTTCTACCAGAGGCATGGTAAAGACCTCTCTTGTATATAGTGTGTTTATAAGTTACTTAAAGCTTACTTTAAAGTTACTTGATGGTAAGCCTCCTTTTTCTTACATCAGTGACCATCTTTGTAGTCGTTGCGCAGTCATCACCGGAACGCCCTTCTTTGGAATAAAAATGGAGACAAGAGGCTGGTGATCAGTCAGCAAGGTGAATTTCTGCCCGTGCAGATAGTGATTGAACTTTTTCACTCCCCACACTAGGCTGAGGGCCTCCCTGCCAATCTGGGCGTAGTTACGCTCGGCTGAGGTTAGTGATCGTGACGCAAAGGCTATTGGCCTCTCTGAGCCATCCGAGAATTTGTGCGACAGCACCGCTCCAATGCCGTAGAGTGACGCATCACATGCCAACTGAATTGTTAATGCTGGGTTGTAATGGGCCAATACCTCTTTCGATGTGATTAGTGTTTTGCTCTTCTGGAAAGCTCGTCTACATTCGTCACTCCACTTCCATGGCACCCCAGTTTGCAGTAGGGTGTTCAGTGGGTGTAGTATTGTAGACAAATTTGGCAAGAACTTATGGTAGTAGTTTACCAGCCCGAGGAACGACCGCAGTTGTGACACATTTTCCGGTGCTGGAGCCTTGACTACAGCCTCAGTCTTCTCTGGGGACTTATGTAACCCCTCTTTATCGATAACGTGGCCACAATACGAGATCTGTTTTCTAAAAAGCTCGCATTTGGGGCGGTTAGCTCGGAGCCCATATTCCTGCAATCTAGTGAGCACCTGCTCCAGGTTGGCATGGTGATCAATGTCATTTTCGCCCATGACCAGGATGTCGTCCAAATAACACTGGGTCCCTGGGATCCCTTGCAGGACTTGTTCCATTGCCCTCTGCCAAATAGCCGGAGCTGATGCTACCCCGAATACCAGCCAGTTGTATCGGTAGAAACCTTTATGGGTGTTGATTGTGAGGTATTTTTTTGATGCTTCTTCTACCTCCATTTGCAGATACGCCTGGGCCAGATCAATCTTAGTGAAGCGTTTCCCTCCAGATAGTGAGGTGAAAATATCTTCAATCCGCGGAAGTGGATATTGTACGGTGTGAAGGATCGGGTTCACTGTTACCTTAAAGTCCCCACAGATGCGAACCTTCCTTGGTTCCCCAGGCGTGCTGCTCAATGACTTTTTCATCACAGGGACGATGGGTGTAGCCCACTCGCTCCAGTCTACCTTGGACAGTACACCTGAACGTTCCAGACTCTCCAGCTCTGCTTCAACGGCTGGGCGGATCGCATAATCTGGCTTTAAAAAATTTTGGACTTGCATTTTCTTCAATTTTAATCATTGCTGTCATGCCTTTTAGTGTTCCGAGTCCTTGCTGGAACACTTCTTTCGCGTCAGTTAGGATCTTTGACAGTCGCCCAGGTGTGACGTCGTCATCCTTTTTGTCAGCCACAGTCAGTGCCTGTATGGAATGCCAATCCAGTTGTATTTTCCGGATCCATTCACGTCCCAGTAATGGTGGTCCTCCATCTTGCAATACATAGAGGTCTAGTTTTGGTGTTTCCTTACCGTTATATATAACGGTCACCCTTATTTTTCCTTTGGGGTAGACTTTTTGCCCCGTGTACGTCTTCAAAATAATTTTTGTGTCTCTCAAGGGTATGTGTGAGAATAGCCGTTCGTAGTCCCGGCAGTTTATGACTGTTAGGGCTGATCCTGTGTCCAATTCCATCTTTACCTGGACTCCTGCTATCTTGAGAGTGACCCAAATGGTTCGGTGATCCTCTGTTGTGATCACATTATATAGTTTCAGACAACTCAGTTCCCTGCTTTCGGAGTCGTTATCACTCTTTTGTTCGTCTGAACTATTCTCCGTTATCTTATGTACCTTCTTGTACTTTCCTTTGGTCGGTTCCTTATTGCTGGTTTTCTTTCCCGACCTGCAGACTCGTGCTATGTGTCCTACTTTTCCACACTGTCTGCACACTTTGTCTTTGAACCAGCAATCATTATGGTTGTGTGTTGTTCTGCCGCAGCGATAGCACTTCTCTGTTCCATATGACATTTCGTTTGTGCCATATTCTTGTGGTCTCTGTTGTATCTCTGCAGCGCCCCGTGCTGCTGCTTCATATGATACCGCAATGCTGAAAGCCTTTTCCAGCGTTAGGTCCTTTTCAGATAAAAGCCGTTTCTGGGTTCCTTCACTTTGAAGCCCACACACAAACTTGTCCCTTAAAGTATCTGCTAGTCCCGTTCCAAACTGGCAGTGTTTCAATAGCTTGTGCAGTTCTGTTAAATACTCAGCATTACATTCATCTTTATGCTGGTTCCTTTTGTGAAACTTAAATCTTTCTGCTATCAGCAGCGGTGTGGGGTTTAAGTGGTCCTGTAGGATTGACACTATGTTTTCAAAATCTTTTTCTACTGGCTTCTCTGGGGTTACTAGGTTTCGTAGTAAGCCATACATTTTTGCACCCATTGAATTCAACAATACCAGCGCTTTCTTGTCATCTGGCACTTCATTCGCCTTGCAGTATACTTCTATGCGTTCGACATATGTCGCCCAATCTTCGACTTCATTGTCGAACGCTGTGATACTGCCACTCTTCGGCATTTTTGGGTGTGGTTAGACTGGCTTAAAATGGCGTCTTCCGCGCTTTCCTTTCTTCCCCGCTGCGGCTTAAAATGGCGTCTCCCACGCTGCTGCCAACGCCGCTCTCGGCGGTACTCGTGGCAAATGGCGACACCCTGTGGGTTTCGTGCGCTGCTCCTGCGCTGCTGCCAACGCCGCTCTCTGCGGTCCTCGTGGAAATGGCAGCGCCTCGCGTTTTCCTGCGCGCCTCTCTCCCCCGTTGACGCTGCTCGGCCCTTGAACACCGGCTGCGCTCTGCTCTCTCTCGTCTCTCCCCCGTTGCCGCCGCTTGGTACTGAACACCGGCTGCGCCCTGTGCGCTCTGCCCTCTCTCTCTCCCCCGTCGACGCTGCTTGGCCTTTTTCTGTGCCGCTCGGTCGGGCTCTAGCCCGCCGCTGTCCGGGAAGGGTCTGCGCAGTACCTGTTGCCAGCCCGTTTTGCTGGACCACCATGACTGGAAAGCCAAGCCTGGCTCTCGACAGCCTCCCCTGTGATGCTCAAATCTCCACTGGATGACTGGGCGGTTGCCCGTGGTTGACGCCCGTGCTTCTGGACTCGACCTTCTTCCACTGTTCTCCAGGAGCGAATCCCTGGGAGGTGATGCGGAGTTGCAGGTAGGTTCAAATCTGCCTCGTCGCCACTGTTATGTCCATGTATAATCAGACACAGACTGCGGAGAATGGTACAAATGGTGTTTACTCAACATGGCTCAGACTGCAACTGAACTGTACAGATTACTACTCAACGTTATATACAGGTGTGGTCACTGCCGGTACTACAGTATACATGAGCTGTAAAAAGTAGTTCTCCCCCTTAAAGGTACATACATTACAGCTGCGACGCCTGACGAGAAAAGACACACCATTTAAATTTGGATCACAACAGAGACACAAATTCAGTGCACTCAAGGAAGAGTTGGCCAGAGCCGGCACTTTAGCATATTTTGATAATGACGCACCAACCAAGGTGATAGCAGATGCCAGTCCTGTAGGTTTAGGCGCAGTACTAGTTCAAGACCAACAGGGACAAGAGGTGCCAATATGCTATGTAAGTCGTAGTTTAACAGACTGTGAGAGGAAATACTCTCAAACAGAGAGAGAGGCCTTAGCTCTTGTATGGGCTTGTGAGAGGCTGCATCCATATGTGTATGGCCGAAAGTTTAACTTGGTAACTGACCATAAGCCATTACAAGTGATATACGGCCCACACTCTAAACCCTGTGCCCGTATAGAGAGATGGGTACTTAGATTACAGCCGTATGATTTTAAAGTGATACACATTCCAGGCAAGCAAAACATTGCAGACCCACTGTCACGATTGCTGGGGGAGACAGCAAAACAGGAGAGACATTCTCACGGCTCAGATGAATATGTGAGATTTGTAGCTGTGAGTGTGACACCAAAAGCACTCACTACTAGAGAGGTGGAGGAAGCCTCTGTTACCGACCCAGAGCTGATTGAGGTACGGAAGGCATTCACAAATTGACATTTTGAGAACTGTAAAGCTTATGCAGCAATTGCAAACGAGCTGTGCGTAGTGGGGTACCTAGTTCTTTGGGGAACACGCATCGTGCTACCCACAGTGTTACACACACGAGCCCTGGTGTTAGCACATGAAGGACACTTGGGAATAGTTGGAACAAAGCAACATCTCAGAACTAAGGTTTGGTGGCCTGGCATGGACAAGGCAGCTGAAAAACACTGTAAAGCATGACATGGCTGTCAGGTAGTAGCCAGACCCGACCCACCTGAACCGTTGAGACCAACACCATTACCGGTGGGCCCCTGGCAGGATGTAGCTATAGACTTACTGGGACCCTTGCCATCCAACCACTCCATTCTTGTGGTAGTTGATTATTATAGTTGCTACTATGAATACGACATCATGACCTCCACAACAACAGAGAAGGTTATTGGTAGTTTAGAGTCAATCTTCAGCCGTCATGGTTTGCCAATCACCTGCAAATCTGATAATGGTCCCCAATTCAGATCTGAATTATTCAAAGAATACTGTGAAAACAATGGGATCAAACACTTAAAACGACAGCAAAATGGGCTCAGGCTAACGGAGAAGTCGAGCGCCAGAATGCATCGCTGATGAAGAGAATCAGAATTGCTCAGTCAGAAGGACTAGATTGGAAACGTGAACTTAGAAAATATGTGACTGTGTACAGGAGCATTGAGCATGCCATGACAGGAAAGAGCCCGGCAGAGCTGCTCTTTAAACAGAAAATGAGAGTAAAGCTGCCAGACATCACAGAGTCACGCGCAGACATGGAAGTACGTGACCGGGGCGCAGAACAAAAAGGCAAGTCCAAACTGTACGCAGATGAACAGCGGAGAACACAATACTCGGAGGTGGAAGTTGGCGACACGGTGCTGGTACGGCAGGACAAAGTGGACCAGTTCACCACTCCTTTTAATGCCACACCGCACAAACTTTTGAGTAAAACAGGGAGTCAGGTAGTAGTAGAATCTCCAGACAGAGCGCGCTACTCGAGAAACACTACGTTTGTGAAGAAATACAGAACCAATGTACCAAAGGAGACACTCCATGAGCAGGAGGAAACACAAGGGACTGAGGACAGTATAGTAGACCCTGACACACATACCACTGTGATACAGGCAATACCCACTGACACCAACATGTCAGACATACCCAATACATGTAAGAAGCCACACAACACCAGGTTATAGTCCAACAGCTTTATTTGAAATCACAAGCTTTCGGAGCGCTGCTCCTTCATCAGGTGAAGACCTCAAAGGGTTAAAAGAAAACCCCAAAGACTGTCTGATTATGTCACAACATAAACTGTGCGAGAACTGCATGGGTGATGTTAAATGTTTAAACCTGGGAATTATTTAGTTGTGTGGTAAGACACAAGTTTGTAAAAAGTTTATAAATCAAATAAGTTATGCAGTGTTATTGTAAGCAACTGTTTATAAACTGCAAGTTTGTTTCCAAGGAAAAGGGGGATGTCGTGTATTGATTGTGAGTTTGACACCAGTCAATATGGTAATGTAATGTGCGAGTTTAACACCAGTTAATACGGTAATGTAATGTGTGAGTTTAACACCAGTTAATACGGTAATGTAATGTGCAGTGCATTATGGGAATTACCCGGGAAAGCTGCAGTCAGCCATTTTACCAATAAAGTAAAGATCACAGTTAGAAGCCTGTCTGCCTGACTCTGATTTAATTCAACGTATCTACATGCTTGATTGAATGTATTAAAGCATAGATACAACAGCGCGCAGATCAGGGTTTTGGAAAAGAGTATAATTGAAGGCCCCGGGTAGCAATCGCTCTCTGCTCTTCTCTTCTCTTCCCCCTCTGCCCGCCCTCGTGGCTGCCGCTCTTTCCCCGTCCCGCGCTTACCCCCTGGCCTTTTGCCACTTCATCGCCCTGGCATTGCATCGGGCAGACACGGACAATTCAGGCCAGGCGAGGCGGGATGCGACGAAGGGAGGAGGGAAGACCAACTGAGGAAGACCAACTGAGGAAGACCAACTGAGGAGACGAACTGAGGGTAGGCTTCGAATCATTGGGCCTTCAGTCTCAGCCAACCTGCAACTATCTTCATGCAAACTCAAGCTGTCGGCTGAAGAAGAAGAATCATCCCTGCAAGGTAAAGTACTCAAACAGAGACTTTAACCTTGGGGTACTTGAACCTGGACAACGCCCTTGCAGCACCCGGAGACCACGTGATGACGGCAGGCTCCAGAGAGCACCAAGAGCGAACCCCGAACCCCACCCCTGTTTTGAGTCCAACAAACCCTTTTTGATTGGTGAGCATAAATTCTGGCCCCTCATAGCTTAATCTAGTTAGGTATAGGGGGTGGGATAAGGATAAGGGGATTGTTAAGATAGTTGTTTTCCCTCGATGTGCCTTGTGTTCCCCATTCCCTGTATAAGTATAGTTATTTGTATTTGCCTGTAATTTTATACACTGGTAATTTTCTCTTAAGACTGTATTCATTTTTTCCTGTTTAATAAAATCCTGAGTTTTGCTTACATCCAAACCACCTGTCTACTCGAGTCTTTTTCTGTATCACTACCTGTACCTAGGTCCGGTGTCGAGAATCTTAGGGGCATGGGAGTGATTCGAACTGCTCACGGGCAGTCAGAGGCATAACTGACTGGGCTCACGCGCCACCCCCTACAATGTGGACATAGGAATTTATAATGGAAAAAATTCACAGGAACTTCACAGGCAGATGTAAGATTTTTAATATTATTATAGATAAATGGATTGGATGAAAACAAAACACCAATAACAGTAAAAATTGTAAGAAATTGTGTTGATTGAAGACTTTGAGAGACTATTGTGATATCATGCTGGAATAAAACTGTCATGAACACAACATGAAGAGTTTGTTTTCTAGTTGAGAAGCAAAATTAAAGGGCTAATACGACCCTAATAATATGTTATAATTACACATCAATTTTGTAATAATTGCATTTTTCATGCGCCTCCATAATTACTCAATACTGTAATTAATTTATACAATTGAAGCTTCTATTACGTAGGGTGGTGATTGTGGTTGGGAATCCTGTCTGAAAATGTAATTATTTTACTTCTGCAAAGACAAGTGCTAGCAACAGCAGAATCCACTTAAAATTATTTCATTGACCAGGGCGATTTCACATGGTTATGGAAAATAGTACATATGTTGCAAAAGATCAGCGGTATCCTGAGATAAATAGACTTTGGTGATTCAGACCCAGACTTGTCAAACTTTAATTTGCTCAGGGCACTGGAATACCTGATTTAATTCTGTCTGTTTTGATCCAAGCTCCTCCATGGAGGGGAAACTGCCCTTTCTTGTATACATTAAATGTTAAAACGGCATATCAAAGGCAATAGTTCTGACTGAAACTTCTCATTGCAGGTGAAACATTACAGAATAGTTCTGCGTATACAAAGGACCTTGGGTAAGGACTACAAGCATTGAGTCAAGAGTCTCATACTCCTTATGGTAGTGGGGACTGCATTTTAACAGACTGATTTATCCTCTGGTATGGAACGTGGGCAAGGGTTTGAGTAAGGGTAGACTGACGCTTGATTTTGTGTACTACAGGACAACAGATGGTGTACTGGTCTCGCTAGATGTAACTCCTATCCAGTTATCCAGTCAGCTAAACACTCATTCAAATAACTCCTCGAGAAGCAGGGTGCTGTTTTGAAGCTTTACTTGAATAAAATTTGTGAAACTGTAAACAAAGACAAAGTATGTTTTGTACACAAAGGTAAGTACTATACATTAGATGTTACATAAGATACAAACATGTTTATGAAAACAGAATAGACTAACTGTATAAGTAAATAGCACTGAAGCTAAACCTCGGTAGTTAACAGCTAATAAACTTCTTATGGACAAAGCATTGTCAAAATACTATACCGACAAGGTTGTTATCATGTTACTAAACAAGGATACTCATAGACATTGCGTCTTGCCTAGCGTATAAGGAAGGATGGAGGAGGATTGAGACTGGCTGCCTCATGTGGGCTTTGTTCACAACTCAGCAAACACTCCCTGGAATACTACTTCCGGGGCAGACAGGAAGAAGGTCAAATAACACACTGCTATACAATAACTACCACTAGAGGGTGCTACCTGCATGTAATAAGTCCAGAACTGATTGGACATCTTGAGGAGCTGCAGGCTGTGCCAGACTTGCCTTTTATTGTGTAGAGCCCCAGTAAGTACCAAACCAAACCTGAAATCTGAAGCATTCCAAATTTGGCCAGATCAGATAGGTTTGGATTAACCCAAAGCTTTCAGACATCTGAAACAAAAACAGGAAATGCTGGAAACACTCAGCAGGTCAGCCAACTTCTAAAGAGAGAACAGCTAAGTTAATATTTCAGGTATGGACCCTTCATCAGAAATGGGAGAAACTACAGATGAACACCATTTAAAAAGGAACCCAACAAAAGAAAGGGGGAAGGAAAAACACACACACATAGCCTGACTAACTCCCCACTCCTCCAATTCCCTCATGCTCTGTGAATCACTCGGTGCCATGTCCTCACTACCACTGTCTAATTCCCCCCAAGTGAAAGACTCTGAGCTGGTGCCTGTGAGGGAGGAAGTAAGTGCCACAATTTGGAGGGAGTTGAGGCAGAGGAAGACAGCAAAGGATGAAATAAAAACAGAAAATGCTGGAAATACTCAGCAGGTCAGGCAGCATCTGTGGATGAAGCAGCTTCAATTGGTGGGTGAGCTGGTTCTCATCCTCCTCTTCATCATCATTGCCCTTGTGCAAAGAGGGAGAAAAAACTCCTTAGCTCCTATCTCTCCTCCTCCTTCGTCATCATCCTCTTCCTCCTCCTCTGTCCCTTGTAGCTGTTGTGCATCTGCAGGAAAGGAAGGTAGATGCGTAATGATTAGACGTGCATTACCCTCTTTAGGATTAAGGAGAAAGAGAAAATGGGTAGACAGTTCTGTCTGTGTGGTGCTTCAGAGGGATGCCAGGGCGACAGTTTAGGGGGCTCAGTTACTAACCTGGCACTGGCAAGATACTGCCAACCTTGCTATCTCCCATGGCAAGAGCTAAGTCAGCACTCACAAGCTGCTTGTCCTTGTCCGTGAAGGAATGAGGGGTTTAAATGTGGGGATGCTCCCTCCGGTGGCCTGCCTTTGGCAGGCATTGTGTGCCAATTTGTCCTGCCAGAGTCCATAGAGTGAAGGAGGGTAAGGCTGGCAGTGGAGGAGTGTGTGCCAAGTTGCATGGAAGAGGTGAGGTAAGAGCTGTAGGACTGTGAGGCTCTTAAAGCAGAGGAAGGAGTTTTAAGGTTGTGCATATGGGGCAGCCAAGGTGGGAGATGCTGAGTTACAGCTGTTTCTGCCACCACCAGATGTTAAATACAGCCCTTAACAACATTTTAATCTACTTATTCACCTTAACCCAGAGGTCAACTGCACTTGCCAGTTAATACTTTTCCACCCTCATCATTATAAATTTCTATGTATATTTATCCTTCTGCTATTTTCCTTTCCATCTCCTCCTGTCTCCCACACAGAGCCATGTTACTGTAATTCAGTAACTTCAATTATATTTAAATCCCTTCAATGGCCTCACTTCTCCCTAGCTCTGTAACCTCCTCCAGCCCTACAACTTCATGAATTCTAAATGCATGTTGTTTTTGTCCTTTTTCTTTTTCCTTTACGTATTCTTGGCTGTGTTGTATACTTGCTGTCTGAAGTTCCACAGATACAGCCTGTACTATTTCGTCCCCAGATGGCACCTTTTCAGTTGCGTCATTTATTGTCATTATTTTTAGTGCCAATCTTCTCTCTTTTCATTTAACACTTCCTTGTCTCCCCAGGAATCTCATATTGTTCTCCAAGGATGCATTTATGGCCTGAAGCAACTTTTTATTCTCTTGCAAGACTTTCAAATTTTGTTTTGTTATTTAGATATTATTTTAACCTCATCAACCCACGCACATTTGACACAACAAGCTCTAGGTCTCAGAGAATTCCTCTCTTGTGCATAAACTTAAATGTATATTCCACATTCCCTGCATTGTTATCTGTCTTTATTCTCAAGTTTCATTGTTATTTCAAGTTATTTCTATTGTAAAGGTAGAAGTACACCAATAGATCTGCCTTACTTTTTAAATGCTTTAACTCTGATTTTCATTTCCCTGGTATGTGCACCTCCTCTCCTCCACTACCTTTCTTAAAGAATTCCTGAAATTCCAAAGCTGATTGCTATAAATTGCTCCTTTTAGTATGGGAATTTCTGAATTCTGCTGATTTGGCTTGAAGTAGGCTGTTAAGAAGCTTTTACATTTTTGAAACTCAAACTTAGGAAGCCTTTCCTCTCAGTGTCGCTGCTTTTGAATACTTTACCTACATAACAGATGGCACTACAAGCATAAGTCATTGGCTGTGAAGTCAGAGGACATGGTAAGGCGTTATATAAATACACGTTCATGTTTTCTTACTTAATTCGCCAACTATTACTCTAAAAGTTTGTGCACATGCTCCACCTACCTGCAATATTCTATAGTTTGTGATGATAAACTATTATCAGAAACTATTCAGTATTCTTTACAATCTGTAGTGTGTCATTTATATTTTGAAAAAAATGAAAATTATTTTCTAAAATAACATTTATTTACCACAGTTTTACACATTCTCAGCAGTGGGTTACCAGAAATGCTTTTACACACATTACAGAGACAGATATATATCTTTCAGAGACACTGGACAAAAAAACAGATATACTGTATATAAGTACATTTGCATATAATAAAACTCCTTATGCCATGAACGGTTCTTATTATGTGAGCAACAAAAAGAGACTTGGTAACCGTTTGTATGTACAGCATTTGCCTCAGAATTTGCTGATGTCAGCTTTGCATTTTTGTTAGCATTCCAACTTTGCAAACCTCATTTCAGTGGCCATGCAAATGCCAAGCACTCTCCACTAACAAACCCTCTCCAGTCATCAATTGATTATTTCACTTTTTTTTAAAGGAGCATCTGAGATAGCCCAGCCGCCTCCCTATCAGATAAAAACTTTTTTTTAAATGCTTAACCTATTTTGTTTCTTTTTCACTTTTTCTTTTCACTCTAATGTTCCCACCTTTTGTTCTCAGTGCCAGTGCTGAGCACGCCCAGATTAACTGAAGCTTGGGCTAAACGGACTTACCGAGCTTGGTTAGTAGAACTGTGATAACAGTACCTGAATGCCATAAATCAAATCGTGCTACTGGGCTGAAATACCAGATTGAAACATACTTTAAAGTTATTAAATATGTAGAACCCTTCCCACTTTCCAATCAGCCTGCATAAATAGGAATGGATGGAATATAAGGAAGACTCTCTAGTGCCATTGATCAGAACTCTGAGTGCACCACTCACATTTGTCATTAACTTCGGACTTCACTTAACGTTACAAGGTCAGCTAATTAGCATCCTCTCTATGAGCTCCCTGGACAGGCTGGGGCAAGCACAGGGAGCTCACTGATTCTGGGGCTGAGATATCTGGCATAGCAGCAGATCTTAAAGGCTACTGCTGCCATTTAACAAGGAGCCCCATGATTTGTAGAGATGTTTCATGCTCCATCTGTACATCGCTATTTAAGGTATTACTCTAGATGTGCTGCTGCAGTGGGTGGATAAAGGAGGGTTATCCTCTTTGAAGCTGAGGTCCGCCTTCTGCCAGGACAGTTATGTGTAATGCTTGGATGGAATTGGTGGATTGAGACCCCACATCCTAAGGTCATGCAACTGAATGAGCAAGCTAGTCAGAAATCTCAGGAAAGGTGCCAAGGTAAGAATACCCAGCAATTTTCTACTCAAAATATATTCCCATGCCACAAAGAGTTTACTCATGATTTGGTTCAGCTTCACTGATGCAGCACACTAAGAACTCAGGCAACCATTCTGCTCTTTTACACACAAACACGAATGTCCATATTGCTGAAGGGCAAGTCTTGTAGGTTGTACTGAAATATGTGCCACATTAAATATGGGACAGGGGCGGACAGGGGGGGACGGGGTGGGCAGGGGTGGACAAGGGGGGATGGGGGGGCAGGGGGGGATGGGGGGGCAAGGAGCAACATGGCGGTACAGGCCAGGACAGGCAGTGGGACAGACCCGGGGAGAGCTGGGGCGGTCGGTGCTGAAAGGGCTGCCCTAAACCCGGGGACCCGGAGCGGCGTCTCGGCCCCTGAACTGGGCGCTGCCAACCCAGACCCGGGACAGACCACAGACCGTGGGCCCGGGCCCTCTCCCCAAATAACAGATGTAATCAAAGGTGCACCAGAGAGGGCCTTGCAACTATCTACCATTAATAGCGTATGAGAAGAGTACCCTCAAATCCAGGGGTGGGAAGCCACAGCAGGAATGGGGGATGGTTAGGTCAGTGGTCTGCCCCAAGCTCAGTATCATCCTTTGCTAATTAATTGTTCTCCCTACTCATGCACTCAATCACTCACTCATTCATTCACTCACTCACTGATACACTATCTGACTGACACGCAGCTATACACTGCAAAGCAGAATGACACAATATCTTGCCATGTTAGCTCTGTTGAAAAGGTGTCTTACCACTAGTATTCTAGCACATGTTCCTCTTCTATTTCTATAGATGATCTGGATGAGACTAACAAAGAGGACAATATCTCTGATGCAGAGCTGGCACCTCACAGCACCTTGTGTTACTCACTCCAAGCTTGGCAAGTCCCGGCACAGATTCATCCACTCCAGGGGTTCAGCTAATAAGTTACAAGAGGGAACACTGGATGAGGAGGAGCAAGTGGAAGTGGTAAACATTGACCTCCATAGACAACATTCCCCCTATTTAACAGGAGCAGAGGGCCATCATGTCTTGTGGAACATTTGCCCATCTTAGATGGAAGGGAAAATAACTGGAGGGGTTCAGACATCATTGTTAGTCATCTGACCTGGTGACTAAACTGTCTTATAGTTCTCTACCACCCATCATGTATTTTATTTTAGAATTATAGAATCATAGAAATTTACCACACAGAAGGAGGCCATTCAGCCCATCATGTCTGTGCTGGCCGAAAAAGAGCTATCCCGCCTAATCACACTTTCAGGCTCTTGATCCGTAGCCATGCAGGTTATGGCACATCAAGTGCATATCCAAGTACGTTTTAACTGCGATGAGGGTTTCCGCCTCTATCACCCTTTCAGGCAGTGAGTTCCAGACCCCCACCACCCTCTGGGTGAAAAATGTTCTCCTCAACTCCCCTCTAATCCTTCTACCAATTACTTTAAATCTATGCCCCCTAGTTATCAACCTTTCTTCTAAGGGAAATAGGTCCTTCCTATCCACTCTATCTAAGCCTCTCATAATTTTATACACCTCAATCAAATCTCCCCTCAGCCTCCTCTGTTCCAAAGTAAACAACCCCAGCCTATCCAATCTTTCCTCGTAGCTAAAATTCTCCAGTCCTGGCAACATCCTCATAAATCTCCTCTGCACCCTCTCTAATGCAATCACATCTTTCCTGTAATGTGGTGACCAGAACTGTATGCAGTACTCTAGCTGTGGCCTAACTAGTGTTTTATAAAGTTCTAGCATAATCTCCCTGCTGTTATATTCTATGCCTCAGCCAATAAAGGAAAGTATCCCATATGCCTTCTTAATCAACTTATTTATCTGTTCTGCCACCTTCAGGGATCTGTGGACATGCACTCCAAGGTCCCTCTGTTCCTCTGTACTTCTCAGTATCCTACCATTTATTGTGTATTCCTTGCCTTGTTAGGCCTCCCCAAATGCATTACCTCGCACTTCTCTGGATTGAATTACATTTGCCACTTTTCTGCCCACCTGACCAGTCCATTGATATCTTCCTGCAGTCTATAGCTTTCTTCCTCACTGTCAACCACACGGCCAATTTTTGCACCATCTGCAAACTTCTTAATCATGCCCCCTACATTGAAGTCTAATTTTCTATTGTATGGATATATTCCATTTACCCCAGTCATTGGGTAATGACACAGGACCTCACAAGATTATCACTTTTTCTGGATTAAATAAAAATTCAACATGCTTTACATAAAAGTTTTAGGTGGTGCTTAAAGACAAGGTGGTTGTCCTACATGTAAGGTAGAATAACACTCATTTTATATTGCTGCTGTGAAATAATCTATATGTAGTACATTAAAAGCACAGAGTCTGATGTACAGTAAACAAAAGGTTTGTTAGAGGACATCTTATCCATAGTACTCAGGCACGACACATCCATGGTGGGTTAATCCCATTCTCTGGAATACCAAAGTACCTCAGTTTTGTTGTATGCTGCAAGCAGCTGAGTTAAATTAAGCCGTGTCCTTCACTACATGAATTTAGAAACTATTCTAAGTTCTCCCAGATGTGAAAAACCCCAAAAGATTAATTACAACTGAAAATTGAAGAGTGCAGAGAGAGAAAAGGAACAGAAGATGTTTCTAACTTGTGTGAAAAATAAATACTGTATATCTCTTCAACATTTGTTGATAGTGCAACAGTCTGTCAATGTTCAGCTAAGACTTTGCTTTTCAGCTAGATCTTTTTTGTTGCTCCATATTAATGTTTCAGTCACTGATTTGCTGATAGTTCCTTATAGTCATTGTATAAGATGGCTTCACAAAAATTAATAAATTATGGATTGTTGAATTGTGATCCTTTCAGACATTTGTTCAAGGTAACAATAAAGAATGGAAGTTGTGAAGTCACTGCCAGTCTTTGCAGGGTGCTTGGCACACACTAAAATGATGCCCTGGTGTTTAGGTATCAGACTTCTTTTGTGTGAGAGTCCAAAGAGGTTAGAATGCCTAGTCTCAGTAGCTGAAACCTGAGGGTGGAGGGGGGCAGGGGAGCGTGGGGTGAATCTTGGGTGCCTCCTGCTAGAAAGGGCTGCTTAATAAGTGGTTGGCTGGGCTGGGCTGCTGGCCCTCAAATGAAAAAGTCCTCCTAATCTTCATGAGTTCAGACCCCGATCTGGCCTAGACACCCGGGCCCAGGGTTGATGGGTCCTCATCCTTGGCCCCATTCCCTTTGACGTGGGATGGATGGAGGTTCTGCCCCTTACTAGGCCCCATGGGAACTCCTGCCCAATGCCAGGAGCCAGCAGATCAGAGCCCCAGTGGAGTTTGCTGCCATTCCACTAGGACTCCGTTGGAGTTACAGTGCCAACCTGCCAGAACGGTTGCCTAATTTTGGCTCGTGGAGTTGGAAGAGCGGAGAATGCATGATGGAGCGTGGGGATGAAGGAGCTGCAGAGGTAGGATGCAGCAAGGCCGCTGAGAGATTTGAAAACAAGGACAAACAGGAGATGGAGTCTTGGAGACTGCTGACTGAGAGGCAAGGCGCTTGGGTCTGCCGAGGCAGCTAATATGCACACGCTGCTGGACGCACAGTAGCAGCTTGACTGAGTTTTTGTTTGCCTTGAGTTTTTTCTTTGCCTTTATAGAGCAGTCTGAATTTGATGTGATAGCTTTGCAATCATAGACAAAGCAATGCCACACAACAAGGGCAGAAGGTGATTAGAGATCTAACGATGTACCGTCTAAAGGAATATCTGATTTATGGTACAGGACGACAGCACCTCTCTTATGTTAGACGCTTACAGAAGTACTTCCTTAACCCAAACAAATTGGCACGTAAAGTATCAGATCCTACATTCTCATTCAGTGAAAAATGGCACCCGACAGAATGTAAAGAGACATCTCAAAGCTGATTGAATTTACAATAACGAAAGGACCGGGGCCTGATTTATTGTGTGTTTTAGGCGTTGCAAGATTAACTGAAAACAGATTTTTTTTTAAGTCTTCTGATGAGTTCAAATTTCCTGTCTCTGGGCATTAGAAACCTGCTGTACAGTTAAACTCCAGATACTACAAGATACGGTTAAAATATACATACAAATAAATCATTGTTCTTTTTACTTTTTTAAGGCTTCATTTTATTTTAAATGAGGCTGTGATGTATCTTGGTTTATATTAAACAGTTTAACCCCTCTTTTAAAGTAATGGACAGAGGAATGCCATGCAAATTTGAGAGCAGCTCCCAAGCCCGCGACCTCTACCACCTAGAAGGACAAGGGCAGCAGGTGCATGGGAACACCACCACCTCCAAGTTCCCCTCCAAGTCACACACCATCCTGACTTGGAAATATATCGTCGTTCCTTCATCGTCGTTGGGTCAAAATCCTGGAACTCCCTACCTACTTTCCCATGTTACAACAGTGACTACACTTCAAAAGTACTTCATTGGCTGTAAAGCGCTTTGACACGTCCGGTGGTCGTGAAAGGCACTATATAAATGCAAGTCTTTCTTTCTAACAGCACTGCGGGAGCACCTTCACCTTCACCTTCATGGACTGCAGCGGTTCAAGAAGTTACAGCTCTCCACCATCTTCTCAAAGGCAATTAGGGATGGGCAATAAATGCTGGCTGGCCTTGCCAGCGATGCCCACATTCCATAAACGAATAAAACAAAAATTGTTAAATATTATTGGGCCAATATTGCAATTAGTTTCCAGACATATTCGATCATTACAGTAGGGGCCATGCATATGTATATTGGATGAATAAAGTCCTTGGCTAGAGGTCGATCAATCAAATATAGTGAAGTGCCCGAAGAGACCACCTTAAGTACTAGAACAAGGCCTACCCAAAGTGCAGGCTGCTCTTAATGGACTCTGTTGATTGCAGAATCAAAGTGTTAGTGATTCTGTCACTCGGCAACAGCAGTTAGAGACGAACACTCATTTAGTAACTCTTCAGGTGCTTTTTATAATGGTGCTGGATTCATGAAATGACAACTTTGCCTTGTTTTAGTGTTCAAACAAATTTACTGTTTTATTTGCATGTGACAACATTGTGGCAAGAGTGATGCATATTCTTCCGGGTCTTCTCATTTGCAAGCAAGAAAGTCTCTTTGTGAAACTGTGCCCTGTATTAAGTTCAGTTGTGAAGTCAGTTCAGCTGCGATTGTCTGTGACATAGAAACATAGAAATATAGAAGATAGGAGCAGGAGGAGGCCATTCGGCCCCTCGAGCCTGCTCCGCCATTCAATGAGATCATGGCTGATCATCCAAATTCAGTACCCTGTCCCTGCCTTCTCCCCATATCCCTTGATCCCTTTAGCCTTAAGAAATATATCCAACTCCTTCTTGAATATATTTAATGAAGAAGGAGTTTGATATATTTCTTAAGGCTAAAGGGATCAAGGGATATGGGGAGAAGGCAGGGACAGGGTACTGAATTTGGATGATCAGTCATGATCTCATTGAATGGCGGAGCAGGCTCGAGGGGCCTAATGGCCTACTCCTGCTCCTATCTTCTATGTTTCTATGTCACAGACGATCGCAGCTGAACTCACTTCACACCTTAACTTAATGACATAATCCTCAGTGCATATTCTGGTATAGAGGAATAACATATCCTTCCTATGAGTGGGATCTTCTAAAATATTGATCATAACTGGGCAGTAATGAATGGTGTGTGTAGCCCAGAGGCCGTACATGCTGCGAGTGTTTTGATGCATTTGTTTTCCTTAACAAAAACAGGTAGTCACTGACTTGCATGGTTGCTGTGTGCATCTTTACAATACAACACAGCTTTACAGTTAAGAGTTAATGTAGAGATATAATTAGGGCGAGTTTCAAAATAAACTACTCTCACTCACTTGTGGCCTCGATGTCAAACCTTTATTTGCAGGAACAGAATAACTGTTTTAAAAATAAATTCAAAACTAAAATAAGGACTCATAAGAGAATCTAAGAAGGACTAGTATAATAGCGGGTTGGTGAGGCTCGCGCCGATCTGGTGCCTGATTTGGGACAGCTATAGAAATCCCAATAAAGAATGCATGCATTACTAATCCAGTCCAGGGTTTCCCTTTGACCACCTGATTGGCATGAAAGTGTAAAGAGGTGTGACCAAATGTGTTCAGCCTGTGTATGCTAGGGCTGAGAGCTGGATGTTTATTCAAAGCGGGATGCTGTGAGCTGTGAGCTATAATCAGTGTTTTGAGTGCACGGAGTCTGAATCAAAAACTGGATTTCTTGCAGCGCAAAATGACCTAAATTGTTATCAAGAAGCTTTATTGTGTGAGATGCAGTAGACAGAAGGTTCTGCTGGGGGATATCCCATCTATAGTCCTCAGATGCTGCACATCCCCAGTGGCATTGCCCCATTCATATCTCTGGAGTGCGGAGTACCGGCTGGTGCCTCTGTACACTGTTCCGAACAGCTGAGTGAAATTAAGTCATACCTTTCATTACAGCCATGCTGCCATAGTTGCTGTCAAGCTAAAACTGAGGGAATTTAGAGGCTTACGTAACTTTTACAGATTGAGAAATCCCAAGACCACACACACAAAAAAAAAAGTTTTGCAACTGAAGACAAGAGAGTGCAACGGAGATAAATAGTCGCTGGTTTGGTTTTTTTTACTTAGGTAAGAAACAAATAAAAGAAACTTCTTCGACACCTGTTGATGGTACAGCAGCGGGCTTTTAATATTCAGGTAAGAGACTTTGTTATTTCAACTGAAGGGTTGCGTTTCAGATTGAGACTGTAGTGAGTTATTTTCTGTGAATGATAATTACAATAGAAATGTTACATATGCTGACCTTCACTGCTCCTCATATTGGTTTTCTAAAGTAGCAGTGCAGCAGGATAAATTACACTCCACGACTGTGCACTCCAAAACATCTAAGTTGCATTAAAGTTTGCGTCTTTGAGAACTGAAGCAGCAGTTGCGGGCTTGAGTTTAATTTTAGTGTAAAGTGACATTTCCCACATTCAGAGGAAAGGAGCCTTCCTGAGCTCTACTGTAACAAAGTCATACACTGCAGAACACTGCACAGTGATAATAATCAGAGATAGGAGCGTGAAGAAGGAAAACCTGCCTAAAGTTAGCAAAGGAAGATGAAGTGGATGCGTCTGTGGTGCTGTAGATAATGGTTTTAGAACATTGCTATGAGTGGTTTAAGGAGAGTCTTTTTTTTTCCCTCTTCGAATTTGAGGCTCAGAGTTTTTGAGCTACTTTACTTTTTTCTCCTGCCCCATACGCACAGTCTACGGCAATATTGTTCCCCTGCCTCTGCAGATGTCGCTCTGAAACCTGCTGCTGGGAGGTGCATGAAAGCCACAAGGAGACGGTTCTCTCCTTCAGCTGTTTCCCTCCCGATGGGGGGAGTGGTCAGGCTTGGTTTAGCACCTCTCCGCGGTGGCGATGCTGAGACTGGGAGCTCAATGTGTGAAGGATTGTTGATTCGAAGCCACACTCCACCAGGCTGCGCAAAGGCACCAAGTGGGTGAACTCTTTTGAACTATGGATCATTTTGAAAACAATATGTATTCCATCTGGCTTATAGGGGACAATTTTAACCCAACCCGCCCGTGGGGAAACTGGGACGACGGGGTGCAGCGTTGGTTTTTGCACCCGTCCGATTTTACTCTCGGTTGAAGTCAATAGAGAGTAATATTGGGCGGGGTGTAAAACCGCATTCCACCCAATCACATGGGTCTCCTGCCTGCTGAGTTAGGTTAAAATAACACCCATAGTCTTATTGGGATCTGTTATAGAAACATAATTTTAAGCTGTTTAATTTTATACTAATGAACACTGGTCTACTTCAGGCAGATGTGACAAAGCTGACTGAAAGCAACTTCCTATATAGAATTAATTTTCCTTCTACATTCGCTCTTACATTCTTTCTCTGAGTTATATCATTAGTTTATTTTTTCAGATACACTGTTTGTTGTTCAATTAACATCATCTAAATTGTGGGTTAATTCTGAGTAAAATAAATTGACGAACATGTAACTTTGTCAAATCTATTCCAGTCACAAAACTTTTCTCAGAAGAATTCTTAGTTGCTGACTTGTAACTGGCTCTGCTATTTTCAGACAGCATTTGTATGCTGATTTTTTTCCCACCTATATTTGAAATGGGAGTCCCCTCATGTCAAGGTTTCTCTTCATAATTATGAAAATTTGCAGTGAATTCAGAATTGTCTTGTATAGTTAAATGAATGATCAAGCATTGCTGTTCTATCAAAT
Organism: Somniosus microcephalus; assembly: GCF_052327205.1. Classification (NCBI taxonomy): domain Eukaryota; kingdom Metazoa; phylum Chordata; class Chondrichthyes; order Squaliformes; family Somniosidae; genus Somniosus; species Somniosus microcephalus. The sequence continues at coordinate 33,147,388 of NC_141006.1, forward strand.
AAGTTGACTCACTGACTGACTACATGTGTAAAAAGAAAATACTCCCAATAAACTAAAGACAAATGCTTCCATTTAAATATGGGTATTGTGCATTGTGCTGGAGCTCTCCAGGGCAAGGACATATCAAGACAATGTGTACGTCACTGCTTTTAGGATGGAAGTGGGGAGACGATGGATTCTGCCGAAGGGCTTTCAGTGCAAGTCCATGTGCATTTGCCCAAAGCAGACAAACATTTAATCATGCCATATTCATCTGGGGGAAAAAAAGAAGCACACAATTGATGGGGTAATTGGCCTGGTTCTCTGCTGTAAACCTGTATGATTCTATAATACAATTGGTTGTTGGGATCTTGTTCCCTCCACCCCCTGCTCCCCCCACCCAGTAAAAAATCAAAAAAATTGTGTAAAGTAATGCAACCATTTCAGCAAGTGCAAGAGCCATCGAGATCACTTTAAAAGAAAGCCACTTATCTATAATTCAACCATAACACATTTAAATATTGTATTTCTAGATCACGTCACTTAACCCCCTAATCTGTTGACCTGATGGGGGACAGGCAAACACGCTGCAGTAAATCTTTGTCTTCACTGCCTGGACGGTAATCTGATGGAGCGGGTCATCTTCCATTGAAAACTGGGCGGGTTCCAGAAAGGGCAGGGGATCTGCTCCACCAGATTACTGTCCAATCGCTGAAGATAAAAATCTACCCCACTGACTGGTGCTTTAAAAGTTAATTTGTACTGACAGGCGAAGACCATTTATAGTGACGTGCATGCGGTTGATGTCCATTATTGCATGGGGATTAAAATGTGACTGTGACTTTTCCATTGCTGATTAATTTGGAGTAATTTTTCCAGAAGATTTATACTGAGTATGTCAAGCAGAACAGCTCCACGGCTTGTGCATACAGCAGGCAGTGCTATAGGGTTGAAGCACTTCTTTCTTCACCTGCACCTTTTGAGCTTACCGTTTCATTCTGAGTATTAGTTGCACTTTATAACTAACTATGTCGTCACTATTCCAGTGTATACACTGCCCCAGGTCTTTAAATAAACTCTGAAAATTGATACAAGGACTGTTACTACTGTATGTGTTACAGTTTCTGTAATGAGTTTTCATAAATAAAGATGCTAAAAGCAAAGATCTTTACAGAAATAACTCCCCCTTTTTATTAATACTTCCTCCAAATAATGTATCTCTCAAGATTCACTTTTCCTGTTTATAATATTAATTTCTGTAAGTATTTTAAAATAAATGATCCATCATTGCAGGAGCTGTACCTGATTATATTACCAGCTTATGTAATAGTACATCTTACCTTCCAAGTCATAAGATTTGTGAGGTTCAATCCCGGCCTGTCATACCGATCAAACTTGAACATCTGCACTGAGTGAGTGTTGGCAGTACTTGGCATGGCTGCTAGGTGGAGCACTGCACAGCAACAGAGCAATCCATCTCAGGGAAGGGTAGGGGGTTGATTGGGGAAGGTTGGGTTAGAGGTAAAGCTTAATGAAAACAGTCTCATCATGTGCCCTCCCACTGCCCTCCCTGAAACACACCTCCTATCAGTTGATCAGAAAGCAGTATTAATGGTGGCTGCAGCTAAGATTGTAGCCATCCCAGCCGAAGGTTGAAGAGCGGTGATTGGAGGCAAAGCGGTAAGAGACATAAATATGTTTGTATTTAAAGCAAGGTGGGAGGGTAAGGAAGACTCTAATAATGTGTATTGGGCAATGTATCGCACTTTATCAATCTGCAAAATAAAACTTCAGACTGAGTCACATGGTAAATCTGAGATTTATTTCAGTCCCTATCTCCTCTCCCTCCAAAATTTCTATTAAACCATATACATCAGTAAGTCTTTGTAATCCTGTATGTATTAGAAAAAAAACTAAGTTTTTTAGGACTGTGTTTCTTTGCAGTAAGATAGCACGGAGACTGAATAATGGCGATAAAATATTTTGTGCTTCCCTCTCATGGATTCCGGCATCATCTGAGCTTCCCAATTTGTAACATGCCCCTCGGTATCCTACATGTATTGATATTTGCCGATATTCTTCTCATTTAGATTTTGTAATGAACGAAGCCTGATTTCAAAGCGGTCGACACTGTGAAACTGAGTATAAGTACAGAATTTGTTCCAGGCTTTCCGTTTAATTTCAAAATGATGGGGGTGAGGGGTAGAGAAAAGTGGTCTTCAAAAATGGGCAGATAAAACAAATGCATGATATTTTCTGACAGTCACTTTCGACTCATTTTTCCCAGCTGGTTTCTTGCCCTCATGGTTTTAATCCACAGTGTTCAATCTCTGATAATTAGTTTCTCTCCAGTAGTGGTGGCACTGTCTGAGGCCGGCCACGTAATGCTTTATCAGTAAACTCCCCAATTTTAACTCCAGTTCAAGGAGGATGGGTTTTGAGTGTTTTTAGATACAAACACAGGTGATTATGGAAGGCATGGGCAAGGGGTGATTAAAGCTCCTCCCCTGCATCACGATTTTGGGGCATCATCCTCCAGTGTGGAAGTGTTGAAAATCACGAGTTCCGATTCAGCAAATTCCTGAATGTGACAAATAATATTACAATGGCTGCGCTGGACTTCATACTTATATTTTATTTAGAAGAATTTCTGTGAAGTACTGTTGTGCCTCAGAATCTTATCTTTTATTTCTTATTAATTCCTGCCAGTTAATCAAAAGTCACTTCCTCAAATAAGAATAGTAGAACTCGAGCGCTGCTTCCATTGCATTTCCTTTTCCAACAATTTTTTTAAAAGTTCAGACTTTGAAAAATACTACAAAATATTCTAATTGCCATTTCTGTACTTCCACAGAATTCGCAGAATGCAGACTAATTATTTCCATATTTGTTCTAGCAGCTTATACAGTGGCTACCAGAGAACGCATTCATGTAGCATACATCGGAATGGATTTTGACAGAACATTTCCCATCAAGTTGCGATCTCCATGGAGTTATACCTGAAAACATGCTTTCTCTTGTCCCACTTGTGGTCTGTGTATGTGGACAGAGCCTTGCGTGTTCAGACTTACTGCTGTGAGTTGTTCTAGGAAACAGTATCAAACATCAGAAATATCATCTTGGAATTGATCCTGCCTTCATCAGCATCAGCCTTCATCTAGAACAGAAACAGAGCTGTGCAGTTATTACTATGCAGTTTGGATTCTTTTTGGTGGTGATCATTTTAAACTCCATGGATTACACCGGCAGCCATGTCTTGAAGGGAAGGAGGCAAAGACGGAGTGAGTAGCAGAGGTTTCTATCTGTAGAAGTACCTGTTTTATTTCGAGTGAGCTCTTCTCTACTTATGTTGGTGAATAAGAGGAGCAAACAGTTCTTCACTAATGTTTGTATAAACCAAAAACTAGATTGTATGAAACCTGCAGTATTTATTTTAATCGAAGGCAAGATCCTTAAGGCATAGAAGAGTCTAGGGAACCTGATGAAACAGTAGTTTAGGATCCTGTTCTTTCGTCTTTTGCAGCTGGTTTCAATAGAGCCCAGATTTATAAAATGGAATGAAAATCTCCTCACTGCCTGCTTTAAATAAAAACGTACCTTTTTTTTTACAGTGAGAAGACAAGTTGATAAATTTGTGGAGAAAAATGTTGTATGGGATCCTGGGTTTTATAAATAGGGGTGTTGAATACAAAAGTCAAGAGGGAATGCTAGACCTATACAAATGATTGGTTAGGCTACAGCTAGAATAGCGTATCCTGTTTTTGGCACCATGCCTTAGAAAGAATGTCAAGGCCACGGAGAAGGTGCAGAAGGGATTTACTAAGATAACACCAGTGATTTGAGGTTTTAGTTATGAGGAGCGAGTAGAGAAACTGGAGCTCTTTTTACAAGAACGGAGAAGGTTAAGAGGAGATCTGATAGTGGTTCAAAATTATAAGAGGTTTTGATCAGTTAAATAGGGAAAAACAATTTGCACTGGTCGGTGATTCAGCAACTAAAGGGCATAAATTTAAAATAATCACCAAATGAATGAAGGGAGAGGTTAGGGATTTTTTTAAGTATATGCTGAGGGTTCTTAGGATGTGGAATATCCTACCAGAAACATGGGCGAAAGCACAATCTAGGATAGCAGGCAGGTAGAAACATATTTGAAAAATAAAAAAATAAAGGGTATGGAAAATGGGACTAAATGGATAACTGTTTCAGAAAGCTGGCACAGGTGCAATGGACCAAATGATCTGTGGTTCTATAATTTATGTGCTGATAGCTAGCTTCCCGACTGCTGAATGACAATCTTCTCTCTCTGCTGGGTCCAAGGGTACAGTACGGTAGAAATTACTGTCAGTGGCGTTATCATATAAATGCTGAACTAACTCATACCAAATTCTTCTCCACTATTTTAGTGGACTCATTAACCAAGCTATTTTAAAATAGCAGAGCGAGGAATCTGCTCTGAATGTGTTAAACACTTCCGTCGATCATTTCTACCATTGTAAGTAAATACTTTTCAACAATGTTAAATTAGTTTCCAATTCAGACACAAAACTTTCCTCAATTTGTCTTGCTTAGAAATCACTGAACAATGGCGAGCATGGGAAAAGGTGATGCTACACTGATGCATTAGGAGACGTAGTGTTAGGTTGGGGTAAAGGTTCATTAATTGGAACATGTGTGTGTGTATAAAAGAATGACTTACATTTATATAGCGCCTTTCACGACCACCGGACATCCCAAAGCGTTTTACAGCCAATGAAGTATAGTCACTGTTGTAATGTAGCAGCCAATTTGCACACAGCAAGCTCCCACAAACAACAATATGATAATGACCAAATAATCTGTTTTGTTATGTTGATTGAGGGATAAATATTGGCCAGGACACATCCCCTGCTCTTCTTCAAAATAGTGCCATGGGATCTTTTACATCCACCTGAGAGAGCAGACTGGGCCTTGGTTTAACGTCTCATCTGAAAGATGGCACCTCCGACAGTGCAGCACTCCCCTGGGAATGTCAGCCTAGATTTATGTGCTCAGGTCCCATGGAGTGGGACTTGAACCCCCAACCTTCTGTCTCAGAGGCAAGAGTGCTATCCACTGAGCCACAGCTGACATACTAGCATGTAAGAGAGAGAGAAATTATTCATGCACTCTGTGCTATACCTAACCTCTGAGCACAAATAATGCTGGCATTAGGTTGATAAGTGTTTCATTGCACAGCCCTGATGAGAGCAAAGTCATTAAAATTGTTTAATTTAATTGTGTTTTTCTCTTAATTGAGAGAATTAAAACCCAAAGGTTGTCTGAGCATTTGTATTGCCTTAGGTGATTCCCAATGTAGGATTATTAATTGAGAAAGTAGGTTGAGCAAGTGAGTGTTGTCCATTAGATAGGAATTTACGAGGAATGAAGCAGAATAGGGCACTTTTTAAATCAGCCAAGTTCTTGCTCCTCTGAACGTTCAACTTGTTTAGATGTTACTGTTTAATGCATTGTTGTGCAGCAGAAAGGGGAGGTTAGGAGAATTTTTTTCATGGTAAGGGTTGTTAGAATATGTTAGAAGTGGCTATTGAAGCACAGCTAATCACAGCATTTAAGAAGGAATTAGATAAACACTTGAAGAGAACAAATATTAAACGGTACAAGGAAAGTGTAGAATTCTCCAATTTGGAGCTTAGACAGACACAATAGCTCAATTACCTCACTCCGTGTTGATTGTTATTGAGACTTACCAGCAAAATGTGAGTTGATTAACAAGGGCTTGATGACATGGGTTGAACCCTACGGACTAAGTGGTGTGATTTTGAAACCCATTTCCATGGTGATATCAGCTGTGTTGGTCCACAGAGTGCAAGCTATTGATCTACTTTTCTTTTTTTCCCCGTCCATTCTCTTAGTCTGCCTGAGACTTAATTTGTTTCCATTTGTAATTGTCACAGGGAACTATTCTGTGAAGGCCTGCTGGTCAATACTTTGAATGTCAGGTGGTGTTTACATACCCTTTCTTGTCCCTTCTTTGTTTTCCTTTGCACCCATTTGCTGTTATGTCATTCTCGAGGCACCTTTCTATTGAGACCAGGGCTTTGAGTGAGCAGTGCTCAAGTGGAGAACTGTGACCTTTAAATGTCACTCTTCCCTTTTCACTGTATCTAGGTGCTGCAGCCTCTGATGGAGAGCCAGTAGAAAGAGGTGCTTGATTGGCATGTCTCTGTCCTTCACTCTTCACTGTCAGGCCCCAATGAAAAGTTGGGACCCTGGCGCTGCTGGGGTCACAAAGCTTGCCTCCCTTTATGTTATATTGTGTCACCGGTTGGGAGAGGATTGTGCTCTTGTCGTTGATGACACGTTATCCGTATAAAAGTGGTTATAACTTCACACTTTAGGTGTGACTCATCTGTGGCTTTTCTAATGCAGCTCCACCTATGTCAACATTCTTCAGATGCCGTTTGGCAAGCACCACCCTATGGCTGTATTACACCTACCTGATGAAAGAGAGAAAGTAAGAAAGAAAGAAAAATAAATGCAAGAAGGGGAGGGAGGAAGAAAAACAACTGTCTTTGCACCTGACAAATAAATTGGCGAGTCAGGATTAGTAGCTTCAGTAAACACAGGTTCTGGACTGTTACTACATAGGAAACAAAAAAAAAGTGATCCCGTACAAAGCTGCACTTAAAACCTTGCTTGCTACAGGATGAATGCATTAAATCTGCCAGTTTCACTCCTGCAGCACATTAGTCTAATGGTTGTTCTGTCAAGCTAGCACAAAGTACAAAAAGTATGTAAGTGTTTTTCCACATTATTTGAGTCAATGCAGCTATGTTACACAACCAATGCAGCTGAATGTTTTTAACCCCACTGTGCAGCATCTCTGATTGCCCTGATGCATTCAAAATGCAATTCATTTAATCAGTGAGCCAATATTCAAAATTGGTGCAGTTTAGGTGTTCCTGAATTGCACATATGCACCATTCCGCCTGTTATTAAAAAAATTCGTTGGCAGTCAGTCGACATAATTTTGACAATGGTTTCTGGGCAGGGAAAATGGCATCAGATTACAGAGTACCAATAGCACTGCAGTACTGCTTACCGCTCTGAAGCCGATAACTAGCCAGTATTTCTTCTTCTTCTTAGGCAGTATTAGAAATTTACTAGCACACAACAAAACGTAAACCAGGATAATTACTGCTTTCATACAGGGCTAGTGTGGGGAATATCAATAACCTTTATGAAAAACTATTTGGCAAATTATTTCTTTTGTAAGGAAGATCCAAAAGAGTTGTGAATTACTCTCATCACAGTAACATTGCATGCAAGTTTCAAGCGCTTGATTACAAAATAAGTTTTGCCAGATCATTTTCCATGCAGACAGTGCCCCTTTAAGGTCAGTGCCCTCTGAATGTCACCTTCGGTTCTAACTCTATCATTTCTTCCAGTGCATATTATAATTGTTAGTTCTTTAGTAAAGTTCTTTTTTTACAAATTAAAGCTACTGTGATGTGTTCTACTGAACCTGCGGTGTGAAGCAAGTGACTTTTCTACCTTCTATCTATGGTGCTTGTAATTAATCAAAGTAGCAAAGTCCTTCTCAATGATGCTTGAGTGATTTTTATTTTCTCTAGGAAAACTGCATTTGGGCTTTTTTGTTTAAGTGAATGCAATTCTTTCAAGATACCTTTCTGAATTTGTACACCAGGGGGTGGGAATCGGTTGTGTTCTGTTTTCGGGTCTATAAACGAACGGCCCGCCGACAGCTCAAAAGGCCTGCGGTCACCCCCAAAATTGGTCCTCGAGCCTCATGTGCTTCATTTGCATGAGCTGCCAGCACCTGGCGTGCCTCCACAGACCGCTCGCCCTTTTTACAAGGTTGCATGCTTGGTCGCATTGGAATCTGTACATTGGCTACTAGAACGTAGCATGAACCACTGTGTAATTCTCATCTCTTCAAAAGGCAGGCTGGTTAGACACTCCTACCAAATTGAGACACATGGTTTGGAACAACAAGTGATCTTATTCACATACGGTAGATGAATGAAACAAATAGTATAATACATCGAAATATATATTTCACTACCGTCCTTGATACATCTAAAGATGCCACTTGCTTTCTCTCTGAACATAGGCTTTAAAGTATAAGGTTGGATTTTCCTCCAGAAATCGGGAAGGAGACGGGACTACAACTTTCGGGTTTTAGTCCCGCCTCCATCGACGTCCGGCCAATCTACGCGATTTTCCCTTGATTGACCTTGTTGAGCCCACCCAGCGGGCTCAGCAGGCCAATTAAGGGCCACCCGGCAATAGGTGACGTCACAGACTGAAATGTCATCTGTCAAGACGTGTTGACAGATGAAATATCGGTGTTTCACAGCTGTTTGAAGCTGTCAAACACTGACAGTCTTACTTCTAACCTGAGTCCTTCTACGCAGACTCAGTTAGAAATCTCGCCGGCACTGAAAGCTGCAGGCTGTCACTTTTGACAGCTCGCGGCCATTCTTCTTTCTGTGCTGGCTGAATGATGCAATCCCGCAGCCTACAGGAAGGAAGGCTTAAAAGGTAGGTACAGGTAATTTAAACTTCTTTACACACTTTAGACACACCAAACACACTTACCTTTGCACTCATGCACCCATCACTCACCTGAACACCGACATCGTGACCCCTCCAAGTCCTTCAACCCAACGGCCCACCTGCTCTAACCTGGCGTGGTTTGGAGCCGTCGGGAATCCCACACGAAACCCCTCAAAATAGGGATTAGGCTAAAAACTGCCTGTTAACTACCTGTTAACAGGCAGTTAATTGGCACTAATCCCTTCCCGCCTCGGTTCAGCGGGTCCCAGTGCGGGACGGGTACCCGTCTCCTTTGAAACTTATGTGGAGGTGGGTTTTGGGCGGGATGGTGTCGGGACCCCCGAATTCGGGGTTTTTGCCCCCCGCACGCCTAAAAGCCCGCCTCACGGCACACTGAAAATCGACCCTATAGACTCACTTCTTACCCTGTAGAACAGGCAACTGTCTCAGATCTAATTTAGCTGTCCCGCTGGCTGGCACTGGGATTTTTGAAACACATTCGTGCAGCTGTTAGCTGCAAGATTCACATACTGCCTGAAACTGGCTGTAGGCTGACTCTCAGTATAATTTTGTAATATTAGATCTCTGACTCCAAGCTGTATGTCAAAGAGGACGTCATCCCCATCTCAGAACATCTCCGAAACAGCTCGCAACCACCGCCACCAACCCTCAGCCCAGACAGGAGCCGAATCTTCGATCTGTGTCCAAGTGGCTTGGGACCACCCCCGGTGCCATCCTGCATCCCTCACATTGGCCGTGATTTCGCCAACCGAGGCAGGTCCGGGGCGGCTTGGGTTGGTGTCAGCTGTGGCTCAGTGGGTAGCACACTTGCCTCTGGGTCAGAAGGTTGTTGGTTCAAGCCCCGCTCCACGGACTTCAGCACATAAAGCTAGGCTGACACTCCAGTGTGGTGCTGAGGGAGTGCTGCACTGTCGGAGGTGCCGTCTCTCAGATGAGACGTTAAAATGAGACCCCGTCGGCTCTCTCAGGTGGATGTAAAAGATCCCATGGCACTATTTTGAAGAAGAGCGGGGAAGTTATCCCCGGTATCCTGGACAATATTTATCCCTCAATCAACATAACAAAAACAGATTATCTGGTCATTATCACACTGCTGTTTGTGGGAGCTTGCTGTGCACAAATTGGCTGCCGCGTTTCCCACATTATAACAGTGACGACACTCCAAAAGTACTTCATTGGCTGGAAAGCGCTTTGAATTGTCCGGTGGTCATGAAAGGTGCTATATAAATGCAAGTCTTTCTTTCTTTATTCCCCCAGCCCACTGCCTACTGCAGCCCGCACTCTCCAAGTGATTTTACATTAATTGGGTTTTTAATCCCACCCTTCGAGGTTCCTAGCCAATTAATAGGAAGTTGGTCTGATGACATCCTTTGATGACATGTCATCAGCCAGTTTCCTTAAAGGGGCCATGTCCAAATTGATTTTGACTGTTGTGCTGTCAGTGTTCTACACTGAGGAGCTGCAAACACTGACGGGTGCTGCACAAAGGTGCGCGGCTACACCTAGGCTCTCCCATGACTCCCTCCATATGCTTCTGGAGGGAGTCACAGCACACAGGGTGGTCCTCTTCCCTTCCCATGGGCGGAAGAGACCTCCCCAGGAGATCATCGCAGCCTGGTTGCACATTGCACAGGAGGACACAAGCAGGGATGTCGTCAGGGGGACCAGGCTGCAGTGGTGCAAACCTTTCAATGATCTTAGTAGATCACAAAACATTACTGCAAAGCCACACTCAACCTCATCCTGCTGTGCCTCTCATCACATCCACATCACTCTGCCTTCCCTACCCTACTCCTGCACATCCTTACTCACACCAACTTACCTTGCAGCTCCACCCATCCCTCTCTATCTACATTATCACTTCCCCATCTCACTAGCCACCCCTCACACTCACCCTCATCCTACTGCAAGCATACCAACTAACAACACACAAGGGTAGGCACTTGGGTGGTTTAGCCAATGTTCATGTGAAGTTTCTGGTAATGTGCATGTCAAACATTGAAACATTTATTTTCAGTACTTTGCATTCTTGGACAGATTTGTGTGCACCTTTGGAAGTGACTTAGTGAGTTGCAGTGAATGGTGAGACATAAGGGTACCTCCCGCTCCCCCCTGCAATGGCAATGAGTGTGAAAGGAATGGCTTGGGCATTGTAGGGATGCTTTATGGTGCTGGTGTGGGGTGGTGCCAACCTGGAGCATCATGTGGCATCCAGGGTGTACAGCATCAAGTAAAGTAAATCTGGTCATGGTGAGGCCATCCCTGGCGTCCCGGGCAGCAATGTGGTCGAGTGCTGATGTCCTCTGTCCTGTGCAGCATCAGTTGATTGCGGAGAAGGCTGGTGTTGTTGTTGTTGCTGCTGGTGTGCCCGGTGATGTTGGTGTTGGGGCTGATCTTGGTGGGATTCTGAGGACCAAGGTGAGATATTTTCAAGGGCAACGATGCTGATGGAATAGATGACAGGTGAGGTTGAGATTACTGAAGCGATCTGTCAATGGTGAGAGAGGTTGTTCCAATGAGGTGACACTGGATAGAGAGCTGGCTCCAAACAGTTGCAACCTGCATAAAGCTCAATATGCCTTCCAAATACAGTAACCAACAGTTTATGAGCTTTGAAAGTGAACAGCTGTAACATGGGATCTTTTATACAACTTTGGCAGCTGTCAGTTCATGAGATAATTCAATGCTGAAAATCCACTCACGACATGCTGAGCTGATGTGTTCCCCGAGCAGCGGGTAACCCATGGGGGAGCACGTAAAATTGAAATGTAGGCTTGAAATAACAGTTAATTGGATGTTAACAACCCATTTAATGATGTGAATTGCCTCCCCCGTCGCTTGGTGTTGGGTCTGTTCAGCGCCGACAAATCCAACACCTGGGAGACTTGCATGGAGGCGGGTTGACAGCGGGTTCCCGCCTCCGAACCCACCCTCTGAGCGCCCGGCAAAATTCCGCCCATTATTTCTTGGAACAACCAGCCATCCATCATTGTTGAATGTAGGTGAAATCTTTGACAATGGCATATGATGCTTATCATTGAATGTGACAGCAATGGCCAAATGACAACATACACCTTCCATTGTATGTGTCCTTATTAATTTGCACTTATGAAGAACACTGCTGCGCGTTCATTCAGCTTGTGTGGAATGTGTTTATCTTTGAAATAAACCCTCTGTGATCCTCTTTTAACCCCTTACACACTGATTCAAGCAGTACAACAATGTAAATTAAACAATTCAGCACAGGCAAACCATGTTTATGTCACAAACCCCTAACTGGGCAGTGTATATGGAACTGTACTCTGTATCTACCTCAATACTGAGCCTGGATGCTAAAAGCAGAAAAACATTTAATTCTTCAACAACTGGCATTACGGATTCGATATTAACCCCCACCCTTCCCCCCAAAACTCCACTGAACACGACCCCACACGTACGCCGCCATTTTAACGGCGGCAAATTACGGGGCGTCTAAGTGTCTTGCAGTGGAGAGGCAGAACGCTTAATAACATATTTAAATCAGACTCCTCCAGTGCATTTGGAGCCCGATTGAAAATTAACTGCTGCTGCACGGGTTTCCCAGGAGTCGGGAAACTTGGCAGTGAAACGAAGGCGGGAACTGCCAGCTCCCCAATGTAAGTGGCTCTTTCAGCATTCCTTGCAGGAGGAGTGCTCCTCCAGGCCACTCAAGGAAGCCTTCAGCCTCCCCCAGCCCTGATCGCTAGCCTTCCCACAACCCCCCAGCCCTGCCAATTGCAGACCCAAATTCCTGATTGTCGACATGAGCTTTGACAGGAAGCCAATGGCGACTTCCTCCCGATTACTGACTAGAGCATCCTACCCCATCCCTCCCCTCTCGACTGCCTCCCCTCCCGCCGATTGACATCCTTCCCCTCCCCCCCGATTGATGCCCATCCCCTCCCCCCCAGATTGACGCCCTTCCCCTTCCCCCCGATTGACGCCCATCCCCTCCCCCCCCCGATTGACGCCCTTCCCCTCCTCCCCACGATTGACGCCCTTCCCCTCCCCCCCGATTGACGCCCTTCCCCTTCCCTCCCGATTGACGCCCTTCCCCTCCTCCGCCCCGATTGACGCTCTTCCCCTCCCCCCCGATTGACGCCCTTCCCCTCCTCCCCCCGATTGACGTCCTTCCCCTCCTCCCCCCCGATTGATGCCCTTCCCCTCCCCCCCGATTGACGCCCTTCCCCTTCCCCCCCGATTGACGCCCTTCCCCTCCTCCCCCCCGATTGATGCCCTTCCCCTCCCCCCCGATTGACGCCCTTCCCCTTCCCCCCCGATTGACGCCCTTCCCCTCCTCTGCCCCGATTGACGCTCTTCCCCTCCTCCCCCCGATTGACGCCCTTCCCCTCCTCCCCCCGATTGACGCCCTTCCCCTCCTCCCCCCGATTGACGTCCTTGCCCTCCCCCCGATTGACGCCCTTCCCCTCCTCCCCCCGATTGACGCCCTTCCCCTCCTCCCCCCCGATTGACATCCTTCCCCTGCCCCCGATTAACGCCCTTCCCCTCCTCCCCCCCCGATTGACGTCCTTCCCCTCCTCCCCCCGATTGACGCCCTTCCCCTCCTCCCCCCGATTGACGCCCTTCCCCTCCTCCCCCCGATTGATGTCCTTCCCCTGCCCCCGATTAACGCCCTTCCCCTCCTCCCCCCCCGATTGACGTCCTTCCCCTCCCCCCCGATTGACGTCCTTCCCCTCCCCCCGATTGACGCCCTTCCCCTCCCCCCGATTGACGCCCTTCCCCTCCTCCCCCCGATTGACGCCCTTCCCCTCCCCCCCGATTGACGTCCTTCCCCTCCCCCCGATTGACGCCCTTCCCCTCCTCCCCCCGATTGACGTCCTTCCCCTCCTCCCCCCGATTGACGTCCTTCCCCTGCCCCCGATTAACGCCCTTCCCCTCCTCCCCCCCGATTGACGTCCTTCCCCTCCCCCCCGATTGACGTCCTTCCCCTCCCCCCGATTGACGCCCTTCCCCTCCTCCCCCCGATTGACGCCCTTCCCCTCCTCCCCCCGATTGACGTCCTTCCCCTCCCCCCGATTAACGCCCTTCCCCTCCTCCCCCCCGATTGACGTCCTTCCCCTCCCCCCCGATTGACGTCCTTCCCCTCCCCCCGATTGACGCCCTTCCCCTCCTCCCCCCGATTGACGCCCTTCCCCTCCCCCCGATTGACGCCCTTCCCCTCCCCCGATTAACGCCCTTCCCCTCCTCCCCTCCGATTGACGTCCTTCCCCTCCCCCCAATTGACGCCCTTCCCCTCCTCCCCCCGATTGACGCCCTTCCCCTCCTCCCCCCTGATTGACGTCCTTCCCCTCCTCCCCCCCGATTGACGCCCTTTCCCTCCTCCCCCCCCGATTAACGCCCTTCCCCTCCTCCCCCCCGATTGACGTCCTTCCCCTCCTCCCCCCGATTGACGCCCTTTCCCTCCTCCCCCCCGATTGACATCCTTCCCCTCCCCCCCCGATTGACGCCCTTCCCCTCCTCCCCCCCCGATTAATGCCCTTCCCCTCCTCCCCCCTGATTGACGTCCTTCCCCTCCTCCCCCCCGATTGACGCCCTTCCCCTCCTCCCCCCCGATTGACATCCTTCCCCTCCTCCCCCCCGATTGACGCCCTTCCCCTCCTCCCCCCCGATTGACATCCTTCCCCTCCTCCCCCCCGATTAATGCCCTTCCCCTCCTCCCCCCTGATTGACGTCCTTCCCCTCCTCCCCCCCGATTGACGCCCTTCCCCTCCTCCCCCCCGATTGACGCCCTTCCCCTCCTCCCCCCGATTGACGTCCTTCCCCTCCTCCCCCCCGATTGACGCCTTTCCCCTCCTCCCCCCTGATTGACGTCCTTCCCCTCCCCCCCGATTGACGTCCTTCCCCTCCTCCCCCCCGATTGACGCCCTTTCCCTCCTCCCCCCCGATTGACATCCTTCCCCTCCCCCCCGATTGACGCCCTTCCCGTCCTCCCCCACGATTGACGCCCCCTCCTGATTGCCAACTTCCTCCGCCCGATTGCTGACTTCCCCCGCCCGAATACCAGAGACAGTCCTCTAGGGCCCCTGCTGTGGCCTCCTGCTGCTACTGTTCCCTGCTGCACGCCGGCCAGCCTGTCCATTTGGCCAACTGCCAGGCAGGAGGTGAAGCTGCAAGATGCAAATGAGGTCCAGTCGTTAAGATAGGCAGGACCTCGGGGAAAGTCAGTGTCAGTATCAGCCCTGGCTCAGTTGGGTCAGAAGGTTGTGGGTTCAAGTCCCACTCCAGGGACCTGAGCACAAAAATCTAGGATGACACTTAATGTCGGAGGTGCCGTCTTTCAGATGACACGTTAAACTGAGGCTCTGTCTGCTCTCTCAGGTGGACGTAAAAGATCCCATGGCATTATTTCGAAGTGGTGTCCTGACCAATATTTATCCCTCAATCAACATAACAAAAACAGATTATCTGGTCATTATCACATTGCTGTTTGTGGGAGCTTGCTGTGCGCAAATTGGCGCCACATTTCCCACATTACAACAGTGACTACATTCCAAAAGTACTTCATTGTCTGTAAAGCGCTTTGAGATGTCTGGTGGTCATGAAAGGCGCTATATAAATGCAAGTCTTTCTTTCTTTCTCCGCGTCCCCGGCTTTGCTGGGTTCTTCGGCTGCTTTCATTCTCATCCGCACCCTCCCCACTTCCCCTTAAATATCGGGGCCAATGTACCTATAGAATAAAATTAAAAGTGATGCATATAATGTGCACTTGCTATAATGTCACACACATTTCCTGTCGCATTTTCCCCTTCTTGTAAATTATTAACGACCCTACTTTTGTAAAACATCTTGATCAACCACATAAATACTATAGCAACAAGAGCAGGTCAAAGACTAGGTATTCTGCGGTGAGTGTTTCACCTCATGACTCCCCAAAGCCTTTCCACCATCTATGAGGCACAAATAAGGAGTGTGATAGAATACTCTCCACTTGCCTGGATGAATGCAGCACCAACAACACTCAAGAAGCTCGACACCATCCAGGACAAAGCAGCCCGCTTGATTGGCACCCCATCCACCACCTTAAACATTCACTCCCTCCACCACCGGTGTAACATGGCTGCAGTGTGTACCATCTACAAGATGCACTGAAGCAACTCAACAAGGCTTCTTCGGCAGCACCTCCCAAACCCGCGACCTCTTCCACCTAGAAGGACAAGGGCAGCAGGCACATGGGAACACCACCACCTCCAAGTTCCCTTCCAAGTCACACACCATCCTGACTTAGAAGTATATCGCCGTTCCTTCATCGTCGCTGGGTCAAAATCCTGGAACTCCCTCCCTAACAGCACTGTGGGAGTACCTTCACCACACGGACTGCAGCGGTTCAAGAAGGCAGCTCACCACCACCTTCTCAAGGGCAACTAGGGATGGGCAATAAATGCTGGCCTTTCCGGTGACGCACACATCCCATAATCAAATTTAAAAAAAATCACCACAGATTAGCTGGTAATCTATTGAAAGAGGTGTGTATAGCATGCATTTCTTGTATTGATAACAATTATTATAAAAATGTGTTCTTTGACTCACCGTGAATGCAAACAGGAAATCGAATAGTTTATTTAAAAAAAATGTATTTATTATATATACAAACATTCATCGTTGAATTAGATTTTGTTGTGGAGTCTAAACTGAAGCATTCACAATTTTGTATAGTGAATTTTGGAGGTTAAAACAGAGGTATTGAAGAAATGGTGGTAGCTTGCAGTGCACGGTAAATTTTCCATTATTTATGACAAAGACAGTAACTCCCACCCAAAGAAGAGAACCATACATTACTGAACTAATGGGCTGGCAACGTCTCAAAATTACATTTTTGCATTCCTGTTCTAAAGCCACAAAACCCATAATGATTTTTCATATTACAGAATCCAGTCTGTTACCCATAATTACCGAGGCTAGTGTAAAAGTTACCGTACCCTGTTAAAACTATCAGTCAACCATACGGGCGTTATTGCTAGACAACCGGTCGCTCAAGGTTTGTTTTACCTTATTGAGCTGTCAATCAACCTTGCAGCATGAGGATCCCCACAAGCTACTGCCAGAATCACACCCACATGGTTGACTGACAGCTCTAGAAGATAAACAAATACAGCAAACTTGATGGTACTGTCCCTCAGTAATTGCATAGAACCGGAGGTTTAATTTCAGGGTCACTTTGAGAGAATTCAAATATAGAAGAATGGACAATGTGGCATTTATGTGGAGGATAAAACAATGTGAACGCACCTGTAAACATAAAGCTGTAGTTGAAATCGCTTTTAATTGTTGCTTCCGCATTTTGTACTGACGAGCGTGGACGTCAAACCTAAAGTTTTACTAATTATTGAGCTTCAGTCAGCAGTCACCCAGTCAGACCCGCCCCACACTGAAAATCACAGGTCACGTAAGATGCATTACTTGGCTGGAAATCCTTTTTTCTTGAATTATGTGGAGCGTAAAGGGTAGCAGTGTGCGGCACTACTGTCGTGTTCTCAAGGGTTTCAGGCAATGTCATGAACCACACAAACACTGATGGGCGGTGCACTCTGTCTCATTGATGCATCATCCCATTCATGCTGTTTGCATTGGGATTTTTATCAAACCATAATCAATCCTTTACTGGGAAACAATAGTGTTGGCATATGTGGCCATGATTCACAGATTTTAGTGCAGAAATGACATTATTATTTCCCACATTACAACAGTGACTCCACTTCAAAAGTACTTCATAGGCTGCCAAGTGCTTTGAGACGCCCGGTGGTCGTGAAAGGTGCTATATAAATGCAAGTCTTTCTTTTTTATTAGCAATTTTCCAACCATCTACAATAAAGGAAAAACACTTTCTAAGTAACAGTGGAGGCAGTGATAATTTCTTTTGAAATATTTTACTTCTCGTGGATCCTGCACACTAATTTGCTGTCAACAAGTTTTTGAATTAAGTCAACAAGCCTGGAGAATTTCTCAACTGCAAATTACTGATTGCAATACTGTTAACAAATGGACTTTTAAAGAAAGTTTGACTGATCTCATGCACAGGACAGTGTTATCAACAGAGTAAAGTACAGTTATCACTCACAAAAACACAAGTGTGCAGTTTCCTTTCTGGATGCTGCAAAACTTTGATTCTAAGTGACTATTATTTGTTGATTAGATTGAGCACTGAGAACTTGTCTTAATGTTCAGTCAGTAACAGCATTGAAGTAAAAAATAACCCAAATTCACCAGAGGTTTCTGACTCGGATAACAAAAAATTCTCCAGGCTCCTTGACTTAATTCAAAAACTGGTTGGCAGCAAATTAATGTCCAGGATCCACGAAAAGTAAAATATTTGAAAAGAAATGATCACTGCCTCCACTGTTTCTATTAAAAATCTGATTAATTATTTACATCCTTGCGATAATATTCTTTAAAAAGAAATTTGAGACACAGATTGGATGCATAAACCTCACAGAGAATTAATGTTACCCTCACTAAAACATACTGAAAACCTCAAGAGAATATATGATGAAACCTAAAAGAATATTTGATAGAAGTTTTCTGTCAGGGCAGTAATCCCAACCAAAGAATAATATTAGGAGTGTTTTTTATAGTTATCTATCTTATAACATCTTTTATATGTTAATAAATCGTCCAAACTATTTTAAATATCCTTTCACCAAATCCTAGCCATCCAGCTTATCTACCTTATAAAAATATCATTAGAAGACATTTGTTGGTCTAGCCATATGTCTATTAATATGTATGTATGTATTTATCTATGGTAGGAAATTCACTGTTTGGTGCAGTACTGAACCGTACAGATCAGGAAATTCCCAGAGTTCACCCCTGTTTGTGCAGAGTTAGGTAATCTTAGCTATAGAAACATAGAAGATAGGAGCAGGAGAAGGCCTCGAGCCTGCTCCGCCATTCAATGAGATCATGGCTGATCATCCAAATTCAGTACCCTGTTCATGCCTTCTCTCCATATCCCTTGATCCCTTTAGCCTTAAGAAATATATCCAACTCCTTCTTGAATATATTTAATGAATTGGCCTCTACTGCCTTCTATGTTATCAATGACAGAACCTCAATTAGGCTCAGCACCCCCGGAGTGAAGCGAGGCGGTAAATGAGGCGCTAATGGTCTCAGTGGAGCGCTGCAGGGGCGCGATTGCCAGAGCGCTGCCCAATTTCAGCTGACTTGTGTTCAGCAATCAGCCTTCAAGCCTTGACTCGAGCTTATTCCAGCTCTGGAAGGGGAGGTCATTTCAAGTTGCAACTGCCCATTATCAGCATTGCTGCTCTTGAGTGCGACCTCTCAGCGACTGAGACAGCTTTGTGCCATGGCTGCTGCGAGGGAGAGGGAGAGGGGCTACTCGATTCAGCGATGTGGAATTGGAGACATTGGTGGAGGCAGTGGAGAGAAGGAGGGAATCGCTGTTCCCTTCATCTGGCAGGAGGCCATTGCCACGGATATTGAGAGCCATCTGGTGAGAAATGGCCAAGGAGGTGTCGGCCAGCACTGTCATGCACCGAACCCTGACACAGTGCCGGAAGAAATTCAACGACCTCAGTCGGGTGGTGGAGGTGAGTACATGCTTGCAGACCTCCTACATACCAGCCTCTGAACCTCTGTCTGTGCACACTGTGCAAACCAGCACTTCCCTACCACTCAACCACCGAGCACCTGCATCTCCTCAAACTCACATCCTCATCTCACGCCTTGCCTACAAAGCTATTCAACCACAGCAGGCATATCTTCCACAGACATAGCTGGCCTGTCACTCACACAAGTTCCTTTCTTTTGCAGGCCAAGATGGCACATAATATGAGGGAGCAACAGTGGACTGGATGGGGGGCACCTTAACTGCGAGACCTCTCTGACCTTGAAGAGCGAGTGCTGAGGCTCATTGGCCCACAGGTGGTGGGCACCGTGGCCGGCAGAGACGTTGACCCAGCTGGGGACAACAACGGTATCTTTATCCCCTCTCCTTTTCTCATCCCACTTCCCCATCGAAGCAGAAGCATTTCTCACTTCCCACCTCCTGATACTGTCTGCCTTCCTTGCTCCATACCTGCCCCCCTGCCCCCACCTTAACGCGAGTCTTGTGCCATTTATGCTTTCTGATAATCTCCCAGCAGATGTGGAGCCTGTACCTGGGACCCACAACAAACTCAGAAGGGAGAGGAAGAGGAGGAGGAGGAAGAGGAGGAGGAGGAAGAGGAGGAGTCATGCACTCCATCACTGCATTTCTCACCTGCAGGCACCAGCTCAGAGATTGGCTCAACGCGTTCCTTAGAGGTTAGCTTAGCACAGGGGTCGGCACTGGGTGATGCACCAGGGCCTAGCAGGCTGCAGCAAGGTCAAGGGGAAAGGGAACCCTTGGAGCCTTCTCCCTGGAGGGAGACTTTGCGTGCAAGTTCTGCTGCACAGGACTCAGATGAGGACCTCGATGGGGAGGTCTTCAGAAGAACGGTGATGGCCATGCACTCTGAGATGATAGGTGCAATGGCAATGAGTGCCCGAGAGCCTCTCAGCAGTGACAAGGAGCTCGGAGGAGTCCACCTCCAGCAATGCGCATACCATGGAACCCATCATTGCCACTCTGCAGATGATGGTGGACTCCCAGAGAGACCGTGCGGATCCAGACCTCATGACACGTGTCATGGGCGATGTGGCAGCTTCCATTGTAGCACAGGCGGAAACAATGCAACGTGTTAGTGCAGTAATACAGACAATGGTTGGTGGCATCAAAGTTCAGACTGCTCTCATCCAGTCTCAGCCACGCAACGTCTTGGTGCTGTCGTGCAGTATTAGTTGGATGCCACGCGTGCTCTGACTGCTGACATCGTCGCTGGGTCCACCACAATCCACCAGGGATCTCACGGTTTCCCAGCAGCCCAGCAATCTGCGCTCCAGCAGCCCAGCAATCTGCTCTCCAGCAGTTTGGTGGGGATGCTGAGGTGTTGCCCCTGGGGCAGTGTCAGTAGGTCAGTGGAGCAGGAACCTGCTGTCCTCTCTCAGGAGGACAGCATTCCTGATCCCACCACTGCCACTCCGCCATTGCACTTGTCGCTGTCTGTCACCCAGCCAGCCCAGACTGCCGCCGCCCAGCCTGAGGTGGTGCAGTCTATAGCCGTGCCTTCAAGGCCCAGAGCTGGTCGAGGGCACCCTGCAAGACCATCTGAAGTCTCTAGCCCTCACACACAGCAGCCTACCAGCAGCCGTGCTGCAACCACAGGGGACACACGGCGGAGGGGCACTAGAAAAGTTAAGTCAAAGAGGGGATATAAGGAAATGCACAAGGGTGATTCTTAAATAACTGTTTTGTTTATTATACAATCAAACTTTATAACATAAATTTAAATTGGAAAGCTAAATGTTTACTGTTGTGTTTCATGTAACTTATGGGGCTTGGTTCTGGAAGGCCATATTGATGTGGTCTTGGGGAAGTCCAGAGGAACATGGGAGTGGAATGGCATTCAGTTGAACCGAGCTGCTATGAGACGGCCGCGGACTGCCCTTGCAGAATCCCTATTGATTGGATGCCTCCTCTGTCACTGCTGCTGCTCCTCCTCATCCTCCTCCACATTCTCCTCCTGCTCTTGCTCCTCTTCCTCCTCCTCTTCCTCCTCATCCTTCTCCTCCTCCTGAGGTGGTGCGTCTATGCCTGGTGGCAATGGTTGTGCCCTCATAATAGCGAGGTTGTGCAGCATGCAGCAGACGACAACAAATAGGGAGCGGTCAAGGCAGCGGAACCGTTGTTTCAGCACTCCTATCACCTGCTCAATCACGCTCCTGGTGGCGGCACGACTGTCATTGTAGGAGTGCTGGGCAGGAGTGTTTGGGTTGTGTAGGGGAGTCATCAGCCAGGTGGAGAGCGGATAGCCCTTGTCACCGAGCAGCTACCTGCGAGCTTGATGTGGTGGCTGGAAAAGATCTAGCGTAGGATAAGAGCATCGTGGCTACTTCCAGGACATCAGACATTGACAGTTAGGAATCCGCGTGTGTGGTCGCACTCCAACTGAATACTCAGTGAGTGGTAGCCTTTTCAGTTGCGGAATATCTCCGGATTGTTCTGCGGTGCCTGCAAGGCAATGTGGGTGCTGTCAATGGCGCCCTGCACCATTGGGAAGCCCGCTATCCTGACAAATCAGCATGCATGCTCGTGCTTCATCTCCCTGGTCATAGGGTAGGAAATGTATTCCCTTCTCCTTTGATACAGTGCATCCATGACATCTCGGATGGAGCGATGCACGGCATACTGGGAGACGTTGGAGATGTCTCCTGTTGCACATTGGAATAAGCCGTTGGCATAGAAGTTGAGTGCGATGGTCACCTTTGCTGCCACTGCGAGAGCCGTCCTCACCCTGATCTGAGGCTCGCGGTCTGGCTGCAGGAGGTGGTAGAGCTCTGTTACCACCTCCTTGCGGAAGCTCAGCCTTCGCAGACACTGCTCCTCAGTGAAATGGTGGTACCAGAACTGCTGCCACAATACCCTGGGAGGGTAAGGTCTCCTGTTGCCAGCCCTGTTGCGCCTTCTCCCTCTGGCCACATGTTGCTGTCTTTCTCCAGGCCTCTGTCCCTGCATATCTCCAGGCCTCTCTCCCTGCATATCTCCAGGCCTCTCTCACTGCATATCTCCAGGCCTCTCTCACTGCATATCTCCAGGCCTCTCTCCCTGCATATCTCCAGGACTCTCTCCCTGCATATCTCCAGGCCTCGCTCCCTGCATATCTCCAGGCCTCTCTCCCTGCGTATCTCCAGGCCTCTCTCCCTGCATATCTCCAGGCCTCTCTCCCTGCATATCTCCAGGCCTCTCTCCCTGCATATCTCCAGGCCTCTCTCCCTGCATATCTCCAGGCCTCTCTCCCTGCATATCTCCAGGCCTCTCTCCCTGCGTATCTCCAGACCTCTCTCCCTGCACATCTCCAGGCCTCTCTCCCTGCATATCTCCAGGCCTCTCTCACTGCATATCTCCAGGCCTCTCTCCCTGCGTATCTCCAGGCCACTCTCCCTGCATATCTCCAGGCCTCTCTCCCTGCATATCTCCAGGCCTCCCTCCCTGCATATCTCCAGGCCTCTCTCCCTGCATATCTCCAGGCCTCTCTCCCTGCATATCTCCAGGCCACTCTCCCTGCATATCTCCAGGCCACTCTCCCTGCATATCTCCAGGCCACTCTCCCTGCATATCTCCAGGCCTCTCTCCCTGCATATCTCCAAGCCACTCTCCCTGCATATCTCCAGGCCTCTCTCCCTGCATACCTCCAGGCCTTTGTCCCTGCAGTGCTCTCCTCCTAAGAAGCCTCTGACGTTCATGACGGAGCTGGTACTCGACTGCCAACAGAGGCCCCATTAAAGTGCATAAATTGTTTGCCCAAATATTCACTGAGTTAAATACAGCAATTGTTAACACTCATGACAGCCCTTGGAGCTAAAATCGCAGCGATATGTTCAGCAGCTTGTCTGACAATGTCTCAGCAGAGTTATGGCTGACAAAAAAGTTTCCCCAAAATGGCGCCTTTAGCACGCGTGGAGCCGGCACCTGACTGCAACTCGACAACTGATGCTGTCGTTGTTAGCGCCAGGTGGTAAGTGAGGGGGCGCGGCCGAATTTTGCATCCGGGGCGCTAACGGGGCACTGCGCATGGCGATGACGTCATCATTGCCGGGCGCGGCTGAGTGGGGCGGTACCTACAGGAGCAGGGCGCTAACTCTTAACGCTTCTGCAAAAACCTGGCCCAGTTTAAGCGGGGCAAAAACCCATTTGTGCCCCGTTAGCGCCCCGTGGAGGGGCTAACAGCAGACAGAAAGCAGCCGAATTTTACGCCCCAGGTGTGGATGTGAAGTGAAGAAATAGTGAGACATAACCCTGACTAACAGTCACCCACCCCATTATGAAATGGCCTGCTAATGCTCACTGTCTGGCCTCATGCATGAATTATGACCACTTGGCTGAGATAACAGGATTGTTGACACCCACAGAACCCATCGCTGGCATGAATCACTGCCTTCAGAGAGAGAGGCAAAAAACTGAGGGAGAAAAATGAGTTCTGATGAGATATCGAAAAGGCAACTTCAAAATGACAGTATGTGAACTCAATACGTTTTAGCAAAGATAACTGAAAAATCTTTCAAACGGAACTCCAGTTTTATGAAACTGTGTGATCATCAGTGATAAAGTCATAGTTGATGTTTTATGACCTAAGCAGTCTTATTTACCCTGGATAGTTCTTGATACATTTGAGTCTGTAGCTTGCATTATGTGCAGGGGCACTGGTCCAGACCAAAAAAGTACTTTATAGAAGGCAAGGATGCGAAAACACCAGTCAGTTTTATCCTTCTAGTACCTAACTCTCTCATTATCATATCGGAATAACAGCCACACTGATTCCACCTCTACTGCCCTACCTTGCTTATTATTCCAAACTCCTGAGTAAAAAAGATCTTCCTGATAAGTTTTAAATATAGTTTTTACTAGTTTCTTTTTCTATCCTTTGGTCTTCCTTTCCTGGCTTACTTTGAGGAAATTAATGGTTTATGCCTTATCCATACAATATAATACAATGTAATACTTCATATAGTTCATTGAAGTCTCCCCCTTAACTAGCTTCTCTCCACATAAACATAGGAACATAGGAACAGGAGTAGGTATTCAATCCCACCAACCTGTTCCGCCATTCAATTAACTCCAACTACCTGCCTTACATACATACATACGAACATATGAATTAGGAGCAGGAGTAGGCCACTCGGCCCCTCGAGCCTGCTCTGCCATTCAATAAGATCATGGCTGATCTGATTACTCCACATTCCCGCCTTGGTGCCATAGCCCTTAGTACTCTTACCTAACAAAAATCTAGCAATCTCGTTTTCGAAATTTCCAATCGACCAAGCCTCAACAGCTTTTTGTGGGAGAGAGTTCCAGATTTCCACTGCTCTTTGTGTGAAGAAGTACTTCCTGACATTACCACTGCGTGGCTTGGCTCTAACTCTAAGGTTATGCTCCTTTGTTCTGGACTCCCCACCAGAGGAAATCGTTTCTCGCTCTCTACCCTATCAATTCATTTAATCATCTTAAACATCTCAATTAGAGCACCCCTTAATCTTCCATACTCAAGGGAATACAAGACTAGTCTACGCAACCTGTACCTCATAATTTAAACCTTTTCGCCCCAGTATCATTCTGGTGAATCTGTGCTGCACATACTCCAAGGCCAATATATCATTTCTGAGGTGCAGTGCCCAGAACTGAATGTTATACTTTAAATGGGGTCTTCTAAGCTCAAGATTCTCAAGCTTTCTCCTCACACTCATCCTTTTGAAACTTGGGATCAATCCACGTACTCTATCTGCCTCATGTACACTCTTCTTGCATCATGGTGACAAAGACACGTCATTCATAATTTGAAATACACCCAATCAATCAACCTAGCCCTTATAACCACAGGTTTAAAAACACATCTATATCAAAACAAACTCAAAACTATTGAATACGATGAGATCTAGAGATACTTGAGGTCTGGCAACACTCCATAGCAACAGGCCAGTTCAAACTGGATCATTCATCACCATCCTCCTCGTCAGAGGAAATGGAACCCCAGTGACAATTAAAATAATCAGGAGTGGCAGATATTCAACAGCTTTCATAGCACAAATAAAAGAACTGGAAACGTTAACTCTGTTTCTCTCTCCACAGATGCTGCCTGACCTGCTGAGTCTTTCCAGCATTTTCTGTTTCCATTAAAGGAAATGATGGATTGTTGACTTCGAAACCTCATCAATATGAATATTTTAAAATCTGTCAATTAAAGCTTGCAGTGATACATTATTCAACTAATGACTCAACTGACATAACCCACGTCTGCATTTATCATTCATAGGCTAAAATAATATTTTGATATTTCAAAATAGCACAGTGTAAAAGGAAACTCCCAAACCAACACAATTACAAACACAGTATAACTAAAACACAATTCACATTCTCTCCAAGAAAAAGTTAAAAAAATGAAAGTTTGAAAATAATCTGAAGCAATTATATCCACATTAATCTTGCTCTATATCAGTATAAAATATTGTGTGCTTATTGAAACTACAGCCTTTCAATATAAAACTGCTCAACAATCTGTTTAGTTATTGACATTTTTGTAAGTAAATTTTGTTCCGATGCTAATCTCTGTTTACACAATCTGTTATGTGGTGTGTGTCCAACTTGTGGTCTAGATTGCTGCAGACACAAATAGAAGCGAATCTTTCAGTTCATTTTTTAAAAAAAAACAGCAGTGCATTTTGTGTTTATCAAGCGGTTTCCGGTCAGGTAGTATGGGGTTACATCGTGGAAAAGCCACAGCAAAACTGCTCAACTTTGAATCCAATCTGCCAAGAAATACTCCCATTGTTTCTGATGAGACATTTCCAATCCCTACATCATCTACCTTTATGGAATCTCTGTGTGAGATTGCCAGTTTGAGTACAGGAGACGAGAGAAATCAGACGTTCAGCTCAAAAGTCTGGTTTGGATTCAAACCCTGGCTCGGCAGGTGAAAGGTCAGTTTAGTAACCCTTTGTGCAACCTAATCCCCCTTTTCTACATAATCTCAATAACCAAAAGCTTTTGAGACAAATAATTTGAAGTAAACATTTTCATAAACTGCTTTGGATAACTGCACGATTAACTTTTTATACATGGATGATGCGGCTTTAATAGTTTTCATTTAAAAAAATGTATCAATCGTGCTTTCAGAAGTAGCAGATATGATGACAAAACAAAGAAGTTTTAATATTTTGCTTGTTCCCTCAAATCCCCACAAAGTAACTTTCTGTCATTTCTTCTATTTACCGAGTGTAACTCCTTGTAACAGAATGATAATACAAATCAGTTTCTCCCAGAGGACTACAATGGCAGTGTCTGTGCTTACCTCTATGATGGACTACATTTATATGGCTTTCCTTCTGGAAACAAGTCACCTCTTTTAAAAGAATCACATTTTGTAGTATTTAAGACCATGTTGTAAAATTGCATAAACAGTAGAAAGAGCTCGTCATGGAGCTAAGGGGGAAAAATTGGGGATAGCCCATTTTGGGGCGCTAACCTCACCGGGGTGCTAAAGTTAGCGTCCCCACCCCGTAAATTCAGTAGTAGCGCACCAAGAAGGAGGTGGAGCGCTACTGGAAGCGCCACATGTGGCCACGCGTGGCGCTGCCGCGTTGCAGGGGCTCTTCCCTCAATTAAATGGAAGGGCTCCCCGCTGCGAGCTCTGCATTTTGTTTTTGGCATCTGCGGGAGTGCCGCACGATCAGCCCGGCACTCAAGCCCTCCCACCGGAGGCGTTAACGATGGGAAAGTCACCCCCTTAATGTTTATTAGTTAAGCTCCTGCTTGAAATCCAGCTGCTCAACAAGATAGAAACATGTGCTGCTGAAAAAAGAATAAGAAAATAATTTGATGGATTTCAACCAAATTGTAATGAGGACAGTGCATTGCACAAATTTGATACTGGGCAAAATCCAACGATGTAATATCATGTGAATGTTCCCTGAGCGAAGAGATGCCTTCTTGTAATCTCTTCCCCCTAGCCTCTACTCAATGGTTTTTGTGAAAGCAGTGTTTTTTCTTCAGTTTTATTCAGAATCCAGTTCCAGGCATAACATGTTGCCTCCTTTTTAAAAAATATATTTACTCTCTGCCAATACCACGCCCCAGGCAGCAGGCAACCTGCTCTCAGAGCTAAATCAATGACTGCTAGGAGATCATAGAATCATACAGCACAGAAGGAGGCCATTCAGCCCATCATGTCTGTGCCGGCTCTTTGTAAGAATTCTCAATTAATCCCACTCCCTGCTCTTTCCCCATAGCCCTGCAAATCTTTCCTTTTCAGGTAAATATTGAATTCCCTTTTGATAATTACTATTGAATCTGCTTCCGCCATCTATCAAAACCCATCATAATTTTGAAAACCTCTATTAAATATCCCCTTAACCTTCTCTGCTCTAAGGAGAGCAATCCCAGCTTCTCTAGTCTCTCCGCATAACTGAAGTCCCTCATTCCTGTGCAAGCACAGATCAGGGTATCCTGACTGGTCTGGATTTTATTTCCTTCCCTTTCTTTGTTGAAATACCCAGCATCTGTCTGACATCTCCCATCTAAAATGGAGAATGTGCTGTTTGGCAAAGTCACAGGTATGAAGACACCTCCTGCTGGTCTGGGGCACGGGACATTGCTACTGAGCTACTTTTGAAGGAAATCACTTTTAAAAATATTCACTTCCGTTCTTGGAGTTCTCAAAGGTGCTTTTGCTTTAAATCCCTTTTGGATCTATTGCAGGTATAAGAGATATACGAATGCGTTGTGTTGTGCACATACCCCATACAATTCTACTCAATGGGACGGTTACTTGATCTTGCATTTAGCTGGTGTTCATTGTTATCCACAATCTTCTGTGCTGATTAAACTGATGTATAAAACCTTGGAGTCATCAAATGCTTTCAGACGTACTCAACCTTACCAGTCTTGTGAGGTTGGCATCTTTGCTGTGGTCAACATTAGGCGCCAAATATATCCATATTTTTGGGAACTTTAATGGTAAATAATCAACAATTGCACGCATTCAGTGAAAAATTCATTGCAGTCAGGTAGTGTAGACCAGTCGCTCAGTTACTTGGAATGTGTCTGTGTAGTGCATGCCCCATCATCACGATACTAGCCAAAGTGATCTCTGTGAGGTTACTCCCCACATTGTGACCTTTTACAAACTATTTTGCTTGATTATTTTTGCATGTTGTTTCTGGAGCTTGTGTAGCAATATTCAGGCTTTACAAACACCATTGTGTAGGGGCTGGGGGTGGGGGGCGGGGGGCCGAGATTGCTAAAAGACATCTCTTCACCCAGGGAGCATTCACATGAAATTGGATCTTGCTCAGTATCGAACTTGTGCTTATGCCAATTTAGTTGAAATCCATCAAACTTTTTTCTTAAGTTTCCAGACAGACAGAAATGATGATCACAGTGCCTCCTTTCTTGGGCAGAGGTAACAAATGGAACAAATTCTTTCCTGAATCAAAGGAACTACAAGCAGATTGTGTTAAAAACTGGCAATCTGGCAATTTAATGATGTTTTTTGTTAGTGTCTTAAATTTTTGACATTGTGCCATGCGCATGTAATTCAGTTCAGGTTACATACTGAATAATGGATACCTGGGAGTGATTACAGGGCAGTAATGACCTAATTGAAGGGTTCAGATGGTTTATGTGGAGAGGAATGGATACCTGGCAATGATTACAAGGCAGTAATGATCTAATCGAGGAGTTCAAGTGGTTTATATAGAGATTAGTGCATACCTGGGAATGATTACAAGGCAGTAATGGTCTAATCACGGCATGCAGATGACATCATAATCCACAAGAGTGAAATTCAACTGAATTCTCATCGGAACCTGGAGATAATTTGACAACCTTGCAATCACCTGTACTCTTTCTCATATTTTACTTACTCTCTTATTCTCTCGCTCTGCCTAGTCAGTTACATAATAGCACAGTATAAAGTATATAATAACATTCAATGCACATTATAAGATTTAATTCACAACCATCGACTTCAGTGGAGGGATATTGTGCTGAATTATTGATCTGCGGGCTACACGAGTAATTGGATTGATTTAATGCCCAAAGCTGAATGTTGAAGGGTAATTTTGAGTTATTTCTTTAATCAGACAAATAATTAGATATATTTTAGTAGAAAAAACTGATTGGTTTTTTTCTCATTTTATATTCTTTTTCTTTCAATTTTTCTCCCTGTACTGGAAATGGTGGCTTTTATTGGCATACCATTCCACTCACACTGTCGGGGGCATCCTTCATGTAGGAGCCAAGACAGTGTGTGTTGGTGGGTTATTCAGCTCTGGAGGACATCACAGTTGACCCCATGCTTGTCCCCACCTGACGTCTAGCAGCTGTCCTCAGATAGTGAGCAGGAGTGCAAACCATGGCTGATTTCACTTCTCCCTAGCCCATTGTTGCTGAGGCCAGTTGTAGGATCCCAGCAGTTGCTTTGGCCCAAGGTGGTATGAGCAATCAAACCCTAATGTATGGCTTAGTCTTACACCAGGCTGTGCCTTTACCTCATCGGAGGCTCTTTTAGGAACTTTTTAATTGAGCACCTTTTACTTATGTTTATCACCTGTATATTAGAACAGCTTTTCGCTATCGTCTTCATTCTGTTCAGTCGTCTGTTCTGACTTTATTAACTGAAGCTCGTTTACTTGTGCTGGAAGTCCTAATCAAACAGCAACAACTGTGTCCTAACACTTCCAACATTGATGCTTAACATTTCAGGCCAAGGATATTGGTACATCCACCTTTATCTCCATTCCATCTTAGGTCCCTCCATGCCACATAGTCATCCTCAGCTGAGTACACTGGGAAATCGACTGCCCTATCAATGTCAATTCTGCGGCAGCCCCTTGTATAGGAATTGAGGGGAACCCACCACCCAATTTTTCCTCCACTCCCACCCCCTCCAATGAGGATGTCTCTAGGTTCCACTCAACATGTGCTTTAATGGTATGCCTGAGATTGATGACAACGTTCCATGCCATTATTCATATAGCTAAGCTTGTTTAGCAAACCTTACAAGCAATAGAGAGTGACATGGTGGCACAGCATATTGGAGCTCCGATACACTGAATGGCTCAGCATCAGTCACATTTGTAATTCCGCAGATGGTAAGTCCTTGACCTCCATTGAGTTTATTTGGGGTGGCACCAAGCAGAAGCTGAGCAGTTTGCCATAGGAGGGGAGCATAAATCAGAGGAGGAAGCAATCCAGCTGGCTCTTGTGAATCTCCTTGTGGCCAGTTACACAGTGTGATTGGAGTAGGGCTGGAAGCCAGTCTCCACTGGGGATCACATATGGCGCAGGGAGAGTACAAAATGGAAGGGAGGGGCTGAAGGAATGAAACAAGTAAACTTCACAAACAGTGAGTTATTCCATACTGTAGGTGTTGGAGTGCAAAAAGCCTGAGACGTGATAATTGTGGCAAATATATTGAAAAATCAAGAAATATGAAACACGTCCTGTTTCACAAAGGTATTTTGTTACAAATAAAGGAAATTATGAATTCCATAAATATTTTCAGTTGGTTTTACGTAGTTCACAAATGGCCATTCGAGACCATCAGAAAATAATTAAGGGGAAATTGAAAAACATTACGAAATATTTTCAAATTATTTCATGAACTTTCACTCTAGCCTCATTTTACTTAATTATTCCAATGACATTCTTGGCAGGACTGTAAAATACAATTTGAAATAGCATTTTTTGCATAATTATTTCTAAACTGTGAATAGCCCTTTTAACAATAAACTTATCTGCCTATTGCAAAAGCGTTCCCAAATATCAACTAAAAAATCAGGTCATGTACACTGGTAAATGGTGAGTTGAAATGACAAACAGTATGCAGCTTGATTGGAATGATAATGATAAATGATTCAGGGAACTTTTCCTCTGGTTTGAAAACATCCCTTTAATGAAGTAACATTATGTGTGTACCTTATGAGGATTTCTAAAAGTGGCAGTCCAGTGTTTACAGGCACTGATGACCTGTTATTCGCCCATGGCAAGTTTTCAAACTCAGGGAAGATGACAGGTGACATTGCTGTAATAACGGTGAGGTTATCAGCGCTCACCATTATAATGGAAGAAATCTGATAGCAAATTCTGGCTTCCGTACATGCACAGTTAAACACGGAAACCCAGAAGTCGCTGTCAGAGATAACTTGCTCCTCCACAGTGGGCGCTGTTGCAGTCCTCGCCGATAGACTTGGCATTGAAATCACTGCAACGACGTGAACTTGCTGTACTTGCCCACTAGTTCTGCACTAAAGATGGCTGTAAAAGTTAGGACTATTGCAGTCAGGAGTAAGTGAGTTTTTAACGGTGTAATAAGTGATAATTACTGGTGAACAACCTTTCTTGTCTTGAAAAATTAATTTTACAAATGTGGAGTCTCATTCCCTCAGAAGAAAATTAATGTTGGAGATTTTTAAAAAATGACATTTATTTTTTAGTTTTTCTGTCTGTCTCTTTTATCTCTCTCCCTTAATCACATCTGTATTTCCCAATCTTTATTTCACTTTCTGTACATCATTTAAATCTAATTTATATTTCCTGCTTTATACTTCCTGGTTTGGACTGCATGTCTCAGTGAGGATTCTTCAATCTGATTGGTTGAAGAGCCTCACTGTTTCTTGTCCTGCTTACAGATGCCACAGATCCCCTGTAGAGGGCGCCGTGCTGAAACAGACACCGGATTTGGGGAAATTTCTGCTGACAAACCTGCAGAAACTCTGTAGGCAACTGTCAGCAAGGTGAATGGCGAGCGCTATTTCTTCGCCGCTGAGAGCAAAAATTCAAACCATTATTTATAGCCATCCTTCTCAAAGGAATGTGAAAAAATTGGAAGGCTGGTTGCATTTTCTGCACCACCAAACAGCCAGTTACAGCATGTTTGATAGTACATCTGTTTGTCTTGACTGCTGATGCGCTGAAATCCTTCTCATTTTCACAGTCAGGTCACCAGTGGCAACAGCAAAACACTGCGTGTGTAAGCTTTTCAGGTTGCCAGTGGCAACTAAAAAAAAACAAAGGTGCTTGTGCAGGCTTTCAATTGTGCAACAAAAACAGAAAATGTTGAAAAACTCAGCAGGTCAGTCAGTATCTGTGGAGAGAATAAATGAGTTAATGGGACAGATTTTGCCCTGGCAGGGCATCTAATGGCATCTGCCATTTGTTAGACTTGCCCTTGTATGTTTAGGTTTTTACATTTTAGCGTGGCAAGTTGCTGAAAGTGTGAACTGATAATGTCGCAGCGAGGGAAACCGGGCAGCTGGGGCCTGAGTGAACTGTGTATCTCCTTAACCAATCAGATTGAAGGATTGTGAAATAAACCGCACAAGGACTGAGAAGGAAGTGTAAATTCGAGTGGATGAATTCAATGTCAAATCAGGTAAAGAAAGAGATATAAAGGGACAAAAATAAAGAGCGGACTAAGGGAGAGAGGCAGAAAGAAAATGTAACAAAAAATTGACATTTTACATTTTTAAAATCTCCAACAACAGTTAAAACCTGAAGGAATTGGACTCCACATTTGTAATACTTAATTTTCAGTGCCAGAGAGGTTGTTTGGCAATAATTAACATTTATCACATCGTTAAAAGGGTACTTAGACTTGAAATGACAATGCTTAACATTCTGTGGCGAGTTTGCTTCGTATCTACCATGCAAATAAGTGGGCAGGATTTTCATTGCGCCGTGGAGGCGGAATTGGAGGCGTGTGGGGGGTTAAAATCCCAAAATCGGGGGGGCACGAACCCATCCCGCCCCCAACCCGCCTCCATGCCCCGCACTGGGACCTGCTTCCCGAAGGTGGGAGGGGGATTAGTGCCAATTAACTGCCTGTTAACAGGTAGTTAACAGGCAGTTTTTAGCCAAATCCCTATTTTTAATGTTGAAGTGTGGGATTCCCGACAGCTCCAAACCACGCCAAGTTAGAGGAGGCGGACCGTCGGGATGAAGGACTTGGAGGGGTCGAGATGTCCGGTGTTCAGGTGAGTGATGGGTGCATGAGTGCAAAGGTAAGTGTGTTTGGTGTGTGTAAAGTGATTAAAGAAGTTTTACATACCCTTACCTTTACAGCCTTCCTTCCTTCAGGTCTTGGGAGTCCCTCATCTCACCGGCACAAAAAGCAGAATGGCTGCGAGCTGTCAAAAGTTCTAGCGTTCAGCTTTCTGTTCCGGGGAGATCTCTAAATCATCCTGAGAGGAAGGAATTAATTTAGAATACAGATTGTCAGTGTTTGACAGCTTCAAACAGCTATGAAACGCTGATATTTCATCTGTCAAACGGTCTTGACAGATGAAATATCAATCTGTGATGTCACCTGTTGCCGGGTGGCCCTTAATTGGCCTGCTGAGCCCACTGGGCGGGCTCAACAAGGTCAATCAAGTCAAAATTGTGTGGGTTGGCTAGAACTCGATGGAGGCGGGACTACAACCCCGAAAGTTGTAGTCCCGCCTCCTATCCGACTCCTCAATGAAAACCCAGACCAGTAACTTCACGGTGTTTAATGTATGTCAGTGGTGAGGTAGACAGCGAGATGCCATTTTTGAGAAACTAACAGTGAAGCTGCGCAACTCAGACAGCAACTTTTGGATATTCATGTTTAACCTCTGCCCCTCGCCTGACGATGCTGCCACATTTCTGCATAAATAACAGTGAGTGCCATTAGCCTCACCATTAATTTGACAGCAAATTCTGGTCCATTGTTTCACGTATAGACCCTTTGCCCTTTTTTTCCACATACTCAGTTATGTAAAAAGTCACAATGTCTACTTTTACCTTCTGGTCATGCGCTGTCCATGACAGCAACTCGCATTTTTTAAAATTTCATTCTTCATGATATGGTCATCCATGAGGTGAAGGTACTCCCACAGTGCTGTTAGGTCGGGAGTTACAGGATTTTAGCCCAGCAACAATGAAGGAACAGTGATATATTTCAAAGTCAGGATGGTGTATGACTTGGAGGGGAACTTGAAGATGATGGTGTTCCCATAGACCTGCTGCCCTTGTCCTTCTAGGTGGTGGAGGTTGCAGGTTTGGGAGTTGCTGCCGAAGAAACCTTGGCAAGTTGCCACAGTGCATCCTGTTTATCGTACACACAATGGGGTGTCGATCAAGCAGACTGTTTTGTCCTGGATGGTGTCGAGCTTCTTGAGTGTTGTTGGAGCTGCACTCATCCAGGCAAGTGGAGAGTATTCCATCACACTCCTGACTTGTGCCTTGTAGATGGTGGAAAGGCTTTAGGGAGTCAGGAGGTGAGTCACACACCGCAGAATACCCAGCCTCTGACCTGCTATTGTAGCCACAGCATATATGTGGCTACTTCAGTTGAGTTACTGGTCAATGGTAACCCCCAGGATGTTGATGGCAGGGTACTCAGTGATAGTAGTGCCATTGAATGTCAAAGGGAGGTGTTTAGGCTCTCTTGTGGGAGATAGTCATTGCCTGGCACTCGTGTGGTGTAAATGTTACTTGCCACTTATCAGACCAAGCCTGGGTGCTATCTAGGTCTTGCTGCATGCGGGCACGGACTGCTTCATTGCCTGAGGAGTTGCGAATGGCATTGAATACTGTGCAGTCATCAGCGAACATCCCCATCTCTGAAATTATGACAAAATGAAGGTGATTGATGAAGCAGTTGAAAATAGTCGGGCCTAGGACACTGCCCTGAGTAACTCCTGCAGCAATGTCTTGGGGCTGAGATGATTGGCCTCCAACAACCACAACCATTTTTCTTTGTGCCAGGTATGACTCCAGCTACTGGAAAGTTTTCCCTCTGATCCCCACTGACTTCAATTTTACTCGGGCTCCTTGATCCCACACTCGGTCAAATGCTGGTTTGATGTCAAGCGCAGACACTCTCACCTCCTCTGGAATTCAGGTCCTGTGTCCATGTTTGGACTAAGACTGAAATGAGGCCTGGAGCTGTGTGGTCCTGGCAGAGCCCAAACTGAGCATCGGTGAGCAGGCTATTGGTGAGTAAGTGCCGCTTGATAGCACAGTCGACGATACCTTGCATCGTTTTGCTGACGATTGGGAGGGTGATAAAGGCAGTAATTAGTCGGGATGGATTTGTCTTCCATTTTATGAACAAGTCATACCTGGGCAATTCTCCACGTTGTCGGGTAGATACCAGTGTTGTAGCTGTACAGGAACAGTTTAGCTAAGGGTGCAACTAGTTCTGGAGCACAGGTCTTCAGCACTACATCCAGGATGTTTTCAGGGCCCGTGGCCTTTGCTGCATCCAGTGCACTCTGGATAGTATCGTTAGGGGGATAGATAGAGTTCTTTGCAGCCGAGAGCGAGAGTCCCGAAGGCTGTGTTGCCTGCCCGGTGCCAGGGTTAAGGACATCTCCTCTGGACTGGAGAGAAACTTGGAGTGGGAGGGGGAGGATCCAGCTGTCGTGGTCCATGTTGGTACCAACGACATAGATAGGACAAGGAAGGAGGTTCTGCTGAGGGAGTTGAGCAGCTACGGGCCAAATTAAAAAGCAGAACCACAAGGGTAATAATCTCGGGATTATTACCTGAGCCACGAGCAAATTTGGCTAGGACAAATAAAATTAGAGAGTTAAATGCGTGGCTCAAAGACTGGTGTGGGAGAAATGGGTTTTGCTTCCTGGGACACTGGGGCAGGAGGGAGCTGTTCCGTTGGGACGGGCTTCACTTGGCCAGTGCTGGGACTAGAGTCCTGGCAGATCATATAACTAGGGCTGTAGAGAGGGCTTTAAACTAACTAGTCGGGGGGAGGTTCCTAGAGAGCAAATAATAAAAATGACAACAGAGAAGGTCATAGACTTAGGTAGCAGTGGGGAATTTAAAAACCAGAGCATGTCAGGAAGGGGCAGAAGGTATGGAATAAAAGGTAAAGTAATAAAAAGGGCAAAAGCAGGAACTAAGTGTCACAAAACATATTTGAAAGTTCTCTATCTGAATGCACGTAGCATTCGTAACAAAATAGACGAGTTAATGGCTCAAATAACTACATATGGGTATGATCTTGTGGCCATTACAGAAACATGGCTGCAGGGTGACAATGCCTGGGAATTAAACATACCAGGTTATTTAACGATCAGGAAGGACAGGCAGGAAGGAAGGGGAGGTGGGGTGGCTATGTTAATAAAAGAAGGAATCACTGTAATACAGAGAAATGATATTGGGTCAAAAGATCAGGATAATGAAACAGTTTGGGTGGCAGTAAGGAATAATAAGGGGAAAAAAACACTAGTGGGCGTAGTCTATAGGCCTCCAAACAGTGGCAACTCTGTTGGACGGAGTATCAATCAGGAAATAGTTGAGGCTTGTAATAAGGGAACATCTATAATTATGGGGGATTTTAACTATCATATTAATTGGACAAATCAAATTGGGCAGGGCTGCCTTGAGGATGAGTTCATTGAGTGTATTAGGGATGGGTTTCTTGAGCAGTATGTAACTGAACCGACCAGGGGGCAAGCAACCTTAGATCTGGTCCTGTGTAACGAGACAGGATTAATTAAAAATGTCCTAGTAAAGGATCCCCTTGGAATGAGTGACCATAACATGGTTGAATTCCATATTCAATTAGAGGGTGAGAAGGTTGGATCTCAAACAAGCGTGCTAAGCTTGAATAAAGGAGACTATGAAGGTATGAGAGCGGAATTGAGTAGAGTGGATTGGGAAAATAGATTAAAGGGTAAGACGATACATGATCAGTGATGTACATTTAAGGAGTTATTTTACAACTTCCAAAAAATATATATTCCACTGAGAAGAAAAGGGTGTAAAAGAAAAGACAGCCATCCGTGGCTAAGTAAAGAAATTAAGGATAGTATTCGACTAAAAACAAGGGCATATAAGGTAGCCAAATCTAGTGGGAGGATAGAGGATTGGGAAAACTTTAAAAGACAGCAAAAAATAACAAAAAGATTGATTAAGAAAGGGAAGAGAGATTATGAAAGTAAATTAGCAAAAAATATAAAAACAGATAGTAAGAGCTTTTATAGTTATATAAAAAGAAAAAGGGTGGCTAAAGTAAATGTTGGTCCCTTAGAGGATGAGACCGGGAAATTAATGGTGGGAAATATGGAGATGGCAAAAACACTGAATGAATATTTTGTATCAGTCTTTACAGTAGACGACACTAAGAATATCCCAACACTGGACAAACAGGGGGCTAAAGGGGGGGAGGAGCTAAACACGATCAAAATCACTAAGGAAGTGGTACTAGGTAAAATAATGGGACTCAAGGCGGATAAATCACCTGGACCTGATGGCTTACATCCTAGGGTCTTGAGGGAAGTGGCGGTAGGGATTGTCGATGCATTGGTAATAATTTTCCAAAACTCCCTGGACTCGGCAAAGGTCCCGGCAGACTGGAAAACTGCTAATGTAACACCCTTATTTAAAAAGGGCAGTAGACAGAAGGCTGGAAACTATAGACCGGTTAGCCTAAATTCTGTGGTAGGTAAAATTTTGGAGTCCATTATTCAGGAGACAGTAACAGGACATTTGGATAATCATAATTTAATAGGACAAGGTCAGCATGGTTTTATGAAGGGGAAGTCATGTTTGACAAATTTGCTGGAGTTCTTTGAGGAAGTAACATATAGGGTGGATAAAGGGGAACCAGTGGACGTAGTGTATTTAGACTTCCAAAAGGCATTTAACAAGGTGCCACACAAAAGATTATTGCTTAAGATAAAAAATCACGGGATTGGGGGTAATATTCTGGCATGGATAGAGGATTGGCTATCTAACAGAAGGCAGAGAGTTGGGGTAAATGGTTCATTCTCAGACTGGCAATCAGTAACTAGTGGTGTTCCGCAGGGGCCAGTGCTGGGTCCCCAACTCTTTACAATCTATATTAACGATTTGGAGGAGGGGACCGTGTGTAACATATCAAAGTTTGCAGATGATACTAAGATGGGAGGGAAAGTAGTGAGTGAGGAGGACATAAAAAACCTGCAAGGGGACATCGACAGGCTAAGTAAGTGGGCAGAGATTTGGCAGATGGAATACAATACTGGAAAGTGTGAGGTTATGCACTTTGGCAGGAAAAATCATAGAGCAAGTTATTATCTTAATGGCAAGAAACTGGAAAGTACTGAAGTACAAAGGGATCTGGGGGTCCTGGTGCACGAAACTCAAAACGTTAGTATGCAGGTGCAGCAAGTGATTAAGAAGGCCAATGGGATGTTGGCTTTCATTGCTAGGGGGATAGAATATAAAAATAGGGAGGTATTGCTTCAGTTGTACAAGGTATTGGTGAGACCGCACCTGGAATACTGCGTACAGTTTTGGTGTCCATACTTAAGAAAGGACATACTTGCTCTGGAGTCAGTACAAAGAAGGTTCACTCGGTTAATCCCGGGGATGAGGGGATGGACATATGAGGAGAGGTTGAGTAGATTGGGACTCTACTCATTGGAGTTCAGAAGAATGAGAGGCGATCTTATTGAAACATATAAGATTGTGAAGGGGTTGGATCGGGTGGATGCAGGGAAGATGTTCCCGATGATGGGTGAAACTAGAACTAGGGGGCATAGTCTTAGAATAAGGGGCTGCTCTTTCAAAACTGAGATGAGGAGGAACTACTTCACTCAGAGGGTGGTAGGTCCATGGAATATGCTGCCCCAAAAAGCTGTAGAAGCTACATCATTACATAAATTTAAAACAGAAATAGACAGTTTCCTAGAAGTAAAGGGAATTAAGGGTTACGGGGAGCGGGCAGGAATTTGGACATGAATCTAGGTTCGGATCGGTCATGGCCCTGTGGGTAGCAGAGCGGGCCCAGGGGCCGTGTAGCCTGATCCTGCTCCTATCTCATGTGTCTAATTCTGTTAGATTCAGGAGATGGTTCTGTGATAGTGGATTGGCGGTTAGGATCAGATCAGCCATGATCTTATTGAATGGCGGAGGAGGCTCGAGGGGCCGATTGGCCTACTCCTGCTCCTATTTCTTATGTTCTTATGTTCTTATTTCCTGATTGGCTGAAGACTGGCATCTGTGAGGGTGGGAGCCTCAGGAGGCGGCCGAGAAGTATCGTCTACTCGGCACTCCTGGCTGAAGATGGCTGCAAACGGTTCTGCCTTCTCTTTTGCACTCACGTGCTGGGTTCGGCTATCGTTAAGGATTTGTTGGTGATGGAGTTGTGCCTCCAGCGGTGTGGGGAATAATCACTGCTTGAGGCACTGTTCCCTGTAGCTGAAAACGTGCGAGCTGCTTTATTTACAATACCGTGCCACTGCCACCAGTAGATCCATCTTCAGCAGCTACTCGCCAATGCTAATGTACCGTTAGAAGAGAGGCATGAGAGCAGGATGCTGGTTTTCCTTTTTGAAAGGTCTCAAGAAAAGATGATTGCGGTAGAAGTAATTGCTTTCAATATCTTATTCATTGTCTAACTGTGATGGATTTAGACGGTCTGATGCATTCTGCAGGGCTGCATTACTAAACACACAGCTGTTACTGCAGTGATGGCTCAGCATGCTTGCTACTTACAGTAAGAAAATAGATACTAGCTGAAGTTTAATATTTACAGGACAGCAAATAACCACAATGATTCATGTCTTTTTGAACCAAAAGCATGATTTTGTCTTTCTTAAATAATCTTATTTTGGTTGAATACAAATTGCACTTATACCTCTGGGCATCAGGTTGGTGTAGTATAAGGCTGGATATAATGCTCGGTGAGGGGGTATCTCTAAGCACCCTTGTTTATCTCCAGGCTCAGTGCTACAATCTGGGCATAGCAAGTAAAAGCAATGCAGGCAGGTTAGTGGAACTGGCCGATTTATACTGAGATTACATTGAGGTGCAATGGCTTCATTCAAATTATATTTGGCAATTGGAGCTGACAGGTGAAACGAGATGGAACAAGTAGCAAACAGGTGGCAGAGGAATGTATTGGTCAAGATTTGGGACTTGAATCAGCACTAGACCCACCCCCGGGGGGGAGGCTTGGTATACTCTGGCAGTAATGAGGAACTCGGAGATTAGGCTTCAAGATTAACCCACTCGCTGCTTCATGGGCTGTAAATGAAGCCTTGAATTTAGGTAGCGTATGTAATGATATCAGCAAATAGTGATGATATTTGTCTGTGTTTGATTACTTATGCCTTACAGCATATTTGTCTGTGTTTTTGATTACTTGTGCCTGACCAGCAGAGGTCATGTGAGAGCCAAGCAGTCCAGAAGAGTTTTACTTTCAGTTTCATTCTAGATGCATCACAGCATAGTGTGTTCTGTAAAAAGCTGTAGAAAGTCTTGAACAAGACTTTAGATTAAACAACATTCTCTTTCAGAAATGAGTCTTTATTGAACCCAAAAAGAAATCAAAACATGATGTCAGAAGTGGCTGAAAGAGAAAAAATCTGAAGTTAGCAACTTGATGGGACAGTGAAAGCAGTTGTGGCAAGTAAGCGAAATCAGCTCTCCATATATTAGCAAGCCAGAAGAGAACATCGTTGCTTACCATTAGAGAATAGCTAACGAAGTGAAAGAATGGAAGGTTTACACCCACCGGCGACGCTTCAATTGACCGGTAATGTGGCTGAAAATTGGAGGAGATTCAAACAACGTGTAGGGTTGTATTTATCAGCAATCGGAGCTGACGATAAAAGTAATAAACAGAAATCGTCCGTGTTTTTACATGTAGTGGGTGATGCAGCGCTGGAGGTATATAATAATTTCATATTTGCCGTTGATGGAGACAAAATGAAGCTAGATAAAATAATGGAACAGTTTGAGGCCTACTGCATACCTAAACGCAACGTGACCTTTGAGAGGCACAAATTTTTCACGTGCACAGAAAATCGGCGAGACTATTGATCAGTATGTGACTGAACTGAGAAACCGGAGCAAATCGTGTGAATTTGGGGGACTCACAGACTCGCTGATAAAAGACAGACTGCTGTGTGGTATTCCAGATAATGATCTAAGGGAAAGGCTGCTAAGAGAGCAAGATCTAGACCTGGGAAAAGCCATAGCACTGTGTAGGGTTACAGAGACTGTGAAGTTGCAGGCAAAGGAGCTGTTCAGTGACAGTAGCTGCAACGTGGATGCAGTGAGAAAGCACAGATACAAACCGTTTACCAAAGAGAGCGCCAATGTGAAAAAAGAGACGTGGCCAGCAAACGAAAATGAAAGAGACAATCGGAAGTCATGTAGTCGATGCGGTACACAGCATCCACCAAGAAAGTGTCCAGCATATGGTAAAACTTGCTATAGTTGCAACAAGAACAACCATTATGCCCGTTGCTGCAAGAACCAAGTGCAACAAAGCAAGGTCCATGCAGTAGATGCAAGCGACATAGAGAAATTCTATGTAGATGTTGTGTCTGAAAACAAAAGAGAAGAAAGAGACTGGATGTTGACACTAAAAGTGAACGACATACACATTCCATTTAAATTGGATACTGGAGCACAAGTTAATGTGATATCAGAGACCGATTTTAAGAGAATTAGACCCAGACCAAAGTTACATGGAATACAAGTGAAAGTGACCGGATACTCAGGTACTGATATACCAGTGAAAGGAAAATGCATTGTCAAAGTAACACACAAGGACAGAGAGCACACGCTAGCATTAGTCGTGGTGCCAAAGGATGTGCAAGCCATACTAGGTTTAAAAGCCTGTGAGAGACTGAACCTGGTAAAGAGAGTCCTCGTTGTGGAAAGTGAAAGAGAGACAGTCTATGATGAACTGAATGTTGCGTACACACCGGGTAAGCTGATGTATACAGCAGACACGTTGTCCAGAGCTGTTGACCCAAGTGAGCCCGCAAACACCACAATGGATGAAAAAGTGAACGCCTACGTGGACATGATCACAAGTGCACTGCCCATAGCAGATGCAAAAATGGAGCTCATAAAGACTGAGACAAACAAAGATGAAACAATGAGACGACTGAGAAAAAGCATCTTGGATGGATGGCCCAACATGAAGCAAGACTGCTCACCTGATATAGCAGAGTACTGGAACTGCAGGGCGGAACTATCAGTGGTCGAAGACATCATCTACAAAGGAAGTAAAATAGTTATCCCAAAGAGTCTGAGAAGAGAGATGCTAAAAAAGATCCATGGAGGACATCTGGGAATCGAAAAGTGTAAGAAAAGAGCACGAGAGGTGATGTACTGGCCACGAATCAACCAAGATGTGACAAATGAGGTGTCAAACTGCACAATATGCCTGAAATATCGAGCAAGCAATCCGGTAGAACCACTAAAGCCACACCCAGCACCAGACAGACCTTACCAGAAGGTAGGCGCTGACCTATTCGTATGTCAAGGGAAGGACTATCTTGTCGTCACAGACTATTACTCCCTGTATCCAGAGGTTTGTAGACTGTACACCACCACTGCAGAAGCTGTGATAAGAAGTATGAAAGCCATATTCTCCAGACATGGCGTGGCAAGCGAGGTCTTCACAGACAACGGACCCCAGTTTAACAATGCAAATTTCCGACACTTTGCCAAAGAGTGGGACTTTGTCCACACAACGTCGAGTCCTCACTATCCACAGTCCAATGGACTAGTGGAAAAATCGGTCCAGACAGTGAAAAGACTGATGTACAAGGCAAAAGACAGTGGAACTGACTTCTACCAAAGCATGCTTGTATACCGCACAACGCCGCTCGAGTGTGGTATGTCACCAGCCCAACTCCTGATGGGACGTCGGCTAAGGTCAAACCTACCCATCCCGGAGAACCTCCTGAAAACAAAAGAGGGGGAGAAAGTGAGGAAGTTCAAAGAGCAACAGAAAGAAAAGCAAAAGTACTACTATGACAGAGGAACACAAAACCTACCTGAACTCCACACTGGAGACCAAGTAAGGTTGAAAGACAAAACAAACACATGGACTCAGAAGGGAACTGCCCTGAGTGAAGTTCAACCAAGATCATACACCATTCAGACAGATGAGGGTGCTGTTCTGAGAAGAAATCGTCAAGATCTTCTCATGGGACCAGCCACAGCAGGTCAAGAGACTGATACTGTTGACCAACCTGATCACACAGCTGAGAACCAATCATTTGAGGCAACAACTCAGATTCAAGGACAATCAATCAGAAAATCCTCAAGACACGTGAAGCCTCCTGAGAGACTCATTGAGCAAATTTAAGGACTATTGTTATAGAAGGAAGTAATGTTATCTTATTCTTTCTTCAAGTTCTAGTGTATTGACATATTTCATGTGAACACACAAAGCAAGGTTAAAAAACCTTGATCATGATAATGATAATGTAAGTTCATTAAATGTTGTTAGTTAAAAGTAAAATACTTTTGTTTTAAGAAAGGGAGATGTAATGATATCAGCAAATAGTGATGATATTTGTCTGTGTTTGATTACTTATGCCTTACAGCATATTTGTCTGTGTTTTTGATTACTTGTGCCTGACCAGCAGAGGTCATGTGAGAGACAAGCAGTCTAGAAGAGTTTTACTTTCAGTTTCATTCTAGATGCATCACAGCATAGTGTGTTCTGTAAAAAGCTGTAGAAAGTCTTGAACAAGACTTTAGATTAAACAACATTCTCTTTCAGAAATGAGTCTTTATTGAACCCAAAAAGAAATCAAAACAGCGTAGTTCACTGTGGCATTCCGATAATGTTATGAGTGTGCTCCATCCAGAACTGCCAATTATAATCTAGGGAAAACCATCTCATTTGTACAAAAAGGCTTGCATTTATGTCGCGCCTTTCACATCCTCAGCCCAAAGCACTTTACAGCCAATGGAGTACTTTTAAGATGCAGTCGCTGTTGTAATTTAAGAAAGGCGGCAGCCAATTTGCGCACAGCAAGATCCCACAAACAGAAATGTGATGATGACCAAATAAAACATTTTTAGGTGATGTTGGTTGAGGGATAAATATTGGCCGAGACATGGCAGAGAAGTCACCTGCTCTTCCTCGAAATAGTGCCGTGGGATCTTTTATGTCCACCTGAAAGAGCAGGCGGGGCCTCGATTTAACATCTCATCTGAAAGATGCACCTCCGACAGTGCTGCACTCCTGCAGTACTGCATTGAAGTGTCAGCCTTAAGTCTCTGGAGTAAGACTTGAAGCCACAACCTTTTGAATTCAGGGACGAGAGAGCTGCCACTGAGCCATGGCTGAGACCAGAAGTATATGTGTGGAGATTCACATACCCACATTTCAAACTAGATCTAAGTATCTAACTGAGAGATATAGGGAGAAATACAAATCTCTTGAAACAATCATGTCCGGTTATTGGAATGTTGCTTTCTGAAAAAACAAGGCTCGGGGGCAATTGTTTCTTGTTTAGAGGCTGATTCCATTTTACGGTCTGTTCTTCATCTTGAACAATAGGCTGAGATCTTTGAAATGCTGTCTTGTATTATTACAAGCTGTTAATGGAGGCATACTCCACAACAAACACATGGTTTGAAGCAGAAAGATGATCCGTCTGAGCTTTAATTAATTAGATCAT
The DNA here is from genome assembly GCF_052327205.1 of Somniosus microcephalus. Lineage (NCBI taxonomy): Eukaryota > Metazoa > Chordata > Chondrichthyes > Squaliformes > Somniosidae > Somniosus > Somniosus microcephalus. The sequence continues at coordinate 33,191,986 of NC_141006.1, forward strand.
TGATCCTGAAAATTATGTACTTCTGCTGTCATTGTGTTTATAAAACTAAATCACACAGAGTGTGAAAACTAAGATATACACCAGAAATAATTCCAAGACTTTATTTTTAAATGTATTGAGCTAGAACATAAGAACATAATAATTGTTTTTAAAGGAAATTTCAACTAGGTGGCCTGGGGTGGGGGGGGGGGGGAGCTGCGAGGGGGTGAGGCGGGGAGGGGAGTGGTGGTGGGGGGGGGGCTGAGGGTGGTGACGGGGTGAGGTGGGCGGGTATGAGGGGGTGGGAGGATGGGGTAGGGTGGATGGAGTGGGGGAGGGGGGGTTGGGGGGGTTTTGAGGGTGAAGAGAACTATGCAGAGACATTGCTGGACCAACGACATGTGTACAAGAAAAAGCCAGTAAAGGAAATGCATGAAATGTAGGGGAAAAATTCAGGTGGTAGCGCCACCCGTTAGCGCCTTAAGAGGGTGCTAAGTGGGGCACAAACCAACTAGCGCCCGGGCGCAGCGAAATCTGCACCTCTCGCGAAATTGACCGGACATTTTGCGGCAGCGCTAAACAATACTGCCACGATCTCCTGCGCACGCAGATCTTGACGTCATTCGAGAGTGCAATGCCCTTGGGGCGCCCCGGACTGGAAATTCAGTGGCACTCCCCTCCTTTCCACCTGGCGCTACCAACGACAGGTTGACTAGAACACTTCCCAGTCACTGTGGGGCTGGGGGGTTGCTATTTAAAGGGGGCCTCTTCCTGGCTTTTGTGTGGTAGCCATTTTTGCACCACTCGTTCTGAGAGAGAGAGAGATTTGCAGAGAGACAAAAGAGAGAAAGAGAGACTTCTGCATTGAGTCAACGCTGTCTGAGGTAGTTTTGGCTTCTGACCATAACTTTGCAGGTACTTTGCTTTTTGACCGTCATAACTTTGATTGGCCAGATACTATGGGGGCTGCAATGGATGGGAACGTCGTCCTTCTCCATCACATTCGGAGGGCACAGAGACGCAGAGAGAGAGTGGTAAGGCCTCGGTACAGGAGACCTTACCCTCCCAGGGTTTTTCGCCAACAGTTCTCCTACATTAATATGTCTGAGGAGCAGTGTTTGCGAAGGCTGCGATTCAGCAAGGAGGTGGTCGCTGAGCTGTGCCACCTGCTTCAGCCAGATCTGCAGCCTCAACTGAGGAGCAGGACGTCTCTGTCAGTGGCAGTGAAGATAACAGTGGCTCTCAACTTTTATGCCACCGGCTCATTTCAATCAGCTACTGGGGACATTGCCAATATATCCCAGTTCACGGTGCATTGCTGCATCCGTCAGGTAACACATGCCCTCTTTAAAAGGAGACGAGAGTACATCTCTTTCCCCATGACCCCGGACAAGCAGCAAGAACGTGCAACGGGCTTTGCTCGGATAGCAGGCTTCCCCGTGGTGCAGGGCACCATTGACTGCACGCATGTGGCTTTGCGGCCACCGCAAGAGAATGCCGAGGAGTTCCGCAACCGGAAGGGCTTCCATTCCTTAAACGTCCAGTTGGTCTGTGACCACAGACAGCTGATACTCGCTGTCAATGCCCACTTTCCAGGCAGCAGCCACGATGCCTTCATCCTGCACCAGACTTCTGTGGCAGACCTTTTCCAGGCACCGCATCACCCAGGAGGTTGGCTTCTCGGGGACAAGGGATATCCTCTGTGCACCTGGCTGTTGACATCGTTCCGTTCGCCCAGCACCCCTGCTGAGCTACGATACAACAAGAGCCATCAAGCTACCAGGAACATCGTTGAGCACACAATCGGCGTGCTCAAGCAATGGTTCCACTGTCTGGACCATTCTGGAGGAGCCCTGCAGTACTCGCCTGAGCGAGTCTCCCACTTCGTTGTTGTGTGCTGCATGCTGCATAACCTGGCAATCCTCAGGACCCAGCCAAAGCCAGCAGACATTGGAGCACCAACGGAGGAGGAGGAGGAGGAGGAGGAGGAGGAAGATGAGGAAGATGATCATCAGCAGCACCAAGGCGGGAGGGAGGCACAAAATGGAAGGGCCGTCCGTCAAAGGCTCATAGCAAGTCGTTTCGAGGCCCCCTCTGAGTGGAATGGCTTCTACCATTCAAACAACCTGAATGAAACCATCCCGCAACCTGTAAGCTGGTCAAGGCAACAATGAGTGCAAAGAGCAAACATGCACATTTTTGAATACAGACACTTCTTTATTTCACAAACTGTGTCTCATTTCCGCATGACAAAGTAATAGAATGAAACACAAAAAAAACAATCATTCACATAACTGGCTCCCACAACCTGGAGACAATGTCCAAAACAGTAACAAAAATTTGGCCACGAACCTCGGCCTTCAATAAAACAATGAAAGACATTTTGCCGCACCTCCTAATTTTTGCCCTTCGAGGGTGATCTGCTTCCCTTGCGAAATTGCCCCCTTCCCACCCTGCAGCTCCTCCGTAATGAGACCCCAGTGGCTGGAGCAAGGCTGGGGGAAGGCTGCTGAGTGTCAGAAACTGAGACTGCAGATGCCCTTGAGGGACGGCCTGGACCAGCTCTGGGCCTGGAGGGCCCGACTGCTGACTGCTCCAACTCTGCATGGGCAGCAGCAGTCTGGGCTACAGGCGGTGGCAAGTGGAATGGGGAAGTGACAGTGGTGGCAGCAGGAATGCTGTCATCTTGAGAGAGGACAGCACCTCCCTGCTCGACCGACACACTGGCACTCCCACGGGGCAGCACTTCAGCATCCAGAGCAATCTGATGGAGCACAGATTGCTGGCCTGCTGCGGCGTGGTGAGAGCCCCGGGGAAATCTGCCCGATCCAGCGAGGGTGGCAGCAGTCAGTGCTCGCGTGGCCTCAATCTGCGTCTGCATGAGACCAGCCACTGACTGCATTGCAGCACTTAGCATTTGCGTGGCAGCCGCCTGTACTACAGTGAAGTGCTCCACACTCCTTGCCAGTGATTCAATGGATTCGGGTATCCTTGCCACTGCAGCCATGAGCTCAGTGTGCCTTTGCTCCGCCTGGGTGCTCATTTCAGCTAGGACCCGCTCCTGTGCAGCAGGACATGAGGCCATGCTCTCCGTCTGGGGAGAAGGCCCCCGAGCTTCCCTAACCCCCTCGTATTGCTGCAGACCGCTGGGTCCTGGAGCTTCACCCTCATCAGACCATTCCCCCCTGCTCCCCTCCAGGGAAGGCGTGTCCCCAGTACGGGCATGGGCTGCCTCGGCAGAGGGTGGCGCTGATGGTCCGGCTTCCTCTTCCCCCTCGCCTTCAGCTTCACTCTCACTGGCAGCTTGAGGGCCTGTCTCCTCACCTGGTGAATCACCATCTGAAAGCAGGGAGGTACAAGAGTGGCTTTAGCGTGAGGACAGGGTGGCAGCAAGGGAGGCATGAGTGCAGCGATTTAGTGATTTGGATTGAAAGTGTCAAAGGCTGCTGTTGTGAAGAACAAGTGGAAGGAGAGAGGACAAAAAGGTGATGACCTTACCATTGCTGTCCAGAATGGGGTTGGCATCTCCAGTGGCGACGGGACCAATCACCCGGCCCGGCTTGCCACAATCCTGTGGACGCGCTGCTCAAGATCGCTGAGGGCTGGAAGGTGAGGCCGCCTTCCACCGGTCCATTGCTGCTGTCTCCTATTATGAGACAGCTTGGCCTGCAAGAAAAAGGGCAGCGTCTGAGTACATATGCAGCCATGATCTTGCCTGAAATGCCTCCCATGGTTGAATAGCCCTTACTGTATGCAGCCATGATCTTGCCTGAAATGCCTCCCATGGTTGAATAGCCCTTACTGTATGCAAAGTGTGGAATGTGCGTGTGTGTTTCATGAAAGGGCCATAGGTGTTGGATGAGTGTTGGACATTGGGGCTTTCAAGACCCTCTGGCCATAAAGTGAGGTGGAGATGGAGGGATGAAGAGGTTTTGAAAAAAAGCACTCACCCTGACGACACGATTGAGGTCGTTGAACTTTTTCCTACATTGCACATGGGTCCTAGGCACCATGCTGCTTGAGGACACTCTCTGAGCCACCTCCCTCCACACTTTCCTGTACTCGCTTGGCAAAGGCCTCCTGCCACAGGTCTGCCCAGGCTGAGATTCAAGGCTCCACTGAGCAGGGTGTGGCTGCAGAGCAAGATCGACCCTCCTCTTTAAGAACTGACCGGCGCCAGTGTGTCTGTGTTCAATCGCTAACTGACAGCACCTGCGCTGCGCCCGCCCTTTGAGGTAGCGCCTCGCTCCTCGGCCTTAGCGCCTTAAGAGAGTTGTGTAGCGCCTGATTTAGCGCTCCAATCACCTCCAGGGGCGATAAAAGCCAAGTTTGTTGTCGGAGGCGATAATTAGCGCCAGGCCGATAATTGCGCCCCAAATGGGGCGATACCAAATTTCTCCCCCGTAGTCCCTCTCTGAGCTGAGTACCTGAGCACTCTTACTGGGCCCTCACAAGATCACATTTCTGTAACTGACCCTCCGCTGCAGTCTGAAGAATTGCCAATGGAGCTGAACACTGAGCAATTATCGGCACACAACTCCACTTCTGATGGTGGAGACCTCAGGAGGAGGCACTTCTGGCTGAAGATGGTTGCAAAGCCTTTAGCCTTGTCTTTGGCACTGACATGCTGGGCTCCACCATCGTTGAGGATGGAGATTTTCATGGCACCTCCTCCTCCCGTTAGTTGCTTAATTGTCCATCATCATTCACGACTGGGTGTGGCAGGGTTGCAGAGCTTTGACCTGATCTGTTGGTACCATGCTACCTTTGCTGTTTAGTATACATGCAGTCCTTTGTCGTAGCATCATTAGGTTGGCACTTAATTTTCAGGTATGCCAGCTGCTGCTTCCAGTATGCTCTTCTACATTCCTTGTTGAACCAAGGTTGGTCATCTGGCTTGATGGCGAAGGAGGAGCAAGGAATATGCCGTACCATGAGGTTACAGATTGTGGTGGTATATAATTCTGCTGCTACTGTTGGCCCACAGCACCTCATGGATGACCAGTTTTGAATTGCTAGATCTATTCTTCATCTATCTAACTTAGCTGCTTAGCTGCAGAAGGACCTAAGGGTTATAGTTTGTGAATCTTTGAAGATCAATGGATCACTGGCCAGTTTCGTGAGCTGTTGCAAAAGCAAATAAGGCCTTGATCTGATCACATCTAGAATACTGTATCCCGTTTTAGTCCCCTCACCTGGTGGGGATATTGAGTCGCTGAGAAAGGTTCACAGGTGAGCCATTCAATTGATACTGAGTTTAAGGGCCCATAGTTATCAGAATAGGCTTAACGAGCTGTGCTTTTTACTTTAAAAAAGTATAGACTTCAAAGAGATATGACAGAGGTATTTAGAATAATGAAGAGACTAGGTTCTTTCCTGGTGGAGAGGTTATTTGAGCAGGGGAGGACTAGGAGACGTCAGTATAAGTTAAAAAGCAAACACATATTAGATTCTGGAGTCGTTGACCTCAAGAATAAGTTGCCAGTACATGTGGAGTGTGTGGATTTACTGCAAGCGTTTTGAAGGGAACTGGGAGAGTCCATGAGAGTGAAAAACATCTCAAGTTATTGGAGGGTTAATGGAGACTATTGATACCAGCCACTGGAACTTGCTTAGTTCCATTTGGAGGTCGGAGAGGAATTTGCCAGAATGTTTTTCCTAGATTGGTCTACGGTCTTTTCCCTCCGTTTTTCTTGCCTTTCCCAGGAGATTGTATGACTGCATCAAGGGTGGAAGGTTGGGATGCGGCTGAAGGTGCATGTAGGTTGCATCATGTCACAGTGGGACAGGCTTGATGGACCTTCTGGCCTTTTCCTGTCCTTTTTCGTACTTTTGAAATATAATGAGTTATAACCGTCATCCGCTAGACTGCCATTCTTTAAAGAGCAAGTCTTCTCATTAGGGCTGCCATCAGAACCCTTTTAAAGTAGAAATATCCCTATCAGAGCAATGTGAGTGGGGAGAATTTACAATACAGCCCACTACTGTCACTGTGCAAGCGGGAGGCTCTACATGCATATTTAAATGCATTGCTTGCCGATATCTCTGATAGCTGGTGAGAACTTTCATTATTTAGAAAAGAACAGGCAGGTACAGTGGGCAACCAGAATTTATTCAAAAAAACACATCTAAGCCAAGTTTGTTTGAAAATTGTCCTTGCACTGACTACACTGCCACTGCAGCTGATGAAGTGAAACAAAGTGAATCCAGTCCTTGAAGGTGAAGCCACATGCGCCGGCACTGGCTCACATCCACAGTACTACTGTGTCCTTTTGGCCCGGATGTACTACCATTTTTGATATGGGACTGACACCAGACATGCAGTATAACTGCAGCTTTAAAAAGGGAACATCACCTTCAGGGCTCCATGAAAAAAAGAACAAAGTGATTGCCAATAAACAAAGCAAATTAACTTTGGCTTACACCACATGCGATGGTGTGAGTTCCATGAAAGATCTTCTTGTTTCATGGAGATGACATCATGATTAAGAACAGATGGCACTGTGAAAAAACATTACCAAACCAATCTGGGACCCAACTACCAGTTTAATGTCCATTTAAAAATTGATTGAATAACATCTAACATTTATTACTTTAACATGAATATTTGCCTCATGTGTAGTAAAAACTGAACCGACGCTAAGGTGCTGTGGAACACCATCTGTATCTAACCCATGCTAAATTTGTTCTGGGACTGCTTAATGTTGACAGGGTGTGAAAAGTTGGAAACGGGTCCCTCTCTGAGCATAGACACCTCCCTCACTTTAGTAACACCATCTGTATTTCATTTATGGTCACTTGCAATAACAATGCCCCTGACTAATTAGGCCAATTCACTCGCAGGATTTATAATGTTATTGCACAGCTTCCCATCATGTTCCCTCTATATCCTTTCGTTTAATGAAGTAGATAGTTTCCTAATGATGCAAACAGCACTAGCTGTTTCTTTTCTCTACATTTTATGCTCATAACAGATGGGGTATGGGGCATTTTCCATTCCAAGTACCCAGTGTCAGTATCAGGGCTATCAGGCCAGATACAGCAGATAGTTGCAGCGTGAAGCTGCCTGTACTTCGCCCCAACATCATGCCTCAGCCCCAGCCTGATAAGAGTGCCCATACTTTACAAATGTGACATTTTTCCATTTCCCTTGCCAGCCATCCTGCTTCTGAATGAGACTGATAATTTAATACCAAATAGTGCCAAATTAAGTATAGTTTTGACCATGCCCACTAAGAACTGGATTGAGATTATCAAAGCTCATTTCTTATTAGACTGATTACAGTCAGAAGACAGAGAGTTCAATAGTCTTTCCTCGTAACATGATTGCATCTCTCTGTACCCATTGAAGGCAGTACTATTCTTCCTGTGATTAGGTGATCAGAAATTCACACAATCCTCCAAGTGGAGTCTGAATTGTGCCAATGTAACCTTTTCTAATGGGATGGGCTGGATTTGAACTAAGATGCCAGAGGTGAAAGGTCAATATCTCATGCTTGCTTAAAATATATTTAATTAATAGATGGGAAAAAGAATATTAAAGGTCATCTTAATTCTAGGTTAGAACAAATTCTTTTGTTTGAAATGCAAAGTAGATATTCGCTTTTGAGGTTGGAGTTAAGGCATATCATCGAGGATGTGCAAAAGGAACATTACGTTGCATCTAACCCATGCTAAATGTGCTTGATTTTGACAGGGTATGAAAAGTTAGAAACAGGTCTATCTCTGAGCATAGGCACCTCCCTCACTTTGATAACCATGGAATTCACTGAAAGTAAAATAAAAATAATTCACATGAGAAAGTTGGCCCATTTCTAATATTGATTATTTGACCCACTTAATCCCTTGTTCTGTAATTATATCGAAATTAAATCACTGAAATGTATACTGAATATGGCAAAACAGTATTCTACTTCTGTGGACATCAAAGAGAACAAAGTCAACTCCAACTATTTTTTCCCCTCTTATTATAGATTCCTGATACATGGAATCATTATTGTTGCTTCTGTCTGTAACCTTTTGAAGGGCAACAATATCCTGTCTGTAATTAGAAGACCAGAACTGAAGACATTCCTCCAGATGGTGCCTGACTAATGCCTTATGAGCAACACTATTACCTCTCCTGATTTGTACTCTATCCCTCTGTCAAAGCAGCACCTCATTTGCAATTATCATTACATGTCAAGGACATAAAGCTTACTCTCAGCTATCACAAGTAAAATCATAATTAAGCAATTGAATAGCATGCTCACAACCAAATTTAGTAGTATGTATTCAAGGGGAATATTGCTGATATAAAATCATTGACACGTTTTATTTACACTGCTGGGACACGACATGCAATTCATGTTGTGATGAATGATCTATGTTGCATTGAAACATGCCCTCATATTGCAGGTGCTGTGTTCAACTGACATGATGCACAACTCTCCTGGCCACTTTTCCTTCCCAGCCTTCTTTAAAAACACACAGCCAAGCCAGGAATTGAATTAAATCTGTGAGCTAATCTTACGACTTGTCTGATGGATTCAGGGAAGGGAGATAATGACAAGATCCTATGTGCCTAATTATCGACTAAGATAAGGCGTCATGGAATAGGGCATAAATAGATAATTAACTGAAAAACAGGATCTAGAGGATGCTCATAAATGGGAATTATTCAAGGTGGAAATTAATTATAAATAAAAACCTTGGGGGCAAGTCTTGGGTCTGTTGCTATTTTAAGTAAACTTACTATTTTTATGTAAAAGACTTGACAAAGACACCATAAGGAAAAGTCTCACATGTGCAGGTGAAACTAAAATACAAGAAAGTGCAAATAATGAAAAACAGTGCAACCAAATCATAAAAGGTCTAGATCTTCTAGACAACCGGACCAGTAGGTGGCAGATGCAATTCAATTTGGTTAAGTGTAAAATAGTTAGTACAGGAGCAAGAAGCCAAAAGAGAACAAGTAAGTGTTAAAGGGAACAGGGGATACAGTATGCTGACCAAGAGATCTTGCGGTCCTGTTGATGAATCTCGGAAACTATAAGCCCAGTGCTTGGCTGAAATACAAAAAAAGAACTGGGCATAAAGGCATTACCGGAGGGATGAAGTGCAGATCAGTAGTGGTTATATTTGTTATTGTGAAAAGGCAGTAGTCAGACCCCAGCTGGAGGACTGTGTGCAGTTTTGGTCATCTAATCACAGGAAGGATATTGTTGCCCTTCAAAGGGCACAAGGGAAATAAAGATGATTCTAGCTATCTGGAATCTATGTTATGAAGAAAGACTAATTAAGTGGCATTTGTTCGCTTCAGAAAAGAATAGATTTTGCAGTGACCTAATTCAAGTTTTCAAGATCACAACACAGGTCCACAAAGCTAATCCAAGTAAACTGTTCAATATGCTGATGAGTTCAAATACCAGGGAACACAAGTTAAAAATTAGAAAGTAAGGAGAAAGTAATTACCACACAAGGCCATTGAGGCGATTGGTATAAATGGATTGAAAAGGCAATGAGATGTGTTTCTAGAGGGAGAAAGGATTAAAGAAAGCATTAACTTATATTTATATAGAACCTTTCATGACCTCAGGACATTCAAAAGTGCTTTACAGCCAATGAAGTACTTTTTGGAATGTCGTCACTGTGGTAATGTACAACAACAATTTGCATTTATATAGCTCCTTTAATGTAATAAAATGTGGCAGCCAATATGAGCGCGGCACGGTCTCACAACAGCAAAATCAGCAACAACTTGCATTTATATAGCGCCTTTAATGTGGAAAAATGTTCCACAGTGCTTCATAGATGCATAAGCAGACAATAATCAACACTGAGCTAAAGAAGGCGATATTAGGAGTGATGATCAAAAGCTTGGTCGAAGTATTGGGTTTTAAGGAGGGTCTAAAGGAGAAGAGGGACATGGAGAGTTTTAGGAAGGGAATTACAAGGCTTAGGGCCTAGAAGGCTGAAGGCATGGCCACCAGTGGTGGGACAAAGGTAGTGGGGGATGCACAAGAAGCCAGAGTTGGAGGAACTCAGAGGGTTGTAGGGCTAGAGAAGGTAACAGAGATAGGGAGGGGCAAAGCCATGAAGGAATTTATACATGAGGATGATCATTTTAAATTTGAGGCATTAGGGGACTGGGAGCCAATATAGGTCAGGAGCCCATGGGTGAGCAATACTTGGTACGGGTTAGAATACGGGCCGCAGAGTTTTGGATAAACTGAAGGTTACAGATGGTGGAGGATGGGAGGTCAACCAGGAAAGCATTAGAATAGTTGAGCCTGGAGGTGACAAAGACATGGATGATTGTTTCCGCAGCAGATGGGCTGAGAGAGGGGAGGAGATGGGTAATGTTATGGAGGTGGAAGTAGGAGGCAGTCTTTGTGATGGAGAGGTGATGGAGATAGAAGCTCAGCTCTTGGTCAATTAGGATACCAATGTTGCTAACAGCCTGGTTCAACCAGAATCAGTGACCAAGGAGATTTGTGTGACCATTTCTGTGACTATTGCTGTGGCTATTGGATTTGCCTACAAAACAATGACTGCACGTCAAAAGTAATCACAGGATTGTACGGAGCTTTGGGATGCCCTGAACACATAGGATAGGGTGTTTAATTATTCCTATTAGCTCTCCCTTTCAAAATGTATACTTTCTGAAGAATTTGTGTGCTGATTGAATGGTAGAGCTCAATATTGCAGAAGAATGGACCACATTTTCACTTTTGGCATCCAGTGGCATCACTGAGGTCAGAGATAGCATGTGCTTGAAGTAGATTAAAAATCCCATTATTCTGCTAATTACTATGGAATTGTAAAAGGTGGTGCTATGGGTTTGCATGCTGTCATTTTGCTTCTGGGCCCTGGGTTCAAGTCTGCCCCAGCCGAAAAGGGTGAAAGTTTCTTCTGGTCTGCACGTATCTTTCATAAGATCAGCTTTGGCAGTCCCAAACCAGCTCCTTCCAAACCACTATTGGTACTAGCATGTCAGTAAAGTATGATAGTGAAATGTGTGAAACTTTCTATTATGTCCAATTGAACTGTAAGATCCCACCAATGTAAATATAGATTTTGTCCTTTCAGACATTTTATCGAGAGAGAGCATTTTAGCTACATAACACGAGTGAGAACTACTGCTGGCAACAGCTGTGTTACTGGTGATGCTAGGGATGGGAACAATTTGGGTTGATGAATTAAAAGTATTGGCACAACAATAAAGCATAGTTAAGTAAATGTAATTTTTGTTCTTGCAGTGTATTGGTGCTAATGTACTAAGTACAGTACTAAGTTGTCTAGTGGCAACACTGGTTATGGATCATACTTGGCAATCTCACTCAGCGAGCCCATGGGATGTATCGTGTGCCAGTGGAAAAGCAACATTGGTGCAGTGTGAGGGGGGCCTCTAAGGTATGAGGAGAGATTCAGTGGATTGGGCCTATACTCTGGAGTTTAAAAGAATGAGAGGTGATCTCATTGAAACATTTAAGATACTGAGAGGTATTGACAGGGTAGATGCTGAGGGGTTGTTTCCCCTGGCTGAAGAGTGTAGAACTAGGGGGCATAGTCTCAGGATAAGGGGTTGGCCATTTAAGACTGAGATGAGGAGGAATTTCTTCACTCAGAGGGTTGCGAATCTTTGGAATTCTCGACCCCAAAGGGCTGTGGATGCTGAATCGTTGAGTACATTCAAGGCTGAGATTGATAGCTTTTTGGACTCTAGGGGAATCAAGGAATATGGGGATCGGGCAGGAAAGTGGAGTTGAGGTCGAAGATCAGCTATGATCTTATTGAATGGCAGAGCAGACTCAAGGGGCTGTATGACCTACTCCTGTTCCTAATTCTTATGTTCTTATGTATGCTGTGTGGTATGAATTGAAGGAAGTTCTCCACTGCATCTGCACGATCTGACATGGAAATACGCAATGCCGAAACTCAGTGCCAAAATGTGGGCTAGCATTCAAATCTTCAGCAGTGATGTCCTTCATGATGAAGACATAAATTCACCAAAAAAAAAGAAGCAAAATGAAACTCCATTGCAATGTTCTTGCTCACACATCATTGATGCTGAGGGCCAGCATGAACTTCCTTATTTATCCGATAATTTGATGCATTTTTTTGTGTTTTTGTTTTGTTTTGTTTTACAGTAAGCACGGAAGTAACCCCAGTTTGTCCAAAAGGGTGTGAGGTATGCTCGGAGTACAACGGATGTCTAAAGTGTTTGCCTAAATTGTTCATCCTTCTGGAAAGGAACGACATTAGACAGACAGGCATTTGCTTGCCATCCTGCCCAATTGGATACTTTGGCGTTCGGACGCCGGAAATGAACAAGTGCACCAGTAAGTAGAAATTCCATACTCAATGCATCGCTTTGTTAACCTGTCATCTGATGTTTTTATCATTTGTTGACTCAACAGTGGTGAGTTTTTTTTGTTTTCTCCAGTAATTTCTTTTTTGGATTGTCTCCTCTCTGGTACAGTCCCATGGTAATCTTCTTGTACCTTGCCCAACTGGCCATTATTCATGTGTGAACTTTGACAGTGAGGGTCAACAGACTATTTTACCACACCTGATCCTGTACTTTTACTTACTTGGCATCCACACACATACACAACTCCTGCAGGGATTGATGAATAACAATCAGGTGAAGGAACCCTGGCCAGATTTCTCCTCTCTAAGCCAGAGATACTAATTCAATTTTAATTCCGCTACAACTATCCTGGCTGAGATCAGCTGATTCAGTACAGCTTGATGAATCGAACTTGAAAGAAAGACTTGCATTTATATAGCGCCTTTCATGACCAACAGATGTCCCAAAGCACTTTACAGCCAATTAAGTACTTTTTGAAGTGTAGTCACTGATGTAATGTAGGAAACGCAGCAGCTAATTTGCACGCAACAAAGATCCCACAAACAGCAATGTGATAATGACCAGATCATCTGTTTTAGTAGTGTTGATTGAGGGATAAATACTGGCCTGGACACAAGAGATAACTTCCCTCCTCTTCTTTAAATAGTGCCATGGGATATTTTACATCCACCTGAGCGAGCAGACGGGGCCTCAGTTTAACGTCTCATCCGAAAGACGGCACCACCAACAGTGCCGCACTCCCTCAGCACTGCATTGGAGTGTCAGCCTAGCCTTTTGTGCTCAAGTCTCTGGAGTGGGACTTAGAACCCACAACCTTCTGACTCCGAGCCGAGGGTGCTACCAACAGAGCCACGGCTGACACTTGGGTACTGTTGCCTCACAGCGCCAGGGACCCGGGTTCGAATCCGGCCTTGGGTGACTGTCTGTGTGGAGTTTGCACATTCTCCCCGTGTTTGCGTGGGTTTCCTCCGGGTGCTCCAGTTTCCTCCCACAGTCCAAAGATGTGTGGGTTAGGATGATTGGCTATGATAAATTGACCCTTAGTGTTAGGGGGATTAAATACGTGGGGTTACAGGGATAGGGTGGGATATGTGTTGGTGTAGGGGTTACGGGGATCGAGTGGGATATGTGTCGGTGCAGGCTCGATGGGCCGAAATGGCCTCTATCTGCACTGTGGGGTTTCTGTGATTCTGTGATTCTTGGCCTGTGGCTCAGCTACTCACCAGATATACTTGCTGATCCATTTGGAGAGCCCCACAGTCAATGTGATGTGCAAGTGTATGTGATTCATTTCTGCTATCTGCTGACAACCTGTAAATCCTCGTGCAGCTATCAGAAAGAAAGACTTGCATTTGTATAGCGCCTTTCACACCACCGGAGGTCTCAAAGCGCTTTACAGCCAATGAAGTACTTTTGAAGTGTAGTCACTGTTGTAATGTCGGAAACGCGGCAGCCAATTTGCGCACAGCAAGCTCCCACAAACAGCAATGTGATAATGACCAGATAATCTGTTTTTGTTATGTTGATTGAGGGATAAACATTGGCCAGGAAAACTGGTTGTCTTCCCAGTTGTGATTCACGACAGAGATTTAAAGTGGCTGCGTCAGCAGTGTGAAACACTTTGCCAGATTATTATCCAGAGGATATAATGGGCCAAAGAACCAGAGGGGCAATGAGGGGAATTTATTTTACTCAGCGAGTTGTTATGATCTGGAAGTGCAGTGGAAGCTGAGCCAATAGTAACATTCAAAAGGAAATTGGGTTTATATTTGAAAAGGAAAAAAAAATGCAGGGCAATGGGGGAAGAGCGGGGGAGTGGGACTAATTGGATAGCTCTCACAAAGTGGCACAATGGGCCAAATTGCTTCCTTCTGTGCTGTATGATTCTAGGAGGATTGAATGGTATGATCTATGATGCAATGATGTAGCTGTCACGAATCACAACTGTGAAGACAGACAGTTGCATTTTAAAAAAATGGTGTTTGCTGAGGTCAGTGTTACAGCAGCATTCATACAGCAGTCCATGTCTGGCTGCTCCAGGACCTGTGCCTGTTGTCAAGTAATTCTCTAGTACTGCCCTTTAACGCAACAGTTTATTCTGGGTTTAATTAAAATATTTGACAGAAATGGGCACAAGCTACTGATGTACGAATTCGAGAAAATGCCAGTAGAATTTTCTGAAGTTGAGCCACATTGTTGAGGCAGAGGCAGGAAGCTTCACTCTGCATCTAAGCATGCTGTAACTGACCTGGAAATGCTTGGAACTAACACTGAGGGCTCAAAACGGGAAAGTGTTACATCCTCTATTACTACTGGCCCGTATTTTCCGATGCCTACACGTGTGTACGAGCTGTGTACACACCCCGTAGGGGCCTCGCAAGTGCCGGTTTCAGGCATGCGAAGCACATGCACTGAAAACCGGCACTTCCAATCTGTCAAGAAGCCTCTTGACAGATCGGACGCCTGCCCTGGAGAAGGACCTCTGCGGGGGGATAGTTCCGCTTTCTGCAGAACCTCCGCCCGCTGAAAACACTTAAAAATCTTATGCCTGGTAAAAGCAGGCGTAAGGCCTGCTTTTACCAGTATAAGAGTTTAAAAGAGTAAAAAAATAATTTTTTTCCACTCATTTATAATGTAAAAATTCTTTTAAAAGAGGTAAGTTTATTTTTAGCCCTGTAAAAAACTTTAATTATTTTTTTCAAAAAAATAAATTTTTGTTTAAAATATTTAATTTAATGTAATTTTAACTCATTTTAAAAATGTGATTTAAATTTTTTTTAAATTTAATGTTGTAGTGTGTTTTTTCAGAAATCTCCATTCATACTTTTGACGGGTCTACCTGTCAAAAGTATGAAGGGAGATTCCCTTCTCTCATTGGCTTGCCTGGCCCACGTGATCCCAGGGATGCTTGCGAACTTCATACGCCCCTGGGATACGTGGGCCCTGCGCATTTCGACTGTGGGCAGGCCCAGGAGTGGAAGAGTCCGCACCTCGGGAGCCCTCAGGTAAGGGCGTAGATTTTTTCCCGACAGGAGGCATCCGCACGCAGGAAGCCTCCAATCGGAAATTACGGGCCGATGTGTTTCACCTTGATGAGCACAAACTTCCTCCTAAAATGTAAAATAAATGTTTTTAGCATGGGCACAGATTATATTTCATTAATTTATATATATTTTTTAAAAACAGATAAGGTCTACTAGTTACACAGGTATGAAATGTAAAGGTACTGCTTCTGGTTGATCATCAGGTCCCACAGATTATGAGCACTTCAAGTAATAACTTTACATATCAAGCTGTACATTATTGTTAAAATGGATTAAAAATAGGTAGAATAAAAAGATCACTCATGGGGACGATGAATATGGAGGTTGCACTTGTGCGAAAGAGCCAAACAATTCATTTGCACCTTTACGTAGGAAATACAAAGCTTGCACACTCGTGAATAGCTCACATATACATGCCACTGCCTCTTAGGATTTCCTTAGAAGTAGGCCCTTCCACAGCAGTAGAAGTGATTTGGAAAGATGCACTGGTCACTGGGACGGTGACAAGAGCACATTTTCCCCAGTTAAGTGTAATGATCAGTAACCTGTCATTCTAGAATGGTACACTAGGTGGAGCTGTATAGCTGTATGTATATAAGAGTGGACTACCCACAATGCAGTAGGCTACCCACAAGGCAGTAGTCAAGATGGATGCTGTAGAAGTCCACATGGCATGAATAAAGTGACTAGCTAGAAGCTAGCTGTTCATAATGAAAATGACTAGTTATTAATGAACATAACATAGAACCAGGATTGGTAAAATCTGCTGAATATTGTGAAACGTGACATGGAGACTTTGAAGCCACCGGAGGGTTTGAAACTCACGGGGAATGTCGACTGCAATTGGCGGACTTTCAAACAACAATTCGAACTCTACATTGCTGCCATCGGATTCGGTACGAAGCCAGACGCAAGGAAAATAGCGTTGCTGCTCACGGTTGCAGGCCCACAGGCGATGGAGGTATTTAATACATTTATATTTGATCAAGAGGAGAACAGAGAAAAATTGGAAGATGTGCTAAAGAAATTTGATACACATTGTTCTCCCAAAAAGAACGAAACCTATGAGAGTTACATGTTCCGTTCACGGACACAGCAGCAAAATGAGACTTTTGATAGCTTTGTGACCGATCTGAAACTGAAAGCACAGACATGTAATTTCTCTGAGCTCAAATCATCCATGATTCGTGACCAGATTGTGTTTGGTATTCATGATAAAAAGGTCAGGGAACGTCTGTTGAGAGAAACCGAACTAACATTGGAAAATGCTGTGAAAATATGCCAAGCCAGTGAGCTAGCTCAAAAGCATGTGAAGACTTTCAGTGAAATTAATAATAATGCGATTGTTGTAAGTGATAGTGCTGCTGTTGGTGCTGTGTCCTACAAAGGAAAGAAACATGGGCAGAACTGTAGTGTATATGCCTTTAAGAGCCCCATGTGTGCTGTAATGCCGGTAATGGCCACTCGGGCTATATAAGCCTGTATATTGTGTTATATCCGTTAGAACCCCTCCCAGACTTTGCTTAGTAAACACCTATGAACCAACTCCTGTCTTCAGTGTCTCTATCAACACACGGACACTACAGTGGCGACGAAGTGGAAACGGACTTACCTGCAATTCGGCAGCACCTCAAGGACATCGATTCCTCGGGCATCCAGAAGACTCAAGAAAGTGAAAGAAGCTGTGGTTTCACCAGCTGGCCAAGCTGGTGGCAGGTACTGCGCTAATCCTTCCTGGGCGTCAGGCTGGGGCTCCAGCGGCTGGCTCTACAGCTGGGACAAGCAGCAAAATCGGAGGCAAGCAATAACAGACGGGGAGGGAGCACTCGGGAGACGGCCGGTGCTGCGAGCAGGTCGGCGTTCAGACCTAGAGAGAAAGTCCGGCGGGAACAAGCCTCCAACTGTAAATTTAAAAAATTTAAAAAAAGAACGGAAACCGCGGGAAACAGCGTTGTCATCGGCAGCAGCGGCGGGAAAGCGCGGGAAGCGCCATATCTTTTCTGCAGAAAAGAAAGAAAAGCGCGGGAAGCACCATATCTTTTCTAAGATGCCTAAGTCTGGCAATATTGATGCTTTTGATAGCGAAATAGAGGATTGAACCACATATGTGGAAAGAGTAGAGGTATATTGCACTGCATTTGGAATAGAAGATGAAAAAAAAGCTTCAGTACTGCTGAATCTAATGGGCGCAAAGGCATACGGGCTGTTACGAAATGTAATCACTCCAGCCAAACCAAAGGACAAGAATTTTAAAGAAATTGTTGATACCCTGCAGGAGCACTTAAACCCAACACCGCTGCTGATAGCGGAACGATTCAAATTCTTCAAGAGAAATCAACACAAGAATGAAAGTAACGCTGATTACCTCACCGAATTAAGAAAGCTATCAAAATACTGCCGGGGCAGGACTAGCAGATTATCTTCGAGACAAATTCGTCTGCGGTCTCTTAAGTGAAGGAACACAAAAAAGGCTGCTTTCTGAAAAAGATTTAACACTGGACAAGGCTTTCAGTATGGCTGTATCATACGAAGCAGCAGCAAGAGGAGCTGCAGAGATACAACAAAAGACACAGGACTTCGGCACCCATGAAATGACACAGGGTTTCGAAAGATGTTATCGCTGTGGCAGATCCACCCATAACCAGAGGGACTGCTGGTTCAAGGACAAAGCATGCAGGCAATGCGGAAAGATTGGACACATTGCACGGGTATGCCGATCTGGACAAAATAAATCCACAGACAGGAAAAAAAAAATCAATAAAGAAAAGTACAGAAAGGTACAAATGATGACGGACAGTAGCTCCGAAGACCAGAAGAGCGATAGCGGCTCCGAAAACAAGAGACTAAGCTGTCTCAAATTACATAATGTACTTGCCAAAGATGATTACCAAACCATTTGGGTTACCCTCACGATAGCAGGGTCCCCAGTTAAAATGGAGCTAGATACAGGATCAGCTCTAACCGTAATAAATCGACGGGATTACGAGAGGCTATTTCCGCATATACCTTTAAAAGACACATCCATTATCTTAAAAACATATACGGGGCAGAAAGTATACCCCAAAGGAAAAATAAGGGTGCCTGTTGTATACAACGGCAAAGAAATACAAAAATTGTATTTATACATTCTACAAGATGGTGGTCCACCGTTGTTGGGACGTGAATGGATCAGAAAGATACGTTTAGACTGGCACTCCATTCAGGCACTGACGGTGACCAGTAAGAAAAAAAACGATGATGACATCATACCTGAACGATTAAAAGACATCTTGGCCAAAGCCAAATAAGTGTTTCAAGAGAAACTAGGAACCTTGAAAGGCATCACCGCCTCAATAAAAGTGGAAGATGCAGCAATTCCCAAGTTTTTTAAGGCAAGACCGGTGCCATACGCAATTCGTCCAGCAGTCGAGGCAGAGCTGGAGAATTTGGAAAAGGCAGGCGTATTATCCAAAATAGATTGGAGCGAGTGGGCAACACCCATCGTTCCAGTCATGAAGAAAGCATTGAATAATGATAAATCTGAAGAACAGAGAAAAATTCGCATCTGTGGAGACTTCAAGGTGACTGTAAACCCGATCCTTCACACGATACAGTATCCTCTTCCGAGGATAGAAGATATTTTCGCCTCACTATCCGGAGGGAAACGTTTCACCAAAATTGACTTGGCACAGGCATATCTACAGATGGAGGTTGAAGAGGCCTCTAAAAAATATCTCACGATAAATACACACAAAGGTCTATACCAGTACAATCGACTGGTTTTCGGAGTAGCATCAGCTCCAGCTATCTGGCAAAGAGCTATGGAGCAAGTCCTCCAAGGGATTCCGGGTACTCAATGCTACCTAGACGACATCCTTGTAACAGGAGAAAACGACAACGAGCACCTTGCCAATTTGGAGCAGGTGCTCACTAGGCTGAGAGAACGGGGCCTACGAGCAAATCACCCCAAGTGCGAATTTTTCCATAATCAAATATCATATTGTGGCCACATAATAAATAAGGAAGGGTTGCATAAGCCACCTGAAAAAATTGAAGCGGTCATAAAAGCCCCAGCACCTGAAAATGTTTCACAATTAAGGTCGTTCCTGGGATTAATAAATTACTATCATAAATTTTTACTGAACTTATCAACTCTTCTACACCCTCTTAATGAACTGCTACAAACAGGAGTAATTTGGAAATGGAACGAAGACTGTAAATGTGCCTTCCATAAATGCAAAGACTTAATCACATCCGAAGAAGTTTTGACTCATTACAACCCATCACTGCCAATCAGACTGGCGTGCGATGCATCCCCTTACGGCATAGGAGCAGTATTATCCCATAAATTCCCTGATGGCTCGGAGCGGCCGATAGCTTTTGCGTCACACTCATTGAACTCAGCTGAGCGTAACTATGCCCAAATCGACAGGGAAGCACTCAGCCTGGTATGGGGAGTGAAGAAATTCAACCATTACCTACACAGACAAAAATTTACCTTGTTGACTGACCATCAACCCCTCATCTCCATATTCAACCCTAAAAAGGGCGTTCCCATTATGACAGCGCAAAGGCTACAGAGGTGGTCCCTTTTTCTAGGGGCACACCAATACAACATAGAATACAAAGGATCAAAACAGCATGGGAATGCTGACGGTTTATCGCGCCTACCGTTGCCAACGGTAGAAGAGGCACCTACAGTAGACCCAGTGGAGATGTTCCACTCTACCATAGTGGAATGTCTACCAGTAACAAATTCTGCCATTGAAAGGGAGACGAGAAATGACCCGACTCTCTCACGGGTCTACGATTTAACAGTGAAGGGATGGCCAGCACATGGCGAACCACTGTTGCCAGCATTCTCGCAAAGAAGAGAACAGCTGTCAGTGTGCCGAGGAACCTTGATGTGTGGATCCAGAGTGGTGATTCCACCCAAACTCCAGGATAAAGTGCTAAAGGAGCTTCACGAGGGGCATCTGGGTGGAGTGAAAATGAAGAACCCAGCCAGGGCATTTGTATGGTGGCCAGGTATCGATGGAAACATCGAAGAAATGACCAAGAGCTGCCTAGGATGCCAGAAGGTCCAAAACGCTCCACCACAAGCCGCTCTACATCCATGGGAGTGGCCCTCATCTCCCTGGCAAAGGGTACACATCGACTTTGCTGGTCCATTTATGGACTCAATGTTCTTAATCGCGGTTGATGCACACTCCAAGTGGCCGGAGGTAATAAAGATGTCCTCCACCACCACGGAAAAAACCATCACAGTATTAAGGACCATATTTGCCAGGAATGGGCTGCCGGAACAGACCTGTTCTGATAATGGACCGCAATTTGTGTCCGAAGAATTCAGGAAGTTCTTAAAAAAACAATGGGGTTAAGCACTACACGTCCGCCCCACACCATCCCGCCACCAATGGATTGGCTGAAAGGTTTGTCCAGACCTTCAAGAAGGCCATAAAGGCCATGGGTAATGAAGACATAAAACTTCAGCACAAGGTGAATAACTTCTTATTCGCATACAGGAATGCAACACATATGGTTACCAACCAAACTCCAGCCATGATGTTCTTCAATAGAAACCTAAGATGCCGGCTGGATTTGGTCAAGCCCAACACCAGAAGGAACATGGAGAACCGGCAGTTTCAAGGCATGAATGAAAGGCCAACTAGAACCTTCCAGATAGGTCAACAAGTTTTGGCCCGGGACTACCGTACCGAGAAATGGCAGCCTGGAACTATCTGCACACGACTAGGACCACTGATGTATACCGTGGACATTGGAGAAAGCATAATAAGGCGCCATGCTGACCAAATCATAGAGTCATCCGAAAAGGGACAACCTACACCACAACCCTATACGCCTAACGATGAAGTAGAGATACCCATATCTACCTCCGATCCGGTGATACTGGAACCCGATGAACCCGACACTGGCATTCAAGCCGAATCAGCCTTGCCAAAAGAACCTACTACACCACCAGAAACTACTACACCACCGAGGCGTTATCCGGACCGAGTCAGGAAGCCTCCTGAGAGACTGACTTATAATTAATTAACTACAGCAATGTGTATATTATTTTTCTTATAACATGTAATTAATAATTACTTAAAATATGATGTACTAGTTAGCTAAAAGGGGAGGAATTGTAGTGTATGTGCCTTTAAGAGCCCCATGTGTGCTGTAATGCCGGTAATGGCCACTCGGGCTATATAAGCCTGTATATTGTGTTATATCCGTTAGAACCACCCCCAGACTTTGCTTAGTAAACACCTATGAACCAACTCCTGTCTTCAGTGTCTCTATCAACACACGGACACTACAAGAACAGAAATGAAAAGCAATTGGAGGATGGAATTTTTAATTGTAAACACTGTGGTTACCAGCACCAGTCAAGACAATGCCCAGCGTTTGGGAAAATGTGCACAAAATGTCATGGAAAGAATCACTTTGCCAACCAATGCTTTTCAAAAGTGAAAACTATGAAAGGGCAACAAGTCAATGTGATTGAGGACACTGATTTAAGTGAGACATTTTTTGTACGAATGGTGTCATGTGACAATATCAAAAAGGATACAGAAAATGTGCAGCCCTCAGGAATGGACAATGCTGAACATAAAGTTAATGCAGTATAAGAGGACAAATGGATGATGCCACTGCAGGTAAATGGAGCATTAGTTACATTGAAACTAGACACTGGGGCAAAAACAAACTTAATCAGTATGAGTGATATTAAAAATATGAAAGAAAAGCCCAAAATACAGAAAAAGTCAGTACGACTGGAGAACTATAATGGACAGAAAATAGATAGCTTAGGTGTATGCAGACTTAAAGTGACAGTCAACGACAAAGTGCATCATCTCATGTTTTCTGTTGTGGCTGAAGGACTTGATTCACTACTAGGTGACAAAGCTTGTGAGGACTTAGAACTGGTCAAGAGAGTCGACCGTATAAACTGTGCCATAAGCAGACCAGATGACTTGGTGGATTCTGTAGTGAGTAATTTCCAGGATGTGTTCAAAGGATTTGGAGTTCTACCATTCACTTATAAGATCCAGCTAAACGAGGATGCTCAGCCAGTGGTACATGCTCCACAGAGAGTTCCAGCACCCCTGCGTGACCGGCTCAAGAAAGAACTGGACAGAATGAACACACTAGGAGTCATCAGGAAAGTCGAAGAGCCAACAGACTGGGTTAACTCCATGGTATGTGTAAAGAAAAAGATCAATGATCTAAGAATATGCATGGATCCAAAGGACTTAAATGCAAACATAAAACGTGAACACTACCAGATTCCCAAGCGAGAAGAAATCACCAGTGAAATGTCAGGTGCCAGATACTTCACAAAGCTCGATGCCTCACAAGGATTTTGGCAACTAAAACTGGATGAAGAGAGCACCAAATACTGTACCTTCAACACACCATTTGGCAGGTATTATTTCCTCAGATTGCCTTTCGGGATAATATCTGCATCTGAAATCTTTCATAGAGCGATGGAACACATAATTGAAGGTCTGGAAGGAGTTCGGGTCTATGTTAATGACATCATCATCTGGGGCTCCACACTGAAAGAACACAATGAGAGACTGACTAAAGTGCTACAGAGCATGCGCTGGAATGGACTGAAGCTCAGCAAAGTCAAGTGTCAGTTTGACGTCCAGGAAGTCACTTTCCTAGGAGATAATCTATCTGGTAAAGGAATAGAGCCAGATATGGAAAAAGTAAACGCCATACTCAACATGTCCCGACCCACTGACAAAAAAGGAGTGCTACGCATCATGGGGATGATAAACTTCATTGGAAAGTTCATTCCTAACTTGTCAGCCAAGACAGCCTGTCTGCGAGACCTGCTACGTAAAACAAATGAGTTTGCATGGACAGAAAGACATGAACAAGAGTGGATGAATCTCTAAACAGTGCTGACAACCACACTTGTACTCACCTTCTTTGACCCAACAAAGAGAATCAAAGTGTCAACGGATGCATCAAAAGATGGCCTAGGCTCGGTCTTGCTACAAGCAGAGGATGAAGATTGGAAGCCTGTTGCCTATGCCTCCAGGTCTATGACTGATTCTGAGTGTCGATACGCCCAGATTGAAAAGGAATGTCTAGGCTTGGTAGTTGGACTAGAAAAGTTCCATGGCTACATATATGGACTTCCCACCTTCACAGTTGAGACAGACCACTGCCCACTGGTTGCCATCATAAATAAAAATCTGAATGAAATGTCTCCAAGGATTCAACGAGTCATGATGAAGCTGCAAAGATATGACTTTGAACTGATCTACACACCAGGCAAACATATAATGCTAGCAGATGCACTATCCCGAGCACCCACAATGAGTCATGTGAGCTCTACTGAAGAAGACGTGGATGTTCATGTGAGTATGGTCACTGCTGCACTGCCCATGTCAGACACAAAATCAAAGCAAATAGCAGAAGAAACAGTAAAAGATACAGTGTTACAAACAGTGTTACAAACGGTGGCATAGTGGTTAGCACTGTTGCCTCACAGCGCCAGGGACCCGGGTTTGAATCCGGCCTCGGGTGACTGTCTGTGTGGAGTTTGCACATTCTCCCCGTGTTTGCGTGGGTTTCCTCCGGGTGCTCCGGTTTCCTCCCACAGTCCAAAGATGTGCGGGTTAGGTTGATTGGCCATGATAAATTGACCCTTAGTGTTAGGGGGATTAAATACGTGGGGTTATGGGGATAGGGTGGGATATGTGTTGGTATAGGGGTTACGGGGATCGGGTGGGATATGTGTCGGTGCAGGCTCGATGGGCCGAAATGGCCTCTATCTGCACTGTGGGGTTTCTGTGATTCTGTGATTCACAATGGTTGGCCAAAATGTTCCTGTCCAAAGTACTATCACATAAGGTCAGAGTTGAGTGTCGCAAGTGGACTATTACTAAAACAGAACAGAATAGTCATTCCACAGGCTGTACATCAAGACATGCTCAAAAGGATTCATGAGGGACACCTCGGAAATGAAAAATGCAAAAGGAGAGCAAGAGACACTGTTTATTGGCCTGGCATAAATAAGGACATTGAGAACATGATAGGCAAATGTGAGACATGTCAGAAACACCAAAACAAACAAGCAAAGGAACCAATGATAGTAGCTGACTTACCAACAGCACCATGGCAAAAGGTTGGTATATACCTTTTTCATTTAAATGGTAAAGAATATCTAATAGTGATTGACTACTATTCTAACTATCCTGAGATGGCGCTGCTCTCAAGCACCACAGCAAGCAGTGTCATAATGCATGTGAAATCCATCTTCGCCAGACATGGAATTCCCAGGATTGCCATTAGCGACAATGGTCCGTGCTTCAACTGTAAGGAGTGGCAACAGTTTGCAGCACAGTATGACTTTCAGCACATCACATCGGTCCTCTGTATGCTCAGTCGAATGGTAAGGCAGAAAAAGGTGTTCAAGTTCTCAAACAGCTATTGAAGAAAGCAACAGAAAGCAAGTCTGATCCTTATCTCGCCCTGCTGAGCTACCGAGCCTCACCTTTAGACTCTGGTTCTTCACCTGCTGAACTCCTAATGGGTCGCAAGTTGCGTACCATGCTACCCTGCTGTGCAAGAGAAAAGCAGAGTAAGGAACTGAGACAGAGACTTCAACTGTTAAAGCTGAAACAGAAATCATACTATGACAAGTCATCCAAAACTCTAAAACCATTGACAAGGGATGATGTTGTCAGGATTGAGGATCCAGATGCATGGAACAGGAAAGCTACAGTTCTTGAGGAAGTAGGACCAAGGTCATACACTGTTAGAACTGAGGAAGGACAGATTCTCAGGAGGAACCGCCGTTCCCTCCTAAAAACACAAGAAACTATCCAAGAGCAAATCGATGACAATGCCGCAACTGAATCTTGTCAATCACCACCAGAACAATCTAACACAAACACACATACAGGCTCTCATGAAAACACAGCAGACCTACCTGTGCTGAGAAGATCCACACGTGAAGTAAAAAAGCCTGATAGACTTAATCTTTGAGTATAAAGTAAAGCTTTGAAAATGTGTTGACTGTTGTGAAAATGTTTATGTTTATAGAGCACTAACAAAAGTGTCTGATATCATCTTTATCATTTTTCTTGAAAGTTGATTGATATTGATTTTGTTTAACCTCAAAGAAAGGGGGATGTAATGATCAGTAACCTGTCATTCTAGAATGGTACACTAGGTGGAGCTGTATAGCTGTATGTATATAAGATTGGACTACCCACAATGCAGTAGGCTACCCACAAGGCAGTAGTCAAGATGGATGCTGTAGAAGTCCACATGGCATGAATAAAGTGACTAGCTAGAAGCTAGCTGTTCATAATGAAAACGACTAGTTATTAATGAACATAACATTAAGTTCTAGTACTCTCTCGTCGACTTGATCACCATGCCTGAATTGGGTGATTTTGGAATTTGGCTGCGGGTCAGAATTGTTGAGATTTCAGATGACACATGGTGGGTCAGTTGAGCTTTAGACATCTGCACACACAAGTATTTGTAGCTGAAAAAAAACCTGAAATCTGTGCTAGCCATACAATTGTGATGTGAAATCACCTGAGTCAAAAATCCCAATTTCTGATTCATCCAATAATGGTCAGTTTTACTGTTGATGTAATTAAATGACACCTTGATGTTTCTGCAGGAACTCGAGAGCTGCTATAGCTGCACCTCAGTCCATCAGGTACATAATACTGAATCCTTCCACAACTCCTTTTCCCTGCAAAAGCATCTTTTCTTGACAGTACTGTTTACAGGAACTGTGGGGCAGAAGTTCCAATCGGCCCGGTTTCAGCCCTGAGATGTGTGGCGCATGTGGTACAAGGCCGGCCAAGATGGGGGAGCTGCCCATGGAGGAGTGCCAACTCCTTCTTGAATATATTTAATGAATTGGCCTCCACCGCCCACTGTGGCAGAGAATTTCACAGGTTCACCACTCTCTGGGTGAAGAAATTCCTCCTCATTTCAGTCCTAAATGGCTTACCCCTTATCCTTAGACTATGACCCCTGGTTCTGGACTCCCCGGCCATCAGAAACATCCTTCCTGCATCTAGTCTGTCCAGGCCTGACAGAATTTTATAGGTTTCGATGAGATCCCCTCTCAATCTTCTAAACTCCAGTGAGTATAAGCCCAATCGACACAATCTCTCCTCATACATCATTCCTGCCATCCCAGGTGTCAGCCTGGTGAATCTTCGCTGCACTCCTTCCATGGCAAGAACGCCCTTCCTCAGGTAAGGTGACCAAAACTGCACACAATACTCAAGGTGCGGTCTCACCAAGGCCCTGTACAACTGTAGCAAGACATCCTTGTTCCTGTACTTGAACCCTCTTGCTACAAAGGCCAACATACCATTTGCCTTCTTAACCGCCTGCTGCACCTGCATGCTTACCTTCAGCGACTGGTGCACAAGAACACCCAGGTCTCTTTGCACTTCCCCTTCTCCCAATCTATTGCCATTCAAATAATAATCTGCCTTCCTGTTTTTGCCACCAAAGTGGATAACCTCACATTTATCCACATTATAGTGCATTTGCCATGTTTCTGCCCAATCACCCAACCTGTCCAAATCGTACTGGAGTTTCACGACATCCTCCTCACAGCTTACCCTCCCACCCAGCTTTGTGTCGTCTGCAAATTTGGAGATATTACATCCAATTCCCTCGTCCAGATCATTAATATATATTGTGAACAGCTGGGGTCCTAGGACCGATCCTTGCGGTACCCCACAAGTCACTGCCTGCCACTCAGAAACCGACTCGTTTATTCCAACTCTTTGCTTTCTGTCCGCCAACCAGTTCTCTATCCAAGTCAATACCTTGCCCCCAATCCCATGTGCCTTAATTTTGCACGCTAATCTCTTATGTGGGACCTTATCGAAAGCCTTCTGAAAGTCCAAATAAACCACATCCACTGGTTCTCCCTTATCTATATCAAGAAACGGCTGAGCGCACTGGATAAAACAAAGGCTGTGAGCCCCGACAACATCCCGGCTGTCGTGCTGAAGATCTGTGCTCCAGAACTAGCCGTGCCTCTAGCCAAGTTGTTCCAGTGCAGCTACAACACTGGCATCTACCCGACAATGTGGAAAAGTGCCCAGGTATGTCCTGCCCACAAAAAGCAGGACAAATCCAATTCAGCCAATTACCGCCCCATCAGTCTACTCTCAATTATCAGCAAAGTGATGGAAGGTGTCAGCGACAGTGTTATCAAGCGGCACTTACTCACCAATAACCTACTCACCGATGCTCAGTTTGGGTCCGGCCAGGACCACTCGGCTCCAGACCTTATTACAGCCTTGGTCCAAACGTGGACAAAAGAGCTGAATTCCAGAGGTGAGATGAGAGTGACTGCCCTTGACATCAAGGCAGCATTTGACCAAGTGTGGCATCAAGAAGCCCGAGTAAAATTGAAGGCAATGCGAATCAGGTGAAAAACTCTCCACTGGCTGGTGTCATACCTAACATAAAGGAAGATGGTTGTGGTTGTTGGAGGTCAATCATCTCAGCCCCAGGACATCGCTGCAGGAGTTCCTCAGGGCAATGTCCTAGGCCCAACCATCTTCAGCTGCTTCATCAATTACCTTCCCTCCATCATAAGGTCAGAAGTGGGGATGCTTGCTGATGATTGCACAGTGTTCAGTTCCATTCGCAACTCCTCAGATAAGGAAGCCATCCACATGCAGTAAGATCTTGACAGCATTCAGGCATGGGCTGATAAGTGGCAAGTAACATTCGCGCCACAGAAGTGCCAGGCAATGACAATCTCCAACAAGAGAGAGTCTAACCACCGCCCCTTGACATTCAACGGCATTACCATTGCCGAATCCCTCACCATCAACATCCTGGGGGTCACCATTGACCAGAAACTTAACTGGACCAGCCACCTAAATACTGTGGCAACAAGAGCAGATCAGAGACTGGGTATTCTGCAGTGACTGTCTCACCTCCTGACTCTACAAAGCCTTTCCACCATCTACAAGGCACAAGTTAGGAGTGTGATGGAATTCTCTCCACTTGCCTGAATGAACATAAGAACATTAGAACATAAGAAATAGGAGTAGGAGTAGGCCATTTGGCCCTTCGAGCCTGCTCTGCCATTCAATGAGATCATGGCTGATCTTCTGCCTCAACTCCATTCACCGGCCCTATCGCCATATCCCTTGCTGCCCTTACTAGTCAGAAATCTATCGACTTCTGTTTTGAATATACCCAATGACTGAGCCTCCACAGCCCTCTGGGGTAGAGAATTCCAAAGATTGACCACCCTCTGTGTGAAGAAATTTCTTCTCATCTCAGTCCTGAATGGCCTACCCTTTATCCTGAGGCTGTGGCCCCTGGTTCTAGACTCCCCAGCCAAGGGAAACATTCTCCCAGCATCCACTATCAAGCCCTGTAATAATTTTGTATGCTTCAATGAGATCCCCTCTCATTCTTCTGAATTCAAGAGAATGCAGGCCTAGTTTACTCAATCTCTTCTCATATGACAGCCCCGCCATCCCAGGAATCAATCTCGTGAACCTTCGTTGCACTCCCTCTATGGCAAGTATATCCTTCCTTTGGTAAGGAGACCAAAATTGTACACAGTACTCCAGGTGTGGTCTCACCAAGGCCCTATATAATTGGAGTAAGACTTCTTTACTCCTGTACTCAAATCCTCTTGTAACGAAGGCCAGCATACCATTTGCCTTCCTAATGGCTTGCTGCACCTGCACATTCACTTTCAGTGACTCATGTACAAGGACACCCAGGTCCCTTTGAGCATCTGCATTCTCCAATCTTTCACCATTTAGGAAATATTCTGCCTTTTTGTTTTTTCTACCAAAGTGGATAACTTCACATTTATCCACATTATAATCCATCTGCCATGTTCTCGCCCACTCACTGAGCCTGTCGAGATCCCCTTGAAGCCTCTTCACATTCTCTTCACAACTGACTCTGCCACCTAGCTTTGTATCATCAGCAAATTTGGAAATATTACATTTAGTCCCCTCATCCAAATCATTGATATAGATTGTGAATAGCTGGGGCCCAAGCACCAATCCTTGCGGTACCCCACTAGTCACAGCCTGCCATCCTGAAAAAGACCTGTTTATCCCTACTCTTTGTTTTCTGTCTGTTAACCAATTCTCAATCCATGTTAGTATATTACCCCCAATTCCATGTGCCCTAGCTTTGTTCATCAACCTCTTGTGTGGGACCTTATAGAAAGCCTTCTGAAAATCCAAATATATCACATCTACCTGTTCCCCTTTGTCTACTCCACTAGTTACATCCTCAAAGAACTCTAATAGGTTTGTTAAACAGGATTTCCCTTTCATAAATCCATGTTAACTCTGCCCAATCTTACTATTAGTTTCTAAGTGCCCAGTTATTGCATCCTTTATAATAGATTCCAGCATTTTCCCAACTATTGATGTGAGGCTAACAGGTCTGTAGTTTTTCAGGATGGCAGGCTGTGACTAGTGGGGTACCGCAAGGATCGGTGCTTGGGCCCCAGCTATTCCCCGTTTTCTCTCTCCCTCCTTTCTTAAAAGCGGGGTTACATTTGCTATCCTCCAATCTGCAGGAACCATTCCAGAATCTATAGAATTTTGGAAGATGACAACCAATGCATTCACTATCCCAATGGCCACCTCTTTCACAACCCTAGGATGTAGGTTATCCGGTCCTTAGGATTTATCAACTTTTGGTCCCATTAATTTTGCTAGTAATCCCATTAATGTTGCTAGTTTGACTGCAGCTCCAACAACACTCAAGAAGCTCAATACCATCCAAGACAAAGCAGCTGCTTGATTGGTAGCCCATCCACCACCTTAAACATTCACTCCCTCCACCACCGGTACGCTGTGTCTGCAGTGTGCACCATCTACAAGATGCACTGCAGCAACTCACCAAGGCTTCTGCGGCAGCACCTCCCAAACCTGCAACCTCTACCACCTAGAAGGACAAGGGCGGCAGGCACATGGGAATACCACCAGCTCCAAGTTCCCCTCCAAGTCACACACCATCCTGACTTGGAAATATATCACCGTTCCTGCATCGTTGCTGGGTCAAAATCCTGGCACTCCCTCCCTAACAGCACTGTGGGAGTACCTTCACTACACGGACTGCAGCGGTTCAAGAAGGCAGCTCACCACCACCTTCTCAAGGGCAATTAGGGATGGGCAATAAATGCTGGCCTTGCCAGCGATGTCCACATCCCAGGAACAAATTTTTTAAAAGAACTCTAATTACTAAAGTGCAATAGCGTGAGAGCACGGGTATGTGGTGCAGCTTTGGTTTTTAGTTTTGATTTTTTAAATTTGACATATGTAGTTTATTAAAAAAGGAATACTAGATCCTGAAAACTGAAGCACACATTAGGAAGTGCTTCTCAATGTCTTTGGCATGACCACTGTGATTTCTCCTGATACTAGAAAGATAGAATAACTTGACAAACAGCACAATGCAAAAATACACGCATAGTAACAAAAGACTGAGATTACAATACAGATAGAGTTTAGCTTTTGAACGCCGGTCATCAATGTAAAAGCTAAAAGCGCAACAGATGAACCAGCCAATAACTTCATAGATGACGAATTCCAGAGCCTTGGATTTGAAGCTTTATACAGATAGGACTTTACTGCAACCGGCCATAATCTGCCTCTACCGTGTGAAATGTACTTTTTGTGATATGGAAACACTTAACGTTAATCCAAGGCCCTGTCTGCCCTCTCAGGTGAACATAAAAGATCCCATGGCACTATTTTGAAGAAGAGCAGGGGCGTTCTCCCTGGTGTCCTGGCCAATATTTAACCCTCAATTAATATCGCTCAAACAGATGATCTGGTTATTATCACACTGCTGTTTGTGGGAGCTTGCTGTGCCCAAACTGGCTGCCGTGTTTGCTGCATTACAACAGTGACTACACTTCAAAAGTGCTTAATTGGCTGTGAAGTGCTTTGGGACATCCTGAGGTAACGTGAAAGGTGCTGTATAAATACAAGATGACGTAAGAAAACTACTAGGCACTTGGTCTGAGTATTAAACAAGGCTTCAATCAACTGTTTCACAACATGGAGACCTAGCTGTGTCCTTCACTGGTTCCTGTTAAAGAATGTCCTGCACAAGCTGGGCCCATGCCCGAGTATTTATACTCTCCCTGGACAGCGCCACCAGCAGGCCACCCAGTATTATTACATAAGTCATTTTCACATGAATGACAAGATTCATGTCACAAGATCTTTCTTTTCTTTCTTTTAACCATTGTCATTCTAACTGATAGTCCTGGTTCCCACATGGCTTCAGTGTTGTGCTGGTTAATTATGTGAGTGAAGTCCCTATCTCAGTGCAACACCATTCGCGACACAGTGAAGTCATCTGAATAATTCAGTTATCGCTCAATCCCGAGGATTGTCTGTTAAGGAATAATGGCAATTATTGTGGCCAAACACTAATACACATCTACATGTGACATTGCCAGCTAATATCATTTGAGTGATATTTTCCACGCAACACACCATGAATGATGAAAACATTATAATTCCCTGTGCTTCACTATAATGAGAAACTAAATTCTGAAAAAGCGTTTGGTAAATCCTTGTTGATTGGGGACTGAGAAGAATCAGAAGCATCAGTGCTGTACATCTGTCATGACGTCACCCAATTGATGACAATCAGTGTGATATCATCAAGCTGCAAGACTAGAAACAGAAAAGAGGTTTGCAAATGCTTTTTTCCCTGAAGACGGGGCCCCTTTAAACCAGTGGAGGAAAATAGCCATGGTGCGCTGAATATTCAAATCCATACTATTAACATGATTACAAATGGAACAGTTTGGGGCCTTGTCTCAAAGATTGATGAGCAATGCTGTGTTATTAGAATTCAGGCATTCCTATTAATAAATATAAATCATTGCACTTTTTGATTGTAAATTACTTCATGTTTTCACCTCTTTGCTCTCCTCCGGGTATTATTCCGTGACTTGCTCTGAGGTCTCTGTCAATGCTGAACCACTGCCAGCTGTTACGAGGTACTTGAGAGAACCTTGAGATGATTTACCTTGCACTCTCTTTCCTGCTTTGCGGTGAAGTACCTTAACTCGACTCGGTGCCCACCAGTTTTTCCTCAGCTGGTGCCCCATTATTACAGTCTCAATCATGATAAAACCTCTCATTATAATACTTTCCTTTGCTTTCTCCAGAAGCTCAAAACTCAATAAATCAAATGCTTGTTAAGAAAAATTGCTTTGTCAAGCCCTGAGGTTGAAATTAATGTAGCTCAACTATATTTAAAGAGCAAGCCGGTGAAACTTCGTGGTGTAAAATCTTTACGAGATTTAAATATTTCAAAATAAAACAATACAGGCCCTTCAAGAGACGTAAGACAAATGACCAGTGTAGAATAATCTGGCAGGTAATGCAACAAAGGGCCAGGGAGCACAGCAGTCAGGCAAAGTGGAGGCTGGAGTGAGAATAGAAGAAATTCAGGCCCAAGTTGAAACAAGGTTGGAGTAAGGAGTTCTGACGAAGGGTCACAGACCTGAAACGTTAACTCTGTTTCTCTCTCCACGGATGCTGCCTGACCTGCTGAGTGTCTCCAGCATTTTCTGTTGTTGTTTCAGATTTCCAGCATCCGCAGTATTTTGCGATTGTGTTGAAGTAAGGTCAGTCGAGCAACCCTGAGCATCAGACTTCGGGGCCTCAGGTGAACTGAGATATTCCAGAGGCTGTAGCCTAGATTGGCAGTGTTCTTGTGGCTGGACCAAGGGTACACAGGCTGCTGAAAACATTCATTCTGTATAACATAGAGCATGTTGATGTGCCTTCAATAACTCAAAGACAAGGATTTTAAAGGATTCAACTAAAGGCTTTTAATCACTAAGAACATAGCAGCATAGCAGGTCTTCCCACATCGAGTTCATCTGGTAGTGAGTGACTCATACAGCTCCTGAGACCTTTATATGGCAAAAGACAGGGGCGTAGCCAATACACACAATAGGAACAAAAGGGTGTGGTTCACACAATACAAGCAGGTAAAATACAAGCAGGTCTGATGAAGGCATATTTCATCACATTCACCCCTTCTACAGATTTAGTCTGTCCGGGGGTATGATAGTCCTTCCTGAACGTCGCAACAGTACCTTGGGTTCCAACCGGGAGTCCGTGGTGCCCTCCTGGGCATACCCATGTGCCGGGGGTGTTGCAGGTACTTCTGGGGGTGGTGAGGATACCTCTGGGGATGGTGGAGGTTCTTCTGGGGGTGGTGGTGATGGGTCGTCGTCGTCGCTCCCTGCCGAGGCGAGGTCCTTTATGGACACGGTGTCTTCACGCCCGTCGGCGTGCTTGACATACGCGTACTGTGGGTTTGCGTGGAGTAGGTGTACTGCCTCCACGAGGGGATCCGTTTTGTGGCCCCTCACATGCTTCCGTAACAGGACTGTCCCTGGGGTGGAGAGCCACGAGGGTAGGGATACTCCTGAGGTTGATTTGCGGGGAAAAACAAACATCTTCTCGTGAGGAGTGGCGTTAGTAGCAGTACACAGTAGCGACCTTATCGAGTGGAGTACGTCTGGGAGGACCTCCTGCCAGCGGGAGGTGGGGAGGCCTTTAGACCTTAGTGCTAAGGTGACCGCCTTCCACACTGTCGCGTTCTCCCTCTGCACTTGCCCATTACCCCGGGTGTTATAACTAGTGGTCCGACTCGTGGCTATCCCCTTCGACAGCAGGTATTGGCGCAGTTCATCGCTCATGAACGACGCCCCCCTGTCAGTGTGGATGTAGTTAGGCATGCCGAACGTGCAAAACAGGTTGCCGAGGCACTTGATGACCGTGGCACTGGTCATATCTGGGCAGGGGTAGGCGAATGGGAAGCAGGAGTACTCGTCCACAATGTTGAGAAAGTACACATTGCGGTCGGTGGAGGGGAGTGGTCCCTTGAAATCTAAGCTCAGGCGCTCGAATGGCCGTGTAGCTTTGATCAGGTGGGCTCGGTCGGGTCTGAAAAAACGGGGCTTGCATTCCGCACAGGTGCGGCAGTCCCTGGTCATAGACTGGACCTCCTCGATGGAATAGGGCAGGTTACGGGATTTTATAAAGTGGAATAGCTGGGTGACCCCCAGGTGGTAGAGGCCATTGTGGAGGCCCTGTAGCCTGTCCCCCTGGATGCTGGCACACATCCCTCGTGATAGGGCGTCGGGGGATTCGTTGAGGGCCCCCGGCCTATATATTATGTCGTACTCAAACGTGGAGAGTTCGACCCGCCACCTGAGAATTTTGTCGTTCTTGATCTTCCCCCTCTGTTTGTTGTTAAACATGAAGGCTACCGACCGCTGGTCGGTAAGCAGGGTGAAGCGTT
The DNA here is from genome assembly GCF_052327205.1 of Somniosus microcephalus. Taxonomy (NCBI): domain Eukaryota; kingdom Metazoa; phylum Chordata; class Chondrichthyes; order Squaliformes; family Somniosidae; genus Somniosus; species Somniosus microcephalus. The sequence continues at coordinate 33,226,699 of NC_141006.1, forward strand.
TGCCGGCTAGGTAGTGCCTCCAGTGCCGCACTGCCGCCACTATAGCCTGGGCCTCCTTCTCTACCGAGGAGTGTCTGATCTCGGGCCCTTGGAGGGTTCTTGAGAAAAAGGCTATGGGCCGCCCATCCTGGTTGAGGGTGGCTGCTAAAGCGAAGTCGGACGCATCGCTTTCGACCTGGAAAGGGATGTTTTCGTCCACTGCCCGCAGCGTGGCCTTCTCAATGTCGTGTTTAATGCTGTTGAAGGTGGCGTGGGCCTCAGCTGTGAGCGGGAAGGACGTTGATTTCAGGAGGGGACGGGCCTTGTCGGAATAATTGGGGACCCATTGGGCGTAATAGGAGAAGAACTCCAGGCACCTTTTCAGGGCCTTGGGAGTGTTTGGTAGGGGTAGCTCCCGTAGGGGGCACAATCGGTCGGGGTCCGGGCCGATTTCCCCGTTTTCCACCACGCAGCCCAGGATACAGAGGCGCGTGGTGCTAAAGACACACTTATCCTCGTTGAAGGTGAGATTGAGTCTGAGGGCGGTTTTCAGAAATCTCGCGAGGTTCGAGTCGTGGTCTTGCTGGTCGTGGCCGCAGATGGTGACGTTGTCTAGGTATGGGTAGGTGGCTGTTAACTGGTTCTCATCGACCATGTGGTCCATCTCCCGCTGGAAGACTGAGACCCCGTTCGTTACCCCAAAGGGGACTCTGAGGAAGTGGTAGAGACGTCCGTTCGCCTCGAAGGCGGTGTACGGACGGTCCTCCGGCCTAATGGGGAGCTGGTGGTATGCCGATTTTAGGTCGATGGTGGAAAACACCCGGTATTGCGCGATTTGGTTAACCATATCCGCTATGCGGGGCAGAGGGTAGGCGTCTTGCTGGGTGTATAGATTAACCGTCTGGCTATAATCTATCACCATCCGCTTCTTTTCGCTACCCTTAACTACTACTACCTGGGCGCGCCACGGGCTGGTACTGCATTCGATGATACCCTCCCGCTTGAGTCTTTCTACTTCCAACGCAATGAACCGTCTCTCCTCCCAGCTGTACCGCCTACTCTTGGTCGCTATGGGTCGGCAGTTGGGTGCGAGGTTGGCGAACGGAGAGGGCGGCTTGACCATCAGGGTAGCCAGGCCGCACACTGTGAGGGGCGGCTGGGACCCACCGTAGGTAAGCGTGATACTTTGGTGGTGGCACTGGAAGTCCAGACCCAAGATCACGCTCACACAGAGATCTGGCATTATCAACAGTTTAAAATCTCTGTAATCAGTGCCTTTTACCGACAACATAACCGCGCAGAAACCTGTAATTTTTGAGGTATGAGTCTTATCGGCCATGGCGATTTTGCCCTGTGTGGGGACTATCGTTAGAGAAAGTCGTTTTACCAGGCTAGGATGAATAAAGCTATCGGCGCTCCCGCAGTCAATCAAGCATTTAACCTTGTTCCCGTTTACCTCTATGTCCATCATCGATTTAGACAACGGATGTGGCCTGGATTGATCCACTGTGATCGAGGCCACCAGTGGGTCCTGGAGGTCCGTGTAGTCGGGGCAAGATGGTGGACTCCATGAGGGTGGACAAGATGGCTTCCAAGATGACCGCTCCCACGGCGCACACGCGGCAGTGGTGGAGTTGGAGGTGGGGTTCCCTCTGCAGACTTTGCTGAAGTGTCCTTTCTTCCCGCATTTAGAACAGGTGGTGCCCTTCGCTGGGCACAGATGCCTGGAGTGTTTGTCCTGACCGCAGAAGTAGCATTTCGGGCCCCGATGCATCGCGGCAGTAGTGGGGCTCCTGGGTGGAGGCTGGGGCTCCGATGGTGCTGGGCTGGCCTGAGACCTGGGAGGTGAAGATGGCTTCCAAGATGGTGGCCCCCATGGCGCGCACGAGGCGGAGTGGGCCGCGTGGCCTGGGGAACAGGATTCAGAGTTCCTCTGGGCCATATCCAGCGATCGCGCTATATCTATAGCCTGTTTTAAGTCCAGTCCCTCCTTTTCAAACAGTCTCTGCCGAATATAGTTTGAACTGGGGCCCGCAATAAGGGAGTCTCGAATCAGCTCCTCCGTGTACACGATGGCAGACATGGCCTTACAGTTACAGTCTCTGCCCAGCACTTTTAGGTTTAGTATAAAGTCTTCTAGTGACTCACCATGCCGCTGCGTGCGAGTAGTCAGAAGATGCCTGGCGTACACCACGTTTATTGGCCGCGCGTAGTGGGCCTTCAGGATGGTGCAGGCCTCCTCGTAGCTGGTGGCATCTTGGATGAGAGGGGAGAACCGATGGCTCACCCAGTTTCGCAGGATTCCCAGTTTCATGTCTCCGGTAGCGGTTTCGGCTGCGGCTATGGCAGTGGATGAGTTTGTAATGAAAAATTCGAAGCATTGGAACCAGTGTCCGAACTGTGTGGCTGCATCTGAGGCATGGGGGTCCAGATCCAAGTGCTCTGGTTTCAGGAGTTGATCCATCTTGTTGTTTTAGTGATTAAAATTGATGTGCCTTCAATAACTCAAAGACAAGGATTTTAAAGGATTCAACTAAAGGCTTTTAATCACTAAGAACATAGCAGCATAGCAGGTCTTCCCACATCGAGTTCATCTGGTAGTGAGTGACTCATACAGCTCCTGAGACCTTTATATGGCAAAAGACAGGGGCGTAGCCAATACACACAATAGGAACAAAAGGGTGTGGTTCACACAGTACAAGTAGGTAAAATACAAGCAGGTCTGATGAAGGCATATTTCATCACACATGTTTGCACTATTACTCTGTCATTATATATTACAAGCTTTGATATATACTGAGTTACTTACCTCAGATTATATTTCAAAAGTTCAGCCTTTACTCTGTTTTGGTGTCTTCATACCAAAAAAAAATCACAGCTACCTTTAATGTATTCACTAATTATGGCTTCCCTGGGTTTTAATGTCATAAGCCCTTCTTCATTCCGAGGGGCTGGAGGCCCTGCTGCAAACAGCCACTTTTGAGTGACCAATCTTGTCAATCGGTAAGAAGATTCTGGTATGTTATGTGCCCCCACTCCAAACGGTGGTGGTTGGTGTTCATTCGGCCTGAATGAGAGGCTGCCTGTTGGCCACACAATGTTTACACAGAGTAACACTGGTGCTTTCTGGAAATTACAGGCTGGCTGCGCTCGTTCATTTATTTTGATATACAGTGGTAGCTATGGAAAAAGGAAAACTCAAGCCCTTGGCCCCTGAGAGAAAAACAAGCCTCCGGAGGGAATTATTCTTGGGCACATTTCGAACATAGAAGAGATAATGTGGCAAGTTTAATGATTTTGCAAATTTTCTTTCCTATGCATTTAATGCTAGTAGTTTTCATTTTGGGACTCTCGTTCTCCAGTTACTGAGAAAGGAAGATGGTGGCTGAAAAGATAGTTCAATTCAATTTCAATTTTATTTGTCACATAACCAAATACAACAAGTGAAATCCAGTCAGTGAAATGCTTTTTTCTTAACGAGCCGAGCGCACCAAGCAGCAAAGGACACTTAGCTGCCTGGCACACACGGAGCCCGCAAGGACGGCAGCCATCTTCATCGGCGTTTGAGCTATATCATTGGTTCCCTTCCTCGTGCTTGCCAGTTGGTAACTTTTTTTGCTGTTCATTCTTCCTTGGTCGTTCTCCAATCTGCTTGATGTGAACATCAGTCACTGGTCATTACCGAATGAGATCTCATGCTGATTGGTGGGATTCCTACCGCTTTGGTAATATTTCAGGCAATTCACATCATTCAGTTAACAGTGCTGTTTTTTTTGTGAATATTATATACAAAGCTAGTGTGAGATTTTGTATGTGTGACGCTTTCAATGTTGAATGCAACATTTAAATTATAGTGCTGCTATCCAATTACAGAATTATGAAACTAGGCATATGTAGTGTGGGGCAAATGTACCCTGTCATTTTATTTTGGCCCATTCAAAATTCCCTGCATGCATGGTTTTTTTTTACAATTAAAAGCCGGCTCATTGGCTGCGTGGGACCCCTGAGAGCGCTGTGTAGCCGCACACCTTAAAGGGAACATTGGTGTGGGGTATTTTCATTCTGACTGAATGTGGCAGATAATACAATGTATCACAAGCACGTGATTATAAAAAATTCACGCCACATTGCCTGCAGAATTTGCATTTTCTTTCCTTTTGTTCTGATCCACCCGATGGTGCGCAAGACCAGTGCCTCAGCAGTTTGCTTTTAGTTAGTTAAAGGGGAAGTATATTCCACCCAATTCACGTAGCGTCCCTCTGTGTTGTAAAGCGACAGGTTTATACACTTATCTGAGGGCCCATAACCTACCCCTTATTATGTTGCTTTATATGGGAGTGAGCCTTTGGCACAGTGGTAGCATTCCTGCTCCTGGGCCAGAAGGTGCAGGGTTTCGAACTCCCACTTCAGACAGTCCCATTGAGTCGAATTGGAGCTCTGGTTTTGAATTCTAGGTTGACCATTCTGGGTGGCTTCTCCTCATTGTATGGGTTGTGAGAGCCAATAAAAACCTCCCACCATGTAGGACTGACCACCCTATTGGCTGATATAAAAAAAGGGAGCAGTGCAAAGACACAAAAATGATGATAATGCTGGTTTTATGCTTTGGACCCACTAGTTAGAGGCAACCTAGGGGCAGAAATTTTGCCGAGTGCATCCCTCCCCAAACTGTGATATTAAGATTTTCGGCTCCATTGATATCATAGAAACATAGAAAAATATGAGCAGGAGTAGGCCATTCGGCCCTTTCGAGCCTGCTCCGCCATTCAATATGATCATGGCTGATCCTCTATCTCAATACCATATTCCCGCTCTCTCCCCATACCCCTTGACGGCTTTTGTGTCTAGAAATCTATCTACCTCCTTAAATATATCATGAACAAAGTTGGCGAGCTGTCGACAACACTTCCACTCTTGATGCCACTAGAGTGGAACTTTATGATGCCCCTCAGAGGAGTTCCACCAAAACCATTTGCATCGCAATTTCCTTCTAAGCAGCACTTTGAGAACATGCAAAAGGCACCAGTGAGTGCAGGGATACATTTTTCTTCACATCATGAAGAGTAATATAGACAATGCGCTTGCCTTCAAAATATATATGATAACATTCTCACATCGGGGGGAGAGAATACGGAAGGTTTCATAAATTGCCAGGGAACTCAGAATATTCTTTCTCCCACCCCACAAGCTCATAACCAGCCCTCTGGAAAAAGAAAGCTAAACTAAAACAAAATAACTGCTCAAGTCATTAATTTTCAACTATCCTATCTAGAAATCACTGATATTGTTTAGAAAACAGCATTGTGCATGTGCAGAACGGACAAACATAATTGTCCAATTCACTAACTGTGCCCAAACACTATTATTGTTTTTTAAAGGGATGGGCAACTCCAAATCAGATGGTCTAAATGGAAAAAAGTAACAAATTTTAACAATCATTCCATTTTGGCCGAGTCTGGGATTGAAACTGTTCTTCACAGCTTACCTCAATAAGCTGGATTGTTTTGCATGTTTGAACTATCCTTATTTGTGCTGATGTTTTTGATAAATCACAGATCTTGAACTTTATCTGCTGCCAGTTTCCTTGGCCAGATAATACCACACTTTTCCATTGCATTCCTTAATCCTTTGCTCCATCATTTTCTCTGCCTTCTGTTTGAACTTGTACCAAGGCACAGAACTCAGGCTGGATGTCGTTCAGCATCCATGTTCCTTACAAGATTGCATTACTGTATATTTGACACTGAGCCCTGTTTGTGTATTGTGTATATTCTCATAGCAACAGGGATCACAAACACACCAGTACATTAGTATTGTCAGTTTTATTTACATTGGAAAGATGAACACAGTGCAGGTAACAATTGCTAAACCTGAAGATCTTGAGAAGCAAGGAGAACACTTTAGACCAGATGCTGACCTATCCTCCTTTGTTATTATGAAGCCATCATATTAAAATGTTGTGACTCTTATCAAAGGTAATACATGTCCAAAGATCTCAGTTTTGTTTGATTAATCAGAAGACGTTTCTAGGAAGACTTATGTTACCTTTTGAACTTTGTAGTTTCTCTCAACTACAAATTTAATATGAACGAATAAATATAGAGTGGTTACTTCATAACTTTCTCCTCTACTGATTTATACAATGGTTCGTATTACTAGCCTGGTCAGGGACTTGAACAGATCAACCGTGAGTTTAGATGCCATCTACAGTGCACAAGTGAAGCTGGAATGGTAATTCTTTCAATGCTAATTTAAAATTGTGGTTAGGTGAGAAACACCTGTGAACAGTTCAGTGTGAGGTGTGGGCCATTTTAACACCAAAGTCTCATTGGAATAGTTTCGATCCCGCTCCTGCCCAAAACTGTGGGGGGGTGGGGGGCGGTGGAAGTGATGTCATGGCTGTCAGGTGGGAGTTGCTGGTGCTGGGAGGGAGAGGAGAGGCTGTGTAGTTGGGGAGCGCTAAGGAATCACTTCAGGGCCTGGAGGAGCACGCCTGCTCCTCCCGGCTCACAAAGATTCCTTTCAAGAATTAAAAAGGAAACATACCTTACCCATCCTGCCAGGTTTCACTGGGGGTTTCATCGCCATCTAATCACAACTCTTAAGTCTCCTGATTTGACACTTGACCTTGGCCTCAGGTTGCTCCAGTGTGGCAGGGCTGTCCTCATATGAATAATTCTTCAGTCAAACACAAAGGAAGAAGAAATGACAGAGCATGGAGGGTTATAGAGAGAGAGCAGGGCAATGGGATTTGTCTTGGATTGCTCCAGCAAAGAGCAGCACAGACACAAAGGGCTGAATGGCTTCCTTCTGAGTTGTAAACCTCTATGCTTTGACCAACAGTCTGTAAAAGCCTCCTCAAAACTTATCTTTTCAACCATGTATTCAGTCAATTTTCCTAATTCTTCTCCTACCCGTTTCATCCATTCTCTCCTCTGTGAAGCGTCTTGGATTTTTTTTTATCATCCTATGATATAGAATTAATTGGTGCCTGAGCGGACTAAGTGATATACAAAGTCGACGCGTACCCAACTTAACTCTCTGCTTTAAATAAACCGGACACGGACACCAATCAAAGGAGAACAGTATTTATTATACTACAGAGCTCTGGGAGAAGCGCTAACACCTTATGGATATGATCGCCAAACTTCTCAATTTTGCAATAGCAGCCGTGCTCCTTTTATACCATTTAAAAACAGGAAAGATACCATATTACATTTGACCAATCGGGCACTTTAGCATTCTTTAACTTTGGCCAATCCGATAACTTAGCAACCCTTAATCACATTCTATCTAAAACAAGTTGATCATATTATTGTACCGTTAGCAAACAACTTAATTATATTACTGTTCTGTGCAAGTGACATCACACGTTTGGTGTAAGCAGATCAAGTCAGCTGCCTGTTGTGCCAGTGTCTGCAAAATGTTAATGAATGTCCAGAATTTCAGCAAGCACTACGGTGCCATTTTAAAATTTCCTCCAACATCCTATATAAATGTAAGTTGTTATTATTGATCTGTGACATTTATTATAAGAAAGGAGCAAACCCTGGTCATAGGGAGCATTAATCAAAGTCACCCAAGCCTTGTTGCTACTTATATGAGGCGAAGCCGCAACAGCGTCTCGAAAGGCAATGTTGCTGACCAACTTTTTTAATATACATAGCAACAGGAGGCAATGTTCCGAGTTAACTGCTCATTTTACAAGCAACTGTCAAAAATAATTCAATTTCTTTTCTTCCATTCGTACTTAAAGGACTATCACTGAATCATCCGAGTGCTTCTCCTTAACCAGTTTTAAAGTATGTAAGAGAACATTGACTTCAGTGTTGATTTTTTTGTTGTTTCATTTGTCCTGCCTCTCAGAGCGACGCCTGGGTCTGCGACGATCCCACTTTCACCTCAGATCCACCCACAGGGGATTCTGCATGCCACCAATGGACATGATGTTGGGGGCGATTTTAAACTGGAGGAGCGTGTGGGTCTGGGTGCAGGTGGGGTGTTAAAACTGGCCAAAAATGCGAGCGTGTCGGGAAGCCGGCTTCAACCCCCCACTTCTATGTTTCACTGGAACGCGTTAGGCTGCTTGCGCGCAGCCCCCTCGGGCGGGGCGGGTTGCTTAGTAACATGTGCTAATCGCTAAATTGGAGCCAAATTTCAACACACTTTTAAATTTAACGTCGCATCCACAGGTTTCCCAGGCTTCCTAAAACTCCCCAGTGAAAGCAAGGCGACAACACAATGGCAATTGAAGGGGCTGATTTAAACTCATGGAAATGCTACAATAAATACTCAGTACTCACAGCTGCTTTCTTAACTACTAGTGGGAAAGGGTTTGTTCACAGTACTTTTGCTGTGAGTTTACGTTCTACACTTTGGAGGTTTTCTGAATCACATCAGCTTAGGTGGCACCTTGGCTGCCTTAGATTGGACCTCGGACGAGGAGCAATATGACCAGCACCAGCAGCAGCAGCAGCCTGCTCTTGAGAGACCTGCAGCTGGACAGCAGAGAGGGGAGCAGCAGGGGGGGTGCAGCTTGCAGGAGGCACTTCCTGAGACACAGGGTGTACAGGCAGAGGCTGAGTCTCCTTGACATGTCGGAACAGCAGTGCTTCAGGAGGCTCAGGGTTGTCGCGTCAGGTGGTGGCAGACATCTGCAGCCTCCTAGAAGAAGACCTGCTCCCTGCTGGACCTGGTGGCTACGCGTTACCAGTGGCTGTCAAAGTCACCACCCCCCCTCAACAATTTTGCCTCCGGACCCTTCCAGGGTTCTGCTGGAAACATAGCCAGGATCTCCCAGTCGGCCGCTCACAAATGCATAAGACAGATGGCTTGTTTGCCAAGCCCAGCAATTATGTAAACTTCACCTACGATGATGCCAGTCCAAATGAGCGGGCATTCAGGTTTGCATCTCTGGCTAGCTTTTCACAGGTGCATGGCATCAACGACTGCACACACGTGACAATCTGTGCACCCCCAAATCACCCAGGAGTATTCATCAACTGCAAGGGCTTCCACTCCATCAATGTGCAGCTGATGTGCAACCACAAAAAGATATTTCTGCAGGTGTGTGCAAGATTCCCAGGCAGCTGCCATGATGCTCTCATCCTGCTGCAGTCCAAACTTCCTGACGTCTTTGGACCTGCAAGCACACTTAAGGGTTGGCTGCTAGGAGACAAGGGATACCCACTTCAAACTTGGCTGATGACACCTGTCAGAAACCCGACCATTGAAGCCCAACAGCGCTACAATGAATGCCATATGTCCACCCAGATATGTGATTGAACAAGCCATCGGCATGCTGGAGATGCACTTCAGGTGCCTAGACAGATCTGGAGGCGCCCTTCACTACACACCAGCTAGGGTGTCCAGCATAGTCGCGGTTTGCTGCATTCTGCACAACATTGTGCAGCAGCAAGGTTTGGACCTGTAACAGTTCCTCTGCGGATGGTTCCGAGGAGGAGGAGGAAGACGAGGAAGATGAGGAGGAGGAAGGTGATGAGTGCAATGCAGCACCAGCTGCTCACATTGCTGCCTGGGATGCCCTTATTAATGCAAGGTTCAATTGGGTTGCACCAGTCAGAACCACATGCAATGGCCACTCTTCCCGCAACCGATGCCACTGACACAAATCATTCCTGCAAACAACCAATCACTTCTTGCACATTCCCATTGGTCACCGTCCATTCCTGTCTTCCCATTCATCATCAAACAAGTTAAAAGACAACTTGCCACCCAGCAACTAAGAATGGGCAAGACGGGAAAGTGGTGCAAAAGAATGAAATTGATGTGATTGAACAAAACAAAGGAAGTTTTGCAACGTAACATTTTCTCATACACCCATGTGCATACCCTTGTGCAACTACAATGCTTTGCTCTTCCTTTTCCTACAGCTCCTATGTGGTGCAACCGCAATGGCTTCAGCAGAGGTAGAGGCTGGCTGCTCACCTCCCTGCTCTGACTGCTGAGATACTCTTGGCCAACGAACTCTGGGTTTTGGAGCCTGTGAGGGACCCGCCAATGACTGCTTCACCTAGACCTGTGCTGTGGTAGACTCGACTATCGGGACATGAGGCAGCAGGTCGCGTACTGGCTGAAGGTGGGGAGAAGGTTGAGAAATGGAAGCACTTTGAGTGGAGTTCGCACTTCCATGTCCCCTTTCACCTTTATTGTTCTCATGGGCCAGCCGCACTTCACTGCTACCACTCTGCTGGAGAGCAGCTGGTGCAGATCAGTATGGCACTGTAAGGCTAAGGCTAAGGTATCTGTCATCCTATTTAAGATGGTAGACATTTTGGTATCCAGAGCATGCATGGCCGTGGTCAAAGCCTGCATGGACTCATTTGATTGCCGCATTTGATGTTCCACGAAGGCCCAGCAGCGCCTATATTTCCTAAGGAGGCTGAAGGGATGTCACCCCTGAAGCTGTAGCTACTGTAACCGGAAAGCCCTGCAGCGGGTAGTCAAAACTGCCCAATGCATTACCGGCACCCGGCTACCGACCATAGAGCACATATACCAGAAACGCTGTTTACGGAGGTCACGGACCATCATCAAAGACCCTACCCACCCCAGCCACAGTCTGTTTGCCCTCCTGCCATCTGGGAGACGCTGCAGATGCATTCGCACCTGAACGACCAGATTTAGGAACAGCTTCTTTCCCAGGGCTGTCATCCTACTGAACTCCACAAATAAACTCTAAAGCCTGCACATCTGCCAATGCACTTTATTATGTTTATGTTAATGTATTACAAGCCAAATGAATGTTGAATGTTTAAATGTCTTAATCTAAATGTACACTCTCGGGAGCCGCAAGCCTACATTTCGTTGTACTGCACTTGTGCACTAACAATGACAATAAAGTTGATTATTATTATTATTATTATTATAAGACATCATCGCAATGCCCTGTCACATCAATCCACTCCTTCATTCTCTCTGCAATCGTGGTCAGTGTGCTTGGAAGGCCTGTCAGTACATTGCACATTCTCAGGTGCTCCTCAATGATTATCCTTTTTATCGCTAGCCCCCAGGGTACAGCATCTGTGTCCAGCTAGGCAGAGCTTGGAGAGGGCTCCACCCTCCAATGCCGACTCTCCACTGCTGTCCCTGCCACCACCAACTGCGCTTGCTCACTTGTGATGTGTGAGTCACCAGGTGAAAACCCTACTATCTCTCTAACTGGTCCCACCGGAGTGTAAGTATCTGAGCTGGTGCATGGTAAGCACCCTCAGAAGGAATCAGCTTCTCTGAGGAATCGTGCTCCGCGAGGTCCATGGACTCCTGCTGCACACATGAAGGCCCTGGCGGAGAGAAAAGGTGTGAATTTGTACTGGCAAGGTAAGAATGTTGCAACTTATCATTATCATAGAATAGTACAGCACAGACGGAGGCCATTTGGGCATCGAGTCTGCAGCAGCTCTTTGGAACAGCAATCCAGTTAGTTCCACTCCCCCATTCTTTCCCCTTCAAGTATTTTTTTCTCCTTCAAGTATTTATCCAATTCCCTTTTGAAAACTACTGTTGAATCAGTTTCCACCACCCTATCAGGTAGCGCATTCGAAATCCTAACCACTCTGGTTGCCTCTGGTTCTTTTGCTAATCACCTTATATCTGTGCTCTTTGGTTATCGACCCTTCAGCCATTGGAAACAGTTTCTCTCTATCTACTCCATCTAAACCCTTCATGATTTTAAACACCTCTATCAAATCTCCTCATAGTCTTCTCTGCTCTCAGGAGAACAACCCCAGCTTCCCCAGTCCATCCATGCAACTGTAATCCCTCATTGCTGGAACCATTCTAGTAAATCTCTTCTGTACCCTCCCCAAAGCCTTCACGTCCTTCCTAAAGTGTGGTGCCCAAAGTAGACACAATGGACTGAATTTTCCGGGGTGGTAGCGGGCGCGATCGGTGGCGGGTTGGGTGGGAAAGTTGTTGTTTTTGACAGCGGGTCGGGAACCCACTGTCATCTCGCTCCCACGTGCCTTTCCCCCAGGCACGTCTGTCATCATGGAGCCGACCCGACCGACAGCAGTGGGGGAGCCAATTGAGATCATTATCATGTAGCTGACAGGCACTTAAGAGCCTTTTTCCACCTACTTTTTAAATTTCCCTGCATGGCCACGGGATTCACGCAGCTCAGGAACCATGTCTATCAACCTGAGGCAGGAGTTCTGTGGCCATTGCTCCAACTGATTACTTGACAGCATGGAAAACAAACCAAAGTAAAAACATGTTGATTACATCAGCTAACAGTTTGATGGAGATTCTGTTCTACTTGAAAAGCTACTGGTAAATGTTAATTCAGAAATTCCTGAAGGGCTGTGAGTGCTCCCCTGGATGGTGTGGGTAATATACTTTTCACTGGCCATTCTCGGCTGTTGCCTTCCAACTCAACAGTAATTGCAGTGAATTGATCTGCACTATAAAAAATGACATATACCATTTAAATAAATGTTTGTGTTGTTTCTGGTCAGGTTTTTCTCACAGTATACTGTGATTGTCCAGTTACACATTAAATCAAGTCATCAACTGTAACAATTTCATTCTCTTCATTCATTCCACTGATTAAATTTGCCTTCAGTTACTGAATATGACTACTTTAATTTTTCAGTCTGAGACTTTAGGATGAATTTCTGCGGAGGTTCTTTCACTTGTCCATTGTTAACTAACGGAAGAGCTGCAGAAATCTCAGAAACACATTGTAAGCACCACTTACACTGTTTGTCAGGGATTCCACAGCTCTTCCGCTGAACTTGCATAAGATTGTAAATCCACCGCTTTACAATTACATTTAAAATCTGCTTAATTTTATATATTACATAGACACATGCACCTTTTATCTTTCCCAGTTAGATACAAAAGTCTATAGATTTGTGACTAAAACACCAATAACTTCCCAATTAATGTACTTTTTAAATTATGTTCTTGATCGTATTTGTAGATGGTGTCATATTACTTAATGATAATATTATTTAAACATTTCTTTGTCACTCATATATAACTTTTATTATATTATTGTGGAGTAAAGATTCAACACCCACTATTTTAGATTAAACTTAAAATCTAATGTGGCCAGGGTCCCTTTAAGGATCCCGACAGAAAAGGCGTTATGAATGACGTCAGCAGACCCGCTCCATCTTATTGGGCCGGTTAATGCGCTAGGCGGGCTTAATAGGCCCCATTAAGGTAAGTTCATTTTCTGCAGTGGGATGGAGCCATCAGCGGGTTCGCGACCCGCCATGGACACGCCCGCACCAGACCTGCCCAGGTAGGTAAAATACCCCATCTGGGGCCGAACTAGTGTTTTATATGGGTTTAGCATAACTTCCTGGCTTTTGTACTCTATGCCTCTATTTATAAAGCCCAGGATCCCATATGCTTCATTACCTGTTTTGTTAACCTGTCCTGCCACCTTTAAAGATTTGTGCACAGACACCCCCAGGTCTCTGTTCTTGCACCCCCTTTAAAACTTTAAAATTGTACCATTTAGCTTTATCTCTCTCCTCATTCTTCCTACCAAAATGTATTACCTCACACTTTTCTGCTTTGAATTTCATCTGCCATGTGTTTGCCCATTCCACCAGCCTGTCTATGTCCTCTTGCAGTCTATTAATATCTTCCCCAGTGTTTACTACACTTCCAAGTTTTGTGTCATCTGCATTATGAAGACGAACATACTTCACTCGCTGTTGAAATCAAGTCAACATGACTGAGTGTTGTATGACATGTGGGTCGCTGATACATAATTATGTTACCAGGTAGCTGGGAGGTCCCCGTCTCCCCATCTCTGACAGCCAGGGATGCCGAAACACCAGTAATTTTCAGAGCTTCCTCCTCTGCAGTTGTTAGCTGCGATATCTGTGGAGGACCACTTTCAGTTCGCTCCCTCTCCCTCGTGTTCTGTGCTCTCTTCTGTAATGGGGGAAAGAACAGACCTATGAGTGACTGTAATGGCATGTGTTCACCCGATGCAATGCTTTTGGTAAGGGTTACTATCAGGGAGAGGCATGAAATTGCATAAGGATGAGGGTGAGTGGTAATGGTGGAGGAATAAATGTGGATGTGAGGAAATGAATAGAAAGAGAATGATGGGTGCGCTTGCAAAGTAAGTGGGTATGAGACGTGATGTAATGGAGTAGGCTTGACAAGGCAGAGTGAGGGGATGGGGTGATGCGCGCAGCAGGATGTAGGTGAATGTGCAAATGTACTCAACTTTCCTGACCTGGTTAGGTCATTAAAGCACTTCCTGCATTGAATCCAGGAGTGTGGCACAATGCTCCTGCTGCTGAACTCCTGGGCCGACTGCGGTAATTACAGAGGAGTTTCCCTGCTGTCTGCCACAGGGAAAGTCATCGCAAGAATCCTCCTCAATTGCCTTCTCCCAGTGGCTGAAGAGCTCCTCCCTGAGTCGCAATGCGGATTCCGCCCACTAAGGGGCACAATGGACATGATCTTCACCGTGCGTCAATTACAAGAGAAATGCAGGGAACAGCACCAACCGTTGTACATGGCCTTCTTTGACCTCACAAAGGCCTTCGACACTATCAACCGTGAAGGATTATGGCGTGTCCTCCCCAAATTCGGCTGCCCTCAAAAGTTTGTCACCATCCTCCGCCTGCTTCACAAAAACATGCAAGCCATGATCCTGACTAACGGTTCCACCACAGACCCAATTCACGTACGGACCGGGGTCAAGCAACATTGTGTCATTGCACCAATGCTCTTCTCGATCTTCCTTGCTACAATGCTCCATCTCACCCTCAGCTGGAGTGGAGCTAATTTACAGAACAAACAGGAAACTGTTCAATCTCTGTTGCCTCCAGTCCAATTCAAGGTCGTCCCATCCTCTGTTGTCGAATTACGGTATGCAGATGACGCTTGCGTCTGCGCACACTCGGAGATCGAACTCCAAACCATCGTCAACACCTTCACCAAAGCGTACGAGAGCATGGGCCTTACACTAAACATCCGTAAGACAAAGGTCCTCTACCAACCTGCCCCCGCCACACAGTACTGCCCCCCGATTATCAAACTCCACGACAAGGCCTTGGACAACGTGGATAACTTTCCATACCTCGGGAGCCTACTGTCAACAAGGGCAGACTCGATGACGAAGTCCAACACTGCCTTCAGTGTGCCAGTGCAGCCTTCGGTCGCCTGAGGAAGAGAGTGTTTGAAGACAAGGACCTCAAGCCCGGCACCAAGCTCATGGTCTACAGAGCAGTAGTGATAGCCGCCCTCCTGTATGCCTCAGAGACATGGACCATTTACAGCAGGCACCTCAAAGCACTGGAGAGGTACCACCAATGCTGCCTCTGCAAGTTCCTGCAAATTCATTGGCAGGATAGGCACACCAACATCAGTGTTCTCGCTCAGGCCAACATCCTCAGCATCGAAGCTTTGACCATGCTCGATCAGCTCCGATGGATGGGTCACATCGTCCGCATGCCCGATACGGGACTCCCAAAACAAGCGCTCTACTCGGAGCTCCAACACGGCAAGAGAGCCCCAGGTGGGCAGAAGAAATGCTTCAAGGACACCCTCAAAGCCTCCTTGAAAAAGTGCAACATCTCCACTGAGACCTGGGAATCCCTGGCCCAAGACTGCACAAAGTGGAGGAGAAGCATCTGGGAAGACGCCGAACACCTCGAGTCTCTTCGCCGGGAGCAAGCGGAAGCCAAGCGCAAGCAGCGCAGGGATCGCATGTCAACCCAAGCACCCCACCCACCCGCCCCTTCAACTACCGTCTGCCGCACCTGTGACAGAGACTGTAGGTCCCGCATTGGACTCATCAGTCACCTGAGAACTCGTTTTTAGTGTGGAAGCGAGTCATCCTCGGTTCTGAGGGACTGCCTAAGAAGAAGGGCCACCTCCAGCCACACCTTCTTTGTGGCAGCATCAGATTTCTTTCTCCTGTTGCTGGGGAAGAGTATCTCTCTCCGACTCCTCACAGCCCCCAGCAGTACATCAAGCGATGCAACGTTAAATCGAGGCACAGCCCTTGGCCGTCCTGAATCCATGCTGAGACTTCACTCTCTCTTTGTGCAAACTCTCAATTCCTCCAAATTCCAACTTGCGATTGGCCCTTTAAATACTGGAGTTGAGATCGCATCATGCGGGCCCTCATCGCACCCACTGCCGCGCAATCAACACCAAACCCGGAAGTCAAATGATAATGAGCTGATTGTGTTAAAAGGCCACAGAGAGACGCGCTGAAATTCCTTCCAGGTTTCCCACGCGATATTAGTCCCCCAGCTCCGCCCCCCCCCCCCAACGCGGCTCCACGTTATTATCGGGGTCGTTGTTGGGACAGTCAGTCCTGCTGACAGTGTGTGGATCTTACATCCTGCACTGCAAATCAGAGTGCGTTAGTAAGTGGAACCACTCCAGTTGAGAAATAAGCATGTACACAGGGCACTTGACATGTCTGTACAAACTGTGCTGGGTTTGGATTGCCGACTCTTGTCTCTGGCGCCCTCACAACACTCTCTATTCTCTGTCCTGAAGAGAAAGTCCAGGCTCCAAACAACTTCTGTTTAAAACAGAACAGCCCGCCCATGTCTACAGTGCAATACCGATTCATTTCTGTTATTTCATCGACATAATGAAATAAAGGAAAGGCTTTCTCACTTATACTTATCAGAGATTTAAAGACATCGATCAGAATGGCACCTAAGATGTCCTTAACCTTTCCAAAAATCAGTGGGGCTTACCATTTTGCTGCTCAAGGTCTTTCCGAACTGGTATTCCTGTTAAATACAGACTACGAGATATAAACTTGTTTTGGAAATTAGAAAACCATAACTGGAAACTATTCAAGTTGGCAAGGGATACCCAGGACCCTCTGTTATTTAGATAGTATGCATATGTGTGACTTGGATAAAATTACCTGAACCAAGATCTCGAAGTTTCAGATAATCCTAAATTAGAAGCAAAGCAAGCGATGAGAAGCAATACAACTTGACGCTGGAGAAGTTGAATCTTTTAGGAAACACAGCCAGTTAATGGGAAATGCAATAAAATTGACAAACATAAAATAATTGGTACAGAGCCAAGGAACTAAATTAGGGAGAATGCAGGGATTTGAACAGTAACACACCAGACTGTTTCGGCATAATTGTGGAGACATTTTTGAAACGATCTGCCCAGTGGATGATTGCAATGAAAAGAATAACAAGCAAGGCACTAGAGAAGATATTATTGTTTAAGGCGCAGGTTAACCCTTACCTTGAATGCTGTGTGCAGTTATATGGCCTTTGACAGGGTGCAGCTTAGAACAACTAGGATGATACCCAGTCTCAAGAAAATAAGGCCCAGATTTTATCCCATCCCGACCACTGTGGACCTGTTGGGTGGGTCATTAAAATGGTGGTGGGAAGGTTTGTGCCTCATTGCCAATACGTTTCCGCCACCCCCCCCCCCCACCGCCACCATTTTATATCCATGCAAAACAGAATCGAGAGGGCAGCCCACCCCAGCCAGCCAGCGACATGGTTAAGATGCAGCGGTCACGGCCCGATGATAGGATACATAGAGAGAATCTATTTCCTCTGGTTGGCGAGTCCAGAACAAGGGGGTATAACCTTAAAATTAGAGCTAGGTCGTTCAAGGGTGAAGTCAGGAAGCACTTCTTCACACAAAGGGTAGTGGAAATCTGGAACTCTAGCCCCCAAAAGGCTGCTGATGCTGGGTCAATTGAAAATTTAAAAACAGAGATTGATAGATTTTTGCTAGACAAGAGTATTAAGGGATATGGAACCAAGGCAGGTAGATTGAGTGAAGATACAGATCAGCCATGATCTAACTGAATGGCGAAACAAGCTCTAGCAGCTGAATGGCCTACTCCTGTTCCTATGTTCCAAACAACCTATACTGGTCAGGATTGTAAGACTAAAGTCATGCAGATCAATGGACTAGATGTGGATGGCCCACTCCTTGTCAGAATCCACCTGCTACATTCTCTTAAAGATGCGTGGCCAAGCTGTCATCTTCAACAACATGATCTATTTCCAAAACGCACTACAATAATTGCTAGTGTTGTACCTATGGCTAGACTGTCAGTCATGTGTCATATTTATGTAAGGGACACTCACTGCAGCTAAACCCCATCATGCAGGGTTAGTTGAAGTAGGGTGGGAGGAGGCTTGTGTGGCACATCAGCACAGACCAGTTGGGCCGAATGGCCTGTTTCTGTGCTGTAAATTCTATGTCATTCTATGCTGTATCAGCCCAAGAACACTACAAGGAACGGTAGCAGTAAAGATTCACAAATGGCTCCTGATGTTTGTGAAACTCTCTTCCAATGTTAGAATGTTACCCTGACCTTTACCTGCAGAAGTCCGCCATCACTTGCTGCACCAGAGTTGCTAGATGTGTATTAGGAGATGCCAAAATATCTACCCTTTGGTACAACTCCAAATACAATTTCTCAAGGTCTTTCTGCCATTCTAATGACCACCAAGATAATAGTCCTGGAATTGCTATCGTTGTTAGTTAACTCCAGCTACGGCTTGTCCCTATACCTTCCAAAGTACAAAACTAGCATGTAAATTTTTGAAATATGCTGTTTACTTAAAGCTACCTTGATGCCCTTTCAAGAATTTTGAAGAGGTTATAGTAATATTATGTGAGGTGCTAATTTCTCATGCATGCCACTGAAAGCTACTTTTCTTGTGTATGTGTTACAGGTTACCAGATGTCAGAGGTATGCATCTGACATTAACACCCCATTACTGGGAGACTGTTACAGTTGTTTTGCTGGTGTGATTGATGCACACTGAACAATGGCTCTCAGCCACACTAGTCAGGTTATACTGACTGCATACAAATGGCAGCTCTGGCTTCTTCTTAAACTTGGAGCACCACTGCACATCTGCAACCAGATGTTGAAGACAGGAATAAATTGCAAACCCAATTCATTATCTCATCAATGCACCAAGACACGCACTCTTTTAATCAATTTGACCTGACGACTTAGGCCGTAATTTTAACCTGCAAAAACAGGTGGGTTTGGGTCAGGTGGGAAGTTAAAATGTTAAAATTTTTTAATCTGAACCCAATCTGAGCCTCGAACCTATCCACTTCCAGTTTTAACGGAGGTGGGACGGGATGGCAGGCGACCAACCCGTTATCAGGAGGCGGGTCAGTCATTGAAACCAGGCCTCGGGAAGGTTAAAGGAGACGAGAAAGGCCGGATCCATAAGGTAAGTGCCTTTACAGCACTGCTTCTGGGCCAGGGAGAGCACGATTGTTTCCTCCAGGCCCAACAAGCTATCTCTATAAACCTTCCACCCTGCAATCTGTCTGACCCCCCAACTCCACGATCTCGCAAGACCCCCCCCCCACCACTATCACCAAACCCCTGATCTCCCCCTCGATCACCGACCCCCCTTCCATGTCTCCGTTCCCCCCCAACTCCATGATGTCTCCGCTCCCCCAACCCCATGATGTCTCCGCTCTCTCCCATCTCTCTCCCCACTGCGATTTCTCCCCAATCACTTGCAGCCTTTCCCGCCGGACAGGCAGCCAGCCTGTCAATCAGGCTGGCTGTCGGCCGGGAAACGTGGCAAAAAAAATTCAAACAACCCTGACTCCTCCCCCCGCTCCGAGATCGTGCCTCGGTAAATATCACACTTAGTTTGCAGACTACGTAATTTCAATAGTTTGTCGCATAAAACAGAAGAATTATTACTTGGAATTGGTTACGAGGTAGTAATCTAATCAGGGAGCCAATTGAACAATCAAATTGATGCATGACTGCCAATTTATTTGATTTTTATTGCAAGTCACAATTTAGCTGAAACATATTAGTCATTCACAGATGGGTCAAGCTCTCGCAATTTGGAATTTCTGTATTTCTGTGACATGGCAACTAAGGTAGCCTTTATTTAGACAATTCCCCTTTCTAGCGTAAGAGTTTATTTTGTACAGAAACATTTATTTAGAAAATTATATGTTTTGTTTTAAAACTATGGAGGCAATCTTAACCAGCAGAAACTGGGTGGGTGGGCAGTTAAAATCACCCAACTTAATTACCCGCCCGCCTGGAGACACTATGACGGTTTTGGTCTGCTGTGGGTGGGCGAGAAATTAACTCGGCGGTTTTCCCACCGCAAATAAAATCCAAGCCTATATTTCAGTAATAATAGGGATTAGAATCATGCGGATACCATCGAATTAAATTCCCTGTTTGTCATCAATGGATTTTTTTATATACATAGAAATAAAAGTAAAATCTGTAAAGTCCGTGCCTCAATAATACACGGACTTCGGGAGAACAGTTTAACAGGTACTTTACTGAACAAGAGGCAGCTTGAAACTGAAACTACAGAAGCCTGCTAGGGCCTTTTATACAGGGGTGGTCACTGCCAGTACTGCAGTCTAAGACCAGTTATTCCCTTAAAGGTACACACACAACAATTCCTCCCCTTTTAGATAAACAGTACATAACATTCATTTAAAAACTAAATAATAACTAATTACAATTACAATTTTCTCAGTAATATATACATCAACTGAAATAGTCATTTATAAGTTCAGTCTTTGTGGAGGCTTCCTGATCCGGACTGGATAGCACCTTTCTCGAGTATCCTGTTCTGGCGGTGGAGTCAATTCTGGCTCATTGTCATTGGTTGATTCGTCAGCTTCCAATACCCCTGCTTCTGAGGTAGATGCAATCTGAACTTCGGGCTCATTACCAGGTGCACATGCTTGTGGTACAGGTTTGGCTTGTTCCTGTGACTCTAGAATCTGGTCAGCATGGCGTCTCACGATGCTCTCTCCAACGTCCACTGTGTACATTAGTGGTCCCTGCTGTGTGCATATCGTGCCTGGCTGCCATTTTTCTGTTCGGTAGTCGCGGGCCAAGACTGGTTGCCCTATCTTGAAGCTCCTAGTTGGCTTCTCATTTATGTGCTGGAACTGCTTATCCTCAACATCTCATCTTATGTTTGGTTTGAGCAAATCCAAGCGACATCTTAGTCTCCGGTTAAAAAACAGTACGGCTGGAGTTTGGTTGGTTACTGCATGTGTTACATTCCGGTAAGCAAATAGGAAGTTATCCACCTTGTGTTGCAGTGGTATGCCGTCATTATACATTGCCTTTATGGCCTTTTTAAAGGTCTGAACAAACCTCTCAGCCAATCCATTTGTGGCTGGATGATATGGGGCAGATGTGTAATGTTTCACCCCATTATTCTTCAGGAACCTCCGGAAATCCTCAGACACAAACTGTGGGCCATTGTCGGAACAGATCTGTTCTGGCAACCCATTCCTGGCGAAGATGGTTCTTAGGACTGCAATAGTTTTCTCCGTGGTGGTGGAGGACATTTTAATCACCTCTGGCCATTTCGAATGGGCGTCCACAGCAATTAGAAACATTGAGTCCATAAATGGACCAGCGAAATCAATGTGTACCCGTTGCCATGGAGATGAGGGCCACTCCCATGGATGTAGCGGGGCCTGTGGTGGAGCGTTCTGGACCTTCTGGCATCCTGTGCATCTCTTGGTCATATCCTCGATTTCTTTATCGATTCCCGGCCACCACACAAACGCCCTGGCTAGGCTCTTCATTTTTACCCCTCCCAGATGACCCTCGCGAAGCTCATTGAGTACTCCATCTCTCAACTTGGGTGGAATTACCACTCGGGATCCACACATCAAGGTTCCCCGGCACACTGACAGCTGTTCCCTCCTTGGCGAGAATGCTGGCAACAGTGAGTCGCCATATGCTGGCCATCCCTTCACCGTCAAATCATAGACCCGAGAGAGTGTCGGGTCATTTCGGGTTTCCTTCTCAATACTTGCGTTTGTAACAGGCAAACATTCGACTATGGTCGCATGGAATATCTCCACAGGGTCCACTGCAGGTGCTTCTTCCGCCATAGGCAACGGTAGGCGCGACAGCCCATCAGCGTTTCCATGTTGTTTCGTACCTTTGTACTCTATGTCATACTGATGTGCCCCTAGAAAAAGTGACCATCTTTGCAGCCGTTGCGCCGTCATCACCGGAACGCCCTTCTTTGGGTTAAAAATTGAGACCAGGGGTTGATGATCAGTCAGTAGGGTGAATTTCTGCCCGTGCAGATAGTGATTGAACTTCTTCACCCCCCACACCAGGCTGAGGGCCTCCCTGTCAATCTGGGCGTAGTTACGCTCGGCTGAGGTTAGCGAGCGCGATGCAAAGGCTATTGGCCTCTCTGAACCGTCACGGAATTTGTGTGACAGCACCGCTCCAATGCCGTAAGGTGACGCATCACATGCCAACCGAATCGGTAATGTTGGGTTGTAGTGGGCCAATACTTCTTTTGAAGTGATTTGGCATTTACATTCCTGAAAGGCACGCTTACACTCATCACTCCATTTCCATGTTACACCAGTTTGAAGGAGGGCGTTCAGTGGATGCAGAATTGTAGATAAATTCGGCAAGAACTTATGGTAGTAGTTCACCAACCCGAGGAACGACCTCAGTTGCGACACATTTTCTGGTGCTGGAGCCTTGACTACAGCCTCAATCTTGTCCGGCGACTTATGCAACCCTTCCTCATCAATCATGTGGCCACAATACGAGATTTGTCTCCTGAAGAACTCGCATTTGGGACGGTTGGCTCATAGCCCATATTCCTGCAATCTCGTGAGCACCTGTTCCAGGTTGGCAAGGTGTTCATTGTCATTTTCGCCCGTAACCAGGATGTCCAAATAACACTGGGTCCCCGGGTTCCCTTGCAGGACTTGTTCCATTGCCCTCTGCCACATAGCCGGGGCCGATGCTACCCCAAATACCAGTCGATTGTACTGGTAAAGGCCTTTGTGAGTGTTTATCGTGAGGTATTTCCTAGATGCTTCTTCCACCTCCATTTGTAGATACGCTTGAGCCAGGTCAATCTTTGTAAAACGTTTCCCTCCAGATAGCGAGGCGAAAATATCTTCTATCTGCAGAAGCAGATACTGTACTGTGTGCAGGACTGGGTTCACAGTCACCTTGAAGTCCCCACAGATGCGAACCTTCCTTGGCTCCCCAGGTGTGCTGCTCAATGCTTTCTTCATTACAGGAACGATGGGTGTGGCCCACTCGCTCCAGGCCACCTTAGACAGCACCCCCGAATGCTCCAGACTCTCCAGTTCAGCTTCCACAGCTGGGCGTATCGCGTATGGCACCGGTCTGGCCTTGAAAAATTTTGGGGTTGCGTTATCCTCAATCTTTATGGTTGCCTTTACTCCTTTTAGAGTCCCAAGTCCTTGTTGGAACACCTCTTCCGCGTCAGATGGAATTTGTGACAGACGTCCAGGTGCGACGTCATCATCTTTTTTGCCAGTCACAGTTAGTGCCAGAATGGAATGCCAATCCAATTGTAGTCTTCGGATCCATTCACGTCCCAATAATGGTGGTCCTCCATCTCGTAGTATATACATGTATAGTTTCTGTGTTTCCTTTCCGTTATATTCAACTGGCACCCTTATTTTTCCTCTGGGGTAGACCTTTTGCCCCGTGTCTGTCTTCAATACAATGGACGTGTCCTTTAAGGGTATGTGTGAAAATAGCCGCTCATAGTCTCGTCGATTCATGACAGTTAGGGCTGATCCCGTGTCCAATTCCATCTTCACTGGGGACCCTGCTATCATGAGGGTGACCCAAATGGTTCGGTGATCTTCTTTTGCGATCATGTTGTGTAACTTTAAACAACTTAGTCGCCCGCTCCCGGAGTCCTTATCACTCTCCTGATCTTCTGAACTACTATCTTGTCAGTTTCTTTACTTTCCTGTACTGTTCCTTAGTAGTTCTTGTCATGTTGGCCTTCTTTCCCGACCTGCAGACTCTTGCTATA
Source organism: Somniosus microcephalus (assembly GCF_052327205.1). Taxonomy (NCBI): domain Eukaryota; kingdom Metazoa; phylum Chordata; class Chondrichthyes; order Squaliformes; family Somniosidae; genus Somniosus; species Somniosus microcephalus. The sequence goes on from NC_141006.1 coordinate 33,250,503, forward strand.
TGTCCCATTTTCCCGCATTGCCTGCATATTTTGTCTTTAAACCAGCAGTCCTTCTGCTCATGGGTTGTTCTGCCGCAGCGATAGCACTTTTCGGCTCCATACGCCATTTCGTTAGTGCTGTATTCTTGTGATTTCTGTTGTATTTCCGCAGCTCCCCATGCTGCTGCTTCGTAGGATACTGCCACACTGAAAGCCTGTTCTAGCGTCAGGTCCTTTTTTGAAAGTAGTCGTTTCTGGGTTCCTTCACTCTGGAGTCCACAGACAAACTTATCCCGTAAGGTGTCTGCCAGTCCTGCTCCGAACTGGCAGTGCTTCGATAACTTGCGTAGTTCCGTAAGATAGTCAGCATTGCTCTCATCTTTGTGCTGGTTTCTTTTATGGAACTTGAATCTTTCTGCTATCAGCAGTGGTGTAGGGCTTAGATGTTCCTGTAAGATATGAACAAACTCCTCAAAACTTTTCACCATTGGTTTAGTTGGGGTAATTAAATTCCACAATAGGCCGTACGTACTCGCACCCATCAGATTTAATAATACCGACGCCCTCTTTCCATCAGCCACCTCATTTTCCTTGCAGTACACTTCAATTCTTTCCACATACGTGGTCCAGTCTTCTACCTTGTTATCAAAAGCAGCGATACTGCCACTTTTCGGCATCTTGGGCGATTTAAAATGGCGCCTCCCGCGCTTTTGCTTCTTCCCCAATGGAATAAAATGGCACCTCCCGCGCTTTTGCTTCTTCCCCAATGGGATAAAATGGCGCCTCCCGCGCTTTTGCTTCTTCCCCTTACTGCCACGCTGCTCCTAGCGTTCTACGGGGTAATGGCGGTGACCCGCAGCTTCGGCGCGTCTCGCTTTCCTTCCCCCCCATTTAGTTTCTCTCTGCTGTCCTGTTCTCGAGCACCGACCACGCCCTGTGCGCTCCACCCTCTCTCTCTTGTTTTCTTTTCCCGGCGACGCTGCGCGGCCCGATTTGTAGAGCCGCTCGATCGAGCTTGAGCCCGCCGCAGTCCGGAAGGGTCAGCGCGCTACCTGCTACCAGCACGATTCGCTGGAACCACCGTCTCTCCCGCAATTCTCCAAACACCGATAGATTCTTTGGGCGGTTGCCCTCGGTCGACGCCCGTTGCTCAGACTACGACCTTCCAGGAGCTTCCTTTCAGGTGAGATCCCCGTGAGATGATGCCACATTGCAGGTGAGTTCGAACTTACTCGTCGCCACTGTAAAGTCCGCGCCTCAATAATACACGGACTTCAGGAGAACAGTTTAACAGGTACTTTACTGAACAAGAGGCAGCTTGAAACTGAAACTACAGAAGCCTGCTAGGGCCTTTTATACAGGGGTGGTCACTGCCGGTACTGCAGTCTAAGACCAGTTATTCCCTTAAAGGTACATACACAACAAAATCCTTTTCTCTATTAAGACATTATCAGCTTTATGGGGAAAAATGAAGGGGAGAAAATGGCTAATAGAGCTGGATTCAAATTATGTACTTAAGTATCAACAGTTACTGTGCTCATGAAATTCACTGCTCAAAGTACTTTAGGCGTTTTAGTGTCGGCCGTGGCTCAGTGGGTAGCACACTCACCTCCAAGTCAGAAGGTTGTGGGTTCAAGTCCCACCCCAGGGACTTGCTGCACATAAAGCTAGGCTGACACTCCAGTGCAGTGCTGAGGGAGTGCTGCACTGTCGGAGGTGCCATCTTTCAGATGAGCCATTAAACCAAGGCCCTGTCTGCTCTCTCAGGTGGACGTGAAAGATCCCATGGCACTATTTCGAAGAAGAGCAAGGGAGTTTTCCCCGGTGTCCTGGCCAATATTTAACATAACAAAAACAGATTATCTGGTCATTTTCACATTGCTGTTTGTGGGACTTTGCTGTGCGCAAATTGGCAGCCGCGTTTCCCACATTACAACAGTGACTACACTTCAAAAGTACTTCATTGGCTGTAAAGCGCTTTGAGACGTCCGGTGGTCATGAAAGGCGCTATATAAATGCAAGTCTTTCTTTTGACCTGATATGGTGTTATATAAATGTATTTGTTATGTCTATCTGTTATTAAATTAAGTTTATTTTCAAAGATGGCAAATAAAACGCTATAAATTCCAATTGTACAGTAGCCACCACTTAAAACGGGCACGTTTAAAATGGGTAGTCACTTGCATCGATCTAAAAGCAAAAACCATGAACCATTTGCATTAATGTCAATTTCAAAGTTGCTGGTTATAGCATCCTAAGTGCTTTGTTCATTTCACCCAGAAACAGCTCTGTTTACTCACCAGTTTGCACCTCATTAAGGTGCACTGAATGCAAGAACAAAGATAAGTAAATAACACCTCGTGGAGGTGCGCTGAATATAATATAAGAGCATTAATGAGGAAGACCTATTTTTAATATTTTATGTTTTTGGATGAGAATCCTTCACCAAATTCTGCATGGCTGTGTAAGGAGAGTTCCCCCATTAAACTGACCAAAGCAAAGAAAGAACGCCTTTCGTATTCCAGTGAATTTGAGCTTACAGTCCATCAGCTATAATAAATGATCTGAGAACTATCCGGTAACATCACTTGTTGAGTCACTTGTCATTTTCAAATCCGGCATTTAAGCAGAGTAACAGGTCTTACAGGAGTCCAGTCCAAACCAGAGTAATATTCTGCAATTTCAGACATTTAACAGGGCTGAACCCCACGGCAGGCTCGTTTAAACTGAACCCTGCATTACAGCAAACATTTTGGAAGGCAAGCAACAGAAAGCTTAAAAGGCAACAATCTACAAACCAGACCCGTCCTCTCGCTAGCAGTCTTTAAAGCTGGAAAATTACAAATTCTGCTCGGTAGCCACTCAACTATTAATGGTACTATGCTATATCGGCCATTGCGTATAGCAGGCAAATCACACCCACTATAAGTGATGGGGACTGTATTAGTTTGCTCATTTTAACAGTTGTTTTCCCAATAGTAACAGATAACTACAAGGGAAAGAGATTTGAAGGTGAAGAAAATTAGGAAAATATTAAAGCGTGCCACTTATATTGAATTTGATTTACCGTCCGTGCAATCTTTGTGCCCTTCCCTCCCCTGTGCCTCACCAAGCACCTGGCACACTTCTCTCAGACACGAGAAAGACTAAGGAAATAATGATAGATAAACATTGCAGAAAAATATCAGTCTGGTGATTTTCACACTCTGGAGTTTGGCAGTACTGATGAAGCAATCAGTTGCTAGTAAACCGTTAACTGCATCTTTGTGTGGTTTATGACTCCATCCCTCCCCTTAAGATGTGACCTTAAGCCCTAAAGCCAGTCCCCGGTATTTGTTTGTTATTCATGACACATGTCCTGTTGCAGTTTTATATGTGAGCTTTACTCTGCTTGAGCCCATTTTTGTGGTGGCAGCGTCAGTCAATTATATCGTATGTTAGCTTTGGATGATCTCAACCTTCTAGAAGACCAACTCTACAAACGTCCTTTTTTTGTATTCGCTTATGGGATCCGGGCGTCGCTGGCAAGGCCAGCATTTATTGCCCATTCCTAATTGGCCTTGAGAAGGTGGTGGTGAGCCGCCTTCTTGAACCGCTGCAGTCCGTGTGGTGAAGGTACTCCCATGGTGCTGTTAGGTAGGGAGTTCCAGGATTGTGACCGAGCGACGATGAAGGATCAGCGATATACTTCTAAGTCAGGATGGTTTGTGACTTGGAGGGGAACTTGGAGGTGGTGGTGTTCCCATGTGCCTGTTGCCCTTGTCCTTCTAGGTGGAAGAGGTCGCGGGTTTGGGAGGTGTTGCCGAAGAAGCCTTGGTGAGTTGCTGCAGTGCATCTTGTAGATGGTACACACTGCAGCCACGGTACACCGGTGGTGGAGGGAGTGAATGTTTAAGGTGGTGGATGGGGTGCCAATCAAGCGGGCTGCTTTGTCCTGGATGGTGTCAAGTTCTTGAGTGTTGTTGGAGCTGCACTCATCCAGGCAAGTGGAGAGTATTCCATCACACTCCTTACTTGTGCCTTGTAGATGTCTTGTAGATCCTATTACAACATCTAGCTGTTCCCTAAATCATTCCAGTGTTGTAGCCTCAATCATTTATCCTGACAATCAATTCCAACTGCTCATCACCCACTGAGTAAAAAAATGCTTCCTGACAATTGTCCGAAATTTACTTTTTACACACCTAGATCTGAGTCCACTTGTACTGCTGCCCTGGTGTATCTGAAGCTACTATTCCTGGTTTACTTTCTCTCTCCCATTAAAACATATTAGGGAAAAATTGGCTTGATTTGCGCCTCTCCTTTAATGGGGCACAAATCCTCCAGTGCTCGGGCCCAACGCTGCTAATGCCTCCCGTGAAATTTATCGGGCGGTTAGTGGTGGCGGTAGCCGGTAGCGCCCCGTGTTGCTGCGCCTCCGGCGATGACACTCCTCTTGAGTGCCGGGCTGTTTTCACGGCACCCCGCTCCCCGGTAGTCTAGCAGGGCCCCAGTGCGTGCAGTGCTAGGCCCCTCCCCTTTAATCAAGGGAAGGAGGCCTGCAATGACGCGGCGCTACGTGCCGACGTGCGTGGCGCTGTTGCACGTAGCGCCGCGATATCCAGTCGTAGCGCCCCAAGAAGGAGGTGGATGCTTCCTGTAGCGCCCCACCTCCTGCTTGAGGTGCTACAACTGAATTTCAGGTGGAGGGGCACTAATTCTTTTGGGGTGCTAAAATTAGCACCCTGGCGACATTGGTGCCCCAGAAGGGGCGACACCCAATTTTTCCCCCATTGTATACATCCATATGGTTCACTTTCTCATAAACCTTTCCACTGACACCATGCATCAGCATCTTTGTTCTCTTTGGTACAGCCTCCCAGGCATTGGCGGTTCCCTTATTAGGAACATAGGAACAGGAGTAGGCCATTCAGCCCATCGAGCCAATTCCGCCACTCAATTAGATCATGGCTCATCTGTATCTTCACTCCATTTACCTGCCTTGGTTCTGTAACCCTTAATGCCCTTGGCTAACAAAAACCTATCAATCTCAGTTTTGAAATTTTCTATTGACCCCCCCAGCTGCAAAAGCTTTTTTGGGGGAGAGAGTTCCAGATTTCCACTACCCTTTCTGTGAAAAAGTGCTTTCTGACATCACCCCTGAATGGCCTGGCTCTAATTTTAAGGCTATGCCACCTTGTTCTGGACTCCCCCCACCAGGGGAAATAGTTTCTTTCCATCCACCCCTTCAACTCTTTTGATCATCTTAAACACCTCAATTGGAGCACCCCTTAATCTTTTACACTCAAGGGCATACAAGCCTAGTCTACACAACCTGTCCTTGTAATTTAACCCTTTTAGTCACAGTCACTAAAATTGTATTCCGTTCATGATGAGCAGATAAGAACTACTGTTTTCATGATGACAGGTCTTCCATAAATAAATTCCAACTCTGAGAAATTCTAGTCCCAGTAAATATCTAAGTGTTTAATTCTCTGGTATGTCATGGGTTCCATTATGACAATAGTGACAGCCGATCCATTTCTAAGAGCTGACACTGACTTACATGAATGGATCAGCATTAGAATCAGTTTATCTCTTCAAATTCAGGTTCAGCAGCTCTTTTGTCCAATCATAATGATTCTGTCATATAATGATTTTATATGTGGTTGTTTTGTTGTCAAAACCTGTTGACGCCAGTTTCTCTGTGCCAATTCACTCCCTCCGCTCTCTATCTCTTTCTCTCCCCCTCCCACATTCACCTCTCCCAGCTCACCCACTCTCCTTTGCCTTTTTCTCTCTTTCTACCATTTTGACCCCTCCTTCTCACTGCCCTCTCTTTTCTTATATTTTAACAGAAAGAAAGCGCTTGCATTCATATAGCAACTTTCCCGTTCTCAGGGCATCCCAAAGCACTTCACAGCCAGTAGATTACACAGCCAAATTGCACACAGCAAAGCCCCACAATGAGACAAATGACCAGTTAATCTGTTTTGGAGGTCGGATAAATGTCGGCCAGGACACTGGGAAAACTCCCCTACTCTGTTTCCAATAGTGTCATGGGATCATTTACCAACACCTGCATAGGCAGAGGGGGCTCAGCTCTCATCTAAAAGGCAGTACCCTTGACAATATGGCACTCCCTAAGTACCGCGCTAAAGAGTCAGCTTTAACTATGTGCTCAAGTCCTAGAGTGCACCTTGAACCCATAACCTTCTGACTCAGGAACAACAGTGCTATGAAAGAAAGAAAGACTTGCATTTATATAGCACCTTTCACGACCACTGGACATCTCAAAGTGCTTTACAGCCAATGAAGTACTTTTGAAGTGTAGTCACTGTTGTAATGTGGGAAACGCAGCAGCCAATTTGTGTACAGTAAGCTCCCACAAGCAGTAATATGATAATGACCAGATAATCTATTTTAGTAATGTTGGTTGAGGGATAAATATTGGTCAGGACATCAGGGAGAACTCCCCAGCTTTTCTTTGAAATAGTGCCATCGGATCTTTTATATCCACCTGAGAGAGCAGACGGGGCCTCGGTTTAACGTCTCATCCGAAAGATGGCACCTACCGAAAGTGCAGCACTCCCTCAGCACTGCACCGGAGTGTTAGCCTAGCTTTATGTGCTCAAGTCCCTGGAGTGAGACTTGAACCCACAACCTTCTGGCTCAAAGACGAGTGTGCTGCCCACTGAGCCACTGGCTGACACTTTGCACTGAGCCAAGCTAATGCTTTTTTATGTTTATGTTCTCCTTTCTCTCTGACAGAATTATCCTCTTACTTTTCAACTACCTCCTCATTCTATCACTCTCTCCAACATGCTAATACAGTAGCAAGATTATTTTAAGTATGTTCATGGGTGAAATGAATAAATTGCTGCAGGACTTCAGTAATTTACTTGTATATGGGCATGGAAATAAAACCAATGTGAGATCCTACACCCTCCAAAACACAACCCCTACCAGTGAATTCAGACTCCACAGTACAATTATTGTATGTTCTGAGTAATGGCACATTTATGGTACAAAAGATTTCAAGACTTTTTTTTGTTAAATTTGTGGGGCATTTGTTGCCGTATTGCTAGATTAATGGGTTTTCAATCGATAAATTCAAGTTCTAGTTAAACATGCAACACAAGCATATGCCATTGGCTTGTTCAAGTAGCCGTGGGTGAAACAAGCAGTAAAACTGAAGACATATTTTTCCTGTGATTGCAACTGATATGATTGGGGAAAAAAAATTCGGGAAGTTTCATTTCCAACACACGAAACTCAAAGTCTGCTTGTAGTTAGTTAGTTTTTTCTAGTGCATTTGATTCCCTTTCAGGCTTTCTACTGGAGGGGCAGAGGGATTTAACGGTCCATGTACAGAAATTATTAAAACTAGTGGACAGGTTCAAAAAATATTTTAAAAGGCTAAGGGAATGTTAGCCTTTATCTCAAGGGGGGCTGGAATACAAAGATGTGAAAGTTTTGCTATAGTTGCATAAAGCTCTGCTTAGACCACATCTGAAATACTGCATTCAGTTCTGGGCACCGCACCTCGGGAAGGGTATAGTGATCGTGGAGGAGATGCAGTGCAGATTCACCAGAATGATATTGGGGTTAAAAGGGTTAAATTATAAGGACAGGTTCCATAGACTAGACTTGTATTCCATTGAATATGGAAGATTAAGGGGTGATCAAATTGAGGTGTTTAAGATGTTTAAAGGATTTGATAGGATAGATAGAGAGGATCTATTTCCTCTGGTAGGTGAGTCCAGAACAAGGCGATATAACTTTAAAATTAGATGCTGATGCTGGGTCAATTGAAAATTTAAAAAACTGAGATTGATAGATTTTTGTTCGGCAAGGGTATTAAGGGATATGGAACAAAGGCGGGTAGATTGAGTGAAGATACAGATCAGCCATGATCTAACTGAATGACGAAACAAGCTCGAGCCCACTCACTTAATCTTTGGAGGAAGCACTCACATTAGCGATTTCTTTCAGGGGGCTGGGAATTTCAGTGTTATCTGTTCTCTCCCTTAGGAGTTTCTGTGTTTTTTTTCATTCATCTGCTTGGTGTGATATCTGTGACTGAGAGGCAGTCTACCAAGGAGTGCAGAGAATGAGGGATAACGCTCCAAGAGCCTAACCCGAACCCTAACCTTAATGCACTCATTTTTTAGAACACACATCTTTTCCGCTCTGTTTTCTGCCAATTTTCTGCCTTCTTTCCTGCTCACCTGTAGGTTTCACCTCCTTGCTGGGGTCCAGCTCCATTGGCACTGGCCAGTCTCTGCTACCTCAGCCACATGGCCATTCATGCATGAGCCTAGACAATGAGTGTCAGCAGGCTGTTCAACAATGAAGGGCTCTATCCTCACCTGATGGCCATATTTGCACACTTGCCAGCCAAGGTCACTGAATCATAATCAAAAGAAAAAAACTGGACCAATTTTTCTCCCCCTTCTCCACCTAGGGACATTGAGGACGTTTGTTCCACTCCTGCTATTGAGATCAGCTTGCTCAGCACAGACTAGAAATCAAACCCTGGACTATATGTTAATCCACTGAGCTTTCAGAAGAGGCTATATGGACATTCATTAATCAATGCAAATATCTCATCCCTCAACTAGGAAAGCCCAGAAATTGTCCAGAGACAGCTGCAAGAAGTTTTAAACTGAAAATGGAGAGATTAGCTCCCCAGAATGTACGTGACAGCTGTCAACATCAGGGAAATGGAAGGAGTGGCTTTCATTATCAGCATGTGTGAAACAGATTGCTGATGCATTTAAACATAATGATATTTTCCTCAATGAAAATGGACTGTATTTTTAAATCAAACTGAGTGATTGTCACGTTTAACGAGTGGCACTTGGCAGCTCTGAGAAATCACGGAACCAGAAAGGACACTTGGTGCATGAAGAGTGTTCCCATTGACAGACCGTGTTGTAATTTGTACTGTTATTTACTGTTATCCAAGTTGTTTAATCCCCTGAACACTCACAGCCAAAATTTCTAAACAGATAAAAATGTGAAATTTCCCTTGATGATAATTTGAGAGACAAGTTCAGGATTTCAATCTAACTTTACAATCTACATGTTTCAATCCTGACCAGCTGTACTTCTCAGATCGCCTCACATACCATTTCAATGTTCCCAGCAGGACCGGCAATCTTTCGAGCCTTTAATCATCCATATCTATAATTGCTGTTGTAAGCTTCAATTATCTTTCTAGTCAGATATTTGTCCAGCTATTTATCAAAGGCATTTAATCAACATAGCACTCACGACTTTTACTGGCATCTATTCCACATATCTACTGTTCTGTGGGAAATATGAATCTCTCATCTCATTTGAGCTTTGTTGATTTGTATTTAGTCTTATGCTGTGATCACAGTTTACTTTCAACTACCTGCTTATCCCTGTCCTCTAGCATTTAAAGACTTTGATCATGTTCTCCTTCAATATTCTTATCTATAATGAAAATGACTTCAACTCTGTCAGCCTGCCCTTCTAAAAATGATATTTGAATTTTGGAAGTGCCTTGTTGCTTTGCTCAGAATAATCTCCATCATATCCCATGTATTTTTGGAGTTAAGGTATCCAAAATCGTGCATAATATTCTAAATGTGGCCTCACCATGAGTTACTTAGGATTAGAGTGACCTATGATAAAATGCTGCAAATGCACAGCATCTGTGAAGAGAAGACAGATTAGCGTTCTAAATGTGGACCATTTGGCAGAATAGTCTATAATGCTAGCCTATTTTTCTCTTTAAACATGGACCCATTGTGCATTTTCAGCAGTTTATTTTTATTTGTTTTGGTGACCTGTAATTTATCAACCCTTTTCATTATAGCTTAAACTGGCTGGATGCCTTCAGTGAATGGTCAGCACTAGCAATGCTGATTATTCATGTTTTTTTAACTTAGGTGTTTACGGTTTTTCTGCATGCAGAACTTTTTTTTATGGAGCCCTGTTTAAAGCCATTGGTGAATTAATGTACGAAGCTAATACTCAACAGATACTGGGAAAACAGTAACTCACAGTAACTATTTATCTTCTAAAGAGATAATAAACACTGTTCCCAGTGGTGTGATACATGGCACTGTTAGACGAAACATGAACTATTCTTGACCAGGACAGAGGTTCTCCACTTGCAGCTGGCTGCTGCATTTGCTCTCCTTACATTCTCCTCTCACATCTTTCTCCTGCTTTCCTGCCTAACGTATGGTGTCTGTGTTGGTTGTTAAAAAGCCTCTCTTTAACCATGTCAGTCTTGGCTTAGTGGTAGCACTCTCACCTCTGATTCAGAAGGCTGTGGATTCAAGCTCCTTGCTAAAAATGGCCATATTGTGAGTAATTAGTTATTACATCATTCAATTAGCTTCCTGCCCCAACCTGCACTGCACTAGAGATCGCAATCAGCTCACTGACACCTTCAACCTGAAGACTTTGCATTTGAAGATTCCGCCTGGCACCACTGGGACCCTGGATGGAGTGTGTTGCACAGCGCAGTGACGGTAAATCAACATTTGAACCACAGATATTCTGTCTGCATGTCCATTCTGTTGTCAGAGAAAAAAAACCAATTTTCATATCTATTGGTAAGTGACAGAGGTTGAGCCCCTATTCTGTCATCTGAGTGGGCTGCTTTTTAACTTGTGGTTACAGTTGAGGATGTGAGGACTTCTGGTGGATCATTTCTTGGATCTGACGAAATTTGTTCTGTGCAGGTCCATGATGGGTAAGATGACCAGAACGGTAACCATGGAGAATGATTGCGTGAAGTCTTCCATGACTGGTGGGAGCCGCAGGACATCGATTGTTCCATAGGGGGTGATTTTGCCAATGGGGGCGCGTTGGAGGCGGGACTGCTGCTTGTCGGGTTTTAGTCCCGCCTCCATCGACTTTTGGCCAACCCATGCTATTTTCCCTTGATTGACCTTGTTAAGCCCGCCCAGCAGGCTTAGCAGGCCAATTAAGGGGAAGTCAGTTACAGAGAACGTCAGCGTATGATGTTTCATCTGTCATTTTGACAGATGAATTGTCATCGTTTGACAGCTCTGAGAAGCTGTCAAACACTGACATTCTCTGTTGTTTGGTAAGTTCTTGTACTCAAGGCTCACCAAACCTATTTTGTGAGCAGAAAGCAGATGGCTGTTGCATCGGAGAATGCAGCAGCCATTCTGGCATCTCTGCCACTGAGATGCCGGCGCCTCTGCATCCCCAACGATTGAAGCCTGCAGGAAGAAACAAAGGTAAGGAAACTGTTTCTATCACTTTTCACTCACCTCACATACTTACCTCTCCACACTTGCACCCATCACTTACCTTCACAGCGCAATTTTCGGCCCCTCTGACCCCTACAGACCCACTGCTCGCCTCGCTGACCCTGGCGGGGTTTCCTGACGTCGGGAAGCCCGCATCTATGATGGAAAAATGGGGATAATCCTCTTAACTGCCTGTTAACTACCTAGCTGCAAACTCCTTCCCACCTCCAGGAGATGGGACGCAGCGCAGGTTAGGTACCCGCCTCCTGGGAAGATGGCACGGAGGCGGGTTGGGGGTGGGATGGGTACCCGCCCCCAGATTTTGCCATTTTCCCGGTAGTCCCGCCTCCAAACCCGTCTCCCCAGGACTGGCAAAATCGCCCCCCATTAATTCTGATTACTACACTGTAATTTAGACTTACTTCTGCACACTTTTAATTAGGTCAGGCCATCCGCTTTTTTGTTTATTGATGCTGCTGTCCTTCCAGTGCTTGAAACTGTTCTGGTGGGACCCCATCCACATCAGCCTGAAAAGCAACACGGCACTATCAAACCTCAAGGGACAATGTAAAGGCTGCCCTCAATTAAAGTATTAAAAAATGTTCATCTCATGGCCACTGTAACTGGAGGTGATTTTGATTGCAGAGTGACAATCCCACAGTAACTGGTGGTGATTTAGATTGCTGAGTGACAATTCCACTATTATTAGAGGAAATTTTGTTTAGTGAATGACAGTGTCTTCATAAAGGAAGCTGCAGTATTGGCGTGTATGTGTGTGTGTGTGTGTGATTTTTTTTGAAGGCAATGTTGACCAATGGAATGCAATCTGTTGGTTTGAATGTATGCTCCTGCAAAAACCATGAGTAAAAGCACAACAACTGCAGTAACATAGAAACGAATGGGAAAGTAAAAATGGAAATGAATGATAGTAACTAAGCGATATTTTAATAAAATGACTGTGATGTTCCTGGCGTGTTTCAGGATTTTTGACCATTTTCCCATGGAAGGGATCCTGGTGTATATTTTATATTACAGTGCTGTGTTTAAGCTAACTTTTGATCTCAAGGGCGGGGGTTAGATTCACAGGACAGCCTCATGCTGGAGCCGATGGAACTGGTACATTAATGTAGCTCTCCCAAAAGCTAATGGGCCAACCATTGCAATTGTTATTCTTAACAATCTGGAATAATGAGTGTTTTGTTATCACATTTCAAACACTTCTGGTAGGCATTCACACTTGAGATGTTTGTCGGAACTGAAATCATACATGTACAGCAGGATTTAATTGACAGGGCCCTCCACTGGGGTGGTTGCCAGTTTAAGTGGCAGAGCTAAAGGCCAACCCATGGACAGGGAAGGAGTTGGAGGTGAAGCCCTTAATTTGCTATGCATACTGGCAACAAAAGAAGAGGGAAACATATGTTCTTGTTCAGTTGTGAGGCCCGTTGTGAGAGGCAGATCACAGTTCAGGCCAGAAATGAAGATACATCTGGTCAGATCTTAGCTAGGGATGATAAAAATGGAAAGAAAAGTGAGCATTTAGCCCTCTAATAGAACAGCATAGCATGCTTTATTGTAGTGTATTTTACAAGAAGCGTTATAGAAAAAGTTTAAAAGCCTGCAATTATGCTTCTGTTCAAGCCCATATATGCTGTAAAGTAAAGCATCATCTTCATTTTACATTGACTGTGTCTCACTGGAGTATCCACCAGTTCAGTGTTTTGGAAGATTAGAAAAGCATGTATGAAGAGGATTTTGGAATCCAATACATAAAAGAGGGTCTCATTGTGATGCCGCCAGTTCACACTATCTATCGTATGCCTAGATATTGGGCTGTGTAAATAAACTTGTGATCGTGAGGGAGGCAAATATGCATACAAGAGAGACCAGTGATACTAATCCAAGAGAATAATTAAGATAGTCCCAAAATTTGTAACAGTCCTTTTAGCTTCAACCATACGTCTTACATGAGCTACATGAATAGTTCACTGGCAAGGCTAACACTAACTCAACAAATTCCAGGAATTAAGAAATTTTCTATGCCTGACCCATTCCCCCAGACCCTCTTCCGGTTTAAAAATGAAGAACAGGTTCTTTTTTTCCAACTCTTGTCTGTAGACATTACTTCGAAAGTTACAAATGGAAGAAGCTGTCAAATGGTCAAAATTTACAGACTTTTTCATGCAAATTGTTTATCTTGTGTCAAAAAAAACAAGATTGTGTATAAGATTACAGTCACAGAATTTCAAGTAACTGTGCTATTTGTTTGGATTGCATTATATCTTTCTAATACTTGGAAAATGTGAAGTTGCTCCACTTTCAGTTAAGGACGTTCTTGCCATTGCCTTTCCAGAATGCAAAATTGAGAACTGTGAGGCCTGCTTCAGCAGAAACTTTTGTACTAAATGTAAAGAAGAACTGTATCTGCATCGAGGGAAATGTTATGACAGCTGTCCAGAGGGGTTTGCAGCCACGAATGGCACCATGGAGTGTAGCCATGCTGGTGAGTACGAACCAGTTTGACTCCACTTACTAAAATTTTGTTTTCTTTTTAAGTTTCCACAGAGATATTGGGACAAGATATCTAGAGTGGGACCAGGTTTGGAATCCACCCCAGAAAACAGTTTTTTGGCCAGTTTCATCACACCATTTTGGAGTGAGAGCGCAGAATTCAAAATTTTCCTTGTATTCATAGTTCTCACTTAGAGTGGCCCCAGGAGGTGGAGGGATAGTTCTCACTTAGAGTGGCCCCAGGAGGTGGAGGGAGAAGAAGTTTCCTCTGTGCTAGCTGTTGTAAACCTGGTGCAGATAGGAAGTGTTCCCCAAAGAATGTTGATGTGGGAAATGGAAATGTCATAATAGGGACTGCTCTGCAGAAATTGGGATAAGACCGATTGTTGGAGCATGTACCAAGGAATGCCTGATCCGGAAATTGGGAGTTAAAAGTGTAAAATTGTTCCAATACTCATCATTGACTTCTCTCAACTTAATGAGCAAAAGCTACTCCTGCATTTAAATAGGTTTAAAAAAACAGTTATGGTGAGAAAATAACTGAAGAAACCCTAAAACTAAACAACCACTTCCTCCAAATAAACCGCAGAATCCTACAATTATTGTCAACTAATCATTTGCTTTAACATATAGGCAATTGAAAGAAATCTATTGCTTATAATACCATTCATTGCAATGTTATTCAAGTTTCTTGGGAAGAGGTTCATCTCTCCAACTTTCTGACCTCTGGTCTGTGCACCTGGGTTCTGACTCCAAGACTGGTAAGAATTTAGCAGGGGTTAAGTATTGAGTTCAGATTCCTGAAGCCTGCTGCTCCACATTGCTGAGTTAAAATTAGTATTCATATATGTGTTTCTGAGCTAGGTCCTCACTAATATCTACCTCTGACCATCCCCAACCCCTAGAAAGAAAGACTTGCATTTATATAGCTCCTTTCACGACCACCAGATGTCCAAAAGCGCTTTCCAGCCAATGAAGTACTTTTTGAAGCGTAGTCACTGTTGTAATGTAGGAAATGCGGCAGCCAATTTGCGCACAGCAAGCTCCCATGAACAGCAATGTGATAATGACCAGATAATCTGTTTTTGTTACGCTGACCGGGACACCGGGGATAACTCCCCTGCTCTTCTTTGAAATAGTGCCATGGGATCTTTTACATCCATCTGAAAGAGCGGACGGGACCTCGGTTTGACATCTCATCTGAAAAACGGCACCTTCGACAATGCAGCACTCCCTCAGTAATGCACTGGAGTGTCAGCCTAGATTTTTTTGTGCTCAAGGATTGGATTTTCCGGGGGGTCAGTGGGCAGGATCGGTGGTGGGTCGGGCAGGAAAGTGAGTTTTTTCCCCAGCGGGTCGGGACACTGCTATCAATCCGCTGCCATGCACCTTTCCCCGATGTCGGGCCTGTCAGCGCTGAGCAGACCCGACATGCAGTGGCGGCGGACCCAATTCAGGTAATTATGACCTTGTTTGGAGATGATTAAGAACACATTTGAGCTCAACTTTAGACTTTACGTGCTCGCCCACAGGGTCCTCGCTGCTCAGGATCACGTCTGTGAAGCTGAGGCAGGAGATCAATAGCCATTGAAACAGCTGTTGAGTTGACAGCTTCAAATGTGAAGTAAAAGTTCTGACCTTACAGAGATATCTACCCTCACTCTTCCTCACTGCATTTCCACAACAGATTCACCATGCTCCAAATCTTTACACACAAGTCTCCATCCAGTTTGACCTCATTACCTCTCTCACTATTGACAGATCGCTTCTGTCATCTCTACTTCACCTGCCATCTATTCCATCATCATGGTTGCCCTTTATACTCTCTCACCTTGGTCCTCAGAATCCCACCATGTTCAGCCCCAACACCAGCAGCACCAGGTACATCAGCAGCACCAACCTTTTCCATAATCAACTGATGCTGCACAGGACACAGGGCATCAGCACCTGAGCTCATTGCTGCCCAGGATGCCAGGGATGGCCTCACCATGGCCAGATTTACTTCACTTGACGCTGTAAACCTTGGCTGCCACATGATGCGCCAGGTTGGCGCCACCTCACTCCAACACCATAAAGCATTCCTACAATGCCCAAGCCATTCCTTTCACACTCATCATCATTGCAGGTGTACAGTTATGTCTCACCATTCACTGCAACTCACTCAGCCAGTTCCAAAAGCGCACACAAATCTGTCCAAGAACGCAGAGTGTGGAAAATAAAGATTTCAATGTTTGACACCACATTAACAGAAACTTCACATGAAGATTGCATAAAACACCCAAGTGCCTACCTTTGTGTGTTGTTAGTTGGTATGATTGCAATAGGATGAGGGTGAGTGTGAGGGGTGGCTAGTGAGATGGGGAAGTGATAATGTAAATAGAGAGGGATGAGTGGAGCTGCAAGGTAAGTTGGTGTGAGTAAGGATGTGCAGGAGTAGGGTAGGGAAGGCAGAGTGATGGGGATGTGATGAGAGACATAGCAGGATGAGGTTGAGTGTGGCTTTGTACTAACGTTTCATGATCTACTGAAATCATTGAAACATATGTGGCACTGCAGCCTGGTCCTCTTGACGACATCACTGCTTGTGCCCCCCTTTGCAATGTGCAACCAGGCTGTGTTGATCTCCTGGGGAGCTCTCTTCCGGCCATGGGAAGGGAAGAGGACCTCCCTGCGTGCTGTGACTCCCTCCATAAACATACGGAGGGAGTCATGGGAGATTCTGGGTGCAGCCCTGTGCCTCTGTGCAGTGATTGTCAGTGTTTGCAGCACCTCAATGCTGTAGAACACTGACAGCACAAATGTCAAAATAAAGTTGGCCACGGTCCCTTTAAGGACCATGACGCATCATCAAATGACATCAGCAGACCTGCTTCTTCTAATTGGTCGGGAAAAGGGCTGGGCGGGCTCAACAAACCCTACCAAGGGACATTCATTTCACAGGCCAGGATGGAGACAGCAGCAGGGTTGAGATCCACCATAGTCAGCAAAATTGCAGCCCAAGTCCCTGGAGTGGGATTCTGAACCTACAACCATTCTGACTCAGAGGTGAGGGTGCTACCCACTGAGCCACAGCTGACACATTTCTTCCATTTGTTCTGCACTGCTAGAACTGCTGGCCAGCGAGGACACTCACTGGAGAAACTTGCTGAGCTTGTAGGTCTGCAACTTGGCTTTGACGCCAGTTTCCAATCAACATGACTCCACAGCACAAATTGCTTATAAATTTAGATCATTACTAAATCATTGAACGAAACAGATTGTTTTTTTAATCAAAAATTCAGTATCTTGTAAATTAATGTGTTATAATTGTAGATGACTTAAGCATGGATTAAACTTAACGTTTTCAAACTGTGGTAAACCACTGTTATCGTTCACAACCGTTCACTATTGTTACACTGTTGTTATCACTGTTTACACTGTTGTTATCACTACACAAGGTTACCTCTTGCCACGCACGCTGTTATACCTGGGCTGACCTCAGCTGACTCCGCCCATGGCTCCGCCTGCTTGCCCAGATATAAAGGTGATTGCTTGGCCAGTATTCTTACTTGCTGGAACCGATCACCCACGAGGGTGGGCTTTGTTATTTAGCCAATAAAAACCTATAGTTACTATCTTAACTCGTCGCTTTTCATGGAATGAATTGATAGGTATATCAATTTTATTGGCTAAATAACAAAGCCCAAACCACTGTTATCGTTCACAACCGTTCACTATTGTTACACTGTTGTTATCACTGTTTACACTGTTGTTATCACTACACAAGGTTACCTCTTGCCACGCACGCTGTTATACCTGGGCTGACCTCAGCTGACTCCGCCCATGGCTCCGCCTGCTTGCCCAGGTATAAAGGTGATTGCTTGGCCAGTATTCTTCCTTGCTGGAACCGATCACCCACGAGGGTGGGCTTTGTTATTTAGCCAATAAAAACCTATAGTTACTATCTTAACTCGTCGCTTTTCATGGAATGAATTGATAGGTATATCACAAACATGCTCTGCAGTGGAGCAGTCTGTATGTGATTTTTTTTGGTATTAATTTTACACTTAACTCCTTATTAGAATAATTTTCCATATATGGGTAACAATGTTCACTTCTTAATTTCTCACAGCACAATGTGAACTGGGTGAGTGGAGCCTCTGGGGCTCGTGCACCAAGCGAGGGAAGTCATGTGGTTTCAAAAGGGGTGCTGAAACAAGGACCAGGCAGCTGCTCCAAGGGCCTTCGTCGGAAGACGTGACATGTCCCCCAACCAGAGAGAGCAGAAGTTGCACAGTGCAGAGAAAGTCTTGCTCAAATGGTAAGTGGAAAAAGTAAACACCTGATCTCAAATGGGTTTAATATTTAGCCCAACCCATCGTTACAGCACACCCATTCATATTGCAGGATTGCTTCAGGAGTAGTGACAGAGGTGGTCCACAGGAATCTCATGGACACCTGTGGAAAGTCCAGAAATAAGTAGTAGGAAATAGTCGTAAAATGGCCTGATCATAGAATCATAGAATCATAGAAAGTTACAGCACGGAAGGAGGCCATTTCGGCCCATTGAGTCCGTGCCGGCCATCAAAGAGCTATCCAGCCTAATCCCACTTCCCAGCTCTTGGTCTGTAGCCCTGCAGGTTACAGCATCCCAAGTGCACATGCAAGTACTTTTTAAATGTGGTTAGGGTTTCTGCCTCTACCACCCTTTCAGGCAGTGAGTTCCAGACCCCCACAACCCTCTGGGTGAAGAAATTTCCCCTCAAATCCCCTCTAAACCTTCCACCAATTACTTTAAATCTGTGCCCCCTGGCTTTTGACCCCGATACTTGTGATTGGCCACACCAGACTACATGTCTCCTGAGCAATTAGTGGAAACCAAGGCTCATATTCAGACTTCAGCCATGATTTCAGGGCCAGATAAGGCTCATGTCAATCACACAATTCCACAGTGGAGAATGGTGGCAGTAATTGTAACCAAACCTGCTTGGTGGGAAATTGAAAGGATCGGGTCGAATTCTGGCTTTACACCCCACCCGATTTATTCTTCATTGACCGTTACTGGCCTTTCATTTGTCTGAATCCCAACAACGCTCGGGGATTGAGGCAATCTATATAGCCCTACCATATGGTAAATGTTACCAAAAGGGAAGTACTTTTTCTAATTAAAGCAAACTATCCAAGTTTAACACTTTAGTGAATAGTAGCAATTCAGTACCATGGCAAAAAATAACACAAAATGAAGCTTTTTTACTTCATCTCATGCCATAGACTGCTTTATAAGATGTGGAAGAATGCCAGTGGCAAGGGAGTCATATTAATACACAACAAAAAAGAACAAGTACTTCAGGACTAATATGCACTAAATTTTCAGTGACAGAATACTACTGCTAGTATGGGCAATAGAGTTGAGGTACAGATCACCCATTATCTAATTGAATGAATGGTGGGACAGGTTCAAGGGGCTAATGCCCTACTCCCGGTTCTATATTTCATACTGGTGTATTTGGGAATATTCTCAAAGAACTCTAGGCTGTCCTGAGGTTGGAGAGTGTATAGAGAGTTTCATTCTGTGTCTAACCTATTTTGTACCTGATGTAAGAACATACATGGAACTAGACAAAGCACTTAAGCCTTCCACAGATAATGTGAATCTGCTGTATTATGGACTTTACCCAACCCATTCAACTTCTTCAGGTAAGGTTTTGCAAAATTTCTCTGTCCTATTTCTTCTCCTTTTCCCCTGAGCTAAATTAAATAACATTTCAGAGTAACTATTTCATCTTTCTTAGGAGTAACATCTAAGGTGACAACATGAGTAGCAATAAAAGGATATCAGAGGGAATCTTCGTCAATAACAACAACTTGTAGTTATATAGCACCTTTAATATAAAGAACGCCCACAGCACTTCATAGATAGATGCCCTGGAATTTCTTCCCTCAACCTCTTCGCTTCTCCACCTCCCTCTCTTCCTAAGACCTACCACTTTGACCAAGCTTTTGGTCACCCCTCATAATATTTCTTCCTTTGTCTTGGCATCCATTTTTTGATTATGCCTCTGTGAAGCACCTTGGACTGTTTTGCTATGTTAAATGTGCTCTATCACTGCAAGTTGTTATATAGTTTAAGATTGTATAGAAATGTTCTTTTTTTTAATTAGGAATTGTGTTTGAAACAAAAGTGGATCAACATTTCACAGCAAAAAAATCATATCACCTCTCTGAACTGAACTGGTTTCAAAAAATTCGTAACCCCTTGGGACTGGGAGAAATCTCTTCCCAGCATTGTGTAAATGGTGGTACTGTGGAAGCTGCTTCTCTGTTACCATTCTTGCCATTGCCACAACATGTTTTAGCTCCACGTTAATCACAGTCCAACATTTTATAAGTATTTATGTGATTGTTCAAGACCTGTAAAGTTACAAGAGGAAGGGCAGTTGGTCCAGCTTAGTTTGTCCATCCAAAACAAACTTCCAGTATCCAATCACAGCAGCCAGCTGTTTCTTTAGTGATTCCAGTTTTTTTAATCTAACTATCTGTAGGTAAATCCATTCCATGTGTTGATCACTGTTAAGTTGAAGAAGATATTCCTGATATCAGTCCTAAATTTGCTTTACACCAGTGGTGGGGGAGTCCAGAACAAAGGGGCATAACCTTCAAATTAGAGCTAGGTTGTTCTGGGGTGATGTCAGGAACCACTTCTTCACACAAAAGGTAGTGGAAATTTGGAACTCTCTTCCCCCCCTTAAGTGTCTTAAAGGAGGAAAGAGAGGCAAAGAGGTGGAGAGGTTTAGGCAGGGAATTCCAGAGCTTGGGGCCTAGGCAACAGAAGGCACGGCCACCAATGGTTGAGCGACTATAACCATGGATGCTCAAGAGGGTGGAATTAGAGGAGCGCAGATATCTCGGGGGGCGGGGGGGTGGGTGGTGGCGTTGTGGGGCTGAAGGAGATTACAGAGTTAGGGAGGGGCAAGGCCATGGAGGGATTTGAAAACAAGGATGAGAATTTTGAAATGCTTAAATTTGACTATCATAAATTGTGAAATTGAATTTAATAAATCTGGTAATTTGTGGTCTAGCGCTGGAAAATGACTCTGAAATCTGTTAGATTGCCATAAACCCAACTGGTTCACTGATTTCTTTCAGGGAAAGGAATCTGCCAAGCCTACCTAGTCTGGCCTACATGGGACTCCAGTCCCATATTACGTGGTTGACTCAGGGCAACTAGGGATGGGCAATAGATACCATCTTGCCAGCATTGCTCACATCCCCAAGGATAAATATCTGAATATTTGATCAGTTTTCATTAAGCTGGAGGGGAGCTGGTGGCAGTATGGATTCAGTGACAATGTGGAGCTGATCCCCTGTCCAATAACACAACAGTTGCAGCTGCAACATGTATCTTGCCAAAAAAAATCTGTTTTTTTACTTAATATTAGACATAGTGAGATCCGTAATTTTGTAAATTCTAACTGGACAGTGATTTCAATTTCAGCCAGTGTTTTAGTGAGGCGGGGCGGGGGCGGGGGGTGGGGGGTTGGGTTGGTTGAAGGGAGCAGGAGAAGGTTAAAGGGTCAAAGGGGAAGTTCTGAATGACTGAGATTTCACTTGCTATAAAATGCATTCTTTATGTTGTTATGTGTAGGGTCAAAACTCCTTGAAACAAATTTATGGGACTCAGCAATGTAATTGCTTTTGTCAGGGTTCCTCATGGAAAACATTTAACTCTGTTACTGACTATAATGGGGCCAGTAAAAAGGTTTGTTATGTTGAGAGGCACTTATTAATAGGTCACTGGGTGTGTATGTGCTTGTATAATTTTAGTAAGTATGCTGCAGAACACCAGACTTGAAACGTTAGACTTGCCAATGTTGGTTTTATTTCATTTATTTTGGCTCTAGTTTGTGAAATACCTCTTTATAGTCACAAAAAGCTAGAAGAAAGCAGCTAGTGAGCACTGTCCACCACTAATAACAGTGTTAACTTTTCTTCCACACACAGAATGTTTTTGGATTTTGTCCAGGTTGTGCACACATTAAAACAATAGGGCCTAGAAATTCGGTATAGCCGCGTTTGGGGCGCTAGTCCTGGCGATGCGCAAAGTTTAGCGCCAGGCGCAATTTAACGCCACCTAGTGCGATATTGGTTTGCAACGCCCCTAAAGGTGATTGCGGCGCTAAATCAGGCGCTGCACACTACTCTTAAGGCGCTAACCCGGCGGCGCAACCCAATTTCGCGGCGGCGGGGCGCAGCGAGGGTGCTGTCAATAATCACTTTCCCTGAGACACAGTGGCGCCGGCCAGCTCTTAAAGGGGCAGGTCAATTGGCATCACCAGACACACTCACTGCCTTGTAGGCCTTCAAAGTGGTGGGAGCCTACCTGTGGCGCACCAGCCTAGCAAGACATGGAAAGGGTGAGGCAGAGGGCGGAATGCCTCACTGATGGGGCATTGGATGCTTTGGTTGGCGCAGTGGAATCAAGGCCAAGGAAGATGGTCGGAATGTAATTTATGTTTTGGACAGTCTCTCGGGTGTGAGAGGCAGTTATGTGTCAGTGTATTAGTTTTGCTTTCTGTTGCCATAGCTTTTTCATGTTTGAAGGAACCACATTTTGTGTAATGAAACACTTTCTTCATTTACAATGGCCATGCCTGCTATTTACATGCGTCTTGCCCTTCACAGGCTTGGGGGTATCAGACCAGTTCCATTCCTGTTCTTGGAATGGCAGCAAGCATTCCGTGAGAGGGGCCTAGAAGCTACTTCTGATCAGCCTCTGACGCGCAGCCTGAGAAGAGCCGCTCGCGTAGAAGTTCAGGCCAGCAGCCATCTTCTCAGCCACTGACAGAGATGTCCAGCACCTTATCTGAGGCTGCAGATCTGGCTGAAGCAGCTGGCACAGCTCAGTCACCACCTCCTTTCTAAATCGCAGCCTTCTGACACACTTCTCCTCCGGCATGTTCATGTAGGAAAACTGCTGTCGGATAACCCTGCCAGCGTAAGGTCTGCTGTGGCAACGTCTGTTGGCCCTCCTCCGTCTGGCCATGCCCGCCCCCCTCTCCCAGCGTCTCAGTGCCCTTTCCATATGATTCAGCAGCAGGACATTCCCCTCCAATGCAGCCCCCATAATAAGTGCCCACAGGAAGGTTCCCCATTGTCAAGGCTCACCTACAGCAAGGTGATGGTCAGAAGGCTGAAGATCGTCTGCCTGCGCTGGCTCAGTGGTCAAATGGCTCTCAGTGTGCAGCTCAGCAACTCTTTGTAGCTCTCGAGGAAGTTGTGATCCAAAAATGGCTGCCGCTTTTAAACCACACCAGTCCCCTTTAAATAACGCTCCTCCAGCCCGAGAGCGACTTGGTAAGGCCCAGGTAAACTGTCACTTTTAACGCCAGGCGCTACGGAGGGGAGCGCCACTGAATTTCCGGTCCGGGGCGCCCAAAAGGCATTGCACACTCAAATGACGTCATAATCAGCCTGCACCCATGAGCGGGCGCCGGCGCTAAATGCATGCTCAATATGGGGCGAGCCTTGCGCCCACCCGGAAATTGGCTAGCGCCCCACTTCTCGGCCTCTTTAGGCGTTAACCGGTGGCGCTAACAACCGAATTTCTCCCCCTTAGTCAAACGTACTGCAAAGCGCTTTGAGACATCCGGTGGTCATGAAAGGCACTATATAAATGCAAGTTTAAAAAAAATTTCATATCAAAAGGTAGCATTTAAAAAATCCAGGTGTTGATTTTAAGCATATGCCAATTACTCTTTCATAAAAATGGCAGTTCTTGCCTTTGTGGGGTTGTGTGCAGCATGGAGTGGTTGTTGCTTTAGGTAATTTTATATTTTGGCTCACTTTTATATATTGTAAATGTTAAAATGAAATTTTTGTAATGTCCCAAGTGACGGCACGTAGCAACATTTTAAATTAGCAATTTTAATGCGATGCTTGGGCTAGTAGGTGCCTGATAGATGGGAATAGATATCAACTTGCGTGTGATTTTGTGTTGGGGTCCTGGGAAACCATTGCTGTACTTAGCACTGGAGTAAAGAACTGATGTTGGGGAAAGTGCATCCTTGGAGCTTTTGCCCTTCGGGTGAGAAGTTAAACCAAAGCAGTGTCGACCTATTCCGGTGATTCAACTGAATCCCATGGCTTTATTTAATGAAGAGCAGGGAGATCTCCCACTACTCTGAATAACATTCCTTCCTCAACCAACAAAAAATGAGAATCTGGTCATTCACCTTGATGCTGTTTTAAGGGTTCTTGCTATGGGAACAATGGCTGCCATGCTTGCCTACATAATAGGAGTTGTTGCACTTCAAAGTAATTTGTTATAGGTGGAGCACTGTGAAATGTTTCTGAGATATGATATGGCACTGTATAAGTGAAAAACATTCTTTTCAATGTTGAAACACATGTTGGCCCCGATATTTACTCAGGGCCGGGAAGAGAGAGGGGGGCAGGGGGGAAGGAAGGATTTTGGGACAGGAAACCTGGAAGTAGGGTTGACAGGCGAGAAAGCAGCCAAGGAGCAGATGTCAGGAAAGTCTGAAATCACAGTGGGGGAGTGGGGGAGGGTTGGACATCGGGGGTGGGTGGTGTTTAGACATAACTGTGGGGGTGGGGTCGTATATCGCGGTGGAGTTGGATGTGGTAGGGTAGGGGGCAAATCAGACATCATGGCGGGGTAGGGATTGGCTGATCACGGGGGTTCGATCACGTGGAGGTAAGCATGTTGGGCCTGGCGGAAACACTCCTGCTCCTCCTAGCCCAAAGCATTGCAATAAAGGCACTTACCATATGGATCCAGCCTTTCTTGCTGCCTTTAATCTGTCGGGAACCCCGGCCTCCATGAGTTAAAAATAAAAATGCAGTTAAAATGGAGGCATGCAGCCTACTCAAAAGATTTTAATGACCGACCTGCCTCCTGAGAGCGGTTGGCTGCCCGCCCCCCACCTGACCTACATCCGTTAAAACCGGAAATGGGTGGCTTGGGGTCAGATTTGAGAATTTCAAATTTTTTACCTTCCCACCCGTCCACCCTTGGGGGTTAACATTCCCCCATTAACTGTGGAGAGGACCATAAGCAACTTCTGCATGACATAGGCATGTTAGAAGGTTGGACAGATGGATATCAAATTAAATTTAATGTGAAGAAATGTGAAGTGATACATTTTGGGAAGAAAAATTAGGGAAAATATACATTGAATGGTAAATCTTAAAAAAAGGAGTATAAGAGCAGACACTTGGCATTTAGATACGCAAATTCTTTAGTTGGGAGGACAAGTTCATAAAGTTGTAGGAAAAAATCTGGAATCCGAGATTTCACGAAATGAGACATCAAGAACTAAAGCAAAGAGGTAATGCTAAACCTGTACAAATCATTAGTTAGGCCGCAGTTAGAATACAGTTAGTTTTGGGTGCTTCAGGAAAGATGTCAAAGCCACAGACAGGATACAGAAATGATTTACTGGGATGGTATCACTGATGTGAGGCTTTAATTATGAGTGTAAAGAAACCGGGTCTCTTTAACTAGAACAGAGAAAATTAAGAAATCTGACGGAGGTGTTCAAACTTCTGAGGGCTTTTAATAAGGTAAGTAGAGAAAAACTATATTTATTGGTTGGTATCTAGAGGGCACAACTTTATATTGTCACCAAATCTTTTTTTTCATTCATTCATGGGATGTGGGCATCGCTGGCAAGGCCAGCATTTATTGCACATCCCTAATTGCCCTCGAGAAGGTGATGGCGAGCCTCCTTCTTGAACCGCTGCAGTCCGTGAGTATACTTCTTTTGTAGCGGTTTGGTACAACCCAGAGGCTTGTTAGGCCAGTTCAGAGGTCAGTTAAGAGTCAAGCACATTGCTGTGTGTCTGGAGTCACATGTAGGCCACACCAGGTAAGGACAGCAGATTACCTTCCCTAAAGGACATTAGTGAACCAGATGGGTTTTTACAACAATCTGGTAGTTTCATGGTTACCATTACTGATACTGTGGCGGAGCCACCAAAGGACTCGGAGCGGTTGTACATAATTCCTTTAACAGCAATGTAGTTACTGTCTGTGCATCTACCTTTAATTACACTGTTTGACTGTACAATGTCTAGTTACCTTTACAGCGCGGTTTCAACGTGATGACGTCATGCCGATAGTCACGTGATGCCCCAATGGCGGGAAGAAGGTGATGACATCATGACGTCAGTCTTCTGACCAGAGGATCAGTCCTCGTGGAGCCCTCAAGGAGAGTCGACCTGTTATTGATGTGTTCTAGCAGTTTCCAGTTTAAATTCGTTTCGTTTCATTAAAGTTCATTATTTTAATTGCCTGAGTCGAACTCCGTCTTTTTGATAGGAACCTCTGTTCCTACATTGGTGACCCCGACTTCTACGAATGATTTTCGTGGAAGATTCGACATGGACACGAACGCCATCACACTGAAACTGCCACAGTTCTGGGAGCAACAACCAGACGCCTGGTTTATCCAGGCTGAAGCCCAGTTCGCCATTAGGAACATCATCGCGGGTCAGACCCATTATTATTACGTGGTCTCCGCCCTCGACAGCGCAACTGCATCACGGATCATCAGCCTCCTCGGTAGTCCTCCTACTGACAGCAAGTATGATGCAATTAAGGTGCGGTTGCTTCAGGTTTTCGGGCTATCAAAGTCGGAGCGCGCTCGCCAGCTCATCACGCCGCCTGGCCTCGGGGACTCCAAACCTTCCGAGCTCATGAGCCAAATGCTCACGCTCTTGGGTGCTGAACCGGAATGTTTCCTCTTCCGGGCGCTTTTCCTCTATCAACTGCCTGAAAAGGTTCAGGCTGCCTTAGCCGGAGCCGACATTACAGACTGCGCCAAGCTTGCGGCCGAAGCCGATAAGATTTTCACGGTTACCCAGCAGTGCTGCACGGCCACGAGGCGCCCATCCCCCACAGACACGGTTCTGGCTTCTCCTACAGCGGGCTGGTGCTCCTACCACACCCGTTTTGGCGCGAAAGCACGATGCTGCCGTTCCCCCTGCAGTTTTTCGCCCCTCCAAAAAAACACAACAAAGCGCAGGCGGCGTCACTGGCGACGGATGACCAAGTCTAACGGGCGTTCCGCGGTGGCGATGGCAGTCGGTTCTACGGGGAAACTCCTCTATATCACCGATTCCCTCTCGGGCCGCCATTTTCTTTGTGACACCGGGGCGCAGTGTAGCATTCTACCTGCGTCGAAGCTCGACATGCAGACTGGGAACCTCGGTTTTTCCCTCGTAGCGGCTAATGGCGCAGCAATTCGAACGTTCCGAAAGCGGCGGGTCAAAGTCTGTTTCGGCGGTCAGCACTTCTTTTGGGAATTCGTCACGGCCACAGTCTCACAGGCTATCCTAGGGGTGGATTTTCTGTGTGCCAACAGCCTACTAGTCGATGTCCGGCACCGCTGGCTGATCAACGCGGCCACCTTCCACTCGATTCCGTGCTACCACGGTACCTCCGTGGCGCGCTCCATTGCCTGTGCTTTCCCTCCTCCAGATGACTTCACGCGGCTCCTTGGGGAGTTTCCGGAGCTGACAAGTCCCACCTTCTCCTCTTCGGCGACGAAACATGGTGTTGAACATCACATCACCACTACTGGCTCCCCGGTTTATGCGCGGGCTAGAAGGCTCGAACCCGGCAAGCTCGCAGCTGCGAAGGCGGAGTTCGACATGATGGAGCGGCTCGGGATCATTCGGTGATCCAAGAGTCCCTGGTCCTTGCCTCTCCACATTGTGCCGAAACCAGGCGGCGGCTGGTGGCCATGCGGTGACTACCGACGCCTCAATGACGCCACCACTCCGGATCGGTACCCGATCCCGCATATCCAGGATTTCTCGGCCCATTTGGCAGGAAATACTATCTTCTCTAAAGTCGACCTTGTCCGTGGATATCACCAGGTTCCAGTGCACCCACAAGACGTCCCGAAAACCGCAGTCTTCACCCCTTTTGGCCTCTTTGAGTTCCTGCGGATGCCGTTTGGCTTAAAGAACGCAGCACTGGCATTCCAGCGTTTAATGGACTCCGTTCTTCGAGACCAGCGTTTCATCTTCGTCTACCTTGACGACATTCTCATCGCCAGTGCCAGCAAGGAGGAGCACATCTCCCATTTGCGTTACCTCTTTACGCGCCTCAGCCAACACGGTTTAATCATCAACCCGGCCAAGTGCCAGTTCGGCCTGCAACAGATCGACTTCCTGGGACATTGCATAAATTCGGACGGCGCCATCCCTTTGTCGACGAAGGTTGAGGCAGTTACCTCTTTCCCGCGGCCGTCGACAGTCAAGGCCTTGCAGGAGTTCCTGGGGATGGTCAACTTCTACCACTGTTTTGTCCCCAAGGCGGCTCAACTCATGCAACCTTTGTTCGGGGCCCTCAAGGGCAAGTCCAGTAAAGATCCAATCAGCTGGACAGCTGAGATGGTCCAGGCGTTCGGCGACACCAAGAACGCTTTGGCCAACGCAACCATGCTGGCGCACCCACTTCCAGGTGCTACCATCGCCCTTACCACCGACGCATCAGACTACGCCATCGGTGCAGTGCAAGAACAGTGGGTCAACGGCACGTGGCAACCGCTGGCGTTTTTCAGCCGTCAACTACGAAAGAATGAAAAAAAGTACAGCACCTTCGATAGGGAGCTACTGGCCCTTTTCCTCGCCATTCGCCATTTTCGGTTTTTATTGGAGGGGCGTCCTTTCACGGCTTTTGTCGACCACAAACCCCTTACGTTCGCCATGGCCAAGACCGCCGAACCGTGGTCCGCGCGTCAACAACGTCACTTGACGTTCATTTCCGAATTTACCACGGACATTCAACATGTGGCAGATTGCCTCTCCCGTGCGACGGTCCACGCGGTGCACCTGGGGATCGACTACGCCCTCATGGCTGCAGATCAGGCCTCGGACTCGGAGGTCCAATCATATAGAACCGTTCCCTTTAGCTTCCAAGAGACCGACGTCATCTTCCAGGCCGCAGGTGCCACGCTCCTTTGCGACGTTTCCATGGGATTTCCACGACCTATCGTGCCAGTCGCATGGCGCCGGAAGGTTTTTGATGCCATACACAGGTTGTCACACCCGGGGATGAAGGCTTCGCAACGGCTTATGTCGGCTAAGTTCGTCTGGAAAGGTATGCACATCGATGTCCATGACTGGGCTAATACCTGCGTCGTATGCCAGAAGGCCAAAGTCCAGAGTCATGTCAAGGCTCCAGTGGCTGCGTTCACTGTTCCGGAGCGTCGTTTCGACCACGTGCATGTGGACCTCGTGGGGCCGCTTCCGCCTTCTCAGGGTTATACTCATCTCCTCACCATAGTGGACCGCACACTAGGTGGCCAGAGGCAATTCCTTTGGTTTCCACCACTTCGGCAGACGTCACTAGAGCTTTCATCTCCTGTTGGGTTGCCCGTTTCGGGGTACCGGCGGACATCGCTTCTGACCGCGGGCCGCAATTTTCCTCAGAGCTTTGGAACGCTGTGGCTCGGGCTCGGCACCAAACTTCATCGCACAACCGCCTATCATCCACAGGCAAACGGCCTTTGTGAGCGGTTCCACAGGTCGCTTAAAGCCCCTCTTTGGGCCAATCTTCAAGGTACAGGATGGGTGGGCAGACTCCCATGGGTCCTTTTGGGTCTTCGTACGGCGCCCAAAGACGACCTACAATCGTCTTCAGCTGAACTGGTCTATGGGCAGCCGCTCCGTGTACCAGGGGATTTCCTCCCTTCTACCACAGAGCCATGGTCCGCCTCCCAGCAGCTTGTTCGCCACCAGGAAGCGGCCAGATGCTTCGCTCCGATACCTACGTCCAATCACGGTTTGCAGAACTCCTACATGCCACCGGGACTGAAGAATGCGGAGTATGTCTTCATCCGCCACGACGCTCACCGGGATCCGCTCAAGCCCCCTTACACTGGTCCTTTCCGCATCATCGAACCAGGAGACAAATCCTTTTCGGTCGACGTTGGAGGGAAGCTGGATCACATCTCGGTGGACCACTTGAAGCCAGCTCACCTAGACCTGGACCACCCTGTCGTAGTCACTCAACCACCCAAACATGGCCAGCCGCCACACCAGATCAACCAAAGCCGCCTGCCAACTCAACCGCGCTCGCTGCACCTGCTCAGCCACAACAGACTGGCAACTCGACCACCGGTCGTCAACTTCCTCTACCAGGGTATCGAAGTCGATCGGACAGGCTTGTCAGGCCTCCTCCTCGCCTCACTTTTTCTGTTAAAGACAATTCTGGGGAGGCGCATGTGGCGGAGCCACCAAAGGACTCAGAGCGGTTGTACATAATTCCTTTAACAGCAATGTAGTTACTGTCTGTGCCTGTACCTTTAATTACACTGTTTGAATGTACAATGTCTAGTTACCTTTACAACGCGGTTTCAACGTGATGACGTCATGCCGTTAGTCACGTGATGCCCCAATGGCGGGAAGTAACGTATAGGGTGGATAAAGGGGAACCAGTGGACATAGTGTATTTAGACTTCCAAAAGGCATTTGACAAGGTGCCACACAAAAGATTATTGCTTAAGATAAAAAATCACGGGATTGGGGGTAATATTCTGGCATGGATAGAGGATTGGCTATCTAACAGAAGGCAGAGAGTTGAGATAAATGGTTCATTCTCAGACTGGCAATCAGTAACTAGTGGTGTTCCGCAGGGGTCAGTGCTGGGTCCCCAACTCTTTACAATCTATATTAACGATTTGGAGGAGGGGACCGAGTGTAACATATCAAAGTTTGCAGATGATACTAAGATGGGAGGGAAAGTAGTGAGTGAGGAGGACATAAAAAACCTGCAAGGGGACATCGACAGGCTAAGTAAGTGGGCAGAGATTTGGCAGATGGAATACAATACTGGAAAGTGTGAGGTTATGCACTTTGGCAGGAAAAATCGTAGAGCAAGTTATTATCTTAATGGCAAGAAACTGGAAAGTACTGAAGTACAAAGAGATCTGGGGGTCCTGGTGCACGAAACTCAAAACGTTAGTATGCAGGTGCAGCAAGTGATTAAGAAGGCCAATGGAATGTTGGCTTTCATTACTAGGGGGATAGAATATAAAAATAGAGAGGTATTGCTTCAGTTGTACAAGGTATTGGTGAGACCGCACCTGGAATACTGCGTACAGTTTTGGTGTCCATACTTAAGAAAGGACATACTTGCTCTCGAGTCAGTACAAAGAAGGTTCACTCGGTTAATCCCGGGGATGAGGGGATGGACATATGAGGAGAGGTTGAGTAGATTGGGACTCTACTCATTGGAGTTCAGAAGAATGAGAGGCGATCTTATTGAAACATATAAGATTGTGAAGGGGTTGGATCGGGTGGATGCGGGGAAGATGTTCCCGATGATGGGTGAAACTAGAACTAGGGGGCATAGTCTTAGAATAAGGGGCTGCTCTTTCAAAACTGAGATGAGGAGGAACTACTTCACTCGGAGGGTGGTAGGTCCATGGAATATGCTGCCCCAAAAAGCTGTAGAAGCTACATCATTACATAAATTTAAAACAGAAATAGTTTCCTAGAAGTAAAGGGAATTAAGGGTTACGGGGAGCGGGCAGGAATTTGGACATGAGTCTAGGTTCGGATCGGTCATGGCCCTGTGGGTAGCGGAGCGGGCCCAGGGGCCGTGTAGCCTGATCCTGCTCCTATTTCATGTATCTAATTCTGTTAGATTCAGGAGATGGTTCTGTGATAGTGGATTGGCAGTTAGGATCAGATCAGCCATGATCTTATTGAATGGCGGAGCAGGCTCGAGGGACCGATTGGCCTACTCCTGCTCCTATTTCTTATGTTCTTATGTTCTAAGAACGCGATGACGTCATGACGTCAGTCTTCTGACCAGAGGATCAGTCCTTGTGGAGCCCTCAAGGAGAGTAGACCGGTTATTGATGTGTTCTAGCAGTTTCCAGTTTAAACTCGTTTCGTTTTGTTTCATTAAAGTTCATTATTTTAATTGCCTGAGTCGAACTCCGTCTTTTTGCTAGGAACCTCCGTTCCTACAATACTAGCTTTTTAGTCCAGATTTATTATTTAACTGAATTTAAATTCCCCAGCTGCCGGTATGGGATTTGAACTCATGTCACCGGATCATTAGTCCAGGCCTCTGGATTGCTAAACCATTAACATAAACACGATGTAACCATACCCCGAAGGGAGAGGTTGGGAGATTTTTTCTTATACAGCATTGTTAGGACAAGGAATACCCGACCAGAAACAGTGGTGGAAGCAGAATCCAGAAACAGTGGTGGAAGCAGAATCCAGAACACTCTTAAAAGCAAAGTGAATCAATAATTGAAAAAGAGAAAAGTTGAAAGGATATGAAGAAAGAGCAGGGGGATGTGACTCAGTGGAGAGCTCATTCCGAGAATCAGAGTCAGTACAATGGGTCAAATGGCCTCCTTCTGTGCTGTCTATATCCAGTCACTATTGAGCTGATGTGGAAGTGAGTACACATTATTGCTTTATAGTTCTTTTATTTAGACCTCAGGAATTTACAGTACAAGTGCTTTCTGACCCACAATTTATAGATGTTATAACAACAGGGCTTCAAAAATATACATGGTTTAATTGCTGCTATGACATGTTACTTGCTGTAAATGTGTCCATTTAGGCAGCAATGGCCAGAAAAGTGTGTGTATGCCTGAGAGACAGGTTTGAACACATCTCTGATGGTTTTGTCAAAGGTTTCTTCTCTTAGGCAGTCCCTCGGAACCGAGGATGACTTGCTTCCACATTAAAAATGAGTTCTCAGGTGACTGATGAGTCCAATGGAGGACCTACAGTCTCTGTCACAGGTGGGGCAGACGGTGGTTGAAGGGGCGGGTGGGTGGGGTGCTTGGGTTGACGTGCACTCCTTGCGCTGCATGTGCTTGGCTTCTGCTTGCTCCCGGCGAAGAGACTCGAGGTGTTCGGTGCCTTCCCGGATGCTTCTCCTTCACTTTGTGCGGTCTTGGGCCAGGGATTCCCAGGTGTCAGTGGGGATGTTGCACTTTTTCAAGGAGGCTTTGAGGGTATCCTTGACGATTTTCCCCTGCCCACCTGGGGCTCTCTTGTCGTGTCGGAGCTCCGAGTAGAGCGCTTGTTTTGGGAGTCTCGTATCGGGCATGCGGGCGATGTAACCCATCCATCGGAGCTGATCGAGCGTGGTCAAAGCTACGTTTAAACTCTTGACGACAGCATATCTTCATTCGTGGTGACCACTGGATTCTACATCCTATCCACACATCTGTGAGGAAAAATCAATTACCATTTAAACTTAACCGCCCCCCGCCCCCCCAACTTAACTGTTTTATCTTCTGACTGGAAAACTAGATGATTTTCAAATTTTTTTAGCTGTGAAGGAAATCAATTGCAGCAGCTAAATCTTAATACAGAGTATATGGAGCATGCATTTACAATTCTCAAGATAGGGTTCTGAGTGAGTATGCAAGGGGTCTTATGGTGCAGTGACATCCATTTGTGTTTATATTGGTTCTTGAGTAATCAAACGCTGAAATAGATGTCACGGGGCATGTTACGTTGGAATGTTTAGGCTGTAAATGTGTTACCTGTGCAAAAAGAGTAGTCACAAGTCACAAGGAAGTTGATTCTAATTGTAAGCATTTTGTATGTTTCTAATATGTGGTAGGTATTTGACAAAAACATTCTTTTCTTTTATTGTCCCTATATTAAGTCCTTTCCTGAAAGTATTGATTCCTTGCTGATGTACAGTTCCAGGTTAGTCACCATCCAAAGCCTCACCCAACCAGCCATGATTCATGTGTGAATCTGGGCAGTTATTGTTGGTAGGTTATTTATCCACAAGAGGTATTGCAATCAAGAGCAATCTTGTCCTTACCTGGCATTCACATACATGCACTTATAGTAGGGACTGCTGGATAGCAAGCAGGAGCGGGGACCCTGGATGCTTCACCTCTCTGTAACCAAGGGAGGATGAGGCCAGTTGTAACACGCCTGGCACCATTCTGTATGAGATCAGGGTGCAACCTGGCACCTTTCGGACCTGTATGTTTCAGTTATTCATGGGCTGAAGTCGCAGAGTTGCTCTTTTTATTTTAAGTTCTTTTCATGTCATCCCTGTTTCCTTGGTCTCAGTGACACACTCCATACTCAGTTAAAAGGATGGAAATTCAACTACTTCAGGTTCTGCCAAAGACTATTTTAAAATTAGCTGGCATCATTTTGAATCATATTGAGTCCAGGATTGAGAGATTGGTTTCCTATGGAGCCAGAGTCTTTCTGATGAGCAGGACGAGATGGAATTAGAAATATTGGAAAAAATGAAAAGTGAAAATACAATCCAATAGTCATCTTAACACAAGTCAGTGAAAAGAAAATCTGTACTACTCTGTTCTGTGAACAGACATTGGGAAAGATTTGCATAATAGATCACATGTTACTCTTTTGTCTCGTTATTTTGGTAAAATATACCTTGTAAACATAATCTGAAGAAGCTCTGCAAGCCTTTTCACAGTGTTTTATAGAAAATATATCTGTTTTGACTAAGAAAACTGCCCCTGCAAAGATTGATAATAGCGGAACAGCTGCAAGATTACTAGTCACAAACATCATGGGATTGTCCCGTCTGCCATAAAAGTACAAGAACACAACCTGCTGCCGTTTCGGTCACTCTCCTTGTCTCTTGACTATACAGGCAATAAACTGCCCTGCATCTGTACAAGATACTGCTAGAAACTGTCCTGGCTCTGTATAATGCATCACTGTAATAATTTCTGGATCAATTTATAAAGGAATCCTTTAAATAGGTTTTAAATCTTTGTCTATTTGAAGAAATCTATAAGTATGTACCCTCCAATGATGGGACTTACCCACTGATGTACCTTTCCCTTTAAATAAAGCGAACGGGAAAGATGGTCTATTAAGAACAGCAGTGATTGTAGCCATGAAAATAGAATAGGTTAGGTTGAAGGGTCAAAGAATAGGGCGAGCACATGGGTTTAGGACGATTGCTTGTGAAGAGGATAAACACTAATATGGGGATAGATTTCCAACCTCACTGCCTGAATGGTGGTCTGGCAAAGTGGATCACCCAGCCATTATAGAACCCGCCTGATTTTCATTGCATTGAAATCAAAAGAATAAAAATCAGGCGGGTTCTATAAAGGGCAATCCGCTCTGCCATATTGCCACCCAGGCGGTCACGACGTAAATGCACCCCAAAGACTGGTTGGGCTGAATGGCCTGTTGTAATTTCAATGTAATTCTATGTAAAAGAGGCCTATTTGATCCATTCAACTTGTTCTTGTGCAGTCCATGTGGCTGCAACGAATCATTTCCATCCTGTTCATCTCCTCTGATCATTTGGGCTCTAATGAAGCTTCTCGAGCATCAGCCAGTATTCAGCTGTTATGGCCCTGGCCTCAAGCCAAGTTTATAATGACCCTTCACTCAGAGACCTGCCTAAATCTCAAGGGATGATCTTAAGAAGCTGAACTTTTTACGCAAAAACTTAGGTTTAGTCTGTTGCATGTCTTTCTGCCTCCCACCTCCCATCGTCAGATTGGTTTGTTTTTCCTCCAATCTCTGTTTATCCCTGTTAATGGGTTTGTTCAGCCTTGATCGTACAGTGCAGTTTATCTGGTTGTCCTTTCAGCTACATGAATTCCTCAGAATCTAGCATAATTAGTCCCAAACTTCAGTCATAACATCAGATGTTAACCCTATCTCCCCAGAGGACACCAGGTGGCTGGGAAACTGAAAGCAAACAAGTTATATACATACCTACTCAGATCCCAGCCATTTCTGACATTGCAATGATAACCTACAGAGTTTTGCAGGCGAATGAAGTGCACTCCTAAAGCAGGTGGAGGCTTCATAAATTTATGCCAATCAGGGTCCTGTTCTGTCAATAGGGCCCTTGATGCAACTTTAGCCAAGACTTGAGCAGGACATTCACTGCCGCTCTCTCGTGAGGCAGAAGTAGATCTGCAGCTGGTCTGAAGACAGAATAGGCCCTTCTGGTAAGTCAAAAACTTTCCTTTGTGGGGCCGGGAGGAGCAGGGGTGCGCCTTCAGGGGCCACAAGGAATTTCACAGCGGCCCCTGCCCCGGACATTCCCCCCCCCACCTTCCCTCCCTGAGACCCTCCTAAAACTCCCTCCTCACTACTTACCTGGAAGCAGATGGGTGGCCCTTCGTTGCCCGATCTTGACATGCGGGCAGCTGCTCTGCACCCTCTTCTCACCCATTCCAGGCAGGAATCGGACTGGCAGCATTTAAATAAGGTTCAGGAGTCCAAGCACAAAGGGGGAAAAATTTGTCCCCTTAGCGACTCCCGTTCGTGCCAGTAGATGGCGCTAATGGGACGCTAGACCAATATCGCCGGGGCAAATCAAATCCAGCGCCACACGTCAAATCCGGCCGCCCCTGCCCCCTGTAGTGCTGCCAGTAAGTAGTATCGCCGGGAACATCAACGCCAGGGAGATAGTGTCATCAGTGAGTGTGCAACGCTCACTGACCGCCCGATTTGCAAAATTGATTCTTACCACTTACCTCGCCGCCTGGAGCAAACACCGACAGGGCGAGCTGGCTCCTGGGATGTTATTTAAAGGGATCATCGGTAATCACATGCAGCTGTTTGTTTAGTGCAGTTTCAGTGGTTTTTTGTTAGTTTCACCCACTGCAACAGTTTCAATCAGTTATTTCAAGGTTCTTCTGTATCAGGAGCCTTCTGGCAATTAAAAAGTAGTTACATTTAGTGTTCAAAGATTCAAACTGCTACATTCAACAGGAGGCCTTACCCTCCGAGAGTATTCCGAGAGCACTTCTCCTACCTCCAATTAAGCGAGGAGCAGTGCATAGAAGGCTCTGCTTCACCGACCTCTGCCACCTCCTGCATCCAGACCTCCAGCCTCTCAGATCAGAGCAACCAATTCCAATTCCAATTCAAATCGCTTTATTGGCATGATAAGTTACATCTTATGTTGCCAAAGCATCAAAATACATTTATGGTTTAGCACATAAACGCAGTTCTATTCATACAGTGTATAAACAGGTATATCCCTGAGTGTATAAATATACATTCGCATTGTTTATATATATTCTTTTCTTAGTTTACTGGTTGTCCCTCTGTTCATGCAACCACGGCGCTCTCAGTGGCAGTCAAGGTTACTGTCACCCTAAATTTCTTCGCCAGCTGATCCTTCCAATCTGCTACAGGAGACATAGCTAACATCTCGCAGCTCGCCGTCCATCGCTGCATCCAGGAGGTCACAGAGGCTCTCTATAATAGGAGAAGGGACGACAATTCCTTCCCCAACACCAGAGAAATGCAGGACGAGCGTGCATGTGGCTTTGCCAGGATAGTGGGATTCCCCATGGTGCAGGGTGCCACTGACTGCACCCACATGGCTTTGCGGACACCGCATAACAATCCTGAGATCTTTCGTAACCGCAAAGGTTACCACACACTTAATGTGCAGTTGGTGTGCGACCATGCACAGCGAATCCTCACCGTCAATGCCCGCTATCCTGGCAACAGCCACGATGCTTTCATCCTGTGACAGACTGGTGTGCCAGCATTCTTCCAGCCACCACGTCAAGCTGGCAGCTGGCTGCTCGGAGACCAGGGCTATCCTTGCTCATGACTCTCCTCCGCAGCTCCAACACTCCTGCCCAGCACTCATATAATGAGAGCCACGCTGCCACCAGGAGCAGCATCGAGCAGACCATAGGCCTGCTGAAGCAACGGTTCTGCTGCTTTGACCGCTCGGGAGGAGCTCTCCAATACTCAGCTGAGTGGGTGTCTCATTTCGTGGTGGTCTGCTGCATGCTCCACAAGTTGGCCACCATGAGGGCCCAGCCCTTGCCACCAGGGATTGCAGGACCATAGGAGGAGGAGGAGGAGGATGAGGATGAGGAGGAAGAGGAAGACTAGGAGGAGGAGGGACAGGAAGGAGGGAGGAGGCAGCCACTCAATCGGCCTTCTGGAAGGACGGTCCACCTTATCAGAATGCGGTTTGAATGCATTAAACCCCAGAGTCCTGTTGCTCACACATTATTGCATCCCTGTCACAGGCCACATCACAGTGCTAAACTGAAATGAGGCACACCACAAAAGAATCCAAACTGAATTAATATATTTATCAAAAATCAGTGAACACATATTTACACCAAAAATATTAACTATTCACCCTTGTGCAATCCCTTAGTGCCTGTCGTTACTGTGCCTTTGCCTACTCTAGTGTGCCTACGAAGTGTTGGCCCAATGGTTGCAGCAGGGCTGGTGGAAGGCTGCTGAGTGTCCATGCGGGAGACTTCAGATGGCCTTACAGGATGCCCTCGACCAGCTCCGGGCCTGGAAGGCCTGGCTGTAGACTGCACCATGTCAGCATGGGCGGCAGCAGTCTGGGCTGGCTGGATGACAGGCAGCAACAAGGGCAATGGTGGAGTGGCAGTGGTGGGAGCAGGAATGCTGTCATCCTGAGAGAGGACAGCAGCTTCCTGCTCCACTGACCGACTGCCATTCCCCTGGGGCAGCGCCTCCGCATCCCTAGCAATCTGTTGGAGCACAGATTGCTGGCCTGCTGCAACACCGTGAAAGCCCTGGTGGATGGTGGTCGACCCAGCCACGATGGCAAAAGTCAGAGCTTGCGTGGCATCAAGCTGAGACTACACGAGAGCAGCCTGAGATTGAATGGCACCAAGCATAGATAGCATTACAGCACTAAGACGTTGTGTCACTTCTGCCTGTGCTGCAATGGGAGCTGCCAGATCGCCCATCACACGCGGCATCAGGTCTGGGTTGCCACGGTCTCTCTGGGAGTCTACCATCCTTTGCAGACTGGAAATGATGGGCTCCATGGTGTGTGCAGAGCCTTGTGCAATGTTGGAGGTGGACTCCTTCATGCTCCTTATCATTGCCGAGAGGCTCTTGGGCACCCTTGCCATTGCACCTATCATCTCCGTGTGCATGCCCATCACCCTTCTTCTAAAGGCCTCCCCATTGAGGTCCTTACCTGAGTCCTGTGCAGCATAACTCGCGCGCGAACCCGCCCTCCGGGAAGCTGGGCCCCGAGCTACCCTTTCCCCCTAGCCTTGCTGCAGCCCGCTCGTTCCTGGTGTATCACCCTGTGCAGGTCCTGCTACTATAATAGCCTCTAAAGAACACGTAGTACCAGTATCTGAGCTGGTGTCTGCGGGTGAGACATGCAATGAGGTGGTGTGTTCTCCATCCTCCTTTTCTCCACCCTCGCTCGCTACCATACCCTCGGGGACAGGCTGCTCAGGTGCTTGCTGATTATATGAAAACATAAAGGCACAAGAGTCGGGTTAAGGTGAGGGGAGGGGGGCAGGAAGGGAGAAATGCATGCATACAGCATGATTAGCTGGAAAATGCAAAATGTTTATATGGTGAGGGGGAAGTGGGATGTGAGAAGAAGGAGTAGGGGGGTCAATGCCACCAGTGGCCGGGGCACCCACCACCTGGTGCCCAATAACCTGCAGCACTCTAGTTTCCAGTGCAGACAGGGGTTGAGTGTTGGCTTGTCCCCCACCTGTGCACTCCTGCGCCCTCCTGTTATGAGCCACCTTGGCATGCAAGAAAAAGGAAAGTGTGTGAGTGAGTATGGAGCAATGTGTTTGGGTGATGTGTCTGCCATAGTTGAATAGCTGTAATAGTGTGCAAGGTGTGAGATGTGGGTGTGAGTTTTGGTAGGTGGAGATTGTTGATGGGTGAGTGCTGGGGGTGTGGTGCTTTGGGCAATGTGTGCACACTGTGGCTCAGATGGTGGCATGTAGCATTTGTTGAATGCATTCACTCACCCTGACCACCCAACTGAGGTTGTTAAATTTCTTCCTGCACTGTGTGTGTGTCCTGGGGACCACAGTGCTGCCTGAGACGTGCTGTGCTACCTCCCTTCAAATGGTGAGGAAGGATTGTGGCGAGGGCTTCCTGCCACTTGCTGGGTAGAGAACTGCCCTCCATCTCTCCACAGTGAAAACCAATGCCTCTAATGCTTGTTTGCAGACTCTGCGGGCTCTCTCCCTGGGGCGTGGAAGTGCCATGAGCACACCTGGTTCAGTCCTCCGGCTCCTCCTTCTTGTTCTGCTTCTGCATGCTGAGGCAGCTGCACAGCCAGCAATGCTAAGAATGAGGTGCTCCAGCATCAATAAACCTCCCCTTTAAGAAGTGATAAAAGCCTGTGGCAATGGTGATTTGCAATGAGACTGCACCCGATAGTGGTCCACCCTTTGAGTCTAATGCCAACGAGCTTAGGTTTTAAGACTTGATTTAGGACTCCAAGGCCTAGAAATTCAGTTGGGCGCGCCAGCCGTTAGCGCCTTAGGGGGAGTAGATCTCGAGCGCTAGGCGCTTATCGCCCGGGCGCAGCGCGATCTGCGCCTCTCCCCAACTTCAGGACACATTGAACGCCGGCGCAAAGTCTTAGCGCGCAGATCATGACGTCATTTAATAGTGCAACGCCCTTTGTGCGCCCCAAACCGGAACTTCACTCGCGCCGGCCCATTGTGCGCCGGGCGTCCCGAGCGACTGTGAAGTGGAACAGTACACAGGCCAGCCGGGCCGGGGGGAGCGCTAATTAAAGGGCACTTACCCAGCAGTATAAAGGCCAGCCATTTTGCAGCATTCACTCTTGTGCAACGGTTTTTTGGACAGAGACCAAGGAGGAGAGTTTACTGGTTTGGACCAACACTTGGACAGGTATTTTTGGCTCAGGCCAGAGCTTACCAATTATCTTAGCCTTCATTCAGAGCTCAGTGTTTGCCAGCATATAATGGGGGCTGCATTGGGTGGCAACGCTGAATTTCAGCCTTATGCCAGAAGGGCTTACAGACGCCGTGAGAGAGTGGCAGCCCTGGCTAGACGCAGAGGGGGCATCAGGCGTCGCCAACTGAGGCCTTACCCACGCAGGCTATACCGCCAGCAGACCTCCTATCTGACCTGTCTGCCGCGATGTGTGTTAGGAGGCTGCGATTCCGAAGGGAGGTGGTTACAGACATCTGCCGGCTGCTTCAGAGAGATCTGCAGCCACAGCTGATGCGCAGGACGTCTCTGTCGGTGGCAGTGAAGGTGACGGTGGCTCTCAACTTCTATGCCTCCGGCTCCTTCCAATCCGGTACTGGGGACATCGCTAACATCTCCCAGTTCGCCGTGCATTGCTGCATCCGCCAGGTGACCGAAGCCCTTTTCAGAAGGAGACATCAATTCATCTCCTTCCCCATGACCCTGGACAAGCAGCAGCAGCGTGCAGTGGGGTTTGCAAGAATAGCGGGCTTCCCCATGGTGCAGGGCGCCATTGACTGCACGCATGTGGCTTTGCGGGCACCTCTTGAGCATGCCGAGGATTACCGCAACCGGAAGGGCTACCATTCCCTCAATGTACAGCTGGTGTGTGACCACAGGCAGCGCATCCTAGCTGTCAATGCCCGCTTTCCAGGCAGCAGCCACGATGCCTTTATCCTGCGACAGACAACTGTGGCTGACATGTTCCAGGCACAGCCTCCCCCAAGAGGATGGCTTATCGGGGACAAAGGCTATCCTTTGTGTACCTGGCTCATGACCCCGCTCCGCGCGCCCACGACCCCTGCTGAAGAGGCATACAACGAGAGCCATCAAGCGACGAGGAGCCTCATAGAACAAACAATCGGCGTGCTCAAGCAATGGTTCCGCTGTCTCGACCGCTCCGGGGGAGCCCTCCAGTATTCGCAGGATCGAGTCTCCCAATTCGTCGTCGTTTGCTGCATGCTGCACAACCTGGCTATCCGCAGGACTCAGGCACTGCCACCTCACGTTGGACCACCACCTCAGGAGGAGGAGGAGCATGAGGACGACGAGGACGAGGAGTACCAGCCCAGGAGGGACGCACAAGGTCCAAGGGCCGCCTGTCGTCGGCTTATTGAACGTCACTTCTAGGCCCCCTGTCAGGGAATGGCTTGTGCCAATGATAGAACATGATTGCAGCCGCTCCGCAAGCCCTCAGCCGGTTAAGGCAACAAACACTTCAAAGATCAAACATGGACAATGTGAATAAATAAAATGCTTTATTGTACAAACTCTGGGCCCTTCCCACATGAAAACCAAAAACAGAGGAAACCCCCAAAAAACACTCAAACACATTACTCGCTCCCACAACCTGGGGAGGATTAACAAAATAGGGCAACTAAAATGGCCGTCATTCTCGGCCTTCGTCCAAAACAAACATCACATCATCGGCCTTCAAAAAACAAACATCCAATTCTCGGCCTCAAGAAACAAACATAAATGGCCACACATTCGACTATTTGGCCCGCTAGGGCGATGCCTTGGCCATCTTTGGGTGGCCCCTGCACGCCCTGCTGCTCCGCCTCAAAGGAAGGCCATTGGCTGCTGCAAGGCTGGGGGCAGGCTCCTGAGGGGCACATGTCGTGACGGCAGATGCCCTTGGGGGTCGGCCTAGTCGAGGTCTGGGCGTCGAGCGGCCGGCTGTTGATTGCTGCAGCTGTGGCTGGCCAGCATCAGTCG
This sequence comes from Somniosus microcephalus, assembly GCF_052327205.1. Classification (NCBI taxonomy): domain Eukaryota; kingdom Metazoa; phylum Chordata; class Chondrichthyes; order Squaliformes; family Somniosidae; genus Somniosus; species Somniosus microcephalus. The sequence continues at coordinate 33,292,706 of NC_141006.1, forward strand.
CTGCAGCAGCTCCACTGGGGGAGTGGCAGTGGCGGCTGGAGGAATGGCAGCAAGCTGGCGGATGGCAGGCGCTCGCTGGTCGCCTGAGACACTGGCACTCGCCCGGGCCAGCACTGCAGCATGCGCACCAATCTGCCGAGGGACAGACCGATGTGCTGCTGCAGCGCGCCGGGTGCCCTGGCGATGCCTGGCTGACACAGCGAGTGTGGCAGCAGTGAGTGCCCGTGTTGACCTGTTCACTGACCGCAGCAGAGCAGCCAGTGACTGGACGGCACCACTAATCACCTGGCCAGTCGCTGAAAGATCTGCCCGGTATTCCGCCCGACTGGTGGCCTCTAAGGGCCCGAACTCGGCCACACTCCGAGAGAGGGAATCGATGGACTCAGGCAACCATGCCACTGCCGCCATGAGCTCCGTGTGCCGGCGCTCCGAGTCCGCGGACAAGTCTTCGAGGCGTTCCATCTCCTCGGCGAAGAGCATCTCCTGACTGGAGGCCGGACTCTCCCTCTGGGGAGAAGGCCGCCGAGCTGGCCGACCCTTCCTGCGTTGCTGGAGGCCACTGGGCCCAGCAATTGGACTCCCCTCCGACGCATCCCCCTCTGGGGAGAAGGCCGCCGAGCTTCCACCCCCCTCCCGCCTTTCTGCAGCACGCAGGTCCCAGGAGCTCCCCTCCCCTTCGACACTTCCGCCATGCTGCCCTCCAGGGAAGACGTGTCCCCTACATTGGCCTGGGTGGCCGCGGCTGAGGGTTCCCCTGATGGGCCGCCTTCCTCTTGCTCCTCCTCCTGCTCCTCCTCGGAGGGTCTGTCACTGGCAAGTTGAGGGACCTCCTCTTGACCATCTGAAAGCAGGAAGGCACAAGAGTAGCTTTAGAGTGAGGAGAGGGCGTCAGTGTGGGATGCATGAGTGGTGGCATTCAGCGCATTGGTCGGACAGTGGCAAAGGATGTAGATCTGATGCGCAAGTGGGACGAGAGAGGTGCAAAAGGTGATGTCCTTACCATTGCTTCCCAGAACAGGGTCGGCATCTCCACATGCAACGGGCCCAATCACCCGGCCACCCATGAGGCGCTCCACGCGATGTTGCAGGTCGGTGAGTGGCTGGATATGGGGTCGTCCTCCCCCGGTCGCAGTCCGGCTCTTGCGATTATTCGCCAGCTTGGCCTGCAAGAGAAAGGACGGCCTCTAAGTACAGTGTGTCGCCGTGATCTTGTGTGCACTGCCTCCCATGGTGGAATAGCCTGGCCAGTGTGTCGCCATGATCTGGTGTGCACTGCCTCCCATGGTGGAATAGCTTGGCCAGTGTGTTCAGTGCAGAATGTGCAATTGATGCTCATGCCTGTGCCATAGCTGCTGGATGAAGGCTGGCCATTAGAGCTTTCAGGTCCCTTTGCCCATAATGTGAGGTGCACATGCAAGGATGAGGAGGTCATTGGAAAGGGTACTCACCCTGACAATGCGTGTGAGGTCATTTAACTTTTTGCGGCATTGGGCACCGGTCCTGGGGACGTCGCTGTTGACTGACAGCTTGCTGGCGACATGCCTCCAGGCTCTCCTGTAGACGCGGACCGTCGCCTTCTTGCCATTGTCCGGGTACAAAACATGGCGCCTCTTCTCCACAGCAGCAAGCAGCACACTCAGATCACGCTCTGAGAAGCGCTGCGCACGTACACGGGCCTTCTCCATGTCTTCAGGCGCTATTTGGGTCCAGCAGCAGTGTTCAGGCCTAGCTGGAGGGCTCCACTATCCAGGGCATGGCAGCAGTCACAGTCGACCCTTCCCCCTTAAGAGCTGGCCGGCGCCAGGGTGTCTGCTGTCAGTCACGAGATGGCCGCACCTGCGCTGCGCCCGGCCTCGGCGCTATCGATCACCACCTCCGGCTTAGCGCCCAAAGAGAGGCGTCCAACAGCAGTTTTAGCGCTCGCCCGAACTAGTAGGGCGAAGCTAATGAATATCGGAGAAGTGGCCTAGATTTGGCGGCGGCCGCAAACTTTAGCGGACGCCCCACTTTAGCGCCCCAAAAGTGGCGTCAATGAATTTCTAGGCCCAATTATTTTATTGAGCAGGGAGCACAAATTTTGCGTGCAGTCTAAAGCATTTGCGCCTGGCGCTAATTCCCCAACTTTTCTACTGACACCGCCCCTTCCTTGGCTATAACGAATTTCTAGCCAGTGTTTGGATACCCATCTATTGTGCCTGTTCCCCAAGCTGTTAAAGTCCTTCACAAATTCACAGGTTTTTTTTCTTTTTAAGGAAATAAGGCCAGACAAATGCCTGTCCCTATCAGCATACACACTAATACAGGTCTGTCAGCCAGAATCTTAGAGTCTCATATATTTATTGTACTGTGACTAGGTCGCGTTTGGTGAGCTCTGTGGGAGTTACAGCATTTTGATTCACTTCAACAATCTAACAGAAGACAATATCACATCCTTCTTTGCACCCCTCAGCTTCCATTGCATTGCAGAATAGTGTAGAGTTGAGTCCAGTGCATTGGAAACCCAGCGGCAGTTTTCCAGTCAGGCCCATCTTGGAAAGAGTCCAAAACTAACGATATAAAATCTTTATTTTGGTTTGCTGGTGACTATCTTTTACAAGCGCTACATTTCATGATGATGTGTCAATGTACTCGGCTTCAAGCTCTCTTGCGACAGCACAAAATGAACTCCACCGTGACTCAACAATGGGAAAAATGTAATAAAGGTTTCATCCAAAGCATATAAAGATTTGATTAAGCACCAACAATGATCTGTCTGTTCTCTACTGTGGAATCAAGTGTAGGCTTCAATCAACCCTTACACAAAAAGACTATCTGCTTAAAACGAGCACATTAATACTATGATTAAATATAAAGCATGTTTTTAACATATTTGTGATTTATATCGAGCTCTGGGATTGGAATTCAGGAAACAGCTGTGCCCTGACTCCCAGCAAGTGCAGTAATCCAGCGCAGTCCTGTCATCACTTTCAAATCCTCTATTAAAAGTTCCATGTAATTTAGTTTAAATTGCATCAGAGAGACTCTTTGTACACCACCAGGTCGTCCCATGATCTCGATGTTATTGCTATCGTGTGTGTGCTGAAGGTTTGATTTCCACAGAACATTTACACACACCAATCTCAGAACAGCACCAGCATCCTGGGAACTAATTTAAGGGCTATTGCCTGGCATATCATTATTTTATATATCTCCATCAGGTTGCCTCTAAGTCTACGCTGTTCTCGAGTAAATAGACCCAGCTCTTTTAAGCCTCTCTGAGTAACTAAGGTCCTTTTAAGCGAGGAACCATTCTTGTAGCTCTCCCCGAACTGTTTCCAAGGCCACCAAATCACTCACCATGTGAGGGGACCAAAAATAGGTGCAGTAGTCCAGATGCCGTCTAACCAACGACCTGTATAATGACAGAATGGTGTTCTGTGAGTTGTACTGAATGGTTAGCTTTCAAAAAGAAAGACTTGCATTTATATAGCGCCTTTCACGACCACCGGACGCCTCAAAGCACTTTACAACCAATGAAGTACTTTTTTGAAGTGTAGTCACTGTTGTAATATGGGAATCCTGGCAGCCAATTTGCGCACAGTAAGCTCCCACAAACAGCAATGTGATAATGACCAGATAATCTGTTTTTGTTATGTTGATTGAGGGATAAATATTGGGCAGAACACTGGGGATAAGTCCCCTGCTCTTCTTCGAAATAGTGCCATGGGATCTTTTACATCCACCTGAGAGAGCAGTTTAAGGTCTCATCCAAAAGACGGCACCTCCAACAGTGCAGCACTCCCTCAGCACTGCATTAGAGTGTCATCCTAGCTTTATGTGCATAGGTCACTGGAGTGGGACTTGAACCCACAACCTTTTGACTCAGAGGCGAGTTGTGCTACCCACGTTTTTATTTTCTTTTTTTATTATTAATATACTTTAATGAACAGTAGGAACATTTACAACATCGTGATCATTTCATTGTATCATACAAATCAATTCTGCCGCTCTGCACAGCCATTCCACCACCAAATTTTAACATCAAAACCTGAAGTTTAATTTGTCTCCTGTAACATATATTAATTGATTGTAAAATACTATCTTTAAATTCCTTTCTGAAAAAAACATCCACAGAGCCTTATAATGATCTTTTAGCTTATATTTAAAATATTCTTTTAGATTGATTCTCCTCCTCTTAAAAAACAGAGCATTCCTTCTTTGCACAATCACGAATCTAGCCAAACTGAACATTAAATTAATTGCCACTCCGTTAGACTCGGGCAGACTCTCCTGCAATCCCCATCTCAAAATTGAGTCCCACGGAATTCCCATTCTCGCTCTTCGGTCCCCACCCAGCAAAAAAACTTCACACAACTGTCGAACATGGTACTTAAAATCATTTAACTGCGGACATAACACCAGTAAATGGGACAGAGTCTCATCCCGTGTCCCACACACTGGGCAAGTTGCCCCCTCCACTCATCCAATCTTGCACAAGACCGTCATGGTAAAAATCTGGTTATGAGCCAATTTGAAATCCAGTTCAATACACTCTGGACATTTAAAATTCGCCCACACTCCCTTCCAAATCCTGTTGAAGTCTAGCTGTGGGTATATATTCTGCCAAAACTCCTGACCAGCAGGTGTCTTGAATCTCCATTCTCTAAGTACCTCATAAAAATCTCGAGTATTACAGTTGTCAAATTGAACCAACTCTCCCCCTTTCTCCAGCAGAAAGCTTGGAAAAGCGGGACACATTTTACTTCCTTTGGAGATTTCCGCATTTATTTCTTTCATCCAATCCTGTGGCATTGCCCTCACAATCTTCTCATACATGATCCCTATTGCTTTTTCCTCTACCTCCTGATCCTCCTCCCACACCACGTCCCTCACTATCGCTTCCGGCAACCAACCTGGAATTACCTCGTATAATACATCTTTCACACGTATAATACCAGCTTTTATAAAAGCTTGATTAAATAATACCTCTCCTTCGATGTTGACCCACCTGTCCAAAAATAAGGGCTGTTCTAAAAATTCCTCAGCCCCCTTGGGCATAAACTGCACACTTTTTAAAAATTGGGCCCAAGTCTCTACAACCCCCTTATAAAATCTAGGGAGAAATTTAATCAATTTCAAAAACATATTATTGTACTCCATATATAATATCCCCTGCCCTCCTATCCCACTTTGTTTTAAAAAATGCTCAAAACAACTCTTCCAAAAACTTGTATTTGACTTCTGAAGAAATCTCTTCACCCATTTGATTCTAAAGGATTTCTTCAAATCAATATCTGGGATTTCTCCGTCCAATGATGGTATTGTAAACCACCAAGGCTGGTTTCCCTTCCCATAAAAACCTCACACAAGCCTCTCAGACAGACTTTTCTGCCCACTCAGGAATATCCTCCACCGTCAATAAGTACCATAACTTAGATAGCAGGAGAGCAGACACCACTGTCGCTCTTCCTTACACTTTCAACCACCTTCTTTCCCATCTTCCCAAAATCTTTTTAATTTTCATAACCTTCGGTTCCCAATTTAATCGATCCACTTCATCCCTGTCTTTCTTGCATCCCATATGCACCCCCAGAATTTCCAAAACCTCCACCACCTTAAAGGGACTTTTCCCCCAACCATTCCCCCCTACCCCTTCCTGCAACCAAGCATTGGGACTTACTATAATTCACTCTGGCTCCTGAAGCTCTACAATATTCCTCCACTACATCAATAGCTTTCCTCACTGACTCCCCATTTCTCAATGTTAAGGTTGTGTCATCTGCATATTGGTGTATCACCGACACCAGCCCGGAACTGGGAACCACAATCCCAACTATACCTTGTTTCTTTCGCATCATGTAACCTAATGGTTCTGCTACCAATGTGTACAACAATGGGGACAGGGGACAACCCTGTCTCACTGATCTCTGCATCGGAAAATACTTGGATAAAAAACCATTACATTTAATACAGCTAAATATGTTTGAATAAAAAAATCCTTATCCACTCAATGAAATTTTCCCCGAAACCAAATCCTTCCAAAACCTTCAATAAAAACTCATGAGAGACCCTATCAAAGGCTTTCTCTTGATCTATCTTTAATACATAAGCCTCTCTCCCACTCTCTTACATGAGCTCTATCGCATCTCGGATTGAGACCACAGAGTCTGCGATGTCCTGGCCTATGACGCCATAGGACTGAGAGGGCAAAATTATCTGCGGCAACACCTCCTTCAAACAAATTGCCATAACCCTCGCCAAGATCTTATAATCCACATTTAATAATGTGATGGGCCTCCAATTCTTCAGATCCCTCCTATCCCCATTATTTTTATATAAGCTAAGCTTATGACACCTCTCCTCATAGATGGGGCCAAGCTTCCCTCAATTTTAATTTCCTTAAAAACTTCTAAGAGCAATGGACTTAAAATCTCGAAAAATTCTTTATAAAATTCTGCACAGTCTATCGGACCCTGGGCTTTCCCCCCTTCATTCCACTTATTGCTACTTTTATTTCCGCTAATCCTACTTCTTTGTCACACATGCTTCTCTCATCCTCCTTTAAACCCTCTTCAATAAAAGCACTAACCTTCTCCATCGCCAAATTGGAAATGTCTTCTTTTGTGTATAACTCTTGATAAAAGCTGCTAGCCGCCTCTAAAATCTCCCCACTTTCATGAATGATCTTCTCCCCAACCTTCAGCTCTCCAATTAATGATAATCTCTATCGCAGCTTCTCTTGCTCTAGAAAATATCTAGTGCATCTCTCGTCCTCCAATGCATCTCTAGCCTTTGCACGGAGAATGGCCCCCTTGCATTTTTCAGCTTGCAATAATTCCCACTCTTCCTTTAGCACCCGGAACTTAGTCTCAGCTCCCTTATCCCCTCCGTCAACTGCTTTACAGACATCCGTAAACCTTTTGTTTATATTCTCTTCTCGATGCCGGTTAGCTGCCGCTCTCTTTTTCCCATAACGTAGCAAAAAAACTTTTACCTCCTATTTGAAATTGTCCCACCAAACTCTTCTTTCTTTCAAGAACAAAGGTTCCTTCTGAGCATTCTTTATTATATTTAAAATCCCTTCTTTATAAGCAATTTCTTTCAGGTATTGATTGTTTAAAATCCACACCCCTGAACCGATCTTAACTCTGCTGTTCCTAATTCTAAGAACCAAAGCCGAGTGGTCACTAAAAAAAACTTTTTTATAATAAATCTCCATCACCTCAGAACTTAACCCTTCCCGCATTAATACAAAATCTATTCGGCTCTGTTTTAAAACATCACCCACCCAACCTGTTCTGGAGAACTCCTTTTTTATGGGGTTCCGGTCCCTCCATAAGTCTCTCAAATTTAAATTTGCCATCATTTTTACAATCATCCCTCTGGAGTTATCATCCTTAAAGGTCATCTGGGCTGAAATGTCCATCCGAGATAAAAATACATTAAAATCCCCCACTATACAAGGATTTTTCACCTCTGCCACTTCAGTGAATAACCCCCGAAAAACTCGCGACGCTTGCAATGGTCGTTCGGTGCATAGTATTAAAGAGATCGCAATTAAATTCGTCCATTTTTACCCTTAGCCGTAAAAATCTCCCCTCAGTGTCCTTGTCCACCAAGGCAACGTTCTCTTTTATGGATGGACTCACCAAAACAGCCACCCCTCTACGGTTATTGTTTGCACAACTTGCAAACACCTCTCCCTTCCAAACCTTCTGAACTCTTTCTAGGATACCCTCATCCCAAAAGGTTTCTTGCATACACAACAAGTCCGTGCCTTTAAAACCCTGCAACAACTGCTGCAATTTCTTCTCACCCCTCAGTCCGTTCACATTAATTGAGACCAATGTAATCATGGCTCCAAAGAAGGGAAGTATGTCTGATAATCTCCCCATCATTTAATCTCTGGCCCTTCCCTCCTTTCATGCTCCTTCCCAACTTTTCGGCCAGCTGTTGCTTTTTCCTGCAGCCTCTGACTCTTTTTCACCTCCTGTTTGAACCTTCCCTGCTGTTTCAGCCTCTTCCTTGCATTAAGTTTGGGCCAAGGAGCTGCCCTTTCTCCCTCCTTCTGCCCCTCACTAACGTTTCCCTTTCCACATGATGCCACCCCACCCCCCAATTCCATGTCTCTGTCCCCCTCTCAAGCTCTTCTGTAACCCTCTGTGCCTGCTCCCCGTCAGATACATAATCCTGCTCCCCATCAGATATATCATCTCCCATAGAGAGTCTTCTTGCTATCGCGGCTTCTCCAACAGTGCCACTCCCTTCGACCTCATCTCCACCTCTGACCCTTGCTCCCTGATCCTTCTCTCTCTGGGACAATGGCGCACCTATATTGTTCCCTTCTGGTGTCTTTGTCTCGCTGCTCCCGTCCTGCTGCCCCTTTTAAGGCTCCTGCCTCTTGCACCCTCTCCTTGTCTTGCCCCCTCCTGCTCACCGAGATGTCCGACTCCCCGTCTTTCTTTGGAGTATTTACATTTACCACACACCCCACTCCTGCCTCCTCTCCCCCCACGGACACCAGATTCTTTAGGGAGAGCTGAACCGTATTAATGCTCGAGTCTGCACTCGACCCTTGCTGCCTGCTGCTGTCTTTGTTCTTTTCCACTGTACTTGGTGTGCTTTCCACCATCTCCATCCTGTTCTCTGTTCTGCCATTTTCTGCCTCTTCCTGTGCTCTATTCTCCTTCAATTTACCAGCTGTGTCCTCCGACTGCTCCGCTCCTCCGACCATTCTCCTCACACCCCCTGCTCCTTCTCCCATCTCCTCGTCACTCATAGAGCTTCCTTCTGCCTCACACTCACAGTGGGTGGGGCCTTTGTGACACACTCCACAGCTCTCCGCCTTGCAGCTCCAAGCGATGTGTCCAGCCTCGCCGCAATTATAACAGGACAAGTCTGGACAGTTTCTTACAAGACAGTAATAACAAACCTTCACTTGGTTATCATGCAGTGCTTGGAAGTACTGCACTCCTTCCATTGTTTCGAATTTCATGCTGTACGGTAATGACTTCACCCCCTCTGGGAACCGCACCTTTACGTAACGGGTTCCATCTGCTACCTGTGTTCCTGGATAGTATCTCCTCTTTATTGCTGAGCAAATTTTAATGTCCCACGACTCCAACTTTTTGATTAGCACATCGTCCTCAATATAAACTGACAAGTTTAAGAATGAGACCACCACCTCTTCTGAATATAGCAGAGATACCTCCAAGAACTTATCGCCAACTTTCAAACTGAGTAAAAATCTTTCCACCTCCTCTCAGCCACTGACCGTCACCTCAAACCCAACATTCGGCTTTGGTCGGCAGGCAAAGCAGCTTCCCTCGCCACAGTCCTCATGTACCGCTTGGATAATATCCCAAGTTCGTATCTCCTTATCCTCGCACTAAAGGGAGAGGCCAGAGACTTACAAGCAGCTACCAATATGGAGACACATTTTCCTGAGCAATTAGTCTCTAACCTCATGACGTGTCTATTTAAAGATTTTCCCAAAGGGAGCAGTTGTAATATTTGTGGCCTTAAAGAGACTGGCCATATTAATCAAAAATAAACTTTAACAGGTTTCTTGAGAGTTTCTTTATCTCCACTAGGAAACTGCTACAACACGGAAGCACTGTCCATGTTATACATTGTGCATTATATGATGTAAAGCTGCTGTCATTCTAAAACAGTCTATCCTCTGACTTATTGTAAGCAACCCATATTAGGAACCTCGTAAATTTTTGTCACAGAATGTCACTCCACAATGCTAGTAGGAACAGGAGTGGGCCATTCAGCCCCTCGGGCCTGCTCCCCCCATTCAATTAGATCATGGCTGATCTGCACCTCATCTCCATTTTCCCACCTTTGCTCCATGTTCCTTGATACCTTTACCTCACAAATATCTATCTCAGTATTGAAAGCTCCAATTGTGCCAGCATCCACAGCCTGTTGGTGGGAGAGAGTTACAAATTTCTACTACCCTCTGTGTGGAAAAAGTGGTTCCTAATTTCACTCCTGAATGACCTGGCTCTAATTTTATCATTACATCCCCTTGTTCCTGATTCCCCCACCAGAGGAAATAGTTCCGCTGTATCTATCCTATTGAATCCTTTTAACATTTTAAACATTTTGATCAGATCACCCCTCAAGTCCCTATTCTCAAAGAAATTCAAGCCAAGCTAATGCAACCTATCCTCATAATTTATTCCACTAAGTCCCGGTATCGTTCTGATGAATCTAGAGCCAATTAAATATATGTAAAAACATTCTGGATATTTTTTGGGCACCTGATGTAAAAACCTTTTGCATCCAATGTGACGACAGCATGTCATCTTTATCCTCCTTTGAGTATAAAAGGCTGAAACATAATGGCCCCAAAATTGCTGTCAACATAACGGTGAGGTTAATAGCGCTCACCGTTATATATGTGCAGCTGCCACAGCAACTTCAGGAGAGGGCAGATACGTGATTAAACACGGAAATCGAAATGTTGCTGATGGAAATGCGCCGCTCCGCTGTTAGCTTTGTGAAAATGGCATCTCGCTGTCTGACTGCCCAGTCAAATGCTTTGAACAGCGTGAAGTTCCTATACTTGCACTGTAGATATGGAATAAATGCGCCACAGAAAGTTAAGTCAAGTAATTTCAAGTCTAAGTACCCAGTTAACAATGAGTATTAATTACTGCCAGTGAAACTCTCTGGCCCAGAAACTTAACTATTACAAGCATTGTGCCTCATTCCTTCAAGTTTTAATTGTTGCTGGAGATTTAAATAAGAATGAACATTTTTTTTTTTACTTTTTCTTTCTGTCTCTTTTTTCTCTCTCAATCCAATCTTCCTTTCCCTCTCTTTATTTCTCTTTCTGTACCTGATTTGACAATTGAATTCACCATTCTAAATTGCACTTCCTTGTTCACACCTTGCGCTGGTCATTGCACAATCCTTCAGTATGATTGGCTAAGGAGATACACAGTTGCTTGCTCTGTTCACTCAGATCCCAGATGCCCTGTAGAGGGTGCCGTGCCATTTCCACCCCGCACTTCCAGCAACTTGCCTCACAAAAACATCATGGAGATTAAATGGGCAAGGGCAAGTCTAAGGGCGGGCGCCGTTCATTGACCGGTTACAGGAATGTTTGGGTCAATATTTGTGGTCACTTTTTTAAACTCAGATCTGACTGTTATTAATGCTAAGGGACAAGACATTTTCCCATCAATACAAATATTTTAAAACTTTGTATGCGCCTAACCAATGTTTCCTTTAAGCTGCGCCGCATGGCCGCACAGCGCTCCAGGGACACCGCGCAGCCGGCTTGACGCCTTTGCAATGAGATAAACCACGCATGTGCGGTATTTTGAATGTCCCGCACGACCCCTTAAAGGGGCCGCTTGGCACCAAACAAAATTACAGGGAACATTACGACTAACCCTTCACACAAAAATAGCATAGATATATTTTAATTGGTGGTACAGGGTGAGTCTATCCTTCTTGGCAACTGTTTCGCTGAAGTAGTGAAATAATAAAATTCCCCTGCTTGGAGTCTGTCGGACTTTCCACGGAGCTGTTTGATGGACAGCTGGAAAGCAGCGAAACTCAATGGTATTAGGAGACGAGTGACTCTAAAGCAGGAGTCATGCAAAAAAATCTAGGGAACTACTTATCAAGCTGCAGGGGCCAATGCACTGTGTATTTATCCGTGGGTTTCACTCGAGATTTTTGCTTGGCCAGTTTTTCTTCCCCCTAAATGTTGTTTAAAAAAAAAAGAAGCATGACTGGCAATTCTTCATGGAGGAGTTCGCCATGGTACAGTTGTGTCAGCTCTGCTTGAGAAATGGGGCTGAGATTTACATTGGATGACGCCTGCTCGCTGGAAAGAATTCTCGTCCAAGTGAAATGGAATAATAAAAATGAAATATTATAAACTGCTCATCAAGTTGTTATGAGCATTGCCAGACTTGTAAATTTAAGTTCTCCAAGATTTAAAGGAGCTGTATGTTTTACTTTGTTTTATTTGAGAGAAAGAAAGGATATATCGTAACCTTATGCCCCCGAGGGTACTTTACTGAAACACATATATACATATATGAATTGTTTGAACATTGCTGAGCGGCATCTCTCTGGTCCAGAGATTCAGTCTGTTGGCAGATGAACAGGGCTGACAGATGAGATAGGCTAATCCAGGTCACCATTTTTTTCCCTCTGCTAGGCAGCCTATGAAATGGATGCAGGTTGCAGGTGAGTAGGAATTGGTGGCTCACCTTGTGGGACAGTTATCCAGGCACATCATGATATTTCCCCACCCCACCCCGCCCAAAACCATCATCATTCACACACCAAGCTGAGCACGAATCTTCACTTTACCCACATGAGATGGCGCCGAACTGTGCATTGGCCCATTGTGGAAACGCTGAAAGAGTCAATGGTTTGGGATATTTTTTGGCGGTTCAGTCCATAGAACAGCCAAGAGCATCCTACGCTGGAAACTCCAATACATTGGCACGAATGGCTGTCAGACCAGCATCACAGTACAACTGATGTCATTTCTAAGAACAACTTCAAACATTTAAAATATCAATTTTACATTTTTAGCCATAGCTTTTGTTAGAATACTGAGAATGATTCATGTATGACTAAATTGACTAAACAGTAGGCAAAATTGGCAGTGTGTTGCTATGTTAACATGACATCAAGGTACTTTTAATGGTTTACCTTTTCATCTAACTTTTACTGTCTATCCACAATTCCACAGGTGTGGCTGCATTGAGCCAATAGCGCATTGGAGGTTGGCGGCATAATGGGCTGCGTTGAGAATACAAAGCTACTCCTTGCCAAATTGCAAGGCCAAGCATTAGATGGAAAATTGTCCAAATGTCACTTAGGTAACTTTGTGCCAGCAGGGTAGAATTCAGAAGGATGATTGTGATAAATCGAGCTATCCATCTGTTTGTGTGAATGTTAGCTGTGTTGACTTTCAAGTTGACAGTTCCAGCTTTAGAAATTAACCAAATTTCCCTTCTGGATTCCGTCCCGCTGAAGACATATACAGACACCATTTGCCCAAAATTCTACAAGTGGCGATCCCAACAGTTGCACTGCAGTCGTGCCTGCTGTTGGTCTCCAAAACTAACCCCTGCCAGAGTTTGGAGGGCATCGCAGTGGCATGGGGCCCACCTGTCCCATATGCCAGGAAATGGGAGGCCGCCGAGCTACAGCTCTGATCGACCCCCCAAGCGAGGGGACTCATTCAGAAATATTTGTTACTGCCTTCTAGGGGAATGGTGAGGGGGGTGGGGGGTGGAGTCCAGGCTCCTTGACAGGCCTGAACTCCACTGGTGGGGTGTACATGTGCCCTTGTACGTGCCTCATCTTTCTCCACGTACTAGCCTCCACTGATCTGTCAGCTCCCTATGCAGGGCAAAGATCAGGAACTTCCAACTGAGGGAATTCCCGCCCCATGCCCATCATTTGCCCTGTAACGGCCGGGGGATGTTCTGCCCTTTACCAGGCAATGTGGAAAACGGCAGAGGCTTGACGTAACTGAGTCTTCCTCATTTTGTTGTGGGTTGCACCAGTCGCCCACTGAAGTTACGACAGGAACCGCACGGAATTTCTGTGTACACTCAACTGTTTCTACTCCAAATGGACAAGGTGGTGATTTAACTTTAAACGGCAAACTCAGAAGGAGAGAACATGATTACAAAATTGTCAAACCTCAAGTGAAACTTGAGGCTGGAAGTTAGAAGAAATCCCTCTTCCCCAGACAGTGGTTGCTATCTGGAATAAATTGTCATCAAAGAAAGTCAACGTTAAAGAGAAGCAGGACGAGCTTTTGTATTTGAAATGGATTAAAGTTTACAAGAATAAATACTGTCACAGATGGTTCAATACTCCATAGAATACTATAGGTTCAGCCCTTCTCAAATTAAATTATTTGCGAATGCAGCTGGGCAGTCTTCAACATTATTAAAGTGTTTTGATAGAGTGAATAGGGAAAGACTATTTTCACTGGTTGGGGACTCAGCAATAAGAGTTCATCGATTTAAAATTGTAATTGAGACTGGAGGCCGAGATTAGGGGAAATTTCTTTACACAGATGTTTTAGGAGCATGGGATGGTTCAGGCAGAGACCATTGCATTGTTTAAGGGAAAATTGGACAAATATTTGAAGCAGAGGAAGATGTAAAGCCTTCTGGAGATTGCAGGGCAGTGGGATTCATTTTGGATTATCTCTAGCAAAATGTTGGGAGTGGTCCATGCTGTACTGTATGCTTCTAGGGTTCTAAGGAATAAGGCTCAACTGATCTGGTGGTATTTCATTTTTGTGTGTGTGTGTGTGTGTGTGTGTATTTCAGACATTGCTCTTTTTGGAAGTGTTACTTGTGATTCTTCACCTCCCAACATAATGTAAGTGGATTCGGGAGAACCTATGATAGTACCATACGTGGTCTGTTACATGGAACAAGCTTGGTAGGCCTTTTCTCGTCAAATGCATACTTATGTTATTCCCCTTTGTCCTGTAAAGAGACATACATAACTACGTCAACTCAAGATTAACAAAAATTTAGAAACAGTAAATAGCATGTGAGTCACAGCGTGATACCATGTTTACAGTAGTGGTCCTGACTGCATAGCACAGTAGCAACAAAATCAGAAGTATGTTTGCCCATTTGGGACTATTATGAGTTTAGAGATGTTTCACATTTTGTTGCCTGTCCTTCTTACACAATGAAAGTGGTGAGTAGTACCTACACTTTAGTTATATATAAGTTGCTATGGCACATTGCTGTGGATTCATTCTGGCCCCACAAGGGCTGGTATTCAACTGGGCACAGGGCCATTTTTAGTTTATAACTAGCTGCTTTTATTTACCACTTCAGAAGAATTTTTTAAATGGTTGCTTTTTGTGTGGTCTGTTTGTTAATCATAAGTAACAATGAGTTTGTCTTCATTGCTTGGCCCAGTACAAAACTGGGCCTGTGTGGCAGCGATGAATCTCTTCTGTTTGATTTGTTTCCTTAAATTTGAATTTGCTTTACATCATCTGTTATTTATCTCGGGGGTGAGGGGTATCTCTTATAAATGACCCTGAGAGGACATTGGTTTTCCAGAGCTGAAGCAGTTGCTAGTGATCTAGTCACCACAGTACCTCCCCAACATCTGTTGGCTTATTCGAATCTTCTTGCTAATTTGCTGAGACTACGAATATATGAACAATGACAGACAAGTAAAGACCCTTTGGTCCATCCAGCCTGTCCCAAGGAATAATGTTCACCTGCTCTGCTGGTGTTTCATTTCTGCTTGCTTGCCTTTGTGGGAGGTGGATGTGTGCCAGGGGCTGAGCAAATGCTGAAGGAGAACAGCAACATTTCTGCACCAGAGGCTCCCATTCAGAAGTGTATTAAAATGCATGAAACTGATTGCAGCATTAATTTTAACAGCTTTACCTTTTATGATTAACTTGCATCCTGTCACCATCATTTTCAATATAAGTGCCACTCATTCTCTTCAAGATGAATTACCAATATTGATTTCTGCTATTTTTATTTGGACTCCAGCATACTAACTGGTTGAGCAGCACGCTGTCTTTCCAAAGCTTTCCTATCACTTTCTAGCTGTGCTGTTGCTCTGTTCCTTTCTTGTCATCCAAACTTCTGTTTCCTGCCTCCACAGAGAAGAGTTACAGACGACTTGTACGCCCCCATCTGGGAAGATGAGCTTTTGGTTTCAGTAGTGCTAAGTCCATCCAGACAAAATATGAAAGCAAGAACGTATCTGTTGCACAAAAGATAGCGCCTTTTTTACTATCAAAATAGAGTCAACATACAGTATTACCACTGTATCCCTGTTCTGCGGGGTTTTCCTCTCTATGGACAGACGAACTGACTTGGAATGGAAATTGAACTATGATGGGTGAGCTGAAAGGCCTTTTCCAATCCTTGGCTGTTGTCATTGGGGCCAACCTCAATCTCAAAATTGAATGATCGACTCCCCAGGCTCCTGCCAACAGCACCAGCAGGTGTATTACATCCACCTTTCAGTTAGCGTTAGGAATTTGCCATGTTATGAGAGAAGTTACATAGAAACATAGAAGATAGGAGCAGGAGTAGGCCATTCGGCCCCTCGAGCCTGCTCCGCCATTCAATGAGATCATGGCTGATCGTCCAAACTCAGTACCCTGTTCCTGCCTTCTCTCCATATCCCTTGATCCCTTTAGTCTTAAGAAATATATCCAACTCCTTCTTGAATATATTTAATGAATTGGCCTCTACTGCCTTCTGTAGTAGAGAATTCCACAGTTCACCACTCTCTGGGTGAAGAAATTCCTCCTCATTGCAGTCCTAAATGGCTTACCCTTTATCCTTAGACTGCGACCCCTGGTTCTGGACTCCCCGACCATCGGGAACATCCTTCCAGCATCTAGTCTGTCTAGTCCTGTTAGAACTTTATAAGTTTCAATGAGAGCCCCTCTCAATCTTCTAAACTCCAGCGAGTATAAGCCCAATCGACCCAATCTCTCCTCATACGTCATTCCTGCCATCCCAGGTATCAGCCTGGTGAATCTTCGCTGCACTCCTTCCATGGAAAGAACATCCTTCCTCAGATAAGGCGACCAAAACTGCACACAATACTCCAGATGTGGTCTCACCAAGGCCCTGTACAGCTGCAGCAAGACATCCTTGTTCCTGTACTCAAACCCTCTTGCTACGAAGGCCAACATACCATTTGCCTTCTTAACCGCCTGCTGCACCTGCATGCTTACTTTCAGCGACTGGCACAGAAGGATGCCCAGGTCTCGTTGCACTTCCCCTTCTCCCAATCTATTGCCATTCAGATAATAATCTGCCTTCTTGTTTTTGACACCAAAGTGGATAACCTCACATTTATCCACGTTATATTGCATCTGCCATGCTTCTGCCCAATCACCCAACCTGTCCAGATCATACTGGAGTTTATCGGTATCCTCCTCACAACACACGCCCACCCAGCTTTGTGTCATCTGCAAACTTGAGATATTACATCTAGTTCCCTCATCCAGATCATTAATATATATGTGAATAGCTGGGGTCCAAGGACCGATCCCTGCGGTACCCCACTAGTCACTGCCTGCCACTCGGAAAAAGAGCCGTTTATTCCAACTCTTTGCTTTCTGTCTGCCAACCAGTTCTCTATCCAAGTCAATACCTTGCCCCCAATCCCATGTGCCTTAATTTTACACGCTAATCTCTTATGCGGGACCTTATCGAAAGCCTTTTGGGTTTCTGGATGGATGGCACAGTGGGCTAACCCAGTGCACCACCCAGCCTCTCTTAAGGGTCCAATCTAACTCACCGTGCTTTGGTGACTTGGAGCCCAGGCCAGGACCCTATGCTGCTATGGTGGGAATGATTAAAAGTCATCTGGCACTGGGCAACTGCTCACTTTTTAGCCAGCTCAGCAGATATTTTCCAAAGGACCTTGTAAAAGGAGCCAATTTCTCTTCTCAGATGATTGTTTCCTTCACGGTTCCAGGCCATGAACCAAGGCTTGAACCCCGGGTGGGTCCCACTTAGGCCAGAATGAAGGCCATTATGCCTCATGCTGCCCAGCCTACCAGCTGTCTGGTGTAATCCAGGCCGAGGACAAGGTTTGGAAATTTCCTCCCTCGGCTCCAGCCTCGCTCCCATTTCAGGTAGATGGGGGCACTGCCCCAAAATGGCCCACCCCCGGAAACTCACTGATGAGATCGGGAGTTGGCATGTCTGGCTGCCAGCCTACTTCCTGGCCTTTCTGCCACTTGGCTGGGAGAGCACCAGACAGGCCTGTCGATTTCTGGGTCCTTGCTATTTTTTTGAACTGATTAACCATTATAAGATCTAATTTTAGAGGGTAGGATATTCACCTAGGAGCCATTTGAAGTTTTGCTTGTTTTTATATATTTTAATTTATGTTTGGATTCAATGTAATGAAAGCATAACATTGGTTGGTGTAGAATGTACTTCTACCCAAGTTCTCGTAAATGGCCAGTAGGAACCTTGGCTGTGGCAATGTCTTGGTATTACTACAGCTGTTCAAGAGTTCAATGAGTTTGCAGATTATTTAAAGAAAAACTTTCATAAACAGCCATAGTGTGCGTAAACTCTTTTTATCTTGCTTATTTTATGTTTCACACATGTAGGCCTAGAAATTGGGTTTTGGCGCAGCGACGGCTTTAGCGCCGGAAGTTAGTGCCGGAGCTAAGTCGCGCTGGGCGGGCCAAAAATTCAATAGTTCTGCGCCCAAACGGCTGCCGGCGCTGCTGAGAGCTGTTTGCGCCTGAAAACTGGCGCTAAGCACTGAATTTCGGCGCTATTCCGGCGCTGCGGCGCCCGCTGCGGTGCGGCAGGTTCGGGAAGTGCAGGCCTCCTCCTTCCCTTAAGGAGGAGCTGCCTGCACCCGGCCGCGGCCCGTGAAAATCTTTTTAAAAATGAGCCCGGCACCTCGGACAAGTGCCGGGCTTGCTTCTGTTCCGGGGGGGGGGGTGGGGGGGAAGTCCGGGGAGGGAGCTGCGGCCAGGCGGCCGGCGGGAAAGCGGCCGGCCGCCGCGGGGCCTTTAATGCGCCGGCGCAAACACTTGTTGGACTCTGTTGCCAGAGTCTTAGTTGCGGCTGCCACGGGCGAGGCGGCCGCAACTGAATTTCGGCGCTGGGGCCCGTCGGCATGGCAACCGGGACGCTGCACACACCGATGACGTCATCGGTGCCGGCGCAGCGCTACTGGTCTAACGCGGCGGAAGGGCCCCAGGCAATTTAGGCGCCGGCGCCAATTGCAGCGCTAGGCCCTCTAGCGCCGCAAAATCGGCGCTAAGGGCACTGAATTTCTAGGCCGTAATTTATCAATGGGGTAGGGGGGGTTAAATAAAATGACGTTTGACTTTGAATAAGGACCTAACATTTTGACCTTAATCTCATCCATCTTACAATCCTCATTTAAACAGTGAGTGTTGCCTGAAAAAAGCCTTTAAAAATATAATTGCCACTAAGAATTATGATTAACTTTAGCATCATTTTGTTTATTTCTGTCTTTCTGTTCCTTTTTGCCCCATATATTTTTGTTTAAAAAGTGACTGACAATGTGCATTGTGTGTCACGTGTCCACAATATACTTGCCTGGCTTCTTCTTCTCGTTTTCTTGTGCTGGAAAAGTTAAGCTGTCAAAAGTTTGGTCTATTTTAACTAACTAAAACAATTTGGCCATTTGCAGGGAAAATAAAATGAGAATAGGCACACAAGAAGGCCGATGAACTGAGCGGCTTTTCTTTTTGCCAAGAGGCTGAGGTTGTGGGTGGAATGTGGGAAAGTTCAGCTCATTGCACCGTGACCAGGTTCAGTACTGATGCCGGTATCCTATTACTTGGTATGGGCTGTCAGTGCCACTTGGTCTCTGCTCTGGAGCCACTCCCCCCGCTCCTATCATTGCAGGAGTGTTGGGAGTATGGCGGGGGTTGGAGAGGGGAAGTGAGGGGAGCATCCAGCGAATTGCGACTTCATGTAGGGTGATGGTTTGCTGCTTCTCCAGTTGCAGGAAAGACACGCCCCTCACCCCATTCGGATTATACCAGCCTTTATAATATCATAATATCATGAAATTGAGTCAGTGTAATGCGGAGAGAGGGAAGCTGCTCTATTCATGCAGTTGCATCTCAGAAACACGTCTCCCTGAGCATAATTGATTATAGTGTTGGATGTACAGGAGTGTGTACGGGGAAGCTGTGTGCGTGCCTGGGCCAATTGCTGTATTTGTCCCCCAGCAAAAACATGTTGGATGGAGATTTATTACAGTAATGCAGACAAAGGGATG
This sequence comes from Somniosus microcephalus, assembly GCF_052327205.1. Classification (NCBI taxonomy): domain Eukaryota; kingdom Metazoa; phylum Chordata; class Chondrichthyes; order Squaliformes; family Somniosidae; genus Somniosus; species Somniosus microcephalus. The sequence continues at coordinate 33,312,485 of NC_141006.1, forward strand.
CAGCTGTGAACCTGCTCAACGTTTACCCAGCACTCGCTCTGAACTCTCATACACCCTACTTCCAGAGGTAGATCCACTGGCAGTCAGAACTCTTGGAGATCAGAAACTGTGGGGCTTGCACTTAAAATTATAGAATAACAACAGGAAATGCTGAAAAAACTCAGCAGGCCACAGGCAACATCCGTGGAGATAAATTAGAGTTGACGTTTCGGGTGAATCCTTTTTCAAAACTCTATTCTCATTTCCCTCCACGGATGTTGCCTGGCCTGCTGAGTTTTTCCAGCATTTTCTGTTGTTATTCCAGATTTCCAGCATCTGCAGTATTTTGCTATCGTACTTAAAATTATAGGTTGTTTTTTGTTAGATTTATTGTCTGATTGCTCAGCTGCCGTGGGTTAAGAGAAGGACCGCACTGGAGAGCAAATCCTGGTAATGTGGTTGGAAACGTGGCCACTAAATTGGGTTCAGTGGTAACTTCTAAAAGCATTTAATTTTTAAAAAATAGATTGGTACTTCCCAAATCCAATAAGGTGAGATTTAATCTCATCCAGATGTCCAGCTACATCTTTAAAGAGAAGAATAGCAGTCAGTGTGCAATCTTGTGGGGGGTCAGCGGGAGCGTTCGGTGATGGGTTGGGTGGGAAAATGTTTCTTTTGACAGCGGGTCAGGACCCTGCTGTCAACCGGCTGCCACACGTCTTTCCCAAATGTCGGGTCTGCCAGCGCTGAGCAGACCCGACACGCAGTGGCAGGGGAGGCAATTCAGGTCATTATGACCTTGTTAACAGAAGATTAATAACTATTTTCAGCTCACCTTCAGAGTTTACCAGGTCGCCCACGGAGTCCACGCTGCTCGGGGATCACGTCAGGTAAGCAGGACGGGAGTTGAATGGCCATAGATCATCTCATTAATTGACAGCTGCAAACGTGCTATAAAAGCTCCCATCTCACAGCTGTTCACTTTCCAAGCTCAGGAGCTGTTGCTTACTGCATTTGGAAGACAGATTGAGCTTTATGCAGGTTGCAAATGTTTGGAGTAAACACTCTATCCAGTGTCACCTCAAACTCTCTCAACATTGACAGATCGCTTCTGTCATCTCAAGTTCACCTGCCATCTATTACATCAACATCGGTGCCGTTGAAACTATCTCATCTTGGTCCTCAGAATCCCACCATGATCAGCCCCAACACCAGCAGCACCAGGCACACCAGCAGCACCAACAACAACACCAACCTTCTCCGCAATCAACTGATGCTGCACAGGTCAGAGGACATCAGCACCTGACCATACTGCTGCCCGGGACGCCAGGGATGGCCTCACCGTAACCAGATTTACTACACTTGACGCTGTACACCCTGGCTGCCACATGATGCGCCAGGTTGGCACCACCCCACACCAATCACCATAAAGCATCCCTACAATGCCCAAGCCATTCCTTTCACACTCATCACCATTGCAGGGGGTACCGTTACATCTCACCATTCACTGCAACTCACTAAGCCACTTCCAAAGGTGCACACAGATCTGTCCAAGAACACAAAGTGTTGAAAATAAAGGTTTCAATGTTTGACACCACATTAACAGAAACTTTACATGAGCATTGCATAAAACATCCAAGTGGTTACCCTTGTGTGTTGTTAGTTGGTATGTTTGGACTAGGATGAGGGTGAGTGTGAGGGGTAGCTAGTGAGATGGGGAAGTGATAATGTAGATAGAGAGGGATAAGTGGATGTGCAAGGTAAGTTGGTGTAAGTAAAGATGTGCAGAAGTAGGGTAGGGAAGGCAGAGTGATGGGGATGTGATGAGAGGCACAGCAGGATGAGGTTGAGTGTGGCTTTGCAGTAACATTTCGTGATCTACTGAGATCATTGAAAGGTTTGCACCACTGCAGCCTGGTCCTCCTGACGACATCCCTGCTTCTGCCCTCCTGTGCAATGTGCAACCAGGCTGCGATGATCTCCTGGGGAGGTGTCTTCTGCCCACTGGAAGGGAAGAGAACCTCCCTGCATGCTGTGACTCCCTCCAAAAGCATATGGAGGGAGTCATGGGAGTGCCTGGGTGCAGCCGTTCACCTTTGTGCTGTGCTTGTCCGTGTTTGCAGCACCTCAATGCTGTAGAACACAGAGCACAACTGTCAAAATAAATTTGCACATGGTCCCTTTAAGGAAGCCGGCTGATGATGCGTATTCAAATGACGTCATCGGACCCGCTTCCTATTAATTGGCTGGCAAACACGTTGGGTGGGCTTGTTAAGCCCAATCAGGGGAAAATTATTTTGGACAGCGGGCTGGTGCCAGCAGCGGGGTCAGGACCCGCCACTGACGTCACCCACCACGGACCCGTCGAGGTTGGTAAAATCCAGCCCTCAGTGTCTGAAGGATGTTTGCTCCTTTAAAATGTAATTTAATGTCCTCAATTTACCACATGCATGGTTCCCTATATGGTGAGATCCCAATCAAGAAGCAGGCCTTGAAAGGAGCCCTAGTATATCTCCACAGGGACGAAAGGAATGAATATTTGTTGCTAAATATTCAAAAGTCTGCTCACCTCCCAGTGTGTGGCCCTGAAGTGGAACTAGAAGAGGACTCGGAGAGTAGGTTGTCAGTCTGCACAATTGACCAAGAAATAGTAAATCAAATTGTAGAGTGGGGTTGCCTTAAAAGGAACAAAAACAATTCAAATGAAGGGTGAAGTTTTAAGAAAATATTTAATATTCAGTAGAAATTCAATGAACACACATTATGTATGCCATACCTCATGCTCAAATATACGATCTTACACAATCGGCAAAAGTACACAAGAACAAAATAAACAACAAGGAATCTGTAAAAATCCTGCTTACGTAGTAACATACTTTACTCATATGGCAGATCATGTGGCCCACAGATGTGGTGTAGGCTCAGTATTCGAATCTACATGGGCAGTGCAGCACCCGACATGTTAAAGGTGGCGTGTGACTGCCTTTTATTTCACAATCTAAAGGCCACTTTGACTGTGAGGATCAAAGTGCTCTAAAAGATCACACATGCCAGCAATGTAGTCTCTTTCCGCAGGTGGTTTGAGTCTCAGCCACAAGGGCCTCATCATAATCCAGGAGACTTGGCCACTGTTCATCAGAGGGGCAACAGCAGCAGCAGCAGAATCAGGGAGGGTAGGAGGACCTGAGCAGAGTCTGTACAATCCACTATTAGAGAATTACAGCCAGAGGTAAAAAGGGGAATTTATTTTTGTTGAGATGCCTGTGTAAAAAGACATTCTGCTGGGCACTAATGGTGTTCAAAAGACTTGGAGAGAAGACAAGGATATTAGGCCACAACTAGCTTGGATGTTAAAAATCTATAGCTTGTAGGAAAAAGGGAAAAGAGGCAGAGTAAGGAGATCTCTGGAACCAGTTAAGGTTGCTAATTATTTCTGGATTTACTCCAGGATCAGGGGCAGACGGACATGAAAACCACAGTCAAATTAAGTTATATTGTTGCACTATTTAAGTCAAATTTATTGGGGTTGGAATTGCATAATGCCAGCCTGACGGCATGAACTGGGCACATGGAATGATCCCTGCACCGGAACAGGTAGGCCTGATCCCCGATCAAAATTAGGCCTCATTTAATTTAGACGGGTGAGCTGCGACTCCTTGCTGTGCGCTCCCAGGCAGCTAATTGGCAAAACAGACATCACTGTCGGGCCACTGTAATGCCTGCCCCATGCTAATCAGTTGGCCTTATGTGGCAGGGTCACCACTGAAGGGTGTCGGCAGGCTGGGAGCGTTCCAGGTGTAACCGTCAGGAATTTGTGCCACACAAGTGCCAGGCAATGACTAACTCCAACAAGAGAGAGTCTAACCACCTCCCCTTGACATTCAACGGTATTACCATCATCGAATCCCCCACCATCAACATCCTGGGGGTCACCATTGACCAGAAACTTAACTGGACCAGCCACATAAATACTGTGGCTACAAAAGCAGTTCAGAGGCTGGGTATTCTGCGGCGAGTGTCTCACCTCCTGACTCCGCAAAGCCTTTCCACCACCTACATAGGGCTGACAAAATCCAGCCCAAAGTATTTGTTTAATTTCTCTGCCATTTCCTTATTCCCCATTATAATTTCTCCTGTCTCAGCCTGTAAGGGACCCACATTTACTTTCACTAATCTTTTTACATAGAAGCTTTTACAGTCTGTTTTTACGTCTCTCGCTAGTTTACTCTCATATTCTATTTTCCCTTTCTTTATCAATTTTTTGGTCCTCCTTTGCTGAATTCTAAAATCCTCCCAGCCCTCTGGCTTACTACTCTTTTTGGCAGCATTATAAGCCTCTTCCTTTAATCTAATACTATCTTTAACTTCTCTTGTTAGCCCACGGTTGCGTCACTTTTCTTGTGGGATTTTTGTGCCTTAAAGGAATGTATATTTGTTGTAAATTATGTGTTAATTCTTTAAATGCTAGCCATTGCTCGTCCACTGTCATACCTTTAAATGTAGTTTCCCAATCTACCTTAGCCAACTCGCCCCTCATACCTACGTAGTTTGCTTTGTTTAGATTTAGGACCCAATTTCGGATTTAACTAAGTCACTTTCAAACTCAATATAAAATTCTATCATATTCTGGTCACTCTTCCCTAAAGGCCCCTTCACTACAAGGTTATTGATTAACCCTTTCTCGTTGCACAATGCTAGATCTAAAATAGCCTGTTCCCTAGTTGGTTCCTCAACATACTGACCTAGAAATCTATCTTGCATACACTCCATGAATTTGTCCTCCACACTATTACTGCAAATTTGATTGCCCAGTCTATATGTAGATTAAAGTGCCCCATGATTACTGTATTACCCTTGTTACATGCGCCTCTAATGTCATGATTTATACTCTGCCCTACATTACAACTCCCACCAATGTTTTCTGCCCCTTGCTGTTTCTTAGCTCCACTCAAACTGATTCTACTACTTGATTTTTGGAGTAAGATCCTTTCTCTCTACTGTCTTTTTATCCCATCCTTTATTATCAGGGCTACCCCTCCTCCTTTTCCATTTTGTCTATCCCTTCTAAAAGTTATGTATCCTGGAATATTTAGTTCCCAACCATGGCCACTTTGCATCCACGTCTCTGTTATGGCTATTAGATCAAACCTGTTACTTTCTAGCTGTGCTATTAATTCATCTATTTTGTTGCGAATGCTTCGTGCATTCAGATATACAGGAAACTTTCGATTTACCAGCACCTAAATAACCGGAAATCTCGGTTAACCGGCAAAATTCAGGAGTAGGTTCAGGTAACTTTTATTACTTGCCTTCCTCCATTTGTTGCTGTGCAAGGGTGTGGCTGCAGCTGTTGCTAAGCTACAGAGACGCTTGCAACTTGTGGCCATTGTTCTGAAGTACAGGGTTTGTTGCTTTATACGGAGCTCTCAGCTCCGTACCTTTTACTATAGCTTTCAGTTATCCGGAATTTTTGATGAACCGGCACCACGTCGGTCCCGTCCGTGCCGGATAAAAAACAGTTTCCTGTAGTGCCTTTAGCTTTGACTTAATTCTCTTTTTCTCTGATGTCGCCTTAGTCACTGATGTCTTATTACCTTTGTTACTCTCTCTGTCTCTTCCTGACCCACGCTGCTTATTTTTACCCAAAACTCTACTCTGCTCTAGAGCCTTGACATTTCTCTTGCTGCTTTAAAATTTACTCTTTCCTGAATCCTCCCGCCCCCCCTTCATTAATTCAAAACCCTGTCTGCTGCCCTAGTTATTCGGTTCGCCAGGGCACTGGTCCCAGCCCAGTTTAAGTGGAGCCCGTCCCAATGGAACACCTCCCTCTTTCCCCAGTACTGGTGCCAGTGTCCCATGAACTAAATCCCCTTCCTCCCACACCACTCTTTGAGCCACACATTTAAACCTCTAATCTGTTTGTCCCTATGCCAATTTGTACGTGGCTCAGGTAACATTCCAGAGATTGAAGTTCTGCTTTTTAATTTGGATCCTAGCTCCTCAAATTCCCTCAGCAGAACCTCATTCCTAGTTCTACCTATGTCATTGGTTCCTACGTGGACCACAACAACTGGATCCGCCCCCTCCCCCTCCAAGTTCTTTTCAAGCCACGAGGAGATGTTTTTAACCCTGGCAGGCAACACAACCTTCAGAACTCTTGGTCGCAGCTGCAGAGAACAGTATCTATCCTCTGACTGTACTGTCCCCTACCATAACTACATTCCCTTTCACTCCCCCCACTTGAATGGCCTCCTGCACCGTGGTGCCATGGTCAGCCTGCTCATGCATCCTACATGCTTTTCCCTCATCCACACAGGCAGCAAGAACCTCATACCTGTTGGACAAGGGCAAATGCTGAGGCTCCTCCAGCACTGCACCTTGGGTCCCCTTACCTGCCTGAGCTGCTGTCACACCCTTCTGTCCCTGACCACTAACCAGACCTGTACTACTACCTAACCTAAGGGATGTGACTGCCTCCTGGATCAAAGTGTCCAGGTAACTCTCCCCATCCCTGATGCCCCGCAATGTCTGCACCTCTGACTCCAGCTCAAAAACTCTGAGCTGAAGTTCCTCAAGATGCAGGCACTTACTGCAAACGTGGTTGTCCGGGATCACAATGCTCTCCACATGCTGCAGTTGTGGCACACCGCCTGCATTGCTATCCCTATATGACCTTGATTTATTTAATTAAATTTAATTATATTTCAAATTAGGTAACGTAGTTTACAGTGTAGTTTCCTGACTACTTACTTGATCTAGATTGAGTTATGGGTATGGAAATGAAATATCTACCTGTAACACAAAGCACTACAAGTAGTGTAGGCAAAAAGCAACAACTCCTTCCCCCTCGTCTCCAAATTCCCACTCCTTCCAAATTCCCAACCAAAGCACTCTGTTCAAGTCCACTCCGTTTAATCCCGCTCTGTGCAGATCGCTTTCTTATGAACCTTGAGTTAGAAAAAAAGACGCCAATGACAAAATGAGCATAAAATAACAAGAAGAAGGTTATCTGTGATGAGTTAGCTCTCCTCTTGTTGCTTCTGCCTGGAATTCGTTTACAGTTCCTCTGTCCGGTTTAAGTTGTCTTTGTGTTTGGGTTGCGGTTCCTCATTAAGGTTACACTGTCAACTGTGTTTGGATTCCAATCCTTTGCTACGTTTAAGTTGTGACTGCGTTTGGGTTGATTCCTCAGTAAAGTTGAATTATCGTTGTTTTTGGGTTGGGGTGTTACGAGTTACAGCTTTGGCTGTGTCACCACGTGTAAATGTTTCCTTTTTCTAGTGTAGTGCAGCGTATTTAACTCACCCTGGTACTATTTAATCCCAAAATTGTCAACTTTTCCATCAGAGTAGTGTATTTTATTCAATCAATCAGTTGGTTCATCAAGGAGGTTTTTGAATGTTCTTTTAAACGAAATTTTTTTTTGTGATTCATCCACGTGGATGCTGAAAATAAGAAGGAAAAAAAGAAAACGAGCCATATCTCTGTGCTGCCTGCAAGCCAAGTGGCTCCAGCTGTGCCAACTTTAACTCGCCCTGGTGCTATTTAATCCCAAAATTGTCAAATTTTCCATCAGTGGGACAGTCACCAGGGAATTCTCAGAATAGGGTTGCAGCATCTCCCGTGCACTGGTCACCCCGAGCTCAAGTAATCAGATGCTGTTGCCTCACTCGATGACATATGGAGCTGAACATTTTTCTGGAGTCATTTCTTTTTTCTCTGCTCAACACATGTGTCAATTATTGTGCAACTAGAAGTTCAAAGCATGGTTCTCCTTTATTGTTGAAGGAAAGATTATACCCATATTAGAATTTCAAAACATGTAGCATTCCATGTTTTGCTTCGTTGTAATGTTCTTTTTAAAAAAAACAAAGTCCAGATCAGACCAGCAATGTTTCACCAACAGTTCAAAAACTCATTTGCCCATAAATGCCAAGGTTGATGAAATGTTTTGTCCTCCTGGGCAGAGCAGGCACTTTGTGTTTACTGTAACGCTTTCGAACCTTTTAGGAACTTTTGCCACTGTTTCTATTTTCAGTAGCTGAAGTGAAGAAAAATATTTCTCTGAACAACAGAGGACAATAGACTAAACAAGCAGACAAGATAAAGTCACCTGATACTTGTAGTGAGTTTACCTAGTTTCGGGCACTTGAGGAGACCAAACGCAGATTGGGTGACCGCTTTGTGGAACACCTCCGTTCAGTCCGTAAGGGTGACCCCGAGCTTCCGGTCGCCTGTCATTTTAATTCACCACTCCATTCCCACTCGGACCTCACCGTCCTTGGCCTCTTGTATTGTTCCACGGAAGCTCAATGTAAACTCGAGGAACAGCACCTCATCTTCCGATTAGGCACTCTGCAGCCTTCCGGACTCAATATCGAGTTTAACAATTTCAGATCATAACCTCGGCCCCTATTACATTTTTACTTGTAATTTTTCCACTCCTTTCCCCCCCCCCAATTCCTTTTGTTTCTCTCTCACACCTGGCAGCTATCTCTTGCCCTGCCAGTACACTTCACACCTAATCTCAGCCTATTACCATCTCGTCTGGCTTCAAAGACCTTTTATTGTCTCTTTTACCGCTTTTGTTTCTTTTACTTCTTTTGTCCGATCGCAGCCCTGCCTTCGATCTATTTTATTTTCTTTCCAGTTTTGAAGAAGGGTTCGACCCGAAACGTCAACTCAAATTTCTCTCCACGGATGTTGCCTGACCTGCTGAGTTTTTCCAGCATTTTCTGTTGTTATTGAGGATTTTACTGTCTGTTTATCAAAGTTGAGGAGTATTACCGTCATGGAAAGGGGGGTCAGAGGTTGGCAAAACTTTTGTCACTTGTTTGAAAACACAAGTCTGTCACAGGTCAATTTCCCCTCACCATTGCACCTGGGAAACGCTCAGTTCCCAGGCGCAGAGGAAAGGAAAAGGAGCCGGACGCGCTGGCTGGCTTGCCCTGGGATTTTTGGGGGATTCTCCTGGGGAGGTGGAATGCCTATGCTTACAACAGGCACCGGTAAAAGGCAGCCATGGTATTGAGGCAGGAAGGGACATTTCTGATCCTCCTGCCCAACAGGGGAAAGACACTCATTTTGTGAGTCTTTCTGCTCGTGCTTTCAAGCACAAAGCTCTGCCAGTGGGTGGCCCTGTGCTTGGAGGAAGACCATAGGCTTAGGCCATTGTAGGCAGAATGCACGTTAGGCATCTGATTATGTGAGCTCGGGGTGACCAGTGCACGAGAGATGCTGCAACCCTATTCTGAGAATTCCCGGTGACTGTCCCACAGATGGAAAAGTTGACAATTTTGGGATTAAATAGTACCAGGGTGAGTTAAAGTTGGCACAGCTGGAGCCACTTGGCTTGCAGCCAGCACAGAAATATGGGGTGGGGAGAGGAGGTGAGATATGGGGTGGGGAGAGGGGGTGGGATATGGGGTGGAACCTGGATCCACTGGGTTTCTACCTCGTTTAAATTCTCACCCAAATTCCAGAACTTCATTGTGGCACAAAAAGCATGCGTCTTTTTTCTATATTCTCTGTCCTCGTTCGAAAAAAAAAGGTTTGACAAACATTTCTTCCGGAGTACTCTGAACCTTTAAGAAGATTATGCAAGGTTAAAGCAGTGACTCAGTGAAATGGACGGACAGCTAAGGGTCTGGCTTTAATGAATCAGCGTGCTCACACTGCATGATTTTAACAAGCTGCACTTATAACGAATATAAGCAGCTCTTACCATGCACGTAGGGCCTATGTCAATACACGCACGCAAGAGCAATCCTGGAAAGGGCAAGCTTGTTCCATGGATTGGTTTGCCCTTTCCATTCATTTCAGTTTTGACTCTGTGCCTGATAAGAGAGATCTGCTCTTCTAATAAAGAAGTGCATTTTTTCTACAGATTTATCGCCAGATTGTGACAACAAGGAAGCTGAAATTGCCAGTGAGGTGTCGACCTTTTTTTGCTACAGCTTTTAGAAAGTTACTGCTGTTCACAAGTTTCTCTACAGAACATATGTGATTTAGAAGCTGTCCCTAGGGATCAGTTGGCAATCCGGGAAAGAGGAATGAATTCCTGGTGAAAAGCAATTCCCGATAACAATGGAGTTTTTTTCTTGGCAAACTGGGCTTAACCCTCAACAGAAACGGGCTGTATATTTACAACACTGACAAACTGGGCTGGATATTCATTGAGGAGGCGGGTAGGAGGCAGGACTACAACTTTCGGGATTGTAGTCCCGCCTCCATCGAGTGGTAGCCAACCCACGCAATTTTGACTTGATTGACCTTGTTGAGCCCACCCAGCGGGCTCAGCAGGCCAATTAAGGGCCACCCAGCAACAGGTGATGTCACAGATTGATATTTCATCTGTCAAGACCTTTTGACAGATGAAATATCAGCGTTTCACAGCTGTTTGAAGCTGTCAAACATTGACGATCTGTACTCTAAGGTAATTCCTTCCTCACAGGATGATTTAGAGATCTATCTGGAACAAAAAGCTGAATGCTGCAGTTTTTGACAGATCACGGCCATTCTGCTTTCTGTGCCGGTGAGATGAGGGACTCCCGAGACCTGAAGGAAGGAAGGCTGTAAAAGTAAGTAAAACTTCTTTAAACACTTTAAACACACCAAACACACTTACCTCTGCACTCATGCACCCATCACTCACCTGAACATCGGACATCTCGACCCCCTCCAAGCCCTTCAGCCCGCCTCGCTAACTTGGCGTGGTTTGGAGCTGTCGGGAATCCCACACTTCAAGAATGAAAATAGGGATTAGGCTAAAAACTGCCTGTTAACTACCTGTTAACAGGCAGTTAATTGGCACTAATCCCCTTCCCGCCTCAGGGAAGCGGGTTGGGTACCCGTCTCCTTTGAAACTGGCATGGAGGCGGGTTGGGTTCGTGCCCCCCGATTTCAAGATTTTAACCCCCCACACGCCTCCAATCCCACCTCCACGGCCCAATGAAAATCCTGCCCACTATGTCCTGATGAAGTGGATTGAAAAGCTAACCTAAGAATGTGGAAGTTACATTGACTTAGAGATGGCGGGACCAAAGTTTCACTGGCGAGGGACGGTGGAGAGCGGATGGGTCACCCACCAGGTGGGGAGAGGGGGTGGGATTTGGGGTGGAACCTGGATCCACTGGGTTTCTACCTCGTTTAAGTTCTCACCCAAATTCCAGTCAAGGCGGGAGTGTCCTCCCACATTTTTAAAAATTAGTTCCTGGGATGTGAGCATCGCTGGCAAGGCCATCATTCATTGCCCATCCCTAATTGCCCTTGAGAAGGTGGTGGTGAGCCGCCTTCAGAACTGCTGCAGTCCGTGTGGTGAAGGTACTCCCACAGTGCTGTTAAGGAGGGAGTTCCAGGATTTTGACCCAGCCACGATGAAGGATCGCCGATATATTTCCAACTAGGAAGGGAACTTGGAGGTGGTAGTGTTCCCATGCGCCTGCTGCCCTTGTCCTTCTAGGTGGTAGATGTCGCAGGTTTGGGAGGTGCTGTCGAAGAAGTCTTGGTGAGTTGCTGCAGTGCATCTTGTAGATGGTATACACTGCAGCCATGGTGCCCCGGTGGTGGAGGGAGTGAATGTTTAAGGTGGTGGATGGGGTGCTGATCAAGCAGGCAGCTTTGTCCTGGATGGTGTTGAGCTTCTTGAGTGTTGTTGGAGCTGCACTCATCCGGGCAAGTGGAGAGTATTCCATCATACTCCTGACTTGTGCCTTGTAGATGGCGGAAAGGCTTTGGGGAGTCAGGAGGTGAAACACTCACCGCAGACGGCCCAGCCTCTGACCTGTTCTTGTAGCTACAGTATTTATGTGGCTGGCCCATTTAAGTTTTTAGTCAATGGTGACACCCAGGATGTTGATGGTGGGAGATTCGACGATGGTGATTCCAATGAATGTCACGGGGCGGTGGTTAGACTCTCTCTTGTTGGAAATAGTCATTGCCTGGCACTTGTGTGGCGTGAATGTTACTTGCCACTTATCAGCCCAAGCCTGAATGTTGTCCAGTTCTTGCTGCATGCGGGCATGGACTGCTTCATTATCTGAGGAGTTGCGAATGGAACTGAACACTGTGCAGTCATCAGCGAACATCCCCACTTCTGACCTTATGATGGAGGGAAGGTCATTGATGAAGCAGCTGCAGATGATTGACCTCAAACAACCACAACCATCTTCCTTTGTGCTCGGTATGACTCCAGCCAGTGGAGAGTTTTCTCCCTCATTTCCATTGGCTTCAATTTTACTAGGGCTCCTTGATGCCACGCTCTGTCAAATGCTGCCTTGATGTCAAGGGCAGTCACTCTCACCTCACCTCTGGAATTCAGCTCTTTTGTCTATGTTTGGACCAAAGCTGTAATGAGGTTTTGAACCGAGTGGTCCTGGCAGAACCCAAACTGAGCATCGGTGAGCAGGTGCCGCTTGATAGCACTGTCGATTACACCTTCCATCATGTTGCTGATAATTGAGAGTTGACTGATGGGGCGATAATTGGTTGGTTTGGATTTATCCTGCTTTTTGTGGACAGGACATACCTAGGCAGTTTTCCACATTGTCGGGTAGATGCCAGTGTTGTAGCTGTACTGGAACAGCTTGGCTCGTTCTGGAGCACAAGTCTTCAGCACAACAGCTGGAATGTTGTCGGGGCCCATAGCCTTTGCTGTATCCAATATGCTGAGCCGTTTCTTGATATCACGTGGAGTGAATCGACTTGGCTGAAGATTGGCACCTCAGGAGGAGGCCGATATGAATCATCCACTTGGCACTTCTGGCTGAAGATGGTTGCAAACGCTTCAGCCTTGTCTTTTGCACTCGTGTGCTGGGCTCCGTCATCATTGAGGATGGGGATATTCATGGAGCCTCCTCCTCCCGTTAGTTGTTTAATTGTCCACCACCATTCCTGACTGGATGTGGCAGGACTGCAGAGCTTTGATCTCATCCATTGGTTGTAGGATTGCTTAGCCCTGTCTATAGCATGCTGCTTTCACTGTTTAGCATGCATGTAGTCCTGTGTTGCAGCTTCCCCAGGTTGGCACCTCATTTTTAGGTACGCCTGGTGCTGCTCTTCTGCACTCCTCTTTGAACCAGGGTTGGTCCCCTGGCTTGATGGTAATGGTAGAGTGAGGGATATGCCAGGACATGAGGTTACAGATTGTGATGGAATACAATTCTGCTGCTGCTGCTGATGGCCGACAGCGCCTCATGGATGCCCAGTTATGAGCTGCTAGATCTATTCTGAAGCTATTCCATTTAGCACAGTGGTAGTGCCACACAACAATGATGGAGGGTGTCCTCAGTGTGAAGATGAGTCTTCATCTCCACAAGGACTTTGCAGTGGTCACTGTCATGGACAAATGCATCTGCGACAGGTAAAGACAAGGTTAAGTATGTTTTTCCCTCGCCACAGGCCCAATCTGGCAGCTGTGTCCTTCAGGACTCGGCCTGTAGTGGTGCTACTGAGCCACTCTTGGTGATGGATATTGAAGTCCCCCACCCAGAGTACATTCTGTGCCCTTGCTACCCTCAGTGCTGCTTCAACATGGAGGAGTACTGATTCATCAGCCGAGGGAGGGTGGTAGGTGGCAATCAGCAGGATGTTTCCTTGCCCATGCTTGAACTGAAGCCATGAGAGTTCATGGTGAACAGAGTCAATGTTGAGGACTCCCAGGGCAACTCCCTCCTGACTGTACACCATTGTACCGCCACCCAGTCTGGGACATGATTCTGTGATTCTTACTATGTCAGGCTGTTCTCCCATTTTTGGCACAAGTCCCAAGATGTTAGATTGGGCTGTGCTGTAGTCGTGTTCAAAGTTGATGCCGTGTGGTTTGTCCGGTTTTATTCTTATTATTGTTTTCTGTAGCGCTTTGTTACCACTGAGTGACTTGCAGGCCATTTCAGAGGGCACCACATTGCTGTGGGTCTGGAGTCACATATAGGCCAGACCAGGTAAGGATGGCAGATTTTCCTTCCCTAAAGGGGCATTAATGGGTTTTTACAACAATCTGATAGTTTTATGGTAATTATTACTGATGCTAGCTTTTTATTCCAGATTTATTTAATTAACTGTCATGGTGGGATTTGAATTCACATCTCCTGGGTCATTAAACCAAAGCCTCCCAGTCCAGTAACATAACCACTATGCTACCGTTCCTGGTCCATACCCCAGGATTTCTACTAATTATATGCCCATCTCCTGCATTAGGCCTAATGAAACCCTTTCTCGTTGAGAGCACCAGTCGAGGCCCCAAGACTGCACTGCATTAAGGTAATCAACACCAGGAGGCCTTTTTCTCCCCCAGAACCCCATGAAAAATTTCTAGGCACCTTCCCTTTGGTCCTTCCTGGGCTTCAGGTCTGCCATTGGCGTTACGTTTTGCTGCTCTGATTTTCCTCACAGTTGTCAGGTTGGGAACCTCTCTTTTTACCTGTACAGGCACAGACCACCTGCCCCGAGTATTTAAATGAGCCTGTGCCCACACTTCCACCAGCGGAGGACTCCCAGAATTTCATGGCTGGTGCCTCACTTGAAGTGGAAAGCAGGGGCTAGATGCTTTCTCCTCGGCAGGAAAGGAAAGTCTGCTTCCTGCAGCTGGAAAAATGGTGTGTGTTGCAGATCAGATCTAAAAAGAATGACGAACAAAATTAAAGAATTCAGTATATGAGATACTGGCCCGAAGAAACATGGTGTCATGGCTGGAATAATATAATGCTGTTTATTGGTGCTAAGCATGATCTCTCATCACTGAATGAGTGGTCTTGATGAGAGAGTACATTTGCACCTCTCTGTGTCGATGTGCTCCTATTTTGTCAATGGACAGGTGAATGCAAACTTCACATTTCAGTTTTCTGAAACCTTCCCATTGTGGTCTAGTTTGAGTCAGTCCAGTTTTCACCCACTCCTCCTATACAGCCATTTCGCTACAAGGCTGTAACCACTGCCATAAAAGTACGGGTGTAAACAATGGCTTTAGATCAACTTGAACAGAGATTTGAAGAACATTTATTTTGCGAAGGTAGCTATTAGAAAAACCCAACAGATGTTACTGTTGTTTTAAAAGGTTTATATCTAAACACTTAGCACACTGCAATAAAGGTTAGTTCCCTGGTTCTTCGTAGGATTTCTCCCTGTTTCATGAAGAAAATCCTTGGTAAAACTGGATTGTTACCGAACTGAGTCGCAGAATTTAGTCATAGAGTTGAATAGTTCATCGTCTGAAGGACTTGATTCCTCTCCTTTGGCATGATGCCTTGATGACTTTTGCCAGTGAAGATTGAATGACCTCTTTCTGAGTTCTCAGTGACATTCTTCTTGTAGGTAGCCAGACTAATCCATTACTGTCATGTTTCTGTTTTGCTGGAACATACATCAGCAATACTTAGCGCCCTGGAGAGATTCCAGTCATTTCCAGTCAGGAGGACTCAGAGTCAATATGATTTCCACCATCACTTTCAATTTTATCATTATCAGTACCCTTATTGATGGCGTACACCAGAAATAATAAATTAAATGATGCACCAAATGTGTACTAAGCTTTTTGTAGATTGTAGAAATGACACGAGATTTGCATCAAACACTTACACCAGCCTGGTGCAAACCTTTTACTTCAATAGTCAGTCTAATTCCAGTGCCAAGCAGCAGAAATTATACTGTGGAATACATTCATAGAATCATAGAAAGTTACAGCACGGAAGGAGGCCATTTCGGCCCATCGTGTCTGCGCCAGCCAACAAAGAGCTATCCAGCCTAATCCCACTTCCCAGCTCTTGATCCATAGCCCTGCAGGTTAGAGCATCCCAAGTGCACATCCAAGTACTTTTTAAATGTGGTGAGGGTTCCTGCCTCTACCACCCTTTCAGGCAGTGAGTTCCAGACCCCCACAACCCTCTGGGTGAAGAAATATCCCCTCAAATCCCCTCTAAACCTTCCCCCAAATACTTTAAATCTGTGCCCCCTGGTTTTTGACCCCTCTGCTAAGGGAAATAGGTCATTTCTATCCACTTTATCTAGGCCCCTCATAATTTTATACACCTCAATAAGGTCTCCCCTCAGCCTCCTCTGTTCCAATGAAAACAAACCCAGCCTATCCAGTCTTTCCTCATAGCTAAGATTCTCTACTCCCGGCAACATCCTTGTAAATCTCCTCTGTACCCTCTCTAGTGCAATCACATCTTTCCTGTAATGTGGTGACCAGAACTGCATGCAGTACTCTAGCTGAGGCCTAACTAGTGTTTTAATTCACAGCAATTAACTCCTCAATATTTATATTTGATTGTAGATAGTGACTATCTCAGTAAAAATGAGAGCTTGCAGCTTACAGATAGGACTTTTGTCTTCACTTACTCCAATACTTTGCTTCTCCATTTATATAGTGCCTTTAATGCAGTATAACATCCCAAGGCACTTCACAGAAATGTCATCAAACAAAATTTGACTGAGGCACATAAAGAGATATTGGGATAGGTGACCAAAATCTTGGTTAAAGAGGTAGGTTTTAAGGAGTATCTTAAAGGAGGAGGGAGAGGTAGAGAGGTTTAGGGAGGGAATTCCAGCGCTTAGGACCTAGGCAGCTGAAGGCATGGCCACCAATGGCAGAGCAATTAAAATCGGTGATGCTCAAGAGGCCAGAATTGGAGCAGCACAGAGATCTTGGAGGGTTGTAGGTCTAGAGGAGGTTACAGAGATAGGCGAAGCCATGGTGGGATTTGAAAACAAGAATGAGAATTTTAAAATTGAGGCGTTGCCGGACCGTGAATCAATGTAAATCAGCGAGCACGGGTGATGGATGAACGGGACTTGGTGCAAGTTAGGATACGGGCAGCAGAGCTTTAAATGAGCTCAAGCTTACGGAAGGTGCAAGGTGGGAGTCCGGCCAGGAGAACATTGGAATAGTCGAGTCTGGAGGGAACAAAGGCATGGATGAGCGTTTCAGCAGCAGATAAGCTGAGGCGGGGGGGGGAGACGGGCGATGTTATGGAGGTGGAAGTAGGCACTCTGGATGATGGAGAGGATATGGGGTCGGGAGCCCAGCTCAGGGTCAACTAAGAAGGCAAAGATTGCGAACAGTCTGGTTCAGCCTCAGGCAGTGGCCAGGGAGAGGGATGGAATCGGCGGCTAGGGAACAGAGTTTGTGGCGGGGGACCAAAGATAATTGTTTTGGTCTTCCCAATATTTAATTATACTTCAATTATACTTGGACATTTGCCCTTCTGAGGCAACACTAGACATTACAGATCAGCATAATTATATTTGGTGGGCTGTGCTGAGCTGAGACAGCCTGTGTGAGGTCTAGCATCAATCCGGCTTACTGCACTCTTGTGATGGCATCTAATAACAAACTCCTTAAACCCAATATAATGGTCAAGTTATAAAGGAACTGGTCAAGTACTCTTCAAAGAAAGAACTGGTTAACACTTAAGGATGCAGAACAAAGAAGGGTGGTAATGCTTTATTGTAAATGGGAGGCGTCAAGTTTTCAAGCAGGCTGAATTGCTGGAATAGCCAGGGACATTGAACCCCAGGCAGGTTTACTTTGCAGAAATTGTTATATTTGCCGCAGTGCAAGATGATGTCATGCATTCCTCTTGGTGTTGATATTAGTTTATTTATGAAAACTGTTTTGAAAAATAATAAACTGGTGGGGGTAGATACTATGATCAATACAATGTCATCATCACTTCTTTTTAAAGGCAGCCATATACAAGCGTGGCAAGATTTTTTCCAATCCTGGCACTGCTCCTTTAAGAGGTGAGCATAGATCATGTTCAGAAATGCGAGCTAACCTGAACTTGAGGAGTTCCATCAAAGCAAATGAAAAGCCAGCTTTGTTCAGTTATGTTTTGGATTACCTGGAACATGGTGGAGTTGTTCTTTTTGGGGGAAAAAATAAAAGAAACCCAAATCACAGTTCAATAGCCGAGTCAGGTTTTGCTTTTCAGCCTGATTCTGCAAATTGTTCTGGTTCCAAAGTAAATAAGCATGGCTTTGATTAAAGTACCTTGACTTTAACTGGTTGCTGGAAAGGGTGTACAACATCAGGTCTGTAGAGAATTAGGTCTGTAAGGGCATTGTAAGGTATCAAATGCTTTAATAGTGGTGTCAAATTAATGTTGGCATCTTAATCTGATAAATATAACCACTGTTCTTTGTCAGTACCCATTTACAGAGCATTTGTTATTAAATCCTTAAATAAGTTTTATTGTTGCTGAGGAATTGGTTACTCATTTTGATGTACGTATCGCAGCCTCCCAGTATCTTTGTGTCTTCACAACTTTCTGTACCTGGCGTTTTCTCATTAGGGGCTGCACCAGAAAAAGTTAAACAGAAGTACTTCTGAATTTTACAGAAATGGGAGCCATGTAATTAGCAGGTTGTACTTCCAAACCTGGCCTGTCTTTTCTGTTGATAGATTCTGCGGAACCTGCTGTAGGTTTCTAGCATTTCCTGGTTTTATTTAAGGCTCGAACCTGGATTGGGGTTATTCTGTTCAAAGTATATTCTCCCCAGTCGGAGGTTTTGCCCAGTTAGGGTGCTATGCCCTTCAGATTTGGGTGTCTTTCTCCGATTACCTCGCAGATAGTGACAAATTACCTACTTCAGCAGGTACATCCCAGCTTATAGAGTCATAGAAACTTACAGCACAGAAGGAGGCCATTCGGCCCATCGTGCCCATGCTGGCTCTTTGAAAGAGCAGTCGTGCTTAGTCCAACATCCCTGCTTTTTGTCCGTAACCCTGTAAGTTCCTCATCCTCAAGTACCCGTCCGACTCCCTTTTTAAATTATTTCTGGAATCAGCTTCTACAATCTTTTCAGGTAAAGCGTTGCAGATCCCGACAACTCTTCGAGTGAAAAAAGTTTTCCTTATGACTCCACTAGATCTTTTGCCAATGATTTTAAATCTATGACCTCTAGTATTGACCCACTCACCTGAGGGAATAATTTTTCTCCATTTACTCTAATCAAAACCTCTCATCCTCTTGAAAACTTCTATTAGGTCACATTTTAACCTTCTCTGTTCCAAGGAGAATCGTCCTAACTTTTCCAACCTCTCCTCATAACTGAAGTCCCTCAACCCTGGAAACATCCTGGTAAACCTCCTCTGTACCCTTTCTAAGGCCTTGACATCTTTCCTCAAGTGTGGTGTCCACAATACTCCAGCTGAGGTCTAGCAGTGATTTATAAGTTCTAGCATGTTTTATTTACTTTTATATTCTATTCCTCTATTTATAAGCCCAAGTAACCCATATGCTTTTTTAACCATCTTATCAACTTGCCCTACCACCTTTAAGGATTGGCAGCCTGTTCCCCCAAATGGGGTGTTTTCGCCAAATCAGAGTGTATTGTCCCAATATAGATGTTTGGTTACTTTGGAGCCTATTCACCCTCCTCAGTTCAGGGTATATTTGTCAGTTTTGAGTGCATTCGCCCAGATTGGGACACATTTTCTAATCGGGAGTATACCCACCTCCAGATTGGAATGTAGCCACCAGATACCTACCCGTGAAAACCAGATGTAATACTGTTGGAGAGATGGAGGCCCATAATTTGCAGTTAGCAATCTCTGTGGTGAGAACTTTAGCTTCCTCGACGTTTAATTGATTGTAGCGCTGTCACTAGGGGATTCCTAGCGTAGAGCTGCTGTGACGTCATCAAGCTGTCTAAGCAGCCAATCACGTTGAAGAATTCTCACAGGCAGCAAACCAGGAAATGAAAAGCACTGATTATCTGCACTTTTTAAAAATGCGACAGAGAGCGAAATAAAGATTGGGAGATACACATGGAATTAAGGCAGAAGCTGAAATATCATGAAAAAGCTTTGATTATTTTTATTATTTTCTTAAAAATCTAGCAATTTTTATCATAATGGAGAAATTTGACATTCCACAAATATAAAATTAAGCAGTCAATAGGCTGTTAAAACCCCAGTTATACCTATTCCAACAAGGCTTAACATTTAATGGGGTGTGACATAATAAAACTCACTACACACTTGGTTTGAGCATAAAGCAAGGCTTTAATCAACTTGTTTCAGAACATGGTCTAGTTGTACTTCACTAGTTCCTTGTTTTACAAAATGTCCCTGAAAAGCTGGGGCCGACACCCGAGGATTTATACTCCTTGGACGGCGCCACCAGCTGGCCGTCCAGCGTTGTTTCACGAGTAGTTTCTTGATGAATGATGAGATTTATAACAGGGTGTTTAACAGCTTAAGTTTTCATCAGTTCCCCTGATTTCATTGTTTGCTGGCTCTTTTGGGGGGGGGGATGACAGAGGGGGGGTGATGGGGACATAGACAGGCTAAGTAACTGGGCAGAGATTTGGCAGATGGAATACAATACTGGAAAGTGTGAGGTTATGCACTTTGGCAGGAAAAATCATAGAGCAAGTTATTATCTTAATGGCAAGAAACTGGAAAGTACTGAAGTACAAAGGGATCTGGGGGTCCTGGTGCACGAAACTCAAAAGGTTAGTATGCAGGTGCAGCAAGTGATTAAGAAGGCCAATGGAATGTTGGCTTTCATTGCTAGGGGGATAGAATATAAAAATAGGGAGGTATTGCTTCAGTTGTACAAGGTATTGGTGAGACCGCACCTGGAATACTGCATACAGTTTTGGTGTCCATACTTAAGAAAAGACATACTTGCTCTCGAGTCAGTACAAAGAAGATTCACTTGGTTAATCCCAGGGATGAGAGGATGGACATATGAGGAGAGGTTGAGTAGATTGGGACTCTACTCATTGGAGTTCAGAAGAATGAGAGGCGATCTTATTGAAACATATAAGATTGTGAAGGGGTTGGATCGGGTGGATGCGGGGAGGATGTTCCCGATGAAGGGTGAAACTAGAACTAGGGGGCATAGTCTTAGAATAAGGGGCTGCTCTTTCAAAACTGAGATGAGGAGGAACTACTTCACTCAGAGGGTGGTAGGTCCATGGAATATGCTGCCCCAAAAAGCTGTAGAAGCTACATCATTACATAAATTTAAAACAGAAATAGACAGTTTCCTAGAAGTAAAGGGAATTAAGGGTTACGGGGAGCGGGCAGGAATTTGGACATGAGTCTAGGTTCGGATTGGACATGGCCCTGTGGGTAGCGGAGCGGGCCCAGGGGCCATGTAGCCTGATCCTGCTCCTATTTCGTGTGTCTAATTCTATTAGATTCAGGAGATGGTTCTTGTAATGATATCAGCAAATAGAGATGGTATTTGCCTGTTCGATTATGATGCCTTAATAGCATGATTGCATGTATTGATTGCTTGTGCCTGACCAGCAGAGGGCATGTGACCGAGAGAAGCAAGGCAGTTAGTTTTGGTTTCGGTTTCGTTCTAGATGCATCACAGCATCGTTTCTCCTGTAAAAGCTGTATAAAAGAGTTGAACAAAGCTTTAGATTAAAAGACATTCTCTTTCATAAATGTCTCCTCATTGAACCCACAAAGAAATCAATACATGGTGTCAGAAGTGGCTGAAAGAGATGAAGAGAAAAAAATAGAAGTTAAATCAGCTCTCCACAAATTAGCAAGCCAAAAGAGAACATCATTGCTTACCATTGGAGAATAGCTAACGAAGTGAAAAATGGAAGGTTTACTCCCACCGGCGACGCTTCAGTTGACAGGTAATGTGGCTGAAAATTGGAGAAGGTTCAAACAACGTGTGGGGTTGTATTTAGCGGCAATCGGAGCTGACGAGAAAAGTAATAAAAGGAAATCGTCACTGTTCTTACATGTCGTGGGTAATGAAGTGGTGGAGGTGTATAATAACTTCACATTCGCTGTTAATGGAGACAAAATGAAGCTAGATAAAATAATGGAACAGTTTGAGGCCTACTGCATACCTAAACGTAACGTGACGTTTGAGAGGCACAGATTTTTCACATGTGTACAGAAAACGGGTGAGACTATTGATCAGTATGTGACTGAACTGAGAAACAGAAGCAAATCGTGTGAATTTGGGGGACTGACAGACTCGCTGATAAAAGACAGACTGGTGTGTGGTATTCCAGATAATGGTCTGAGGGAAAGACTGCTAAGAGAGCAAGATCTAGACCTGGGAAAAGCCATAGCACTGTGTAAGGCTGCAGAGACTGTGAAGTTGCAGGCAAAGGAGCTGTTCAGTGACAATAGCTGCAACGTGGATGCAGTGAGAATGAACCGACACAAACCGGTTAACAAAAAGAGCGCCAATGTGAAAAAAGAGGCGTGGCCAGCGAACGAAAATGAAAGGGACAATCGAAAGACATGTAGTCGATGCGGTACACAGCATCCACCAAAAGAGTGTCCAGCATATGGTAAAAAATGCAATAGTGGCAACAAAAACAACCATTATGCCCGTTGCTGTAAGAACCAAGTGCAACAAAGCAAGGTCCATGCAGTAGATGAAAGCGACATAGAGGAGTTCTATGTAGATGTTGTGTCTGAAAACAAACAAGAAGAAAGAGACTGGATGTTGACACTAAAAGTGAATGACATACATATTCCATTTAAATTGGATACTGGAGCACAAGTTAATGTGATATCAGAGACTGATTTTAAGAAAATTAGACCCAGACCAAAGATACATGGAATCAAAGTGAAAGTGACAGGATACTCAGGTACTGATATACCAGTGAAAGGAAGATGCATTGTCAAAGTAACACACAAGGACAGAGAGCACACGCTAGCATTGATCATGGTGCCAAAGGATGTGCAAGCCATACTAGGTTTAAAAGCCTATGAGAGACTGAACCTGGTAAAGAGAGTCCTCGTTGTGGAAAGCGAAGGAGAGACAGTCTATGATGAACGGAATGTTGCGTACACACCGGGTAAGCTGATGTATACAGCAGACACGTTGTCCAGAGCTGTTGACCCAGGAGAGCCCGCAAACACAGTGAAAAGACTGAAGTACAAGGCAAAAGACAGTGGAACTGACTTCTACCAGAGCATGCTTGTATACCGCACAACGCCGCTCGAGTGTGGTAAGTCACCAGCCCAACTCCTGGTGGGACGTCGGCTAAGGCCAAACCTACCCATCCCGGAGAACCTCCTGAAAACAAAAGAGGGGGAGAAAGTGAGGAAGTTCAAAGAACAACAGAAAGAAAAGCAAAAGTACTACTATGACAGAGGAACACAAAACCTACCTGAACTCCACACTGGTGACCAAGTAAGGTTCAAAGACAAAACAAACACATGGACTCAGAAGGGAACTGTCCTGAGTGAAGTTCAACCAAGATCATACACCATTCAGACAGATGAGGGTGCTGTTCTGAGAAGAAATCGTCGAGATCTTCTCATGGGACCAGCCACAGCAGGTCAAGAGACTGATACTGTTGAACAACCTGATCACACAGCTGAGAACCAATCATCTGAGGCAACAACTCAGATTCAAGGACAATCAATCAGAAAATCCTCAAGACACATGAAGCCTCCTGAGTGACTCATTGAGCAAATTTAAGGACTATTGTTATAGAAGGAAGTAATGTTATCTATTCTTCAAGTTCTAGTGTATTGACATATT
Organism: Somniosus microcephalus; assembly: GCF_052327205.1. NCBI lineage: Eukaryota > Metazoa > Chordata > Chondrichthyes > Squaliformes > Somniosidae > Somniosus > Somniosus microcephalus. The sequence goes on from NC_141006.1 coordinate 33,335,947, forward strand.
TCATGTGAACACACAAAGCAAGGTTAAAAAACCTTGATCATGATAATGATAATGTAAGTTCATTAAGTGTTACAGTTAAAATGCAGATTAATACAAAGAAAACATGTTGTTAGTTAAAAGTAAAATACTTTTGTTTTAAGAAAAGGAGATGTAATGATATCAGAAATAGAGATGGTATTTGCCTGTTCGATTATGATGCCTTAATAGCATGATTGCATGTATTGATTGCTTGTGCCTGACCAGCAGAGGGCATGTGACCGAGAGAAGCAAGGCAGTTAGTTTTGGCTTCGGTTTCGTTCTAGCTGCATCACAGCATCGTGTCTCCTGTAAAAGCTGTATAAAAGAGTTGAACAAAGCTTTAGATTAAAAGACATTCTCTTTCATAAATGTCTCCTCATTGAACCCACAAAGAAATCAATACAGTTCTGTGATAGTAGATTGGCGGTTAGGATCAGATCAGCCATGATCTTATTAAATGGCGGAGCAGGCTCGAGGGGCCGATTGGCCTACTCCTGCTCCTATTTCTTATGTTCTTATGTTCTTATGACGGAGGGGGAGGGGCGGTGATGGAGGGGGAGAGGTGGGGGTTCACAGCGCAGTCTGTGTCGGAGCAGTGAATGACCAACCGCAACTTCAGGAATTCCGTATTTAGCTGTGTACGCGCTAAATCTTGAAGTTACGGTCAGTTTCAGAGGGGATAATGATGGCAAATGCTGACGGAGTGTTGGTCTAGTTGTCTGTTGGAACAGTTCCCTGCAGTAAATTAGATCACAGCATTAAACTGTTAGTATGTAGTAATTTTTGTGGTGGGGGGGCGGGTTCGGGGGTGTGCTTGTTGTTCCACACAAGAGGGTTTGACTATATTTGTAAAACCTGTATTGTTACTTTTGCCATCCCCATACCTCTTGATTTATTTCCATATAAAACCATGAAATGTTTTCCGTCTGGCACACCAGATGAACTGCCTGCCATAAATATGGCCTAATTAAGGTTCTTTCTAATGGAAAGAATTGTTGGAATGCTAACCCTTAGCGTTTTACAGCAGCAGGCTCCATTATTCAGCAATTTAATAAATTATCATTTAATAGGGATACTGTGGTGCTGCACTGAATGGATGGTGGGAAATCCTAGCTGCTTGGGATTCTGATTCCTAAATGATTATAATTTTTTTTGGTCAATAAAATCTCTTTGTTTTAAAGAATTACTGCAAGTTAAACATTGTGGTGTAGAGGCTGTGTTGGCAGGCTCCATACGCCGAATTCCGAGTATTTTATTGATGTGGAATGATTGTATTTGGGCAACTGCATTTTTTTGCCACAGTATAAATAAATATAACACAAAAATCAGCCTTACTTCAGAAAGAACTTGCACTTAAATAGCCTCTTTCAAGATCTCAGGATGTCCCAAGGCGCTTCACAGCCAATAAAATAGTTTGAAATTGTAGTCACTGTTGTAACGTAGAGAGACGCAGAGGCCAATTTGCACATAACAAGGTCCCACAAGCACTAATGAGATGAGATAATCTGTTTTTTTTTAATGATGTGGTTGAGGGATAGATGTTGGCCAGGACAAGGCTACATGTGCAGTTATAATGAGTCCTGGACCTGGTGTTCTGCACTGTTAGCCAGGCCAGCTCCATGCATAGGAGGAGAATGTATGTACCTTTGAAAACTGCACTGCTTTAGGCTAAGTGAGCTGCATAACCAGGACTTTAGGTTGAGATTTATTAACAGAATTTGATGCCTAAACTGAGATTGCAGTTCAATTTGAAGGACACATGGTGAAGCATTTTGTGTGATAATATGATTAACAGTGCCAAGATGTCATCACATTATTGATCATACCAGTTGGAAAAAGAAACATTTAGAAAATATGCTACCCCCACCGCCTCCCCCACTCATTCTCCAAACCCCCCCTCGCCCCGCTCAAGGACAGTGGGTAAATGCAGCACAGAGTGCAGTATGGAGTCAAACAGACTGGGAAGTTCCCAAGTTTAATCCCTGGTCGGAGCAGAGTTCACTGACCTAAACTGGGATTGCAGTTGCAGTACCAAAACTGGCCTCAGTAGTCCCAGGTGAGGGAGGAGAAGAATCAGCCGTGGTTCCTGCTCCTTCTCACTGTAATGGGTCTTGAGAGACACCCCTGGTGAAAAGTGTGTGTGTGTGTGTGTCAAATCAGGACAAGTGCAACGGTAACCCAGCAGGAGTTGGCACTTTCGGGAGAAGGGGGGGGGGGGCAGAAAATTGAGCAAAAAAGCCACTTAAACAGGAAGTTAGAAAGCAAATGTCATTCAGCAAAAGTAGCATGGGTGGGAGTGCAGTCAACAGCTAGCATGGCAGCATGGTACAGTCCCAACTGGGATTCCCGAATTGGGTGGCTCCTGATGGTTTCAGCCTGACCAAAGACGCTCTGATTAAGATGGCAACAGCCCTTTTCAGAAGGTCCTAAAACAATGGCCTGGATTTTGCGGTGATAATAAGTGAGGCTATCATTTTATTTTATTTGTCTTTTTGTCTCTTTTATCTCTCTCTCTTAATCTCATCTTTCTTTCCCTCTTTTTATTTTGCTTTCTGTACATGATTTTACATTGAATTAAACATTCTGACTTGCACTTCCTGGTTCAGATTCTACGGCCCCAATATTTACCAGGGTGGGATTTCCAAGCCGGGTTGGGAGGTGTGGGGGGCGGGGGGCGGGGGGTGGTGGGTGGAGGGGCGGGGGGGGGTGCAGAGGAGTTCTGGTTTTGACTCCACAGCGTGCATGGTTCTTTTTTAAACAGGAAGGCCCTAACCTACTGCCAGGAAGCCAGCCTGATTGACGGGGGAGAGGGGTCTAATCATTGGGGGGTGGGTTGGTGATCACGGGAGGGGGGTCCGATTGTGGTGAGGTGGTCCAATCATGGGGGGGGGGGCGATGTCGTGGGGAGCGGTCCGATCGTGGGTGGGGTCCAAATGTGGGGGTGGGGGCCAATTGCGGAGAGGGAAGCAGGTTAGCTTGGGGGGCTGGCGGGGGGGGGGGCGGTGGGCAGCACTCCTGCTAATTCTGGCCTACGAGCAGTGCTGGAAAAGCATTTACCTCTTCCACGCAGCAGTCTTTGCCTCCCTTTAGCTGCAGTGTGTCCAGCGTTAAATTTAAAATGGAGATAAAATCTGAGGCACGCAGCCCATTGGAGAGGGTTAAAACTGGAAGTGGACGGTTTCGAGGCGGGATGGGTTCGGGTTTGAGATTTTTTTAAATGTTCACATCACACCCATTTATCGGGGTTAAAATTCCCCTCTGCGTGCCTCAGTAAGGATTTTCCCATCTGATTGGTTGAGGAGACACACAGTTGCTTGACCTGTTCACACAGGTCCCAGATCCCCTGTAGAGGGCTCCCGATGAGCATAAGTTGCCACTCAAAAGCCCACGAAAAGTCTCTGGGCAGCTGTAAGCGTAATGAATGGCAAGCACCGTTCGTTCACCACTGACCGCAAGTTATAGGTCATTACATTTTTTGATAATAAAAATAAAATGTGTGTCTATGACAAACAAAGGTCTTCAAACACTTGGGTATCTGCTTTGCACTTAACTAGCACCTGACGTGCTTATGACAGGAGATTCCTGGCTGATCCCTGCTGGGTTTGTCCCATAGGTGCCAGGCCATTTCCTCGCAGTTTACACACTCTAAGCCGTTAAAGAAAGCTACAATAAGTCAATTTCGACAAATGAGATAAGAGTCACCTTTACTTTAATGATGCCATAAAGTTGGGAAAATCTTTTCATAGACCCACTCACTGACCTTTTGTACCTTTTTGAGAAAATTCCACAGTCACTTTAAACAAACCATTTCCAGAAATATGCTGGATGTTCATTTTGAACAGGTTTTCTACTTTTTGCAGTTGGAGCAAATGCTCTGTTTGTGCTTAGGAATGTAGGGCAGCACCGAAGGGGGAAAATAAATAAATCAGGAGCATTTCAGAGAGAAGGTGTTTGTCAGTTTTTACAGATAATATAAAAACTTCACTCAACTTTGAAATAATAGCCATGCAATTCCAATCAAACTATATACTTGTAACTTCAATACAACCTCACAGTCATGACACCAGACTGTTGAACTATTAACCTTTACCCTTGTACTTGACTGCGTGCACTAGCTTGAAACACTGCTCATGTTACATGTACTTAAAGTTACAGTGTCACCGCTTTAAGGAATTTTTAGCAACATCCTCCATCGTGAACTGTGTTGCAGACAAAACTTGAACTGAACCAAGATGTTTCAATGCAGTCTTCCTAATTTTTAAATCAGTTTGATGGAAATTAAAATGATAAATTTATTGTACCGAATGTGATTGGCAAGGCAAGGACATCATCACTGAGTGTGGTGTTTTTTTTTAAAGTATCTGGCAAGATAGCTTGCTGGGCTGACAATGCCCCCTTTGATCAACTTTCCTTGGCCCAATCACCCATTTGTACCTGGATGTCAGGGAAAATATTTGAAATATATATGAACTCAAGTTTAGTCAAGAAGGCAGTAGGTCATTTAAAATCATTAAACCTTCCTGAGAAGATGCTCATTTGGGGCAGGTGAAGAGCTAGAAGAACCTTAATAACAACAGAAAATGCTGGAAAATCTCAGCAGGCCAGGCAACATCCGTGGAGAGAGAAATAGAGTCAACGTTTCAGGTCGAAACCCTTCGTCATTGCCTTGTTTGAGACATGATGGTGCAGTACGTAAGTGTAATGATGCAGTATATGAGTGATGCAATTTAGGACCACTTAGTTGTGTGTTTGCAAATTGCTGGGGCGAGCAGCAGGGGTGGGGGGGCGGGGGCGGAGGGGGGGACGGTTGGGGGTGGCAAGTTTGCCAAAGAGTTAACTGGTGCATAGACACAGAGGAAGATATCTGGTTAAAAAAATGTTTGTATTCGTTCCTGGGATCAGGGCATCGCTGGCAAGGCCGGCATTTAATGCCCATCCCTAGTTGCCCATGAGAAGGCGGTGGTGAGCCGCCTTCTAAATCTGAGTGCAATAAAAACAAGTGAGGTGTGCACGCACAGTTCCGGATAAACCTTTAGTACGGAGAAGGCATCGTTTCCACCCTCACAAGTTTCCCCTCCATTGGCGATCTGTGGGCGCAAACAATTTGTCTGATAAGAGGCTGTAGCCCCTTACTATTGGTTTTGTAATCATGCACCATCATTGGGCATTTCTTTCTCCCTTACAAACTGTCGTGCACAAGTCCAATTTTCCCTGTAAGCTACGCTTTGTTGTGCATGGCCTGTTTCTTTAATGCGCGGTCCCTTTAAATTTCTGCACGTGCACGGTGTTTACAATGTAAAAGCCGGTGAGCGGCCTGCGCGGGACCTTTTGGATTACCGCGCGGCCGGGCGTGCGCGCACTTTAGCGGGAACATTGCCCAAGTCCTATTATGTTTATGAAGTCCTGACAATTGTTGTGAGCAAGTTTTAGAACTTGTGAGTCAATGCTTGGGATTATTTTTCGAGGAGGAAAGTCACACTACATAGATAGTCCGGTAAAGACTTTTTGCCAGAAAATATCGTTAATGATTTCTCTGGCAATGTGCAAGCAATTTGTTGCTTGCTGATAGACATTTGATGTAAAAGGGGTTGATGATTAAGAAGTTAACAGAATTGAAAGAAATGAAGACTTGCATTATATAGCACAGTTCATGACATCAGGACACCCCAATGCACTTTACAGCCAATGAAGTAGTTTTAATGTGTAGTCATTGTTATAATGTAGCAAAACATGGCAGCCAATGTGCGCACATCAAAGTCCCACAATCAGCAATGAGGTAATGACCAGTCTTTGGAGTGGGACTTGAATCCACAACCTTCTGACTGTGAGGCGAGAATGCTACTACTGAGCTCACATTAAATTGAGATTATGCCTTACCTGTAGTAACATAAATGTCACATAATCACGTTAATGGGATTCCCAATCCTATTTCTCAGTTCTCTGGAAAACCTGTGAATGACTCTGCAGGAAGACAGTTGGATTCACTCCCCATCTACAACCCTATTCCCACATCTAGAAATGGATTCTTTGAGGCTTCATGAATATTGTACATAATGACGAGTCTGGGGGAGTTATGAAGTATCAGTTTCTGACCACTGTGGCAAACTCAGGAGCAGGGCACTCTGCAAAGCGTCGTGGCCACCAAAGTTAAGATAGATCATGTGATCAATACAAAAGCAAAATACTGCGGATGTTGGAAATCTGAAATAAAAACAGAAAATGCTGAAAATACTCAGCGGGTCAGGCAGCATCTGTAGCGAGAGAAACAGAGTTAACGTTTCAGGTCGATCAATAGCTTTGTTGGGAAAATATATTCCTCCTCAACAGTTACACAAAAAATATTAGCAACTTCAGTAGAGGTCAAAGTATTTTCACCGCTTTGGAATTGCAGGTTTGAACTCAGCATGAAAATGAGAGGAGAAGGTACACGCCATAATGGATACCTGGGAGTGATTACAGGCTAAAATTTAATGAAAAGGGTCAGGCAGTTTCTACATAAGGGGTCATTTTATGAATCGGTGCTGCCGGCAAGGAGCTTCGTTTAAATTGACGGTTTGAAAACCACGCGGAGTGCGTGCCCAAATGTCCGATATGCAGCACCAGAAGGTGAGGCTCCTCACCGGCAACGATGGATACCTGGGAGTGATTATAGATTGCCGTCCTATCAAAGGACTATACCTGACACGCAACCTCTGCACCTGCTTATTAGTAAACAGTGCCCATAAATATCAGCGATACATTACCAAGGTCAGGAACACTTCTTTTGACTGCGTGTATCACTTCCTGTGTATTTGAAGACCCAAATTTCACACATCTCATGAACATAGTAGCTTACCTGTTAAATCCCTTGCAGAAGCTTTAGGTTTGATTTGTGTATTATACCAGTTATGCTGCTTCTGTATTGTAGATTTGGTATGGCTGTAGTGTCCTGTTAGGCACCAACAGATGGCAAAAGTGTAGCACAAAACAAGCAGCAGCACATTGGTGCACTGCCGTGAGAATATCTGAAAGAGTCAGCCTTGCACTAGTAAGGAAGGACTTTGGCTTCAGTATAAAAGGAACAAGTGCAAAGAAGATGAGAGCGTTATAATAAACTGCTGGCTGGCTCACTGTACCACCATTCACATTGTAATAGAAAGAAAGACTTGCACTTATATAGCACCTTTCATGATCTCAGGAGGACTCAAAGCACTTTACAGCCAATGAAGTACTTTTGGAGAGTAGGCACTGTTATAATGTAGGAAAAGCGGAAGCCAATTTGGGCACAGCAAACAGCAACATGATAATGACCAGATAATCTGTGTTACTGACATTGATTGAGGGGTAAATATTGGCCAGGACACCGGGGATAACTCCCCTGCTCGTCTTCAAAATAGTGCCACGGGATCTTTTATGTCCACCCGAGAGAGCAGACGGGGCCGCGGTTTAACGTCTCATCTGAAAGACGGCACCTCCGACAGTGCAGCACTCCCTCAGGACTGCACTGGAGTGTCAGCCTGGATTTTTTGTGCTCAAGTCTCTGGAGTGGGACTTGAACCCTTCTGACCTTCTGACTGAGAGGTGAGAGTGCAACCAACTGAGCCACTGCAGACGAAGATTCGATTATATCCTTGAGCTTACTCCCATTAATTTATTGGCGCAATCTCGTTTTAGTTTTCTAAGGTGGAGCCGTTTATTTAGTTTCACTGCTGGCAGCAACTGTTCGTATTGTGACTCTGAGGTGTATTCTGTGTTGGCGATAACATTCACATGGAAGGGATAATGAGCTAGGTGTTATGCCTGGAAGTTTCTACTGGTGGCTGACAGGAAATTCCATGTATTTCCTGAATAACAGTAGCATTTAATTTAATGTTACGTGCTAGCTGCTGTTGGACAGCCTGCCAATTAAGCCCTTGCATCCTGAGATATTTCTGAGAATTTCCTTTAGTACTGTGTGGGATAAGTATAAATCCAGGATCAAAAAGCACTACAAATCTGAATCAGACCAGACAGACAGAGCCAAATCCCCTCTTCTGTCGAGATAAATTCAGAAGATGGTCCAAGTATCGTAAACATCTTCTTCTTAGACTGGTTCACAGAGGGATTCTGTCAGTGGTGAAGGGAAGGGAATGGCATGGGTCTGACAGGGGGTGGCTGCACTGATTATAATTTTTTACAGAGACCTCTGCTGACGTTTAGAGGAGGGGCTGGAGTGCTCCCCTGGGTCCCACAACCCCTGGGTCCCACAACCCCTGGGTCCCACAAGGATGCCTTGGCTCTCCCCTACACTGGGCTTTCCCCTCCTGGAGCACTTACCTTGTGCTAGGGACCATCTCCCTAGGTCCTCAGTGCCGGCCCCCTGCCACCCAATTTTAACGGCCGATCATCCTTCTCCCCCCGTTAAAATCGTCCGGGCCTCCCAACTACTGCTGCCGGTTGGGCCAGTTATTTGCTTTGCCGTATTCGTGCCAGGGATTTAAAATCAAACCCAGTTTGTCATACTTGATGTAGATTTCTGTTTCTGACTCTCTGGCCACGATTTCCCCAACCTTGGCGGGTCCATGGTGGGCGACATCGGTGATGGTTCGCGGCCCAACTGCTAGCTCCATCCCAGCCTCTGACATGACTTTCTCCTGATTGGGCTTGTTAAGCCCGCCCAGAGCATTTCCTGGCCAATTAATAGGAAGCGGGTCTGATGACGTCATTTGATGATGTGTCATCAGCCGGTTTCCTTAAAGGGACCATGCGCAAATATACTTTGACATTTGTGCTGTCGGTGCTCTACAGCATTAAGATGCTGCAAACACTGACAAGCACTGCACAAAGATCCAGGGCTGCACCCAAGCTCTCCCATGACTCCCTCCACATGCTTATGGAGGGAGTCACAGCACGCAGGGAGGTCCTCTTCCCTTCCAATGGGTGGAAGACACCGCCCCAGGAGATCAACACAGCCTGGTTGCACATTTCACAGGAGGGCAGAAGCAGAGATGTCGTCAGGAGGACTAGGCTGTAGTGGGGCAAATCTTTCAATGATCTCAGTAGATCACTGCAAAGCCACACTCAACCTCATCCTGCTGTGGCACTCATCACATCACCATCACTCTGCCTCCCCTACCCTACTCCTGCACATCCTTACTCACACCAACTTACCTTGCACCTCCACCCATCCCTCTCTATCTACATTATCACTTCTCCATCTCACTAGCCACCCCTCACACTCACCCTCATCCTAGTCCAATCATAGCAACTAACAACATACAAGGGTAGGCACTTGAGTGTTTTAGCCAATGTTCATGTAAAGTTTCTGTTAATGTGGTGTCAAACATTGAAATCTTTATTTTCAATACTTTGCTTTCTTGGACAGATCTGTATGCACCTTTGGAAGTGGCTTAGTGAGTTGCAGTGAATGGTGAGACATAACGGTACCCTCCGCAATGGTGATGAGTGTGAAAGGAATGGCTTGGGCATTGTAGGGATGCTTTATGTTGTTGGTGTGGGGTGGTGCCAACCTGGTGCATCATGAGGCAGCCAGGGTGCGCAGCGTCAAGTGAAGTAAATCTGGCCATGGTGAGGCCATCCCTGGCCTCCCGGGCAGCAAAGTGGTTGGGTGCTGGTGCCCTCTGTGCTGTGCAGCATCAGGTGATTGCGGAGAAGGTTGGTGTGGTTGTTGGTGCTGCTTGTGTGCCTGATGATGCTGGTGTTGGGGCTGATTGTGGTGGGATTCTGAGGACCAAGGTGAGAGTATAAAGTGCACCCATGCTGATGGAATAGATGGCAGGTGAAGTAGAGATGACAGAAGCGATCTGCCAATGGTGGGTGAGGTAATGAAGTCAGACTGCATGGAGACTTGTGTAAAGACTTGCAGCATCCTGAATCTGTAGTGGAAATGTAGTTTAGAGAAGCTAATGCTTAAGGGAAGATATCTGAATCAGCTGGGAGCCTTGACTTGACATTTGAAGCTGTCAACTCATCAGCTGATTCAATGGCCACTGACCTCCCACCTCAGCTTCATGGATGCGGTCTCGGCACAGCGGGAATCCAGTGGGAGACCTGTGAAAGTTAAAAAGTTGGGGAAAAAATGCATTGTTAAGTGTCTGTAAACAAGCCACTAATGATTTGAATTGGGCCCCCCACCGCTGCCTGTTGGGTCTGCTCAGCGCTGGCAGGCCCGACATTGGGAAATGCAGGTGTGCACGTTTTGACAGCGGGTTTCCGACCTGGTGTCAATCATTTTAATTTTCACAGCTGACCCGCCACCAATCGGGTCCATTGAGCGCTGCCAAAATCCCGGTCTCTGTCTCTCTTTCTCTCTTTTCCCCAAGATGCACGCACACACGCACACACTATAAACATTACCTGAATAAAGTTTTTAAAACTTTTTCTTCAAATAATTTTGAAAAATAACAAACAAATATCATTAGTGATTGAAGAGAAAACAGCCCGGATTTTCCGGGGCCAATGATGGCCGTAAGTGCACCGCGAGTTCCGGGTTTCCGCCTGCGATGTGCATGCACCAAAACCAGGAACTTGCAGTCTGTCACGTTTCAGCTCAACAGATCCTCCGCATCCCCGAGAAATGGACATTTGCTGGCGGAGAGTCGGGCTATTTGCCCAACGAATGCCCGTGAAAGTCTCGTGCCAGTGTAAGATTTTAAATAAATGTTAAAAAAAAATTTAAAAATTATTTAAACATAAAAAAACCTTTACAATTAGTTTAGGTTATTTTTAGACCCTTTAAAACATTTAAATTTATTTTTCAAAAAAATTAAATTTTTGTTTGAAATGTTTAATTAAATTGTATTTTAATTAATTTTGAACATGTAATGATTTATTTTTATTTAACTGGTGGATAATTGTCTTTTTTGGGTGATTCCTATTCATGCTTATGGAGATTCCGCACGTAAATGGAATCCCCATAAGCATAATGGGGATCCCCCTTTTTAATTGATTGGCCTGGCCCACGTGATCCCAGGGACGTTTGTGAACCGCCTGCGCCCCTGGGACACGTGGGCCTTTACGCAGGCGTACGCCTGCAGGCCCAAGACCACAAGTGTCCGAACCTCCGGGACCATTAGGTAGGTGCGTACTTTTCTTGCGGTTCGGAGGCATTCGCCCGCGGGAAGCTTCTGACTGCAAATTCAGGCCCATTGTATCTAGCTGATTGTCAGAGGGAAGCCAGCACGTTAATTGTATCAGAAGTTTCCCCCTGTCTTTGAAACAACTGATGCAAAGTTTTCAGATGTATAATTATCCCTAAGGGTGATGCTTGAGATGAAGCTATTTGATATGCATGTCAGCTGTTAGAACTTGAAGAAACCTATCCAAATGCTGGAAGTCAGTAGTTCACAGTATATCTGCCTGAAAGCCAAAATTGATTAAAAAATGCTTAAATGCATAGTGTAAAAGGACTCTTTTGATCTGTGATGGTGAAAGGCTGTGTGGAGAAGCATTAGTATTCCTGGCTTTCTATACCCAAATATATATTTCGATTTTGCGGCAGTGAATTGGGACTCCATGGTCAGAAGCACATCCATATTATGATCATCAAAGACTCAGTTTAATGATTCTGAAAAGAACTGTAAGATTGCACTTTTTTACATAGACATTACAACTCAGCAGTCTGTGATAGTTTATCCTCCACATGAGCAAAATGTCCTAATCCCACGTGCCTGCCCTGTTCCCTTTTCCTTCAACTACCTACCTGACCAATTCTTAAATGTTGACATGGTCTCTGCTTCAATCACTAACACTAACTTGTGCGGAAGTGCATTCCACATCCTCACAACGTTCGGTGTAAAACAACTTTCCTGCTCTCTGATTATAAATTTAGAAACAGCTTCACATAATGTGCAAGAAAAGGTTGTATTGCTTATTTTGCTGCATTCCTTTGTTCCTCTTGTGTAACTATTAATAGTGTAAATAAATTTGATTACTAGTTTATGTTTCAACAATACGGTGCTGTCCATTTTTTGAAAGGGACAAGGAACCTGTGCATTTTTCAGTCTGAAATAGTTCAGTAAATTAGTAATTGTTAATCCTGTGTGCCCATATCCTTTTTTACATTAGGCCCTGCTTGCCCGTCACCCACATCTTTGATGGCCTCCCACAGCTACTTATTCCCCAGTGTATCAAATTCAAAACCTTCATCCTTATTTACAAATCTCCCACAGCCTCGCCTCATTCTACCTCTGCAACCTCCACCAGCAGTACATCCCAGTTCTTGCCATCTGGTCCTCTATCGCTGGACTTCTGTGCATTCCCTGCTCCATAATTAATGGAGGAACTTTCAGCTTTTTCAGCCCTACTCTCTCCATAAATCCAACTGCTGCCCTCGCTCCCTGCCTTTAAGAGCCTCTACAAAAACTTACCTTTTCCAACATGCTTTTTTTGTCACCTCTCTGAACTCTTCAGCATCTGTTTATCCACTGTGAAGTTCTTTAAGTCCTCTATATTCAAGTTAGAGTAAGTTTTGGAAACTGCATTTTGCTATGAACATGAATAAGGACAGTTGTGAGAGATTTAAACATGTCTATTTAAGTACAACATTTTGATAACTCGAGTACTGTTGTAGCAATTTTTGGCAATGAAGGAAAGATGCAAATTAGTCTCATCATTTCTTTCATTTTATATATTTCTCACCATTCGCTATAACAACCCACACCTTAATTGGAAACAAGGTATTGAGCCTCTACCCATATTACATGTGGAGAGTTATTTAATGATGCAACTGTGATTTTTGAGGATTATTGTAAAAAGGACTGCAGTATGATCTTAGAATCTTACAGCACAGAAGGCAGCCTTTCGGCTCATCGTGCCTATGCCAGCTCTTTGAAAGACCTACCTAATTAGTCCTACTCCCCCACTCTTTCCCTATAGCCCTGTGAATGTTTCTATTGGCAGAGGCATGACAGAAGATTGTCCACTTGTCCCCTTGGCCACAGATGATTCATGGCATGGAGATAATAGGATAGGCAAAGACGAGAAAATATCTTTGGGGAAAAAAAGACTCTTAACCCTTGAAATTAAATTTGAAAAAAAAAACACTTATTAGAATTCTTTTTTGCTGGTCCCAATGGAAGCTCAGAATTCGTTGAGATCAATCTCTAATGAAAAGAGCTACTTTGCCATTCCTTATAGGACACAAAACTCCCCAGCCTATGAGTAACATCAGTGCTGGTCTCTCAGCTCCAACTCGGTTTCCTTCTCTGCTTTCTTGCTCTATCCAGCCCTTTGTAACCTTGTTGGAAGCCACAAAGCAGCTCGCCTGTATCTCCTTGATGAGCTCCTCATCAATATTGCAGGTGTATTCAAATCCTTTCTTTTTGGCTAAAGTTCAAATAACCATTTATAGTGAGGGAAAAGTTCATTTGCAGGGCTATGGGGAAAGAGCGTGGTGGGAGGGGGGACTAATTGGATAGCTAACTGGAGCAGGCATGACGGGCCGAATTGTCCCCTTCTGTGCTGTATGATTCTATGATTCTTCACTAGAGTTTAGGTACTTGACAAATTATCAATAGCATGCTCCTAGGACAGGTTAGTAAAAGTGTGCCTCTAAATGTTTTTAACAGAGAAACTGCAAAAACATTTGAGGTAAGACTTTGCATTCAGCAGAGACACACACTGGATCCCCCTGCTGTCAATGAAGCACTAAGCACTGTGAATGAAGGGGCTGAATGGCCTACTCCTGTTCCTATGTCCCTGATTGGCATTGGATAGGTTGGATAAAAGGAATCAAGGCTGCTAAACAAGGGTGAAATGTTACAGAAGCCACTTACAAGGTAATTAATTAACCTTAAGCGACCTGTGACCAGGGCTGTGACAACTTGATTACAGTGTATAACCAGTCACTGAGGGCTCAGGTCACATATCATGATTGAATTAATTCCAATTACAAGAATTATAATCGTTGACCCATTACTTCCTGGCAGCTTCAGATGTGGCACCAAACTGAACTGGTTTCTTGGAAAATACGCAAAGAGACCGTTGACTCAGATCATAAGCTCCTAAAACAAATGACGATAATTAGTTTAGTTTGGCTGTGCTGAGTTGAAATTGGTCAACGTGTTTTAAACCAGAACAGATGATGGCTCTTCAATAAAGGCTATACTTCAGAATTAATATTCATATCTTTTTCTCAGGTGCTTAATAGATTGGTCACAGATGAATAACAGATAATCAAGACAGTCATTTCACTGACGATTCAGAGGGCAGTATAAGCAATTGACATCCTTCTCGAACCTTAAATAAGATTACAACTTTAATATCAAAGCTGTTTATTATTAAAGAAAAATAGATGTACTGGTAATTTTCTGGGGAGAGATTATTGGCTCAACAGCAGCTGCTAATACAAATGCTCACAACTAGTCTGCTCCACTTCATTAGCATGTGATGATATTTCCATTCAAAGATTAACAACTATGATGGCAATACCAAGGTTTTATTGAAAAGTTGTTTTCATTGTGCATTATTATTTAACAAATAATATTGGTAACAATACAAGAAATATATATTCCATTTTACAATTATGTTTTTAAACAATTGCAAATACTTATGGGGGGAAAAATTCAGTGGTTTGCGCCTCCCGTTAGTGCCTTAAGAGGGCACTAATGGGGCGCAAAGCAACTAGCACCCGGGCGCGGCGATCTTTGCGCCGCTCGTGAAATTAACTAGACATTTTGCGGTGGCACTAAACACTACCGCCACGATCTCCTGCGCCGGCAGATCATGACATCAGTCGAGTGCGCAACGCCCTAGTAGTGCCCCGGACCGGATATTGAGTGGCACCCCCTGCTTTACCGCCTGCCGCTAGCAACAACAGGTTGAGGGGCGCGTTTTGCAGTCAGAAAGGGACTGGGGGAGCGCTATTTAAAGGCGACCGCTTCCTGCCTTTTTTTGTTGGTGACATTTTTGCACCACGCATTCTGAGAGAGAGAGAGAGAGACTTCACAGAATCACAGAATCACAGAAACCCCACAGTGCAGATAGAGGCCACCTCGGCCCATCGAGCCTGCACCGACACACATCCCACCCGATCCCCGCAACCCCTACACCAACACATATCCCACCCTATCCCTGTAACCCCACGTATTTAATCCCCCTAACACTAAGGGTCAATTTATCATAGCCAATCAACCTAACCCGCACATCTTTGGACTGTGGGAGGAAACCGGAGCACCCGGAGAAAACCCACGCAAACACGGGGAGAATGTGCAAACTCCACACAGACAGTAGCCCGAGGCCGGATTCGAACCCGGGTCTCTGGCGCTGTGAGGCAACAGTGCTAACCACTATGCCACCGTGCTGGAGAGATTAATCGCTGTGTGAAGGAGTTTTGGGTACTGAGCAGCACTTTGCAGGTTAATTTTGATTTGCCCTTCCTTGTATCTAGAAGAGACTGTGGGGGCTGCACTCTGAGCTCTTTCCCTGGGTCTCTCCATTGTTCTTTCCAGCAGATTTGATGTACAGGTCTCTCCAGGCCGAGTTTCAAGGCTGCAATGAGCAGGGTGTGGATGGAGAGCAAAATCACCCCTCCCCTTTAAGATAAAAACAGAAAATGCTGGAGAAACTCAGCAGGTCAAGCAGCATCTGTGAAGAGAGAAACAGAGTTAACGTTTCAGGTCGATGACCTTTCGTCAGAACTCCCCTTTAAGAACTGGTCGGCGCCAGTGTGTCTGTGTTCCATTGCTGACTGACATCATATGAGCTTCGCCAGCGCTCTGAGGTAGCGCCTAGCTCCTTGGCTTTTGCACCTTAAGAGAGGTGTGTAGCGCCTGATTTTGTGCTCCAATCACCTCCAGGGGCGATAAAAGCCAAGTTTGCCGTCGGAGGCGATAATTAGCGCCAGGCGCTAAACTTTGTGCACGGCTGATAATGGCACCCCAAACGGGGCGATACTGAATTTTCCCCCCATGATTTATTGAGAATTAAGTATTGATATTGATTAAGATATTGATTTGAATATTGGGTTAAATCTCAGAATGAACTGCCAGCACTGAGATTAAAATTGATCATTTTAAATAAAGTAAAAGGGCTTATCAATAAGAATGAAAGTAATTCTTCTCTACTTGAACTTCTATTCCCTCAAATTAGGCTGCAGTTGTACTTTGTGCACAGTGGTCAGACAGACTGCAGTTATACTACGCCCTGTGTCTCTGGGCTCAAAATGCCATTGATCACTTAGTAGACAAGCGCAGAACAGCAGCCTGGATGTGGTGATCCCCTCTTGCCTGAATGTATAAATCATACTAACAACAAGATTGTAAAATTAAAGTGTGAAATTAAAGAACAAAATGTTGCTTGACGGACAGCTACTGAAAAAAACAGTTGAAGACAATGGTTTTAAGTTGATAGCAAAATACTGCGGATGCTGGAAATCCAAATAACAACAGAAAATGCTGGAAAAACTCAGCAGGCCAGGCAACATCCATGGAGAGAGAAACAGAGTTAACGTTTCCGGTCGAAACCCTTCGTCAGAAAAATAGCCCCATAAATTTTGATTTGAGTTCTTTCATCATCTTCATGTTAGAGAAAAACCAATTTTCAAAATCTTATTCGTGGAATATGCTGCCAAAGGTGGTGATCCATCCATGGTTGATAGCCTCTGTACAAGCACAAAGTCGGGATATGTTTGTGCACATTTAGTGCAGCAGTACTTCTACAGCCCTCAAACAATGCTTGTCATTTGATGACAAATGAGTATCTCTTCACTTACAGTAGTGCTCATTGAACTCAGTAAAGTATAAACATCAACAGCCATATAGTTCCCCTTCCAGTGTCTGAATACTCTCACTGCAGTACATCAAATGCCACCTAAAACCTCTTTTGCCTTGCAGCATCCCTTTTGTCATTTAATCTCTCCTGCTTTCCACCCGATCACAGACCTTCCCTTTTGTCCTTTCCTCCCCTCCCCCCTTTCCCTGCCTCTGTACTTGCTTAAAACCTGTTATATCTGTAACTTTTGCCAGTTCTGACAAAAGGTCATCGACCTGAAATGTTAACTCTGATTCCCGCTCCACAGATGCTGCCTGACCCGCTGAGTATTTCCAGCATTTTCTGTTTTCATTTCAGATTTCCAGAATCCACAGTATTTTGGTTTTCTAATCATTTCTTATGTAGTCAATTCAATTCAATTCAAATCGCTTTATTGGCATGACAAGGTACATCTTATGTTGCCAAAGCATCGAAAAACATTCATGGTTGAACACATAAATACAGATCTATCCATACAGTGTATAAACAGATATATCCCTGAGTGTATAAATATACATTCATATAATTTGTATATACTCCTTTCTTATATTTAATGGTTGTCCCCCTGTAGTCCCTCCAATCCACATGAATCATTTCTTATATAGTCTCTCCGACTCACACTAATCATCTCATAGCTCCCATCTACTGAGCTTTCTTCCCCCAAAATGTTCCTGCGAAGCATTAAATGTCTCCCTGTCTATTTTGCTGTGTACCTAAGTATAAAAGCAGGGAAGTCCTGTTACAACTGTACAGGGCGTTGGTGAGACCACACCTGGAGTATTGTGTACAGTTTTGGTCTCCTTATTTAAGGAAGGATATACATACTTGCATTGGAGGCAGTTCAGAGAAGGTTCACGAGGTTGATTCCTGAGATGAAGGGGTTGTCTTATGAAGAAAGGTTGAGCAGGTTGGGCCTATTGGAGTTTAGAAGAATGAGAGGGGATCTTATTGAAACATATAAGATTTTGAAGGGGCTTGACAGGGTAGATGCAGAGAGGATGTTTCCGCTCGTGAGGGAATGTAGAACTAGGGGCATAATTTCAGAATAAGGGGGCACCCTTTTAAATTGGAAATGAGGAGGAATTTCTTCTCTGAGGGTCGTGAATCTTTGGAATTCTCTTCCCCAGAGAGCTGTGGAGGCTGGGTCGTTGAATATATTTAAGGTGGAGATGGACAGATTTTTGAAAGGTAAGGGAGTGAAGGGTTATGGGGAGCGGGCAGGGAAGTGGAGTTGAGGCCAAGATCAGATCAGCCATGATCTTATTGAATGGCGGAGCAGGCTCAAGGGGTCAAATGACCTACTCCTGCTCCTACATCTTATGTATCATCAAAAACGAAACATAACCTTAAAACGGCATGAAATGTTGCAATTGTCGTGATATTTTTGTCATTCCATTTCACAGCTACTATTTATTCACAGTTAATTTATATTGCAAGAAACCCCTACCACTCCCGATCATGTGCAGTCTGCCAAGCAAGGCTGAGGGGGGCAGAGAGAACATACACTGTAAATTTTGAGAGGAGTCCTTTTGTGGTGTCTTGGTATGTAGCTGATAGAATCTCACTGTAGCCAATTACCAAATCTTTAATGAAGGCTCCCTAGCCGGCTCCTGGCCCTCCTTGCTCTGCTTGTATTTAACATGGGTTTTTATTAAAAGAAAAGAAGAAACACTTGCATTTACATAGCGCCTTTCACGACCAGCGGACGTCCCAAAGTGCTTTACAGCCAATGAAGTACTTTTGAAGTGTAGTCACTATTGTAATGTATTACAGTAAAAGTGGTGGCTTTCAAGTGTTTGGATTTTGTGGTCAAGTGCGTCTATTCTCAATATTGTTTCCTCTATGGTTGTCCAACAGTTCACAGCCCTCTCAAAAAAAAACATATGGTTCTTCATCCCTGTTACAATATGTTTCTATTTCATGTATACTAATGCTCAGTAAGATCTATTCATACCATGCAAATGTCTTGGACAAACTCTGAAGAATAATATCCATTGACCATAATAGCAAACAAAACTACATGGGGGGGGGGGGAAGTGGCCATATATTTTACGTGATCATCCCTGTGCAGAGTCAATTTTAAAAGCTGTTTTTCTGTGGTGTCATGGTATCTACCATATAAGAGCTCAATGTGCTGAACTACCAAAACTTCTAAGTTTAGCAAAGACCGCCATTCCCTCCAAAAATGACTTTTAAAGCTACACAGGAACATTTTGGAGGATAAAAGCTCAGTGTGGATTGGAGAGACTATATAAGAAATGATTAGAAAAGCAAAGTACTGCGGATGCTGGAATCCTGTGACGTTGCTGCTTGTAGGTTATGTGTCATGTTACTCTGGACTATTTATCCATTTTCTGTGGTCACTCACCACCTATCTTATATCCAACATGGTGGCTCTTACTCAATTTTCAGACGAGCAGTGGTAATTTTTTTGCAATGCTGTGCTGATGACATGTGTTTCTGTCACAGGACGAGGAAAAGGCAGAGGGAGGAAAGACAAACCGAAACCGGGGAAGAAAGGCAAACAACGGAACAGAGAAAGTGGCAACAAGCAAAGCAAGAAGGAAAACAAGCCTGGGAATAAAAAAAAGAAAGGACAGCAGGGGAAGACGTTTCCTGCAACTACCCCCAGCAGCGTTTAATAACAGCCCTATTTCAACGCAGACACTTCAATGCTGATACATATAAGTCAGCTTCTCTGAACTGGAGCACTGCTACAGAGAGGAATAAATACAAGGCTCTTGTTTCCCTAACTGTTTAAGATAAGAAGTGAAGTTATTGTTTTGAGGACTTAAGTAACGGAGCCCCATTGCACCTGGCTTCAGTGTATATCTGAAAACGGAATGAAATGGGAATTAAATAGTTCAGTGGACGCAATCTTTCAGAGGACTGTGTTAGGAACTTTCATCAAAATGATGATTGAATATTGTAGAGCAGGTCAACTGCAGAACTAAGGGAGATGACTGACTGGTTCTGGGGGAGGGGAGAAATGACTTTGACAAAATGGCTTCTGGAAATGTGCAAATATTTCTGCACCAGTTTTGGGCAGTTGGTCCCTGCATTGAATGAAAGATGTAAACCTAATTTCCTGACAGAATGTTAGAATTATGCATCATTAAACTGCTTTAAAATATATTTCAAATGAAAATAAGGCAATAAAAACATATAACAATTTGAAAGTGATTAATTATTACAATGATTACCTTAAAATGGATCTTGTTTTCTTTGGTGCCACTCCTGCATGTTTTTTGTGGTAAGATTTTTCTATATGAATTTGAAATTCACTGCTGCTGTAATCCTGCAAAGTTTGGCAACTGATATAAAGGTGTCAAGTCACAGTCAACTGCCCCAGAGCTCTAAGCTGAGAAAAATATGAAATCGTGAAATGACTATTGACTATTCCAACGCTCGCCTGGCTAGCATCCCATCATCCATCCTCCATAAACATAAACTCATCCAAAACTCTGCTGCCCGTACCCTGACTCACACCAAGTCCAGTTCACCCATCACCTTTGTGCTCGCTGACCTACATTGGTTCATGGTCCGGCAAAACTTCAATTTTAAAATTCTCATCCTTATTTTCAAATCCCTCCATGGCCTCGCCACTCCCTTTCTCTGTAACCTCCTCCAGCCCTCCGAGATCTCTTCGCTCCTCCAATTCTGGCCTCTTGCGCATCCCGGATTTTCTTCACTCCACCGTGCCTTTAGCTGCATGGGCCTTAAGCTCTGGAATTTCGACCCCAAACCTCTCTGCCTCTTTACCTCTCTCTCCTTTAAGATGCTCCTTAAAACCTATCTCTTTGACCAAGTTTATTTCACCTGTCCTAATATCTCATTATGTGGCTCAGTGTCAAATTTTGTTTGATAATCACCTTGGGACATTTTACTGCGTTAAAAGTGCTATATAAATGTAAGTTGTCTTTGTTGTTATTGAGCTGTGATAGTGAAGCTCATTCTAAGACTGCTCGTGAATTTTTGTGCACACGAAGGTGAGAGTTGGCAGTAGTGGGAAAAAAACCTATTCAGCATTTTGCAGCGTGTGTCAGAATAAAGCACTCCCTTGTCACAAACTCCCACAAATTTGAGCCAATTAGTGCTAAATTCTATGCTGTGAACTCAGACCAAGTTGCTCTGTTGTAACTGCTCAAACTCAAGTCACATAGGAGTCTTGCAGCTAGTAAACAGAGAGTGTGAGTGTCAATTCCACTCATGTCCAGGTGATTTTAGGACAGTAATTCAACTCACTATGTTCCTCAGTCACCCTACTCAACCATTTAAATGAATATTAATTACTGGCGCAATAGGTTTCAAACATTCTGTTTTGAATGTTCAGATTGTCATGTCAACCAGGTTCCCCAGGTACTAACAGTATTATCATTGTGGTACCTACGACCCAGAGCCCATGACACCAATTCTTTCCCAGCTTTTAAAAAATTTCTTTCTTGTGAAATTCCAGAACTATAAAATGTGGTTAAATTTTGTATCTCAAAGATCATTCTTAAAGACTAAGCTGGATACAAGACTGTTTCTGAAGGATTTAAAGGCACTAGGAATACAGGGTGGCTTACTCAGATGCCCACAACCAGTCACACTGGCTCTATCACTAGTTTGTTGCTTTTGCATCAACAACTTTGGTAAAAATTGTCAGAATACCTGTATACGCAAGAAGCTAGAAAACCTGATTAATTTCTACCGCAAAAGCTTTATGATGATTAGCTAAGTAACCAATTTCTGTGACTTGTTGGCACCAGGTAAGCAATTATTTTATGTCAACACATTTTAATGACTCTGTTTTTTTTCCTCTAGAATTTAGCAAGAACTGCCTTGATTGTAATAACTTGCGAATCTGATAACTGACTTGCTGTTGAGATCTTTTGACTTTTGTGCACAATAGCTTTGTACAAATAGGGTCTTAGTCCCAACTCCAAAATTAGTGCACTGCAGGTCTGCGGGCACAAAGGGTTTTAGTTTATACTAAAGTCTATGGCATTGCCCACGGTCATTCAAAGGATACATGTCTTTTTTTAATATACAAGATGACAAAAGAGTTGGGAGAATCTTTAAAAACTCACTCCGCGGGGCCTAGTGATCAGAGGCTGCAACTACATTATAACAGGTGATGGAGCAAAATTGAGTGGGAAATGCTGACTTAACAATTCAACAATAAATGTTGACAGAAAAATGTGGCCAATGACAACAGGAAATAAGGTTTATGGACAGGAAGTGTGTGCCTATTTATGTAGATGTTTCTTTCATTGTTAATCAATCAGGCAGTTCGTTATATGTTTGTGTAGCCATTTGAAAACAGTGGTTAGGTACTGAGCAGCACATTGCTCTCTGTGAGTGTATGTATTTAAATTCAATAAGCATAACAATCAAATCAACAACACGGGGTCAGGAAACCGAGTGGGAATTTCTGTGAAAAAGTCGAGGAATATTAAAACTGGCGGTATCAGGGAAAAGGAGCAAAGGAACAGCATTAAAGGGAGAATGGTAGGATCTACGGCCTAGAAATTCGTCTTGGGCGATGGCACAAAACGGGCGGTATCGGATCGGATTGTCCATTATCCACAGCGCCTGATATTCAGTTCCATTGCAGACAAATCTCTAGGCCTAAGTATTTACTATGAAAGAGCTGAGTATTGAAAATAAAGGGAGTAAAAATCAATAAATCAATTGATAGAGTGCATTATAATGGGCCGGATATTCCGATCCCTACGGGTGTGTACGTGCTGTGTACTCATCTGTAGGGACATCGGAAATGCCGGTTTCAGGCATGCACTGCGCATGCGCTGGAAACCAGCATTTCCGATCTGTCAAGAAAGCTCTGGCTGCCCTGGAGAAGGGCCTCTGCGGGCGGATAGTTCCGCTTTTTGGAGACCCTGCGCCCGCAGAAAACACTTACAATACTTGCGCCTGGTAAAAGTAAGCGTAAGGCCTGCTTTTACCAGGATAAGAGTTGAAAAAGTTTTTAAAAAAATGTTTTCACTGATTTATCATTTAAAAATACTTTTAAAAAAGGTAAGTTTATTTTTAGCCCCATAAAAAACTTTAATTATTTTTTTCAAAAATTTAAATTTATTGTAATTTCAAGTCATTTTAAAAATGTGATTTAAAAAAAAAATAATTTAAAGTTTACTTTGTTTTGGGGGCGATCTCCATTCATATTTTGACAGGTCTTCCTGTCAAGTGTATGAAGGGAGATTCCCTTCAGTGATTGGCTCCCCATGGCCCTCGTGATCCCAGGGAAGCTGCAAACTACCTGCGCCCCTGGGATACGTGGGCCCTGCGCACTGGCAGTTTGGAGAGGCCCAGCAGCGGAATTGTGCACCTCCCGGGAGCCCTCGGGTAAGGGTGCAGATTTTTCCAGATCGCAATCCTCCAGCAGCGGCCATTATAGATAAATGAACATTTTTGCTCCAATATAAATGGGAAAAGTAGGGAGGTACTGGAGCTTGAGTGCTGAGATGGATTTAATTGACCTAACAGAAGCCTGACTAAAACCATGATTTCACGGCATAGTTGTCGAAGGGATCAAGAAAATAAATTAGGGAGACGGTTGCTCTGAATGTTCTCAACAGAGGAAATTTAGCTTTGGCATGAGGCAACCTCAGCAGGTCCAGGTAAAGTTCTGTGACAAAAAGAAAAGGAAATTCATTGTGAATTGCTGCAGCAGCAGGGTAAAGGAAAGAAACTTGTTGGAAATGGCATGCAAATGCATGTAGCGTTTGTCAGCTAGTATTGCCGACAGCAATTTCTAGGCTATTATGTTTTTCAGGCACTACGAAGGAGAGTCTAGAGTCCAAAGTCTAGAATTTTGCAGTGAACCTGAGATGGTGAAATCAATGGCATGACTATTGGGTGGGTTCTATAACAGGTGACGTGCTCCCCCAGATTATTGCGCATGTGGTGAAGCTGTGAATTGACCCCATGGTCTTTTTGAAGGAATGGGCTTGATAGACCAAATGACCATTCCTCATTTCATGTTTTCTTATGTGATTTTGTTTCTTAGGGTGCAGGGTGGATTTTGTAAGTTATCAGAGGCAAGTTTTCATCTAATGGTGTAAGTCAGGCTCAAATCTAGTGCTCATCTTGCCTGAGGGGTAACGTGCTAATTGCACTCACACTTTTTGAGGATGTAACTGGTAAAATAGATAAGGGAGAACCAGTGGATGTGGAATATTTGGACTTTCAGAAGGCTTTCGATAAGGTCCCGCATAAGAGATTAGCTTGCAAAATTAAGGCACATGGGACTGGGGGCAAGGTATTGACTTGGATAGAGAACTGGTTGGCAGATAGAAAGCAAAGAGTTGGAATAAACGGGTCATTTTCCGAGTGGCAGGCAGTGACTAGTGGGGTATCGCAAGGATCGGTCCTAGGACCCCAGCTGTTCACAATATATATTAATGATCTGGACAAGGGAATTGGATGTAGTATCTCCAAATTTGCAGATGACACAAAGCTGGGTGGGAGGGTATGCTGTGAGGAGGATGTCGTGAAACTCCAGTACGATTTGGACAGGTTGGGTGATTGGACAGAAACATGGCAAATGCACTATAATGTGGATAAATGTGAGGTTATCCACTTTGGTGGCAAAAACAGGAAGGCAGATTATTATTTGAATGGCAATAGATTGGGAGAAGGGGAAGTGCAAAGTGGCCTGGGTGTTCTTGTGCACCAGTTGCTGAAGGTAAGCATGCAGGTGCAGCAGGCGGTTAAGAAGGCAAATGGTTGGCCTTCGTAGGGAGAGGGTTCGAGTACAGGAACAAGGATGTCTTGCTGCAGTTGTACAGGGCCTTGGTGAGACCGCACGTTGAGTATCATGTGCAGTTTTGGTCGCCTTATCTGAGGAAGGACGTTCTTGCCATGGAAGGAGTGCAGTGAAGATTCACCAGGCTAATACCTGGGATGGCAGGAATGACGTATGAGAAGAGATTGCGTCAATTGGGCTTGTACTCACTGGAGTTTAGAAGATTGAGAGGGAATCTCATCAAAACCTATAAAATTCTGTCAGGCCTGGACAGACTAGATGCAGGAAGGATGTTCCTGATGGCCGGGGAGTCCAGAACTAGGGGTCATAGTCTAAGGATAAGGGATAAGCCATTTAGGACTGAGATGAGGAGGAATTTCTTCACCCAGAGAGTGGTGAACCTGTGGAATTCTCTGCCACAGAGGGCGGTGGAGGCCAGTTCATTAAATATATTCAAGAAGGAGTTGGATATTTCTTAAGGCTAAAGGGATCAAGGGATATGGGGAGAAGGCAGGGACAGGGTACTGAATTTGGATGATCAGCCATGATCTCATTGAATGGCGGAGCAGGCTCGAGGGGCCGAATGGCCTACTCCTGCTCCTATCTTCTGTGTTTCTATTTCCTGCTTCTGCTCAGTCCATAATTATCTACAAATCTAAGTGAAGACTTGGGCAGATATAGGGAGTACATTAGTGGTGGGAGCGGAAGATCGTCTTCTTCCACCTCTGTAACATCGCCTGTTTTTGTCTCTGCTTCAGCCTATATGCTGCTGAAACCCTCATTCTTGCTTTAATTACCGCTAGACTCAACTATTCTAACGCTCCCAACTTCCACCCTCCATAAACTTGAACTCATACAAAAATCTACACCATCCCGTTCACCCGTCACCCCTGTGCTCGCTGACCTACATTGGCTTCCAGTCCACCAATGTCTTCATTTTAAAATTCTCATGCTCATGTTCAAATCCCGCCGTGACCTCGCCCCGCTTTCTTTTCTGTAACCTCCACCATCTCTAAGAACCCGCCAAGAACTCGGGTTTCCTCCAGCCCTGGCACCCTCCACACCGCCTCCGCCCCACCATTGGTGGCCGTGCCTTCAGCCGTCTAGGCTCTAAGCTCTGGAATTCACCCCGAAACCACTCCGTCTCTCTCTGCTCCTTTTAAGATACTCTTTAAAACTTATCACTGACCAAGCTTTTAGTCACCGATTCTATTATCTCTTTGGCTCAGTGTCAACTTTTGTCCGATTATGCTCCTGTGAAGCACCTTGGGACGTTTTACTATTAAAGGTACTATTAAATGCAGGTTGTTATTGATGGCTGGAATTTAAAGGGATAGGAATATTAAAGTGAAGTGCTACAATGGAAACAGTGAAACTCTGAAAGCCTTTAGAAAGGCTCTAAAACCCTATCAGCCCATTAGAGCCATTTTCCAAGGCTGAAGCAATAAATTAAGAAGTGATAGAGAACAATGAGGGTAAAGGAAACCCATCTGCAGACCTGAGGCTACTACTGACCAGCACTGTCACAGGCTGTGCCAGTCCTCTGGTGGATGTTAGCAGCCGGTGTCCTTACAGCAGATGGCAAAGCTCTACATTTGGCTCTCTGTTAATCCAAAATCCGTAAACACACTTCCCCACAGCCGTCGACAACGACATGCAACAATTCCTCCAAATATGGTTGGGGACATCTTGGCGAGTGCAGCCAATCTGGTTTTGTTGGCTGATAATTACTCTGGCATTCCTTCTTTCATGCAGTACCAAGTAATGCCTGACATGCTGTGATTGGGGTGCATCTGAAGAACCATCAAGCAAAATGGTCAGTGAGACCGACACACTTACCTATACCATGGTGCCCTCTGTCTCAATCTACTTTGAGAGCTGGAGTCTTGCCTACACTAATCATTTTCCAAAGCGAGATACCTGCACCTTTGCAGATGTGGGTGCGTGGGTACCATTGAGTGGTCAACCCTGCTGTAGCCTGATCTGTTTGGCATCTGCTTGGTGGTTCTCCATTTCTTCCAAGCCCCTCATATAGGGAGAATCTCATTGGTAAACCCATTAATGACAATAATGATGCTGGGGCTAAATGGCTCATTCAAAAACAATTGACACAAACGCTCATGAGAACTTAAGTGTCATGAAAAAAAAAACTAACATTATCCAGAAATGGTCTCAGAATTACTTTGTTATTCTTCATTTTGGCCATAACTTAAACTAACTTTCATGTACTCCACAGCAATTAGCAGCACTAGGCATCCATTTGCATAGGTGACCCAGTATATAGGCTATAAAAGACATGGAAGGCATCATCACCGTGCTGCTGATCATTTACTATGTGATAATCATGCTCCTGCTTGTTTCAGATGGGAGCTTCCTTGGCTCCCGGTCCACTAGAAATGTGCATCTTGTGCAAGAGGCACAGAGATCGAACATTATGAGTCTCCACCCCTTTCTGCAGCCACTAACGTCTGGGGAACTGGCCCACATGGAGCATGACTGATAGGAAAATCATCCCCATGATGTTTTTACACTGTCAAAACTGTCACGCTGGTCCAGATATTTAACATTTTGAACTTTGGCAGAATAAACATGGACTTGTCTTATCTTTTCATTTCAGTGCAGTAGAAGATTTTCCAAGGCAACATTGGTGTGTGGAACAGGGGTAGGCCATTCAGCCTCTTCAGCCTGTTCTGCCAATCAATTAGATCTGTGTCGTGACGTGGTTAGTGTTGCAATGATGTCACCACATCACACATCGTATCTATCCGCCACAATTCTTTTTAACTTAAGTGACAACTATGGGTTCATGCAAACAAGCTTTTGAAATGTTTAACCTGCACAAGGTCCACTATGCAATCCTACCAACATGGTGGACTCTCCGGAGACTTTTCAGTACAATCTAGTCCTAGTTGGTCCCAGAATTTATTCTGCTCATAAAGCACCCTGAAATGGTAATGCTGTCTCTTTAATACTAAATGTTTTATGTTCAAAGGGTATGGTATCATGAAAGACCTCCTGTGATGTTGTTCTGTCATCTTTTCCTGAAGATTCTGCTTATAGATGTGCAATGCATAATTTATTAAAATATGCATAATTTGTAACATTTGTGATCAATTAGTTATGAAGAAATACTAATAGGCTGGTTAGTCATCTGCAGTATTATGCAGTCTCAACAACTATATGTACAAAGAAAAGTTGCTCTTATAAGGTATGTAATCTTATCAAGGGAGAAATTATAGTCATAGTAATAGACTGTGACAGCCAAACATTTATTTTTACATAATTTCATAAGACAAGACATAATAAACTATTCAAGGTTACCTGCAAAACAACTCCATAAGTGCAAGGTAGCACATATTCAAGTAAAGTTTGCAGAGGGTTCCCTCGGCAAATACTTTCACACGTTCTACAGCATTACCCCTCAACCTGGGGGAGCAGTGAGTGAGGTTGTGTGCCACCATCCCTATCTGACTGCACGTTCTTGCCCTGAACCCTTTCTCATGCGATAATTTGCTATCCGTCCTGATGTTCTCTCCACTATGCTCTGAATCTTCTTCAAAACATTATTAGTTCTTGCTCCTCTCTTCCCCGGCCTGCTTTAGAAACTCCCCATCCATGTTTTCATAGATCCACAACTCCTTCCCTCTACCTGGTGCACCTTAGCCTGTTTCTGTACCGAGTACCTACAACTCTCCATATTTCAGCAGCTTCTTTTTCACATGCCTAGTCCAGTCTATCTCCCACCTCCTCTAATATTGTCCCTTTCTTGGACTCAACTCCAACCACAAAGAAGGTTGAGGTTGAGTGGTAGCACAGGAGAGCTGTGTTTCTTGTTTTGCTATTTCGACAGTAAAGGCTGTAACTGCTGTAAATATACTGTCTGTACTGAGTACTGTTCACTTACCTGTTTCATGTTAAATAAATTTGTCTGCTGATCTTTAGCTTGAGTCTTGGTCTGATAGAGTGTATATTCAATCTGTCTTCCAAAGATGAGATCACATGTTGGCACGTGATATGTTCCAAGAAGCTGGAATACAGATGGCTGGATGTTCTGTTTGACCCCTGGGTTTCATTATCTTTACTTGGGTATGGGCAGCTAAAGATACAGCCTGGGTCTTAGGGAACTTTTTAAAATTTGTTCATGGGATGCAGCCAACATTTATTGCCCATCGTTAATTGCCCTTGAGAAGGTGGTGGTGAGCCGCCTTCTTTAACCACTGCAGTCCGTGTGGTGAAGTTACTCCCACAGTGCTGTTAGGGAGGGAGTTCCTGGATTTTGACCCAGCGACGATGAAGGAATGGCAATATATTTCCAAGTCAAGATAGTGTGTGAATTGGAGGAGAACTTGGAGGTGGTGGTGTTCACATGGGCCTGCTGCCCTTGTCCTTCTAGGTGGTAGAGGTCGATGGTTTGCGAAGTGCTGCCAAAGAAGCCTTGGCAAGTTGCTGCAGTGCATCTTGTAGATGGTACACACTGCAGCCACGGTGCGCTGGTGGTGGAGGGGGTGAATGTTTAAGGTGGTGGATGGGGTGCCAAACAGGCGGGCTGCTTTGTCCTGGGTGGGCGGGCTGCTTTGTCCTGGGTGGTGTCGAGCTTCTTGAGTGTTGTTGGAGCTGCACTCATCTGGGCAAGTGGAGAGGATTCCTTCACAGTCCTGACTTGTGCCTTGTAGATGGTAGAAAGGCTTTGGGGAGTCAGGAGGTGAGACACTTGCCGCAGAATACCTAGCCTCTGACCTGCTCTTGTAGCCACAGTATTTATGTGTTTTTATGACAGTATTGAGGTCTGCCCATAGCGCTGGTCATCAATGCTGAACCCAGTGTAGAAACCCAAAAGTGTAATAGACACACTTTAAGGAAACTGCCAAAGTAAGCGTAGCCAAGTACAATTCACTAAGTCAATGGCCAGAGGAAGTGTGACACAAAGTGTTGCCTGTCAACATGTTTCACAGTCATCACTGTCCCATTCCAAGCCCTCACACAAACTTGCAACTCTTTCATTACTTCTAACATATACGCAGACTCCAGCACGTTACATATTCAAGATGAAACTTACAATTGAAAGCCTCAGCAAAGCTACATCTTCATAAAATCATTGGCCCAGAATTTCCTGAATCACACTTACACAGAAATTACGCCAGGATTTTTGCCGATCTTGCCGACAGACACTTACGCCGAAATTTCCTGCGGAGCGCACTTGACTATGCTGGAATGTAAACAGATATGGAGCTTCCCTTAGGCCCAGTCCCTGTGCTAAGTGAATAGGAAGTCGCTCTATGCTTAATTTAAATGCATTATAATATTTAAATGTAGCTCTCAAACAGGGCCAGGAATTTCCTTGGAGCTGCTCCCACTCCAGAACCAAAACTTCACCAGAAATGCGGCGGAAACAAGAAAGTCGCAGCATTTCACAGCAATTCATTCTCTATGAAATGCTTTGAGACATGACATGGTGCTTTATAAATGCAGATCTTTCTTTTTTCTTTCTCATGCAGTACACTGGAGTGCATTCCTGCTTCCCTGCTGTAACGTGCGCATTCCTCTCAGTCAGAGGGAACTCTGTAACGTAGCTAGTATCTACATTAAAAAGGATTTGCATTTTGTAGAAAGTAAATGACCATTTCATAACGGCTGGCTGTTGGAACGGTCACACGATTGAAGGTGCTTTCCTTCCCTCCGTACGTACAGGTATAGATGGCAGCGAGGGGGTGAGTAGCGAATCATTTCAGAAAGGAAATCCTTCCAAACTGGACAGTTATCTTACTATTTCCACTAACTCTGAGTTATTGTGCGTGCAGGGAAATACCAGTGTTCACCCATGTGTGAACATGACATTTGACATCACCACCGTTATGTCAAGATGTCACGATTCAAATCACAAAGAACAGACAGGTACCTTGTGCTGAACTTACCTTACTGAAGACAGGCCATGGGATTTATAATCTAAAATGACAGGAATGCACTCAATGCTTTGGCATGGACACCTCCTACCCAAAGCGGGAGCGGGCGCTGTTTGTACTGTAGTTAGTAGTGCCACGGGCTTTTATGGAGGATTATAAACCTTGCCCTTGTCAGTGTGTTCCTCGCCTCCAATAGCAGGAGTGCTGCTATTTCCCACTTGCAGTTGACCTCCATGATATCGTCAGCAGTGAATTGCTAAAGTGAACGGGATGTAAAAGGCCAGTGGCTTTACTTTTATTTTATTTGAATGGTGCTGGGTATAAGGAAGTGAAATGTTGAGCTATTGGCATGCCAGCTACATTTTATGCCGTTCCTCTGTCATATTCAGAGAGAGAGGGCCACAGCTGCAGTGCTTGCTCAAGCATTCTTTGCACATAGACAGGCAGAGTGCAGCAGACCTTTCACATATGTTTGCAAAGAATATCAAAGGTAATTGTTTTTGGTGGGAATTCCATATGGAGATACAGGAACACTCCGATAATATATTTCTGGGAATGTCAGATGCAGCGTTGAAATAGATGGTCCGATTGAGCCTGCTCACCAAAAGTGAAGACACTCTCAGACTAAAGCCCAGAAAATAATGTTGAAATTACTTGTAAAACAATAACTACAAGTTCGTTCTGGGAAACACACGATTCTCACGTGGGCTCAGCTACGATTCTGTACTCAGCTGGAAACACTTCAACATCCAGCAGTACCCCCCCCCCCCCCCCCCGCCCCCTGGGCTGACTACACGCCTTGACCTTTCTTTATCATCTGATAATGATTCAGCAAGTAACAGAAACCATATCAACTGGGAAAGAAATTCTGCACGGAGGCCAAAGGTTGGGAATGGAGAAGTGATGTATGCAAGAGCTGTGGAATCCCAGACTGGCAATCCAGTTTAGGACAGGCAGAATCACCACATCAATAAGCACTGACTGTTCTATTGAGAAGATCCCTTGGAAGTGAAGTAACATTTCAGTTTATCTTCTAAAGTGGGGATACGGGGCAAGATTTCTAATGTGTGTAGATGAGCAAAATTGTAAACACATTTATTAAGAATGCATTTATCAATTTGCTACACTTGGCACACAGAAGAAATACTCCCCCATGATGAACACGAGCTGAGAATACAGTCAATTTGGAGGCTGTAATTGAGCATCTGTCTTTCCTTATACAGAACAGTAGAGGGAGCTCTCGCTTTAACTGTTGCTGATGGTGTTTTCGTTCTTCCCGGTCAGAGGTCAGCCTGTGGTGCTTTTTTTGAGTTACATTTACTTTCTCTTAAAGCAGACCCTTGTATTGTTATTACTACCAACAGAAAGGGGTTTGTTTTCAATAACACAAATACTGTTCTCAGAAGGACTGGAAAATAGCAGCAGATGGTTATTTGACCAAGGGTTTTCTCTCTATTTATGTGCGCAGATTGATTGTAAGTAAGAAGTGATTTCAGATGGGAAATGTTGGCAGTCACTGTATTCTCATTGTGTTAGTTGGCTTTAGAAATTTGAATATCCAGGCTGTCGCTAATTGCTCTTGGATTGCATGTACTTGCACTGATAAACTTCAAGCCCCTCTTCGTTAGCAAGCCACATTTACATAGCAATTTTAATACAGCAAAGCATTCCAAGGCATATCAGGTGGCGATGGGAATCAATTTGGACACTAAGAAAGGATTTGGAGAAGAGTTAGGGGAAGTGACTAAAAATGAGGTCGCTTTTGGGCCATTTGAATGTGGGAAGGAATGAAGCAAGGTTTAAGAAGGGAGCAGACTCTGCCAGTGATAATTAGAAGAAGATTTGCATTTATATAAAATGCCTTTCACGACCACCAGACGTCTCAAAGTGCTTTAAAGCCAATGAAGTACCATTGAAGTGGAGTCCCTGTTGTAATGTGGGAAATTAAATGAACAACAACTATTATTCGGATCATTTTTAGTTATAAAATGCTTGTATTTCCCACCTTACAAGTGAATTTTAAAATCTTTCTTCTGTATTTTAAGTAAAGAAAAGTTGAAGCTGGGTGGCTGTTTTATCGGCTGCCTGTAGTGACACTATCATTCCTGGCCAGAATGTAGATGATTGGGCAATTACCCCATCAATCACGCTTGGAGACCACACTGCTGTAAGTGACTGGGATTGATTTTATGCACATAATTTGTATGTAATTATCTTCCATTCAATGCAGTTTGCAGTTCACCCTGTTTTTATTGGGAGAAATTATTGTAATTTCAGTCATGAGTTCTGTTTCCTCCAGTTCATTGAGACTTTTTAAGTAGACTCTGTAGACCTTTTGCTGTAGTGCACTCTTTAAGTAGACTCTGTTTGCTGTAAGTCCCGCCCTGCCTCCAACACATTGTCTGACACAGTGGTGTCAATAAACACTCTGGCCGCGATTTTGCCAGCGCTCAGCGGACCTGATTGGTGCCGGGTCAGCTGTGAAATTTAAAATGATTGACAGCTGGTTGGGAACCTGCTGTCAAAACGTGCGCACCTGCATTTCCCGATGTTGGGTCTGCCAGCGCTGAGCAGACCCAACAGGCAGCGGCAGGGGACCCAGTTCAAATCATCAGTGGCTTGTTTACAGCCACTTAATGCATTTTTTCCCCCAGCTTTTTAACTTTCACAAGTCTCCCACCGGTTTCCCGCTGTGCCTAGACCTTGTTTGTGAAGCTGAGGCGGGAGGTCACTGCCATTGAATCAGCTGATGAGTTGACAGCTTCAGATGTCAAGTCAAGACACCCTGCTGATTGTTCCCTTATCCACTCGCTTCTCTAAACTGCATTTCCACTTCAGATTCAGAATACTGCAAGTCTTTACACAAATCACCATCCAGTCTGACCTCATTACCTCTCCCACCATTGACAGATCGCTTTTTTCATCTCTACTTCACCTGCCATCTATTCTCTCAGCATGGGTGCACTTTATACTCTCTCACCTTGGTCCTCAGAATTTCACCAGCAGCACCAGGCACACCAGCAGTGCCAACAACCGCACAACCTTCTCCGGAATCACCTGATGCTGCACAGGACAGAGGGCATCAGCACCCGACCACATTGCTGCCCGGGATGCCAGGGATGGCCTCACCATGACCACATTTACTTCACTTGACGCTGTAAACCTTGGCTGCCACATGATGCGCCAGGTTGGCACCACCCCACACCAACACCATAAAGCATCCCTACAATGCCCAAGCCATTCCTTTCACATGCATCAACATTGCGGAGGATACCGTTATGTCTCACCATTCACTGCAACTCACTAAGCCACTTCCAAAGGTGCACACAAATCTGTCCAAGAACGCAAAGTGTTGAAAATAAAGATTTCAATGTTTGACAGCACATTAACAGAAACTTCACATGAACATTGGCTGAAACACACAAGTGCCTACCCTTGTGTGTTGTTAGTTGGTATGATTGGACTAGGATGAGGGTGAGTGTGAGGGGTAGCTAGTGAGATGGGGAAGTGATAATGTAGATAGAGAGGGATAGGTGGAAGTGCAAGTAGGGATTTACTGGAGTAGGTTAGGGAAGGCAGAGTGATGGGTATGTGATGAGTGGCACAGCAGGATGAGGTTGAGTGTGGCTTTGCAGTAACATTTTGTGATCTACTGAGATCATTGAAAGGTTTGCGCCACTGCAGCCTGTCCTCCTTATGACATCCTTCCTTGCACCCTCCTCTGCAATGTGCAACCAGGCTGCGTTGGTCTCCTGGGGAAGGCTCTTCCACCCATTTGAAGGGAAGAGAACCTCCCTGCGTGCTGTGACTCCCTCCATAAGCATATGGAGGGAGTCATGGGAGAGCTTGGGTGCAGCCGTGCACCTCTGTGCAGTGCTTGTCAGTGTTTGCAGAACCTCAATGCTGTAGAACACTGACAGCACAAATATCAAAGTAAATTGGAGCATGGTCCCTTTAAGGAAACCAGCCGATGATGCGTCATCAAATGATGTCATCAGACCGGCTTCCTTCAATTGGCCGGGAAAGGCGCTGGGCAGGCTTAACAAGCCCAATCAGGAGAAAGTCATGTTGGAGTCAAGCATGGAGCCAGCAGTGGAGCCGTGACCCGCTACCAACGTCGCCCACCTTGGACCCGCCTCGGTAGGGAAAATCGCGCCGTCTGTGTTTTATCAGGGATTGTAGGAAAGGGATACTATTGTCATGTGCAACCTGAAGTCTTCATCCTACACGTTGTCAGCAATGTTCTCTATATAGCTTTCTGCTGGTCCTGCGCAGCCTGGGACTGTCTTTTTCAGTGTTACATTTTGTGCAGCTCCTTAAAGGGGCCGCGCATCCAAAAAAAGCTACGGGGAACATTGGTTGTCAGTTTCACAGTCTGTACTTGATATTGGTGTACTTTGGGGGG
Organism: Somniosus microcephalus; assembly: GCF_052327205.1. Classification (NCBI taxonomy): domain Eukaryota; kingdom Metazoa; phylum Chordata; class Chondrichthyes; order Squaliformes; family Somniosidae; genus Somniosus; species Somniosus microcephalus. The sequence continues at coordinate 33,370,748 of NC_141006.1, forward strand.
AAAATTCGGTTGGTTTGCGCCTCCCGTTAGCGCCTTAAGAGGGCACTAATGGGGTGCAAAGCAACTAGTGCCGGGCGCGGCGATGTTTGTACCGCTCGCAAAATTGACCAGACATTTTGCGGTGGCACTAAGCACTACCGCCACGATCCCCTACGCCTGCAGATCATGACATCAGGTCGAGCGTGCAACGCCCTGGTAGCGCCCTGGACCGGATATTGAATGGCGCTCCCTGCCTTACCGCCTGCCACTAGCAACAACAGGTTGAGGGGAGCGTTTTGCAGTCGGGAAGGGACTGGGGGAGCGCTATTTAAAGCCGACCGCTTCCTGCCTTTTTTTGTCAGCGACATTTTTGCACCACGCATCCTGAGTGAGAGAGACTTCTGGAGAGATTCAACGCTGTGTGAAGGAGTTTTGGGTACTGAGCAGAACTTTGCAGGTTCATTTTGATTTGATCTTCCTTGCACTGATTTAGAAGAGACTATGGCGGCTGCACTCTGAGCTCTTTCCCTGGGCCTCTCCATTGTTCTTTCCAGCAGATTTGATGTACAGGTCTCTCCAGGCCGAGATTCAAGGCTGCAATGAGCAGGGTGTGGATGGAGAGCAAGATCGACCCTCCCCTTTAAGAACTGGCCGGCACCAGCGTGTCTGTGTTCCATTGCTGACTGACATCACATGAGCTTCGCCAGCGCTCTGAGGCAGCACCTCGCTCCTCGGCATTAGCGCCTTAAGAGATTTAGCGCTCCAATCAACTCCAGGGGCGAAAGAAGCCAAGTTTGCAGTCGGAGGTGATAATTAGCGCCAGACGCTAAACTTTGCGCCCGGCCGATAATTGCGCCCCAAACGGGGTGATACCGAATTTCTCCCCCCTTGTGTTTTAAAACCTGTCAGGGCATTTTATGACCTCTGTGAAAATTGGAGACATTATTTATACAAACATCACAAAATCTTGAGAGAACCCCAGTTCAACATTGTAATGCATAAAAGCCTGAGGGTGTAGCCTGAACCTTTATACTGTATTTTGACCTTCTCATTTGGTTCTTGGTTTAGGTGGATCTACTGAGGGCAATGTTTGTCTCTGAACTTGGTGAAGGCACGTCACAATGTTTATGAAGTATTACCTTTAGGTGTTTGTTTAGCTTCATGTAGCATTCTTGTCTCTGAGTCAGAAAGTTGTATTCCCACCTGACTCAGAAGGTTGGGCTTTTACACTCTCGGACTTGAGTGCATCTTCTAAGCTAATACTTCAGTGCAGTGTCTCTCACATCCTCACGGCATCAAGGGCAATTTTTGAAGGACAGTCACTGTTGTTATGTAGGTAAGTGTGGCAGCCATTGTATGTAGCAAGGTCCCACAGACAGCAAATGAATGACCAGATATTCTGTTTTTGGTGTTGATTCCGGGAAGAATGTTGGTCAGTACTCTGGGAGAACTCCTTGCTTTCTTCAAATAATGCTATGGAATCTTTTATATTCACCGGAGCAGGCATATAGGTCTCGGTTTAAATTATCACCTGAAAGGCAGCACCTCTGGCAATACAGCACTCCTTCAGTACTGCACTGAAGTGTGGATCTGAATTGTGTGTTCTGTGTCTGCTGGGAATACTACTGTAATATATTATCACATGGGTTTGTATGAGCATGCTCAGTTCGCTCTGGCCTAATAAAGCAAGCACAACAACCATCAACTTATCGTGTCTCTGTCCTTCATTTGTTCTACCCACATATATTACATTTTGGCGATGAGGATGGGATCCCAAAGCCAATTTTAAGGATCATGGAAGGACACAGTGCTCAATCTTCGAATGGAAAAGTTTAAGGTGAATTTGTGACACCTAAACTGAATTTTTTGCGATGTTTTACTGTTAATGCTGATGCAGAATCATCTGTGCTTCGCCTTCGTGTGTATGTATACACAGCAACAGCGGAGTTGATTCTCACAGGTACACAGGTAGCGTGCTGAGTCACTGTTCAACGGGATCGGGACAATCATGGTCACATCTATGGGATTCATCGGAAACCTCAGCATGTATGACCGAGCTCGCAAACCATTCGGTTCTTACATTGAGCAGATGGAGATTTTTTTAAGGCCGATAACATTATTGAGACCGATGGTGCAGATGAGAATGTTCAAGCTCAAAATAAAGTAATCCGTGAATGGAAAAAAGCAATTTTTCGAACGGAGATCGGGCCAGATGTACACGGAACGTTGACAAACCTACTTGCGCCAGGGAAAGCAAAGAATGCATCGTTTGAAGACATTGTCAAGAAACTTGAGGACCACTTTGTCCCAAAGCCTTTAGAAATAGCAGAGAACAGAATAGAAATAACAAAAAGTTTGGTACCAGAAACCAAAAACAAAGTGAAACCATCAGTGAGGACATTGTAGCTCTTAAGACCCTGGCCTAAAAATTCAGTGGCGCCCCAAATCTGGGCGCCGGAAGTCCCGCCCCGGAAGGAGCTGGGAGCGCCAGCGGGATATTCAGTTTGAGCGCCCAAAACGGAAGCGGGGCGCTGCTCGAGGCGCCCCGCATCCGTCTTGCGGCGCTGAAACTGAATATCGCAGCACAACATGCCGCAGCGCCACACGCTGCGGCACGGTGCGCTGCGGTACTGCAGGCCTTCCTCCCCTTCTTAAAGGGGAGGGACCTGCACCAGCGCGATCTCCGATCGCGAGTGCCGGCAAAAGAGCCCGGCACCGAGGAGAGGTGCCGGGCACTCGGGACACAGCTGGCACTGCCCGGCGGGGGGGGGATCAGGAGGCCGGGGAGGGCGGTGCAAGGAGGTGCTGGCAGGCGGCCACTGAAAAAAATGGCCGCCCCGCACCTCCCCTTTAATTTGCGCCACTACCGCCATAGGTAGGCCCCCCTGATCCGGTCGCGACTTGCAACCGGCGCTACAGGGGGGGCGCGACCCAATATCGCGTTCGGGGCGGTAGCTGAGCGCTGCGCACACCGATGATGTCATCGGTGGCGGCGCAGCGCTACAGGCTAACACCGCCATTAGCGCCCCGCTAAATTTTGCGGGAGGCGTGGCCAGTGGCGCTAAAGCCACTGAGTGCTCTCTTTAGGCGCTAACTGGTGGCACAGCCCACTGAATTTCTGGGCCCCTGTCTTTGCATTGTAACTTCAGCACATTGTTGGATCGTGCGTTGTGAGATAAGTTTGTGTGTGGACTGGTGGATGAGCGCACACAGTCTAACGTTTAACATAGCATGCAAAATTGCCCTATGTACGGAGATGGCATCTAAGAATGCTAGGGAGCTCTATCCAATTCAAGTGACTAGTGCAGCTGAGGTCTACAGTCACAAAGCCCCCACCATACCTATAGCTGTGAGACCGAGTCAAAGGCATGTCTGTGAGAGCAGTTCAGTGAATTGTTATCACTGCAATGGAAATCACTCACCACAGTCCTGCCAATACAGAAATGTGAAATGTTTTCACTGCCAAAAGCAAGGCCATATTTCAACAGCTTGCAGGGCTAGATCTAAAGCAGGAAGTAAGAGCCATTCTAGTGGCAATGCAAAGCTGTGACAACAAAAGGGAGGAGTTCACAATATTGAAGTGTACACACCTGATGTTGAACTAGGCATCTACAGTATCTCTGCCACTAGCAGCAATGCTAGCAGTCGTGAGAAAGACTATCGTACAAAACTTTTGATCAACGAGCAATATGTGTATCGACACGGCAACAGACTGCTCTATTGTGAGTAAAGACACAAATAAGAGTAAGTTTAATCGAATACCGTAGAATTAAAAACAGGCCAACCCTCATGGGCAAAGATTGGTTGAGAAAGTTAAAGCTAGACTGGAAAAACATCTTCAGTGTAGATGCTTCAAAGAAGCGACTCATCACAATGCTGAACAATTACGAAAGCAGGTTCACAGACAGTTGTGAGGGCATCACTGGGTATGGCGCGCATATCCGCATCAAGTCCAATGCGAAGCCTGTCTATTGTAAGGCAAGGCCGGTCCCCTATGCGTTGAAAGGTCAGGGGGAGGAAGAGCTAGAGAAACAGAGAGAATGGAGTTCTAGTAAAAACTGACAAAAGTGAATGGGCTACCCCGATTGTGGTAATGCCCAAAGCAGACAAAACTGTACACTTGTGCGGTGACTACAAAGTTACTATCAACCAAGCAGTTGACGATGAGCAGTACCCGTTACAGACATCACAGGATTTGTATGCAGCACTCTCTGGGTCAAAGGTTTTCTCCAAGCTTGACCTGTCGCATGCTTACGCTCAGTTGAATGTTGACAAAGAGTCAACAGTACCTCAACATCAACACACACAAGGGACTGTACTTGTTGCGTCCGTGTATAATAAGACACAGGCTGCGGAGAACGGTACAACAGGTGTTTACTCAACGTGGCTCACACTGCAACTGATCTGTACAGATTACTACTCAGTGCTATATACAGGTGTGGTCACTGCCGGTACTGCAGTATACATGAGCTGTAAAACATAGTTCCCCCCTTAAAGGTATATACATTGCAGTACTCATACACCAAGCTGCCATATGGTGTAAAGTCCTTCCCCAAAATCTTCCAGGTTATGATGGATAAGATTTTGCAAGGAGTTCCAAATTGCTTATGCAATCAAGACGATGTGCTGACCGCGACAAGCAGCAAAGAAGAAAATCTAGAAGTGTTAGATTCAGTGCTTCAGAGGTTGAATTTCCACAATGTCAAATTGAAAAGGAGCAAATGTGCTTTTGTGCAGCTCGAGGTTGTGTAACTTGGTCTGAAAGTTGATGCAAATGGCTTGCAACCAGTGAAGGAAAAGGTTGATGCTGTCATCAATGCTCCAAAGCCACAGAATGTGTTTGAATTAAGATCTTTCCTTGGAATTGTCCAGTCCTACACATGTTTCTTACCTGAGTTAGTGACCATGTTAGCTCCATTGCACAAGCTCCTCAAGAAGGATGTCCAGTGGAAGTGGACGAAAGTGCAACAGGAAGCTTATGACGCTTGTAAGAGAAGTCTCTCTAGCGATGCTCTACTTGTGCACTACGGCAGAGTGTGAGCTTAAGTTAGTGTGTGATGCTTCCAGCTATGGTATGGGAGCTGTCATAAGCCACATAATGGATGATGGTCAAGAGAAACCAATTGCGTTCACATCGCGAACCCTCACGAAGAGCGAAAGAAACTACGTGCAAATTGAAAGGAAGCATTCGCCATAATGTTTGGAATCAAGAAATTCCAACAGTTCCTGATAACTAATCACAAACCGCTCCTAGCAATATTGGGGCCCAAATCTGCCATCAAGAATGCAACGTTGGGCAGTGTTGTTGTCACAATATGACTACATGATTGAATATCACACTTCAAAGCAAAATGCAATTGCAGATGTCTTGTCCAGGTTGCCACATGAGGACTCGTGTGTTGGGAGTGAAGGTGCTATTTTCACGCTAGGTGCAGCTGACAAAAGAGTTTCCCGTGAATGTAACTGAGATTGCAGATGAGACGCAAAAGGATTCAGTACTAAAAAGAGTATATGAAAACACCTGGAATGGATGGACTGATCAATGTCTGGACACAGAATTGAAACCTTTCCATAACCGTCATACTGAATTGTCTTGTGAGCAAGGTTGTATCAAGTGGAGAAACAGGGTGGTGGTACCTACTTCTTTGAGCGATAGGATTCTGGCCAAACTTCATACTGAACATCCAGGGATCGTCAGTATGAAATCAATTGCACGAAGCTTTGTTTACTGGCCTGGATTCGACAGTGATCTTGAACCACTTGATCATGAACACATACATGAGCTTGACTCAATTCAGACTTCAGTAACTGAAGTATCAAGTTCAAACAAGTCTGAGATTCTCAGGATCATCTTTGAGTTCGGAACCAAAACAAAACAGCCCGAAAATTAGTTCAACACCAAAACCTTCTGTAAGGAGATCAGGAAGGCTTCGCAAACTTGTTATTAAACTGGATTTGTAGTTCATTTAAAAGAAAAAAGTCAAGAGTTTTTGTTAGGTGGTACATGTAATGTTGGGAAAGGCAGAACCACAGTTTTCCATAGTTTTGTTGTATTTGAGAGGGGAATACATACATTTTTTTCCAGGGGGAAAGCAGTGTAATGTATTATCACATGGTTTGGTATGAGCATGCTCAGTTCGCTCTGGCCTAATAAAGCAAGCATATGGACTAGCAACTCATCGTGTCTCTGTCCTTCATTTGTTACAACTACCAACTGAGCCTGATTGACCTCCCAATCCAGTAAGCCCTGTTGGAAAGCACCTGTATGTTGGTGTTAGGTGAGGAGTGGATTGGGCTCAGCTGTAATCCTCCATCCACTGGAGTAGACTGCTGATAATAGCCCAGTAATTCGGGTCGGTGGCTTGCCGCGCGTGCAAGCCCCTGATATGCACTTACCCGACGCGCTGACATTTCACCTCCAGGGACGCCTGGAATTCGTGTTTGAAAAAGAAGAATCCTGGGCAGCGTCTGACGTCACGCCGCCCAGGAGTGCAGCCAGCGCGAAGCCTGGAGCACGCTGTGCAAGTGAGACACGCCCCTTGAGGTCTCAGTTTAATAGGACACGCCCCCAATGTTTCTCACAAGCTGCTAAGCATTTTTACATGCAAAGCAGCATTTTAAATAGGTTTTTGGTATTTTTATGAAGCTTTTGGTAACTTTTATAAACTTTTAAAAACGTTTACATTATTTTGAAGAATCTGAAGTAGTTTTAAACAGAATTAAAGCTATTTAAAGACTTTTAAAAGCCCTAAAATAATTTTTTTTATTCCATTTATTTATTTACCAATGTCGTCGTCATACGTGTCTTCACACTGTTCCCTTTGGGGAACTGTATGAAGTGGTGGAAGGATTTATGGCCGTGATTAACACTCATTCCGTGACCGTAACCATCTTTGAACCAGCCATTAGGGTGGTTAGTCCTATGGCGGGAGGGTTTTACGGGCTCCCACAAGCTATACAAGGAGGGGGGGCCACCCACACCCACGGACGCAAATATCCCACTGGATGTCAACCCAGAATTTAGAGCCGGAGCTCCGACTCCACTTGCCGGGACTGTCTGGAGCGGGGTTCGAAACCCTACCCCGTCTGGCCCAGCGGCGGGGATCCTACCGCTACGCCAAAGGCCCAATCCGATTAGCAACGTGAAATGGCTGGAATGAGCACAATTCATGGCATTAAAAGAACTCACAATTGAATTGACGATGACCTCAGCAATCTTCTCAATGAGGTGGAGGCGCAGCGCCTGCTCATCATTGGTAATGAGAAGTCAAAGGCGCCGCAAAAAGGACAGATGATAGCTTGGTCTTTCAAGCGGCAGCATAGGGCTCCAGTCACGGGGAGGGAAAAGGCACAGGAAACGTATGGGTGTCACCTTTTGTGCGGAGTGGGCCTTTTGCGTAGCGGTAAGCATCCCCGCCGCTGGGCCAGAAGGAGTAGGGTTTCAAACCCCGCTCCAGACAGTCCCGGCAAGTGGAGTCGGAGCTCCAACTATAAATTCTGGGTGGACATCCAGCAGGATACTTGCGTCCGTGGGTGTGGGTGGCCCCCCCCCCTCAGATGGGTTGTGGGAGCCCGTAAAACCCTCACGCCATAGGACTAACCACCCTAATGGCTGGTATGAAGATGGTTATGGTCACGGAAGGAGTGTTAACGTGGCCAGAAATCCTTCCACCACTTCATACAGTTCCCGAAAGGGAACAGTGTGAGGATACGTACGACGATGACCTGTTGCGCAATGCACCTCCTTGGACCCTCAGTCGCAGATGCGAGGGGGCAAATCATGCAATTGTTAAATTTTTCATTTTATTGACATGTAAAATGTTGGCCCAGTAATTCCCTTCCAAACGCGCGAGTACGGTCGGGGTACTTACGCGTCTGTCCGGAGGAAATGCCGGTTTTCAGCATGCACAGCGCATGCGGGGAAAACTGGCATTTCCTGTCCTCTGAACGAAGGGGTTCAGAGGCAGAACGCGTGCGACTGCACAGGCAGCGCGTGCGCAGTAAAATTTGCCGCTTTCATTCATGCTTTCAGTGAGGTCAAGTCAATACAACATACACATGAAAAAAGCATGAGTACAGTTGCTCCAGAGGCTGCGGTTGTTTGGGAAAGGGATTAAAGTTATTTTAAGAAATGCTGAGGTAAGTTTTAAAGTTTATTTTTGTTTTTTAAAACGGGTTTTCAGTACTGTAGGTAGAAGGATCAATTGTGGCTATGTGAATTGAATTTGCTGTGTTTATTAAATGTGAAAATGACTCCAACATTTTTAAGAAAGAAACTTTTCATCAGTAATATATTCTTTTAAGTAATTATGTATGTATGTCTGTATATATTCCTTTGCGTGTATGAATATATTCCTTTACTTATGTGTATGAATGTATGTATTTAATTATGACTTTCAGAGAAAGTAACTTATTGGAAAATCATAATTAAAAACATACATTCACACACATAAGTAAAGGAATATAAAACATACATACATATACGTAAAGGAATATATGCGGACATACATACATACATAATTACTTATTACTGATGAAAAGTTTCTTTCTTAAAAGTGTTGGAAATGTTACATTACTCATTTTAGAACACTCATTCTCACATTCAATTCACACAGCCACAATTGCTCCTTCTACCTACCGTACTGAAAACCCGTTTAAAAAAAAAAATTTAAACTTTAAAACTAACCTCAGCATTTCTTAAAATAACTTTGCTCCCTTTCCCAAACAAAAATATTGCCTTTCAGAAGCTCCACGATAAAATATATCTTCCTCCGCAGCCTTGGACCAACTTTACACACGCTTTTTTCAAGTGTAACTTGTAAGGACTTACCCTCACTGAATCCATGAATGAAATCGACGAAGTTCACTGCGCACGCGCTACCTGTGCAGTCGCACGTGCTGTGCCTCTGAACCCCTTCATTCAGAGGACCGGAAATGCCGGCGTTCTCCGCATGCACGGTGTTTCCTGAACGCCGGCATTTCATCCGGCCAGATGCGTGAGTACCCAGACCGTACTCACGCATTTGGACCCGAATTACTGGGCCATTAAGTGCTCACATGAATAATGGCTACATGCACCCATGGAACTGAGCCCTTGAGCTCATCACTTTCAGGATAGAATGGGAGGAAACTCCATTTAGATCAATGGGTAGAACCATAGGTTAGAATAGCATTGATCTGTGGATGCAGCGGCCACAGCCAAATGTTCAAAAACAAACACCATAAACATGATACCTACATCTCTTTACACTTTCTATGATCTTGGCCTAGTTAATTTCCTAAAACTTTAGTTCCCTTTAATGCCTCTTGAATCAAGTAATAGAAAATCTTACCATCATTTTATGAACACAATCATAAACAATTCTAACAAAAGCACTGCTACACTTCAACTCGAACAGAGCAACAATCTGGTTTGAATTTAATAAAGATGAAAAGAGCTTAATGTGGCATTGGGAACGCAAGAAAGAGGCTTTAATTGATTTATTTGCTGGATTGACACATATTTGTCACTGACAGACATATCTTTGCATATTTTGTGCAAAGAAATGTTTTAGAAGTTGGTCCAAATATAACATTAACATATAAAATTAGTATACCTTTGCCATCCATCTCTGAATGCATACCATCCCTTTCAAAACAAACTGCAAATCTAATGGCATCAGTTATGATATATATTCCCACATTGAATATTTATGAATACTGGCAAACTCAGTAAATGAGTCCAACAGATGCCTGGCAGTAATTTAATGAAGTAGGTTTGATATCATAAGATCCCCAAATATCAGGAGACCCATTGCATTGTTTTTCGATGCAGTGGCCTGCCATTTTATTCCTTTTAAACTTGAGTTTTTGAGTTTAGTTGCCTTTGTACAGTGGGTGCTTTGAACATAGTGTAGGCTGAGACTGACTGAAACAAAAAGAAATATGGTAGTTGTAATGATATCAGCAAATAGTGATGATATTTGTCTGTGTTTGATTACTTATGCCTTACAGCATATTTGTCTGTGTTTTTGATTACTTGTGCCTGACCAGCAGAGGTCATGTGAGAGACAAGGAGTCCAGAGGAGTTTTACTTTCAGTTTCATTCTAGATGCATCACAGCATAGTGTATTCTGTAAAAAGCTGTAGAAAGTCTTGAACAAGACTTTAGATTAAACAACATTCTCTTTCAGAAATGAGTCTTTATTGAACCCAAAAAGAAATCAATACATGATGTCAGAAGTGGCTGAAAGAGAAAAAATCTGAAGTTAGCAACTTGATAGGACAGTGAAAGCAGTTGTGGCAAGTAAGCGAAATCAGCTCTCCACATATTAGCAAGCCAGAAGAGAACATCGTTGCTTACCATTAGAGAATAGCTAACTGTTAAGTCTGTGGGTTGTATTATAAATAATCACAGACTCCACTGTTAACAAAATAAAACACGTCTTTACTATTCAGAGGCTCGGGCGATTCTGCCCTAGTTAACGTATCACAACCCTTATATACTGGTGTGGTCACTATCGGTATTACAGTATACATGAGCCAATAGATAGTGCCACCCTAAAGTAGTGCTCTTAAAGGCGAACGGTTACATTCTATAGTTCCCTTAAAGGTAAACGGTTACATACACAACACTCCTCCCTTCCTAGCTTATTACTTACAGAATCCCGTTAAACATACAATCTTCAACTTTATATAAACAGTTTGCAGATATACTCTCGATGGAGTCAACGTCATATAACAATTTACAGATATACTCTCAATGGAGTCAACGTCATATAACAGTTTACAAACATACTCTCAGTGGAATCAGTTTACAGGTTCAGTCTCTGTGGGAACAGTTCATAAATTCAGTCTCTGGTATTAATTCGTTCCAGACAGCATCCTCCATAGCCTTTTTTTTAATTTTTTTAAACAGCTTGTACTTTCGTCCTGTTGAACCAGCAGTGCGGACTTATACAACCCACTGGCTGTCTTGATAATGTCCCTGGATTTTTTTTACAAATTTAGCACCTTTCGTAGTGTTCGGACTGAGGTAGTAGAAGTAATAATATTTTAAACAGTTATTATTTTCTGCTTCTTCTTTTTCTTTTCTGCCTTTTTGAAACTCTCCGAGCTCTTTTCCCGGCTGCCATCTGTAGCGCCACCAACTCTCTATGTTCCTTAGACCTTAAGTGCTTCCTCAGGATTTCAGCACTTTGGGAGTTCCCATCACAATTTGGGCAGACCACATCCTCATAACATTCGGTGTCACTCAACAGGTCAAAACCCTTCTTCAAGCAATCATATTCATCCTGCTCTTCCTCGGATGTCTGCCCTTCCTTCCCTCCTGGCCTCATTTGTGCGTTCAATCCTTTCCCTTCCTTCAGGGATTTCGTTATCAGGCTATTTAATCCTTCTACTGAAGTAGCTGTTTCCCCATTCTCCTGTTCCCCTGGACGTAATTCAGCGTACTCCTCCATTTCATCCATCATTTTCTCCAATGCTTTCATCTTCTCTTCCTCTTGTACTTTGGCTTCCAGTGCTTGGAGAAGTTGCGCCTCGATGCTCTCTAGCTCATGTTCAGGGCCCATTCCCAGTTGAAACTGTTCTTCAAGTCGGTCAACCTCGGTAATTGCCGCCTCATATTTGTCTTGGGCTTCCTTCCATATTTTTATGAGTTCTGCCATGTCTTTCACCTCTACATCCTCATCTATGTATGGAACTTCTACCGATGAGTCTGTCTTGGCCCTGAGCTCCTCAAGAATTTCCTGCAGCCTTTGGACTTCTTGCTCATGTTCAACCTTTAGTTGCTCATATACTTCCAACGAAACTAGCTTTTCGGAGGTTGCTGAGTTAACCCCCTCCAGAATTGTAGTCTGGGCCTGTTCATACTGTTTTTTCAACTTCTCGCACTCTGCTTGTAAGGAGTCGTAGAGAAGAACTGGAATAAAATCCTGGCTTCCTGAAGATTCCTCTTCATTTGTTTCTTTCGCAATTTCCTGTTGGAGTTCAGCCAAGGCTGCTATGCTATCTGCCTCTCGAAGTCTCACTGCCATCAACTCTTCTTTATTCTTGCAGTCCATCTCAGCCATTTCCCGTTTACTTTCATTTAACTGAGTGAGTAGTCGCTTATTTTGGGCTGAGAGATATTGCACCTTCTCATGTAGACCCTTGCACTCCTTCTCTGCTTGACATAGCTGATTACCGCTGATTTGGTTCTGCGTTTCAAGTTCCAACATCCTTTGCTTAGCTTCTTTCAGTTTCGCCCCTATAAGCTCCTCTTGCAACATGGCCACATTATTCTCATCAGGTAAAGAAGCGTTTCTCTTTTCCATGTCCAAGATTTGTTTCTGCATCTCCTTAAGAGCACCCTGTGATTCAACTTCTCTTAACTTTGCCTGCACTAGCTCCGTCTCTAATTGCAGAACAAAATCCTCAGTGCAGCGTGATTTGCCCTTCTGCTGTATCTCTAGATCATGCAAATATTCTAACCCCTGAACATCATCAGGGAGATGTGATCGGTAATTGGTCACGATGGCTCTATGGTCGCTCTCTGCTTGAGCCAGTAGGTTCTGTTGTCTTTCCAGACTCTCCCATTTGGTGTCATAGAACTTTTTCATTGTTTTCATCTCTTGTACGAGGCGGTAACTTAATTGTTCTAATTGTTGTTGTACTTTGAAATAGCGTTGAGTTCGAGCCCGGTGTTCCTCCGTAATGCATATGTCTGTAGCTTGAACAGACTCAGAATTCTCTGTCTTTATGCACGCCATCGATTTTCCAACCTTAGTCCGTGAGTTAATGTTAACCTTGTTTTTCATACATAAGCTGGACTTATCGTCTTCCGGCTCAGAGTCTGAGCTGCTTGTCTGCACCGAGTCCTCACTTGTCATTGCTTGTCGGTAGTGCCATTCCATGTCTATTTTCTTGATCCACTCCCGTCCTAGAAGTGGTGGTCCTCCCTCAGGTAGTACGTACAAATTCATTCTTGGGTGTACTTTACCCCTATCTCTCACCTTGACTCTTATTTTCCCCATGGGGTATACGCGATGCCCCGTGTATGTCTGTAATACGAACTTGGTATTTCTTAAGGGTATGTGAGAGAATAGTCGGTGGTAGTCCTTTTGGTTGATGACTGATACAGCTGATCCCGTGTCCAGCTCCATTCGTACTTGGACTCCAGCTATTTTTAGTGTGACCCAGATCGTCTGTAGATCAGTTACTTTACCCACATTGTGGATTCTCAGACTATCCAACTCCTGGCTGTTTGGGTCTGAGTCTGAATTTTGTTCGTCTGAACTCTTTTCAGCCACCTGATGCACCTTGTTGTACTTTTCTTGTGGTGGTGGCTTCCTTTGTTTGTTGGTCTTCTTTCTGGACCTGCATACCTTCGCGATGTGACCCAGTTTGCCACATTTCCTGCACTCTTGATTCTTAAACCAGCACTGATTCTGGTCGTGCGTTGTCTTTCCACAACGGTAGCATTTGGAAATGCTTGCAGTAATTTGATCCTTCAGCACTGCTACGATCTCTTCGAAGGTCTGGTCCACTGGTTTAACTGGTGCTATTAGATGTTTCAAGAGCCCGTATGTTTTTGCTCCCATCGAATTTAACAAAGTTATTGCCTTGGCGTATATGGCTACGCAATATATTCCTATGCGTTCCCCATACGTGGCCCTGTCTTCTATTTCAGCATTAAAATCATTAATATTTCCTCGCTTAGGCATCTTCTTCTCTTTCCGAGAACAGCACAAGTATTTCTTTACTTATTATTAATTTTCTTCTCTTCTTGAGAACACCACAAGTATTGCTTTACTTATTTCTTGTTTCTGAAAATTCTAATTAATTTTCTTCTCTCTTCTTGAGAACACCACAAGTATTGCTTTACTTATTTCTTGTTTCTGAAAATTCTAATTAATTTTCTTCTCTCTTCTTGAGAACACCACAAGTATTGCTGTACTTATACTTATTTTCCCTCTCTTCTTGAGAACACACCAGCCTTTCTGAAAAAATCTTATTACTTTCCTGAAATTCTTAATAATTTCCAAGATGGCGGTTTCCCGCTTCTTCCTTCTTCTTCAGCGGTTTCCCCGCGAAAAATGGCGGCTTTCCCGCGCTTCTCGCTCTCCCCGCCCACTTCGATGGCGGTTTTCCCGCGCTTCTCGGCGCTCTCCGCCCACTTCAATGGCGGTTATCACCCGTTCCCCGACGCTGACTTTCAGGCCGAGTGCGGGCCTTATCAGCGGATGCGATCGATGGCCCGGCTGCGCCTCGCACTTGAAAGCGGCCCCCGGCCTCTGGCTCACCCGCTCGCGCGGCTCTTGCTCGCTCCCTCCCGGGCTCTGGCTTACCCGCTCGCGCGTTTCACCGCGGCTCTTATCAGGGATTGCGATCGCCCTGTCTTTGCAGCCAACGCTGCGGCTTACCCACGAGGTTATGGAGGCTTCAGGGTCCTAATGCCTGTCGCTTCCAGCCTGTCGGTTCCAGACTGGTGAGGATTGAAACCTCTCTTCAACGTCCTGTCTTCGGACGAAGCCGCCGTGGAACAACTGCCGCAGGGTTCGAATCCTGACTCGTCGCCAATGTTAAGTCTGTGGGTTGTATTATAAATAATCACAGACTCCACTGTTAACAAAATAAAACACGTCTTTACTATTCAGAGGCTCGGGCGATTCTGCCCTAGTTAACGTATCACAACCCTTATATACTGGTGTGGTCACTATCGGTATTACAGTATACATGAGCCAATAGATAGTGCCACCCTAAAGTAGTGCTCTTAAAGGCGAACGGTTACATTCTATAGTTCCCTTAAAGGTAAACGGTTACATACACAACACTAACGAAGTGAAAAAATGGAAGGTTTACTCCCACCGGCGATGCTTCAATTAACAGGTAATGTGGCTGAAAATTGGAGAAGGTTCAAACAACGTTTAGAGTTGTATTTAGCGGCAATCGGAGCTGACAAGAAAAGTCATAAACAGAAATCGTCACTGTTCTTGCATGTCGTGGGTGATGAAGCGCTGGAGGTGTATAATTACTTCACATTCACTGTTGATGGAGACAAAATGAAGCTAGATAAAATAATGGAACAGTTTGAGGTCTACTGCATACCTAAATGCAACGTGACCTTTGAGAGGCACAAATTTTTCACATGTGTACAGAAAATCGGTGAGACTATTGATCAGTATGTGACTGAACTGAGAAACCGGAGCAAATCGTGTGAATTTGGGGGACTCACAGACTCGCTGATAAAAGACAGACTGGTGTGTGGTATTCGAGATAATGGTCTAAGGGAAAGACTGCTAAGAGAGCAAGATCTAGACCTGGGAAAAGCCATAGCACTGTGTAGAGTTACAGAGACTGTGAAGTTGCAGGCAAAGGAGCTGTTCAGTGACAGTAGCTGCAACGTGGATGCAGTGAGAAAGAACGGATACAAACCGTTTAACAAAGAGAGCGCCAATGTGAAAAAAGAGATGTGGCCAGCAAACGAAAATGAAAGAGACAATCGGAAGTCATGTAGTCGATGCGGTACACAGCATCCACCGAGAAAGTGTCCAGCATATGGTAAAACATGCAATAGATGCAACAAAAACAACCATTATGCCCGTTGCTGTAAGAACCAAGCGCAACAAAGCAAGGTCCATACAGTAGATGAAAGCGAGATAGAGGAATTCAATGTAGATGTTGTGTCTGAAAACAAAAAAGAAAGAGACTGGATGGTGACACTAAAAGTGAATGACATACACATTCCATTTAAATTGGATACTGGAGCACAAGTTAATGTGATATCAGAGACCAATTTTAAGAGAATTAGACCCAGACCAAAGTTACATGGAATACAAGTGAAAGTGACCGGATACTCAGGTACTGATATACCAGTGAAAGGAAAATGCATTGTCAAAGTAACACATAAGGACAGAGAGCACACGCTAGCATTAATCGTGGTGCCAAAGGATGTGCAAGCCATACTAGGGTTAAAAGCCTGTGAGAGACTGAACCTGGTAAAGAGAGTCCTTGTTGTGGAAAGCGAAGGAGAGACAGTCTATGATGAACTCATGAAAGAGTACAAAGACCTATTTAAGGGTCTAGGCTGCATTCCAGGAGAACACATGATCAGAGTAGATAAAAGTATGACACCGGTCATACATCCATGCAGAAAAGTTCCGTTTGCTCTTCAAAAGCAACTGAAGGCAGAGTTGGACAGGATGGAAAGCCTGAACGTGATTCAGAAGATAGATGAGCCAACTGAGTGGGTGAGTTCCCTTGTCGTAGTGGACAAAAAGAATGGAAAGCTCAGAATTTGCCTGGATCCAAGAGATCTAAACAGAGCAATAAAGAGAGAGCACTTCAAGCTTCCTACACGTGAGGAAATCATGGCACAGTTTGCAAATGCAAAATATTTCAGCAAGTTAGATGCGTCCTCAGGATTTTGGCAGATGAAGCTGGACGAAGCAAGTTCAAGACTGTGCACGTTCAACACTCCATTTGGCAGATACAGATTCCTAAGGTTACCATTTGGCATTGCCTCAGCTCCTGAAGTGTATCACAAGACTATCCATATGATCTATGAGCACCTGGAGGGAGTTGATACATCAATGGATGACATCATAGTATGGGGAACCACGAGAACTGAGCATGACGAGAGACTGAAAAAAGTGCTGGAAGCAACAAGGAAAACAAACCTGAAGCTGAATAGAGAGAAATGCCAGCTCGGGGTGACAGAACTGACATTCGTGGGAGATATCCTTAGCAGTGAGGGCATCAGACCAGCTCCCAGAAAGGTGTCCGCCATTGAGAATATGCCAAGGCCACAATGCAAAAAGGATGTGCAGAGGTTTAATGGAATGATCAACTACATGGGTAAATTCATATCCAACCTCTCAGAACAAATAGCGCCACTGAGAAGACTAACTGAAAAGAACATAGAATGGGAATGGAATCATGAGCATGAGAAGTCATGGAGCGATCTAAAGAAACTGCTCACAGAGGAACCAGTTCTGAGGTTTTATGACCCAGCGAGACCCATCAAGATATCATCAGATGCATCACAGAGTGGGCTCGGTGCCGTTCTTCTGCAACAATATGACTGCTGGCAACCTATTGCATATGCATCGCGCTCAATGACAGACGCGGAGACGCGATATGCTCAAATAGAAAAGGAGCTGCTCAGCATCACATACGCCTGTGAAAGATTTCACCAGTTTGTGGCAGGACAAGCAATCAGTGTAGAGACTGACCATAAGCCCTTGATTGCATTGTTCCAAAAGCCACTGAATAGCTGTCCGCTTAGAATACAAAGAATGATGATCAGGCTGCAACGCTATACACTGAATGTTGCGTACACACCGGGTAAGCTGATGTATACAGCAGACACGTTGTCCAGAGCTGTTGACCCAAGTGAGCCCGCAAACACCACAATGGATGAAAAAGTGAATGCCTACGTGGACATGATCACAAGTGCACTGCCCATAGCAGATGCAAAAATGGAGCTCATAAAGACTGAGACAAACAAAGATGAAACAATGAGACGACTGAGAAAAAGCATCTTGGATGGATGGCCCAACATGAAGCAAGACTCCTCACCTGATATAGCAGAGTACTGGAACTGCAGGGCGGAACTATCAGTGGTCGAAGACATCATCTACAAAGGAAGTAAAATAGTTATCCCAAAGAGTCTGAGAAGAGAGATGCTAAAAAAGATCCATGGAGGACATCTGGGAATCGATAAGTGTAAGAAAAGAGCACGAGAGGTGATGTACTGGCCACGAATCAACCAAGATGTGACAAATGAGGTGTCAAACTGCACAATATGCCTAAAATATCGAGCAAGCAATCCGGTAGAACCACTAAAGCCACACCCAGCACCAGACAGACCTTACCAGAAGGTAGGCGCTGACCTATTCGTATGTCAAGGGAAGGACTATCTTGTCGTCACAGACTATTACTCCCTGTATCCAGAGGTTTGTAGACTGTACACCACCACTGCAGAAGCTGTGATAAGAAGTATGAAAGCCATATTCTCCAGACATGGCGTGGCAAGCGAGGTCTTCACAGACAACGGACCCCAGTTTAACAATGCAAATTTCCGACACTTTGCCAAAGAGTGGGACTTTGTCCACACAACGTCAAGTCCTCACTATCCACAGTCCAATGGACTAGTGGAAAAATCGGTCCAGACAGTGAAAAGACTGATGAACAAGGCAAAAGACAGTGGAACTGACTTCTACCAAAGCATGCTTGTATACCGCACAACGCCGCTCGAGTGTGGTATGTCACCAGCCCAACTCCTGATGGGACGTCGGCTAAGGTCAAACCTACCCATCCCGGAGAACCTCCTGAAAACAAAAGAGGGGGAGAAAGTGAGGAAGTTCAGAGCAACAGAAAGAAAAGCAAAAGTACTACTATGACAGAGGAACACAAAACCTACCTGAACTCCACACTGGTGACCAAGTAAGGTTGAAAGACAAAACAAACACATGGACTCAGAAGGGAACTGTCCTGAGTGAAGTTCAACCAAGATCATACACCATTCAGACAGATGAGGGTGCTCTTCTGAGAAGAAATCGTCGAGATCTTCTCATGGGACCAGCCACAGCAGGTCAAGAGACTGATACTGGTGAACAACCTGATCACACAGCTGAGAACCAATCATCTGAGGCAACAACTCAGATTCAAGGACAATCAATCAGAAAATCCTCAAGACACGTGAAGCCTCCTGAGAGACTCATTGAGCAAATTTAAGGACTATTGTTAAAGAAGGAAGTAATGTTATCTTATTCTTTCTTCAAGTTCTAGTGTATTGACATATTTCATGTGAACACACAAAGCAAGGGTAAAAAACCTTGATCATGATAATGATAATGTAAGTTCATTAAATGTTGTTAGTTAAAAGTAAAATACTTTTGTTTTAAGAAAGGGAGATGTAATGATATCAGCAAATAGTGATGATATTTGTCTGTGTTTGATTACTTATGCCTTACAGCATATTTGTCTGTGTTTTTGATTACTTGTGCCTGACCAGCAGAGGTCATGTGAGAGACAAGGAATCCAGAGGAGTTTTACTTTCAGTTTCATTCTAGATGCATCACAGCATAGTGTGTTCTGTAAAAAGCTGTAGAAAGTCTTGAAC
The DNA here is from genome assembly GCF_052327205.1 of Somniosus microcephalus. Taxonomy (NCBI): domain Eukaryota; kingdom Metazoa; phylum Chordata; class Chondrichthyes; order Squaliformes; family Somniosidae; genus Somniosus; species Somniosus microcephalus. The sequence continues at coordinate 33,389,814 of NC_141006.1, forward strand.
AAGACTTTAGATTAAACAACATTCTCTTTCAGGAATGAGTCTTTATTGAACCCAAAAAGAAATCAATACAGTAGTGATGTGAGATCTTAAAATACATGATAATCTGCTACAACTTCTTTCTTGGTTGTAGATTAATAGGAAATTATAGTGTGTGTATATTATGATAAATGTACTATATAAATCTATGATATATTATAAAGAAGTTATTAAATTAAAACATGTGCATTGAATGAGCATCAATCAGAGTATAAAGTGCCTGTTGATCATACTTTGCTTTTACAGGTCACCAGTAAAATCTTTGTTCAAATGTTGTAAAAGTATAAGGTGGCGAATAACCTAGTTTGTACAACTGAAATGAAAAAAAAGACTTGCATTTATACAGCACCTTTCACAACCCTGGGACATCCCCAAGTGCTTTACAACCAATTGAGTACTTTTGAAGTGTTGTCAGTGTTGTAATGTAGGAAATGTACAATGAAACGAAGCACCATGTCAAGCAGTGTCAGCCGTGGCTCAGTGGGTAGCACCCTCGCCTCTGAGTCAGAAGGTTGTGGGTTCATAGTCCCACTCCAGAGACTTGAGCACAAAAATCTAGTGCAGTGCTGAGGGAGTGCTGCACTGTCGGAGGTGCCGTCTTTCGGATGAGACGTTAAAACAAGGTCCCATCTGCTCTCTCAGGTGGATGTAAAAGATCCCATGGCGCAAATTGGCTGCCGCGTTTCCCACATTACAACAGTGACTCCACTTCAAAAGTACTTTGTTGACTGTAAAGCACTTTGAGACATCTGGTGGTCGTGAAAGGCACCATATAAATGCAAGTCTTTCTTTTTTCTATGGCACTATTTCGAAGAAGAGCAGGTAAGTTATCCCTGGTGTCCAGGCCAATATTTATCCCTCAATCAACATCACTAAAACAGATTATCTGGTCACTGTTGTAGTGTCCGCGTATCAATAACGCACGGACTGCAGGAGAACGGTAATAACAGGTGTTTACTGAACAGAGTGTATGCTGGAACTGAAAGTACAGAAGCCTGCTACAGCTTTATATACAGGTGTGGTCACTGCCGGTACTACAGTATAAAAGCAGTTCTCTCTTAAAGGTACATACACAACAATTCCTCCCCTTTTAGATAAACAGTACATAACATTCATTTAACAATTAAATAATAACTAATTACAATTACAATTTTCTCTGTACTATATACATCAACTGAAGTAATAATTTATAAATTCAGTCTTTGAGGAGGCTTCCTGATCCTGTCTGGATAGCGCCTTTCTCGAGTATCCTGTTCTTGCGGCGGAGTCGATTCTGGCTCATTGTCATTGGTTGGTTCGTCAGCTTCCAATACCACTGATTCTGAGGTAGATGCAATCTGTACTTTGGGTTCATCACCAGGTGCGCATGCTCGTGGTATGGGTTTGACTTGTTCCTGTGACTCTAGAATCTGGTCAGCATGGTGTCTCACGATGCTCTCTCCAACGTCCACTGTGTACATTAGTGGTCCCTGCTGTGTGCATATCGTTCCTGGCTGCCATTTTTCTGTTCGGTAGTCGCGGGCCAAGACTGGTTGCCCTATCTTGAAGCTCCTGGTTGGCTTCTCATTGATGTGCTGGAATTGCTTATCCTCAACATCTCGTCTTATGTTTGGTTTGAGCAAATCCAGGCGACATCTTAACCTTCGGTTAAAGAACATTATGGCTGGAGCTTGGTTGGTGACTGCATGTGTCGCATTCCGGTAAGCAAACAAGAAATTATCCACCTTGTGTTGTAGTGGTATGTTGTCATTATACATCGCCTTTATTGCTTTTTTAAAGGTCTGAACAAACCTCTCAGCCAATCCATTTGTGGCTGGATGATATGGGGCAGATGTGTAATGTTTTACCCCATTATTCCTCAAAAACCTCCGGAAATCCTCGGACACAAACTGTGGTCCATTGTCGGAGCAAATCTGTTCTGGCAAGCCATTCCTGGCGAAGATGGTCCGTAGGATTGCAATAGTTTTCTCCGTGGTGGTGGAGGACATTTTGATGACCTCTGGCCATTTCGAATGTGCATCCACGGCGATTAAAAACATTGAGTCCATAAATGGACCAGCAAAATCAATGTGTACCCGTTGCCATGGAGATGAGGGCCACTCCCATGGATGTAGCGGGGCCTGTGGTGGAGCGTTTTGGACTTTCTGGCATCCTGTGCATCTCTTGGTCATATCCTCAATTTCTTTATCGATTCCTGGCCACCACACAAACGCCCTGGCTAGGCTTTTCATTTTTACCCCTCCCAGATGACCCTCATGAAGCTCATTGAGCACTCTATCTCTCAACTTGGGTGGACTTACCACTCGGGATCCACACATCAAGGTCCCCCGGCACACTGACAGCTGTTCTCTCCTTGGCGAGAATGCTGGCAACAGTGAGTCGCCATGTGCTGGCCATCCCTTCACTGTCAAATCATAGACCCGAGAGAGTGTCGGGTCATTTCGGGTTTCCTTCTCTATACTTGAGTTTGTAACAGGTAGACATTCGACTATGGTCGAATGGAATATCTCAACAGGGTCCACTGCAGGTGCTTCCTCCACCATAGGCAACGGCAGGCACGACAGCCCATCAGCGTTTTCATGCTGTTTCGTACCCTTGTACTCTATGTCGTATTGATGTGCCCCTAGAAAAAGGGACCATCTTTGCAGCCGTTGCGCCGTCATCACCGGAACGCCCTTCTTTGGGTTAAAAATGGAGACAAGAGGCTGGTGATCAGTCAGTAGGGTGAATTTCTGCCCGTGCAGATAGTGATTGAACTTCTTCACCCCCCACACCAGGCTGAGGGCCTCCCTGTCAATCTGGGCGTAGTTACGCTCGGCTGAGGTTAACGAGCGCGACGCAAAGGCTATTGGCCTCTCTGAACCGTCAAGGAATTTGTGTGACAGCACCGCTCCAATGCTATAGGGAGACGCATCACATGCCAACCGAATCGGTAGTGTTGGATTGTAGTGGGCCAATACTTCTTTTGAAGTGATTAGGCATTTACATTTCTGAAAGGCACGCTTACACTCATCACTCCATTTCCATGCTACTCCAGTTTGCAGCAGGGCGTTCAGTGGGTGCAGAATTGTAGATAAATTTGGCAAGAACTTATGGTAGTAGTTCACCAACCCGAGGAACGACCTCAGTTGCGACACATTTTCCGGTGCTGGAGGCTTGACTACTGCCTCAATCTTGTTTGGGGACTTATGTAACCCCTCTTCATCAATCATGTGGCCACAATACGAGATTTGTTTCCTGAAAGATGTGCAGGTTAGGTTGATTTGGCTGTGATAAATTGACCCTTAGTGTTAGGGGATTAAATACGTGGGGTTGCGGGGATGGGGTGGGATGTGTGTCGGTGCAGGCTCGATGGGCCGAAATGGCCTCTATCTGCACTGTAGATTCTGTGATTCTGTGATTCTGTGAAAAACTCGCATTTGGGGCAGTTGGCTCGTAGCCCATATTCTTGTAATCTAGTGAGCACCTGCTCCAGGTTGGCAAGGTGTTCACTGTCATTTTCGCCCGTAACCAGGATGTCGTCCAAATAACACTGGGTCCCCGGGATCCCTTGCAGGACTTGTTCCATCACCCTCTGCTAAATAGCCAGAGCTGATGCTACCCCGAATACCAGTCGGTTGTACTGGTAAAGACCTTTGTGAGTGTTTATCGTGAGGTATTTTCTAGATGCTTCTTCTACCTCCATTTGTAGATATGCTTGGGCCAGATCAATCTTCGTAAAACATTTCCCTCCAGATAGTGAGGCGAAAATATCTTCTATTCGCGGAAGTGGATATTGTACTGTGTGCAGGACTGGTTTCACAGTTACCTTAAAGTCCCCATGGATGCGAACCTTCTTCGGCTCCCCAGGCGTGCTGCTCAATGATTTCTTCATTACAGGAACAATGGGTGTGGCCCACTCACTCCAGTCCACCTTGGACAGCACACCAGAACGCTCCAGACTCTCCAGCTCTGCTTCGACGGCTGGGCGGATCGCGTACGGTACCGGTCTGGCCTTAAAAAATTTTGGGTTTGCGTTATCTTCAATTTTTATCATTGCCGTTATTCTTTTTAGAGTCCCAAGTCCTTGCTGGAACACCTCTTTCACGTCAGTTAGAATTTTTGACTGTCGTCCAGGTGTGACGTCGTCATCCTTTTTGTCAGCCACAGTTAGCGCCTGAATGGAATGCAAATCCAATTGTATTTTTTGGATCCATTCACGTCCCAATAATGGTGGTCCTCCATCTTGTAGTATATCACAGAAATCACAGAAACCCCACAGTACAGATAGAGGCCATTTCGGCCCATCGAGCCTGCACCGACACATATCCCACCCGATCCTCGTAACCCCTACACCAACACATATCCCACCCTATCCCCGTAACCCCACGTATTTAATCCCCCTAACACTAAGGGTCAATTTATCATAGCTAATCAACCTAACCCGCACATCTTCGGACTGTGGGAGGAAACCGGAGCACCCGGAGGAAACCCACGCAAACACGGGGAGAATGTGCAAACTCCACACAGACAGTCACCCGAGGCCGGATTCGAACCCGGGTCCCTGGCGCTGTGAGGCAACAGTGCTAACCACTATGCCACCATGCTGCCCTATATATAGATACAGTTTCTGTGTTTCCTTGCCGTTGTATTTAACGGGCACCCTTATTTTTCCTCTGGGGTAGACTTTTTGCCCCGTATAAGTCTTCAATACAATGGACGTTGTTGTGTATGTAACCGTTTACCTTTAAGGGAACTATAGAATGTAACCGTTCGCCTTTAAGAGCACTACTTTAGGGTGGCACTATCTATTGGCTCATGTATACTGTAATACCGATAGTGACCACACCAGTATATAAGGGTTGTGATACGTTAACTAGGGCAGAATCGCCCGAGCCTCTGAATAGTAAAGACGTGTTTTATTTTGTTAACAGTGGAGTCTGTGATTATTTATAATACAACCCACAGACTTAACATTGGCGACGAGTCAGGATTCGAACCCTGCGGCAGTTGTTCCACGGCGGCTTCGTCCGAAGACAGGACGTTGAAGAGAGGTTTCAATCCTCACCAGTCTGGAACCGACAGGCTGGAAGCGACAGGCATTAGGACCCTGAAGCCTCCATAACCTCGTGGGTAAGCCGCAGCGTTGGCTGCAAAGACAGGGCGATCGCAATCCCTGATAAGAGCCGCGGTGAAACGCGCGAGCGGGTAAGCCAGAGCCCGGGAGGGAGCGAGCAAGAGCCGCGCGAGCGGGTGAGCCAGAGGCCGGGGGCCGCTTTCAAGTGCGAGGCGCAGCCGGGCCATCGATCGCATCCGCTGATAAGGCCCGCACTCGGCCTGAAAGTCAGCGTCGGGGAACGGGTGATAACCGCCATTGAAGTGGGCGGAGAGCGCCGAGAAGCGCGGGAAAACCGCCATCGAAGTGGGCGGGGAGAGCGAGAAGCGCGGGAAAGCCGCCATTTTTCGCGGGGAAACCGCTGAAGAAGAAGGAAGAAGCGGGAAACCGCCATCTTGGAAATTATTAAGAATTTCAGGAAAGTAATAAGATTTTTTCAGAAAGGCTGGTGTGTTCTCAAGAAGAGAGGGAAAATAAGTATAAGTACAGCAATACTTGTGGTGTTCTCAAGAAGAGAGAAGAAAATTAATTAGAATTTTCAGAAACAAGAAATAAGTAAAGCAATACTTGTGGTGTTCTCAAGAAGAGAGAAGAAAATTAATTAGAATTTTCAGAAACAAGAAATAAGTAAAGCAATACTTGTGGTGTTCTCAAGAAGAGAAGAAAATTAATAATAAGTAAAGAAATACTTGTGCTGTTCTCGGAAAGAGAAGAAGATGCCTAAGCGAGGAAATATTAATGATTTTAATGCTGAAATAGAAGACAGGGCCACGTATGGGGAACGCATAGGAATATATTGCGTAGCCATATACGCCAAGGCAATAACTTTGTTAAATTCGATGGGAGCAAAAACATACGGGCTCTTGAAACATCTAATAGCACCAGTTAAACCAGTGGACCAGACCTTCGAAGAGATCGTAGCAGTGCTGAAGGATCAAATTACTGCAAGCATTTCCAAATGCTACCGTTGTGGAAAGACAACGCACGACCAGAATCAGTGCTGGTTTAAGAATCAAGAGTGCAGGAAATGTGGCAAACTGGGTCACATCGCGAAGGTATGCAGGTCCAGAAAGAAGACCAACAAACAAAGGAAGCCACCACCACAAGAAAAGTACAACAAGGTGCATCAGGTGGCTGAAAAGAGTTCAGACGAACAAAATTCAGACTCAGACCCAAACAGCCAGGAGTTGGATAGTCTGAGAATCCACAATGTGGGTAAAGTAACTGATCTACAGACGATCTGGGTCACACTAAAAATAGCTGGAGTCCAAGTACGAATGGAGCTGGACACGGGATCAGCTGTATCAGTCATCAACCAAAAGGACTACCACCGACTATTCTCTCACATACCCTTAAGAAATACCAAGTTCGTATTACAGACATACACGGGGCATCGCGTATACCCCATGGGGAAAATAAGAGTCAAGGTGAGAGATAGGGGTAAAGTACACCCAAGAATGAATTTGTACGTACTACCTGAGGGAGGACCACCACTTCTAGGACGGGAGTGGATCAAGAAAATAGACATGGAATGGCACTACCGACAAGCAATGACAAGTGAGGACTCGGTGCAGACAAGCAGCTCAGACTCTGAGCCGGAAGACGATAAGTCCAGCTTATGTATGAAAAACAAGGTTAACATTAACTCACGGACTAAGGTTGGAAAATCGATGGCGTGCATAAAGACAGAGAATTCTGAGTCTGTTCAAGCTACAGACATATGCATTACGGAGGAACACCGGGCTCGAACTCAACGCTATTTCAAAGTACAACAACAATTAGAACAATTAAGTTACCGCCTCGTACAAGAGATGAAAACAATGAAAAAGTTCTATGACACCAAATGGGAGAGTCTGGAAAGACAGCAGAACCTACTGGCTCAAGCAGAGAGCGACCATAGAGCCATCGTGACCAATTACCGATCACATCTCCCTGATGATGTTCAGGGGTTAGAATATTTGCATGATCTAGAGATACAGCAGAAGGGCAAATCACGCTGCACTGAGGATTTTGTTCTGCAATTAGAGACGGAGCTAGTGCAGGCAAAGTTAAGAGAAGTTGAATCACAGGGTGCTCTTAAGGAGATGCAGAAACAAATCTTGGACATGGAAAAGAGAAACGCTTCTTTACCTGATGAGAATAATGTGGCCATGTTGCAAGAGGAGCTTATAGGGGCGAAACTGAAAGAAGCTAAGCAAAGGATGTTGGAACTTGAAACGCAGAACCAAATCAGCGGTAATCAGCTATGTCAAGCAGAGAAGGAGTGCAAGGGTCTACATGAGAAGGTGCAATATCTCTCAGCCCAAAATAAGCGACTACTCACTCAGTTAAATGAAAGTAAACGGGAAATGGCTGAGATGGACTGCAAGAATAAAGAAGAGTTGATGGCAGTGAGACTTCGAGAGGCAGATAGCATAGCAGCCTTGGCTGAACTCCAACAGGAAATTGCGAAAGAAACAAATGAAGAGGAATCTTCAGGAAGCCAGGATTTTATTCCAGTTCTTCTCTACGACTCCTTACAAGCAGAGTGCGAGAAGTTGAAAAAACAGTATGAACAGGCCCAGACTACAATTCTGGAGGGGGTTAACTCAGCAACCTCCGAAAAGCTAGTTTCGTTGGAAGTATATGAGCAACTAAAGGTTGAACATGAGCAAGAAGTCCAAAGGCTGCAGGAAATTCTTGAGGAGCTCAGGGCCAAGACAGACTCATCGGTAGAAGTTCCATACATAGATGAGGATGTAGAGGTGAAAGACATGGCAGAACTCATAAAAATATGGAAGGAAGCCCAAGACAAATATGAGGCGGCAATTACCGAGGTTGACCGACTTGAAGAACAGTTTCAACTGGGAATGGGCCCTGAACATGAGCTAGAGAGCATCGAGGCGCAACTTCTCCAAGCACTGGAAGCCAAAGTACAAGAGGAAGAGAAGATGAAAGCATTGGAGAAAATGATGGATGAAATGGAGGAGTACGCTGAATTACGTCCAGGGGAACAGGAGAATGGGGAAACAGCTACTTCAGTAGAAGGATTAAATAGCCTGATAACGAAATCCCTGAAGGAAGGGAAAGGATTGAACGCACAAATGAGGCCAGGAGGGAAGGAAGGGCAGACATCCGAGGAAGAGCAGGATGAATATGATTGCTTGAAGAAGGGTTTTGACCTGTTGAGTGACACCGAATGTTATGAGGATGTGGTCTGCCCAAATTGTGATGGGAACTCCCAAAGTGCTGAAATCCTGAGGAAGCACTTAAGGTCTAAGGAACATAGAGAGTTGGTGGCGCTACAGATGGCAGCCGGGAAAAGAGCTCGGAGAGTTTCAAAAAGGCAGAAAAGAAAAAGAAGAAGCAGAAAATAATAACTGTTTAAAATATTATTACTTCTACTACCTCAGTCCGAACACTACGAAAGGTGCTAAATTTGTAAAAAAAATCCAGGGACATTATCAAGACAGCCAGTGGGTTGTATAAGTCCGCACTGCTGGTTCAACAGGACGAAAGTACAAGCTGTTTAAAAAAATTAAAAAAAAGGCTATGGAGGATGCTGTCTGGAACGAATTAATACCAGAGACTGAATTTATGAACTGTTCCCACAGAGACTGAACCTGTAAACTGATTCCACTGAGAGTATGTTTGTAAACTGTTATATGACGTTGACTCCATTGAGAGTATATCTGTAAATTGTTATATGACGTTGACTCCATCGAGAGTATATCTGCAAACTGTTTATATAAAGTTGAAGATTGTATGTTTAACGGGATTCTGTAAGTAATAAGCTAGGAAGGGAGGAGTGTTGTGTATGTAACCGTTTACCTTTAAGGGAACTATAGAATGTAACCGTTCGCCTTTAAGAGCACTACTTTAGGGTGGCACTATCTATTGGCTCATGTATACTGTAATACCGATAGTGACCACACCAGTATATAAGGGTTGTGATACGTTAACTAGGGCAGAATCGCCCGAGCCTCTGAATAGTAAAGACGTGTTTTATTTTGTTAACAGTGGAGTCTGTGATTATTTATAATACAACCCACAGACTTAACAGATGTGTCCTTCAAGGGTATGTGTGAGAATAGCCGCTCATAGTCTCATCGATTGATGACTGTTAGGGCTGATCCTGTGTCCAATTCCACCTTTACTTGGGACCCTGCTATCATGAGGGTGACCCAAATGGTTTGGTGATCCTCCTTTGCGATCACATTGTGTAACTTTAGACAACTTAGTCTCCTGCTCCCGGAGTCATTATCACTCTCCTGATCTTCTGTCATCTTTTGTACTTTCTTGTACTTTTCCTTAGTAGTTCTTTTAGTGTTGGTTTTCTTTCCCGACCTGCAGACTCGTGCTATGTGTCCCACTTTTCCACATTGCCTGCATACTTTGTCCTTAAACCAGCAGTCCTTCTGGTCATGGGTTGTTCTGCCGCAGCGATAGCACTTTTCTGCTCCATATGCCCTTTCGTTGGTGCTATATTCTTGCGGTTTCTGTTGTATTTCTGCAGCTCCCCGTGCTGCTGCTTCATAGGATACTGCCACGCTGAAAGCCTTTTCTAGCTTAAGGTCCTTTTCCGAAAGTAGTCGTTTCTGGGTTCCTTCACTCTGGAGCCCGCAGACAAACTTATCCCTTAAGGTATCTGCCAGTCCTGCTCCAAACTGGCAGTGCTTCAATAACTTGCGTACTTCCGTAAGATAGTCAGCATTACTCTCATCTTTGTGCTGGTTTCTTTTATGGAACTTGAATCTTTCTGCTATCAGCAGCGGTGTAAGGTTTAGATGTTCCTGTAAGATATTGACAATCTCTTCAAAGCTTTTCTCCATTGGTTTAGCTGGGGTAAGTAAATTCCGCAATAGACCGTACATTCTCGCGCCCATCAAATTTAATAATACCGACGCCTTCTTTTCATCAGCCACCCCATTTGCCTTGCAGTACACTTCAATTCTTTCCACATACGTGGTCCAGTCTTCTATTTTGTTGTTGAAAGCAGTGATACTGCCACTCCTCGGTATCTTGGGTGGTTTAAAATGGTGCCTCCTGCGCTTTTCCTTCTTCCCCTTGCTGCCAATGCTGCTCCTAGCATTCTAAATAGTAATGGCGGCGCCCCGCGGCTTCGGCACATCTCTCTCTTGTTAGTTAAATTCCTTAGTTTTATTCTTCTTCGACGCTGTCCACTGCACGTCTCTTTTCCTTCCCCTCTTTTTATTTTCTCTAACGCTGCCCGTCTCTTGGGCACCGACCGTGCCCTGTGCGCTCCACCCTCTCTCTCTCTTTCCCTTCCCGATGACGCTGCACGGCCCCCTTGCAGAGCCGCTCGATCGAGCTCAAGCCCGCCGCAGTCCGGAAGGGTCAGCGCACTACCTGCTACCAGCACGATTTGCTGGAACACCTTGACTGGGGAGCCAAGCCCACCTCTCCACAGCTTCCCCTGCGATTCACTGAACTCCGATGGATCACTGGGCGGTTGCCCACGGTCGACGCCCGTTGCTCTGGCTTCGACCTCCAAGAAGCTTCTTTTCAGGGATAGAGCCCCGTGAGGTGATGCAGTACTGCAGGTGAGTTCGAACCTGCTCGTCACCACTGTAGTGTCTGCGTATCAATAACACACGGACTGCAGGAGAATGGTAATAACAGGTGTTTACTGAACAGAGGGTATGCTGGAACTGAAAGTACAGAAGCCTGCTACGGCTTTATATACTGGTGTGGTCACTGCTGATACTACAGTATAAAAGCAGTTCTCTCTTAAAGGTACATACACAACAACGGTCACATTGCTGTTTGTGGGAGCTTGCTGTGCACAAATTGGCTGCTTCGTTTCCCACATTACAACAGTGACTACATTTCAAAAATACTTCCTTTTACTGTGGGACGTCTGGTGGTCATGAAAGGCGCTATGTGTTCAACGCAAGTCTTTCTTTAACATGACTACACTCCAGCGTGATACAAAATATAGCACGGCTTGTTTCCTGATTTATGTTCTTACAGCTAACTTGTAATTTCAGATTCTCCTAAATTTAAGCAGCAAGATAGTGTTTCTGAACTGTGGCCAATAGAAAACGTGGCGATATATTTTCCATTTCCTGCCCATAGTGTCCCAGAGCTAAGTATTATTACTTACTGCATGCCTTGATCATTAACATACTCATCATTGGCTGTGAAAGCCCTGTGAATTTAACAGTTTTTACCCATGGAGAGAGTTTTCATCACAGCTTCTGGAGAGGGACAGTTCGTCTGATGTAATGATAGGAATTAAAGGGGGCGATTTTGCCAGCCCTGGGGCGACGGGTATGGAGGTGGGACTGCCGGGAAAATGGCAGAATTTGGGGGCGGGTGCCCAACCCACCTCCATGTCACCTGCCCAGGAGGCGGGTAGCTGTCCCGCGCTGGGTCCCATCTCCTTGGAGGCGGACAGGGATTAAAGCCTATTAACTGCCTGTTAACAGGTAGTTATCAGGCAGAAAATAGGATTATCCCCTTTTTGCCCTCACAAGTATGGGCTTCCCGAAGGCTCCAAAACCCGCCAGCTCAGCTCAGCGACTGCTGGGTCAGCGGGGGTCGGGGTCGGGGGCGGGGGGGTGCAAAAGTGTGGTGTGAAGGTGAGTGATGGGTGCAAGAGTGGACAGGTAAGTATCTAAGGTAAGTGCAAAGTGTTAGTAAAAGTGTACTTACCTTTGTTTCTTCCTGCAGGCTTCAGTCGGTTTGTATGCGGAGAGTCTCGGACCTCAGTGTTGCAAATGAGAGATGGTCATTGCAGTAGATTGTGCTTTTCTGATGCTGGGGTTAAGGAGTATTGAAAAGGCACTTGGGTGAGGCCTTGTAGGGTGGCTGACATCAAAAGAGGAGGGGGGAATATTGGAGGAAAGAATCCTCCATTTGCTCTCGGCACTCCAGCACAGCTCCTGTGCTCTTTTAATCTTCAATCAAAAGGACCTTGGATAAACTATTTGGCAGCTCTCAGCAAGTTATCATCAGTAGAGTATGCCTACCTCTATGTAACAAATGGGGCAGGAGCCTGAGCAGCATTTATTGTAACAATATATTTTTACTATATATATATTGCATCTTCCAAAGGAGAGCTGAGTTAATGGCCTGGATTTTGCGGTCAGTGGCGAAGGAACGATGCTTGCTGTTCATCACGCTTACAGCTGTCCACAGACTTTTGGTGGGCCTTTTGTGTGGCAACTTACGGTATTTAGAGAACCTTTTCAGCGCGGCGCCCTCTGCAGGGGATCTGTGGCATGTGTGAGCGGAGGAAGCAACAGCGTGTCTCCTCAACCAAGCAGATTGAAGAATCCTTACTGAGGCACACAGAGTCTGAACCAGGAAGTATAAATTAGAATATTAAATTCAAGGTAAAATCATATACAGAAAGCGAAATAAAGAGAGGGAAAGAAAGATGGGATTAAGAGAGCGATAAGAGAGACAGAAAGAAAGGTAAAAACAAAGTTTAATAAAAAATGTTTTTTAAAAATCTCCAACAATAATTAAATTCTGAAGAAATGAGACTCCATATTTGTAAAAGTAAATTTTCAGTGCCAGAGAGCTTGTTTGGGGGTAATAGGCTTATCACAGTGTTAACAATTCACTTACACTTGTATTGACAAGCCCTAACTTTTTCTGGCGTGTTTAATGGCTATCTAGTGAGTAAGTATCGCAATTTCACACCTTTCATGTGTTTGAATGCTTAGTTTATCGGTGAAGTACCGGTGCAGTGAAGCTTGTGGTGGAGCAAGGCAAATCGGACAGCAACTTCCTGTTTTCCATGTTTAACTGCGCATGTGCAGACTCCGGAATTTGCTGTCCAGTTTACTCCATAATAATGGAGAGCGCTGATAGCCTCGCCATTATTCCTATCGCAAAATCCAGGCCATTATTGAGAAAATTATTTAATATTACATAATTTTGCAGAGGGTAAACTCTCTTGTAGAAAAAGGAATGGTTGCATACACAGGAAAATTACTATCAGTTAGTAGCTAGTTAATTAAAATGGACTGATCCAATAATCTGGCTATCAGAATCTCATTTTTAATAGAGAACTTTTATAAAGTTCTTTTAATCCAATGATAGCACATATATTTCCAAGCATTGCCTTGCACTCCTAAATCTACTTTTTCATTCAATTATCTACTCCCACAGTCACTTAGCTGCCCAGTCACTCAACCCCATGCATCCAGTCATCGTCACCATGTTCTTCGCAGCCTTCAACATGTCATCGATGATGACGAACACCTCGCTAAGGCCATCCCCACGCCTCCACTACTCGCTTTCAAACAGCCGCCTAACCTCAAACAGACCATCGTTCGCAGCAAATTACCCAGCTTTCAGGAGAACAGCGACCACGACACCACACAACCCTGCCACAGCAACCTCTGCAAGACATGCCAGATCATCAACACAGATACCATCATCACACATGAGGACACCACCCACCAGGTACATGGTACATACTCATGTGACTCGGCCAACGTTGTCTACCTCATACGTTGCAGGAAAGGATGCCCCGGAGCATGGTACATCGGCGAGACCATGCAGACACTGCGACAACGGATGAACGGACACCGCGCAACAATCACCAGGCAGGAGTGTTCCCTCCCAGTCGGGGAACACTTCAGCAGTCAAGGACATTCAGCCTCCGATCTTCGGGTAAGCATTCTCCAAGGCGGCCTTCGAGACACACGACAACGCAAAATTGTCGAGCAGAAACTGATAGCCAAGTTCCGCACCCATGAGGACGGCCTCAACCGAGATCTTGGGTTCATGTCACACTACATGTAACCCCACCTGACGCAGGGTCATCCAGACTCGAGTCGACATTGGCTTGTTCTCTCTACACAGATGTGGCCGGACCTGCTGTGATTTCCAGCAAAAAAAAATTTTTTTGTCTGTTTTTTTGTTTTTCATACAGACCCCAGCATCTGCAATATTTGACCCCTTGTGACCCCACCTCATTGTTCTTTGATGTAATGTTTTCCTGACTGGCCTGTTTGGACACCATTCACACCTTTGATTGCTGTGATTATCTCTCTGCCGAGGTGTGATAAATGGCAGTTGGCAAGATTACCTGTAAACATCTGACATTATTCTCTGACTATATAAGCTGTGTCTTTATGCATTTCTCCACTTCACCTGACGAAGGAGCAGCGCTCCGAAAGCTTGTGATTTCAAATAAAGCTGTTGGACTATAACCTGGTGTTGTGTGACTTCTTACATTTGTCCACCCCAGTCCAACTCCGGCATCTCCACACCATGGCCTAGAAATTCAGTGCCCTTAGCACCGATTTTGCGGCGCTAGAGGGCCTGGCGCTGCAATTGGCGCCGGTTCCTAAATTGCCTGGGGCCCTTCCGCGGCGGTAGACCGGTAGCGCTGCGCCGGCACCGATGACGTCATCGGTGTGCGCAGCGTCCCGGTTGCCGTGGTAACCCGGCCCCAAGCCGAAATTCAGTTGCGGCCGCCTCGCCAGTGGCAGCCGCAACTAAGACTCCGGCAAACGAGTGCTGCCGGAGTCTGCGCCGGCGCTTTAAGGAGGCGCGGCGGCCGGCCGCTTTCCCGCCGGCCGCCTGCCCGCAGCTCCCTCCCCGGACTTCTCCCCCCCCCCCCCCCGCAGAACAGATGCAAGCCCGGCACTTGTCCGAGGTGCCGGGCTAATTTTTGAGGAGATTTGCGCGGGCCGCAGCCGGGTGCAGGCAGCTCCTCCTTAACGGAAGGAGGAGGCCTGCACTTCCCCAGCCTGCCGCACCGCATCGGGTGCCGCAGCGCCGGAATTGCGGCGCGAAACGGCAGTTAGCGCCCTTTTCCAGGCGCTAAGACCCTTCAGTAGCGCCGGCAGCCGTTTGGGCGCGGCGCCACTGAATTTTTGGCGCGCGCAGGGGACTTAGCGCCGGCACTAATTTCCGGCGCTAAAGCCCTGGCTAAGCCAAAACCCAATTTCTAGGCCCATGTCTCTTAAATATAATCTCCTAAATGACTGGGCTGCAATTAGAAGGTTGCAGATAGCACCCTGTGTGGTAATTGTAAAGTATTTCTCTCAAAGAAGTCACCCCATCCTCTTTGGAAGCCCGGTTGGTCCAATGACACTCCCAATCACATGTATCCATATTGCACTGTGCGCATTTAACCCTTCACCACCTTCAGCATCTATCAGCTGTGGTTAAGTATCATTGACCCTTTTCCCAGAGAAGTTTACTGACTGGCATTTTGGGATTATTCGCTGCTTTTATCTGAAGGCATTCGTGAAACAAAGTAACGATTTAAACGCAACTGAGGAGTTTGGTAGAAGGTACGGCAGTTGATTTGCTGAGATAAAGGGCCAGCTGCTGTCAGGGATTATTATCGGCTTGCTAGCACAAGTTAAATATCCACACATAACCTTGTCCTGTGCACACACATCTATTAGAAAAGAAAGGAGGAAAAAAATCCATCACGGGATTAACTTTACACTTAATTGAAACTTATACTTATCTGATTTGCTGTCATGGGGAGAATGTTGCAGTGAAGAATGCAGTTGCTGGAAGTAAGCTTTAGCAGTGATGGTTATGTTGATTGTCCAGTGTGTATTGGGGGCTAATTTTAACCCTGTAGGAACGTGGGTTCCTAACTAAAAGACTGAGTTCTACTCAGGCGATCAAACAAAACGAACTTTAATGAAACAAACAGGCTTTAACAAGAAACTGCAAGATAACATCGAATGTAGGTCTGCTCCCTCTGGCGGCTCCACGAGGACTGCCTCTGCAGTCCCGTGGCTGACATCATGATATCATCACGTTTTCCCGCCAGTGGGGAATCACGTGATGAACGGCGTGACGTCATCACGTTTTAGCCGCGCTGTTAAAGTAACCACACTCTGTACAGTTAAACAGCATAAATAAAGATACAGACTCAGGCTGTAGCTAACATGTTGTTAAAGGAATTATATACAAACGATCTGAGTCCTTTGGTGGCTCCACCACATGCGCCCCCCCAGAATTGTCTTTAACAGCAAAAGTGAGACGTCGAGAAGGCCTGACAAGTCTGTCCGAGCGACTTCGGTAACCCTGCAGAGGAAGCTGATGGACGGTGGTCGAGCTGGCGGGCGGTTGTGGTTGAGCTGGCGCAGCGAGTGTGGTCGAGCTGGCGGGCGGCTGTGGTTGATCTGGCACGGCGGCTGCGGGTGGTCGGCCACGTTTCGGCGATTGAGCAACGACGACTGGGCGGTCCAGGTCCAGGTGAGCCGGCTTCAACCGGTCCACCGAAATGTGATCCGGCTTTCCTCCAATGTCAACCGAAAAGGATTTGTCTCCTGATTCGATGACGCGGAAAGGACCAGTGTAAGGGGGCTTGAGCGGATCCCGGTGAGCGTCGTGGCGGATAAATACGTACTCGGCGTTCTTCAGATCCGCTGGCACGTGGGAGCTCTGTAGGCCGTGATTTGATGTAGGCACTGGAGCAAAGCATCTGGCCGCTTCCTGGTGGCTGACGAGTTGCTGGGAGGCGGACCATGGCTCTGTGGGAGAAGAGAGGAAATCCCCTGGTACTCGGAGCGGCTGGCCATAAACGAGTTTGGCCGAGGACAATTGCAGGTCTTCTTTTGGCGCCGTACGAAGACCCAAAAGGACCCATGGGAGTCTGTCCACCCATCCCGCACCTTGAATACTGGCCCGTAGGGCGGGTTTAAGCGACCTGTGGAATCACTCGCAAAGGCCATTCGCCTGTGGATGATAGGTGGTGGTACAATGAAGTTTGGTGCCAAGCCACTGAGCTACAGCATTCCAGAGCTCCGAGGAAAATTGTGGCCCATGATCAGAAGAGATGTCCGCCGGTACCCCGAACCGAGCAACCCAACAGGAGATGAAAGCTCTAGTGACGTCTGCCGAAGTGGTGGAAACCAATGGAATTGTCTCTGGCCACCTAGTGGTGCGGTCCACCATGGTGAGGAGATGCGTATAACCATGAGAAGGCGGAAGTGGCCCCACAAAGTCCACATGCACGTGGTCGAAATGACGCTCCGGAACAGTGAACGTAGCTACCGGAGCTTTTACATGACGCTGGACCTTGGCCTTCTGGCAGACCATGCAGGTGTTGGCCCAGTCACGGACATCGAGGTGCATACCCTTCCAGACGAACTTCGCCGACATTAGCCGTTGTGAAGCCTTCATACCAGGGTGTGACAACCCGTGCATGGCGTCAAACACCTTCCGGCGCCATGCGACTGGCACGATAGGTCGGGGAACGCCCATGGAGACGTTGCAAAGGAGCGTGGTGCCTGCGGCCTGGAAACTGACGTCGGTCGCTTGGAAACTAGAGGGGACGGTTCTGTATGATTGGACCTCTGGGTCCGAGGCCTGATCCGCAGCCATGAGGGCGTAGTCAATCCCAAGGTGAACCGCATGGACCGTCGCGCGGGAGAGGCAATCCACTACCAGGTTGTCTTTACCAGACACATGTTGAATGTCCGTGGTAAATTCAGAAATAAACGTCAAGTGACATTGTTGACGAGCTGACCACGGTTCGGCGGTCTTGGCCATGGCGAAGTTAGAGGCTTGTGGTCGACAAACGCCGTGAAGGGACATCCTTCTAATAAGAACCGGAAATGGCGAATGGCTAGAAAAAGGGCCAGCAACTCTCGATCGAAGGTGCTGTATTTTCTTTCATTTTTCTGTAGTTGACGGCTGAAAAACACCAGCGGTTGCCACGTGCCGTTCACCCACTGCTCCTGCACTGCACCGATGGCGTAGTCTGACGCGTCTGTGGTAAGGGCGATGGTGGCACCTGGAAGTGGGTGCGCCAGCATGGTTGCATTGGCCAAAGCGCTCTTGGTGTTGACAAATGCCTGGTCCATCTCAGCCATCCAGCTGATTGGCTCCTTACCGGACTTGCCCTTGAGGGCCCCGTACAAAGGCTGCATTAGTTGAGCCGTCTTAGGGACGAATCGGTGATAGAAATTGACAATCCCCAGGAACTCTTGCAGGGCGTTGGCGGGCGCGGGAAAGAGGTAACAGCTTCCACCTTCGTCAGTAAGGGGATGGCGCCATCTGATGTTATGCGGTGTCCCAAGAAATCAATCCGCTGCAGGCCGAACTGGCACTTGGCCAGGTTGATGATCAAACCATGCTGGCTGAGGTGTGTAAAGAGGGTACGCAAATGGCAGATGTGCTCTTCCTTGCTAGCGCTGGCGATGAGAATGTCGTCAAGGTAGACGAAGATGAAGTTTAGGTCTCGGAGCATGGAGTCCATCAAGCACTGGAAAGCCTCTGCCGCGTTCTTCAAGCCAAATGGCATCCGCAGGAACTCAAAAAGGCCGAAAGGGGTGATGACTGCGGTTTTCGGGACGTCTTGCGGGTACACGGGAACCTGGTGATACCCCTGGACGAGGTCGACTTTAGAAAAGATAGAATTTCCTGCCAAATGGGCCGAGAAATCCTGAATATGTGGGATTGGGTACCGATCAGGAGTACTGGCGTCGTTCAGGCGTTGGTAGTCACCGCATGGCCGCCAGCCGCTGCCCGGTTTCGGAACAATGTGGAGAGGCGAAGACCAGGGACTATTCGATCGGCGAATAATCCCCAGCCGCTCCATCGTGTCGAACTCCGCTTTCGCAGCCGCGAGCTTGCCGGGTTCAAGCCTTCTAGCCCGTGCATAAACCGGGGAGCCAGTAGTGGTGATATGATGTTCAACACCACGCTTCATGGCCGAGGAGGAGAAAGTGGGCCTTGTCAGCTCCGGGAACTCTCCGAGGAGCCGAGTGAAGTCATCCGGAGAAGGGAACGCGCAGGCGATAGAGCGCGCCACGGTGGTACCGTGGTGGCACGGAATTGAGTGGAAGGTGGTCGCGTTGATCAACCGATGGTGCTGGACATCGACGAGGAGGCCGTTGGCACACAGAAAATCCGCTCCTAGGATGCCCTGCGAGACTGTGGCTGTGACGAATTCCCAATGGAAGCGCTGACCGCCGAAACAGACTTGGACCCACCGCTTTCGGAAAGTTCGAATGGCTGTGCCATTAGCCGCCACGAGGGAAAAGCCGTGGTTCCCAGCTTGCATATCGAGATTCGACGCAGGTAGGATGCTACACTGTGCCCCGGTGTCACAAAGGAAACATCGACCCGATAGGGAATCGGTGATGTAAAGAAGTTTCCCCGTAGATCCGATGGCCATCGCAGCTGCGGAGCGCCCATTAGACCTGATCCTCCTTCGCCAGGAACGCTGCAGGAGCTTGGTTTTTTGTTTGGGCGAAAAGCTGCAGGGAGAGCGGCAGCGTTGTGCTTTCGCGCCAAAACGGGCGTGGTAGGAGCACCAGCCCGCTGCAAGAGGAGCTGGAGCCGCGTCTGTGGGGATGGGCGCCTCGTGGCCGCACAGCACTGCTGGGTTACTGTGAAAATCTTAACTGCTTCGGCAGCAAGCTCAGCGCAGTCTGTGATCTCAGACCTGGCTAGGGCAGCCTGCACCTGCTCCGGCAGTTGGCAGAGGAATAGCTCCCGGAAGAGGAAGCATTCCGGTTCGGCACTTAAGAGCGTGAGCATTTGGCTCATGAGCTCGGACGGTCTGGAGTCCCCGAGGCCGGGCATAGTGAGGAGCTGGCGAGCGCGTTCTGACTTTGAGAGCCCGAAGACCTGTAGCAACCGTGCCTTTAACGTATCATACTTGCGGTCAGTAGTAGGACTACCGAGGAGGCTGACGAGCCGCGAGGCAGTGGCGTTATCGAGGGCAGAGGCCATGTAGTAATAACGGGTCTGAGCGCGACGATGTTCCTGATGGCAAACTGGGCTTCAGCCTGGATAAACCACGTGGCTGGTTGTTGCTCCCAGAACTGTGGCAGTTTCAGAGTCACGGCATTCGTGTCCATGCTGAAGATCTTCCGCGAAAACCGTTCACGAAAGTCGGGGTCACCAATGTAGGAACGTGGGTTCCTAACTAAAAGACTGAGTTCTACTCAGGCGATCAAACAAAACGAACTTTAATGAAACAAACAGGCTTTAACAAGAAACTGCAGGATAACATCGAATGTAGGTCTGCTCTCTCTGGAGGCTCCACAAGGACTGCCCCTGCAGTCCCGTGGCTGACGCCATGACGTCATCACGTTTTCCCGCCAGTGGGAAATCATGTGATGAACGGCGTGACGTCGTCATGTTTTAACCGCGCTGTTAAAGTAACCACACTCTGTACAGTTAAACAGCATAAATAAAGGTACAGACTCAGGCTGTAGCTAACATGTTGTTAAAGGAATTATATACAAACGATCTGAGTCCTTTGGTGGCTCCGCCACAACCCAACCCATGGGTGGGAGGCTGAGGGATCGGGTCGAATGCGGATTTTACACCCCATCCCATTGCCATCACTGGAGAGTAAAATCAGGCAGGGTGTGAAACGGGTGGTCGATCTGATCCTGTCAGCTTCCCGCCCAGCGAGCTGGGTTAAAACTCCCCCCAGGCAATACAGGGAGACGTGATGCTCTTGATTTTTCCTCTTGCAGTTACTTTCTGCGTGAATGATAGAACCACGCAGTGAGCCATTGGTACAAAGTGATATTATCCTGTTTTCTGTTTCAGTGCTTGGTGACTTTGAGGTATTCTGGGCTAGAGGGGAGGGGACTAAATCATCTGCCTTTCTTATTGCTGATTATTAATGCTGGACAGTGCATGTATGTGAATATTAATTGAGGGCAGGGTTGGCCTTGGCTGTGATATTCTCTCCTTCTCTCACACTGCAGTCAAACTGGGGGGGGGGCGGATTTTGTACTCCAGTGACCCTCAACATACAAATTCCTATCCATATGTTTCAATGAAGGAAATCAGAGCTGGGTTGCACAGAAGCAGAAAATTCTAACCTCACTGTCTTAGCTCACACCTTACGTCTGATGAGTTAAATCTACTCCATCTATGCTAAACCTTCATAAATCACCGGTTAGGCCTCAGCTGGAGTATTGGGTTCAATTCTAGGCACCAGACTTTAGGAAGGATGTCAAGCCCTTGGAGAGGGTGCAGAGGAGGTTTACTAGAATGGTACCAGGGATGAGGGACTCCAGTTATGTGGATAGACTGGAGAAGATGGGGTTGTTCTCCTTTGAGCAGAGAAGGTTAAGGGGAGATTTAATCGAGGTGTTCAAAATCATGAAGGGTTTTGATAGATTAAAAAGGGAGAAACTGTTTCCACTGGCAGGAGGGTCAGTAACCAGAAAACACAGAGTTAAGATAAGTAGCAAAATAACTGGGGGGGGGGGAAATTAGGAGAATTCTTTTACACAGCGAGTTGTTCTGATCTGGAATGCACTGCCTGAAAGGCCGGTGGAAGCAGATTCAATAAATACTTTCAAAAGGGAATTGGATAAATACTTGAAAAGGAAAAAAAGTTGTAGGGCTATGGAGAAAGAGCAGGGTAGTGGGACTAATTGGATTGCTCTTTCAAAGAGCCGGCACAGGCACGATGAGCTGAATGGGCTCCTCCTGTTCTGTATAATTCTATGACCTACCAACATGCTGACACACTCAGCCTGTATTCTGAAACACTTTGATTGCAGGAAAGTCAAGCCCACTCCAGCTACCAATGCATTCATAGACTGTGTTTATTTAACTCTGCCTGTGGGTCTCTTGTTTGTCCTGTTGCTCTTTCTTTAATGCACGATGAGTGTTCCAACCTGCTTCTAGTTGCAATTCGGGACCATGAGCCGATGAAGCATCTGGCACTATTTGTCGCCTGCTCCAGCATAAAATACACTGAAATATTCATTGTAAACAGAATGGCACAAATCATAAGCTGTTGTGTGCTTTGGTTTTCACTGCAATTCGTTCCCATAAATTTAAACTGATGTAAGCTATACTTCTCGCATTATTCCAACAGGGGCTAAAAGAGCTGGTCCCAATTTCCTCTCTCCCACCAGTAGGGGGAGTTATTGTATCACTTTCTGCCAACAAGTATGTTCTGGCCTAAACTGTCCTTGTCTCTGCTTTATTTGACTGACTCAGAATTGCCAATTGTTTTGACACAATTTGCCACATGACAGACAGTTGAATTTAAAGGTAGACAGTGTTGCTGCTAAAATCATTATTCCGTTTTGAAAGGTATTATTCCCCGAAAATTGACGCATAAATATTCCATGTCCAAAAAAAAATTGACTGACAATAGTTTTCAAATGTGTTTCAAGGTACTTCTTTCGCTTCCCTTAATATGAAAGTATCCTGCAGGTCACTTAAACCTTGTTTGTACTGAAACCGATGCAGGCTCTGTGTGAATGCAAGTCGGTAGATGGAGTTGATGTGGGTTAAATTGACTAACCCCCGAAAATGGGCGTGGGGATCACGGTTCGCGATTAGCCCACACCCATTCATTGCATTGCAGGCAGCACATTAAATTTGTGCTGCCTACTCTTTTACATGATTGCTGTGTGCAGCTAGCGCTACCCGCGCTGTTCATTGGCTGCATGCGTCAGCAGGGGACCCAATATCGCGAGTGGCTAGCGCTACTGAAAGGCAGCCTGCACCTCTTAAAAAGGAGGTGCATTGTGGCTGCTGGAGATGATGGGAGTTATTTGAAAAGTGAATCTGGGCTGTGATACTGTGAGCATCAAGGTTTTATGGTGGGGGGTCTGGGAGCCCTCCAAACACATGCTCAGGGGGCAGTGGGAAGAAGTAGTGGCAGAAGTCAATGCTAGGAGTGTTGCTCCAAGAACATTGATGCAGTGCAGGAAGAAGTTTAATGATCTGACGCGAGTTGTCAAGGTGAGTGAGTTCACCTTCAAATGGCGTCACTACACACACACACAACAACAACAATTTGTATTTATATAGCGGCTTCAATGTAGTAAAATGTCTCAAGGCGCTTCACAGGAGTATTATAAGACAAAAAATTTGACACTGGGCCACTTAAGGAGAAATTCGGACAGGTGACCAAAAGCTTGGTCAAAGAGGTAGGTTTTAAGGAGCGTCTTAAAGGAGGAACGAGAGGTAGCGAGGTGGAGAGGTTTAGGGAGGGAATTCCAGAGCTTAGGGCCCAGGCAACAGAAGGCACGGCCACCAATGGTTGAGCGATTATAATCAGGGATCCTCAAGAGGGCAGAATTAGAGGAGTGCAGATATCTTGGGGGGGTTGTGGGGCTGAAGGGGATTAGAGAGATAGGGAGGGGTGAGGCCATGGAGGGATTTGAAAACAGGGATGAGAATTTTGAAATCGAGGCGTTGCTTAACTGGGAGCCAATGTAGGTCAGCGAGCACAGGGGTGATGGGTGAACATGACACCTCCATTACCCACCAGCAACAATCTCTTATCAATCAGCACTCAACCCTTCAATTCAAATGCATTACCTCACCCTCATACACTTAGCACTGTTGCAAGCCTCGCACCACAACTCACAGCTCACACACACTGGCAGCTGTTCAAGCATGAAAGCCACAGCACCTAAACCGATTGCAGGGCGCTCACTGACACACTTCCCTCTTTCTTGCAGGAGACGGTGGCGCATAACAGCAGGCAGCAGCAGAGAACTGGAGGAGGACAAGCACCCCTGCATGTTTTAACCCCCATGGAGGAGACAGTGTTGGCCATCATGGGAAGGGGCATCACTGAGGCTGTGGCCAGTGGCGGGGCTGTAGGGATTGATGATGAGGGTATCTGCATATCTAATCCTCCTTCTCTTATCCCATTTCTCCCTCATCCCACAATCTCTTCTGACGCACAAGCTGCAGATGGTGTAAGCATGCACGTCTTACTTTCTCTTCTGCCTTCACCACAACCCAACCCTTGTCCCATTTTCATTTCAGATACCCAAGAACTGGAACCTTCCCAGTCAGAGGAGGAAGAGGAAGAAAACCGTGAAGATGAAGAGACGCTGTCACTCGATCTTACACTCGCAGCCACCAGCCAGAGACTGACACTGCACACATTTTAGAGGCTAGGATAGAGGAGGGATCTGCACGTAGTGAGACACCTGGCACAAGTGTGCAGGAGCCAGGGTGGGGGAAATGATAGCACAGCTGCCAGAGGGTGAGGTCGCACACTAGTTCTGCTGCAGAGGAGACAGATGAGGACTTTGATGGGCCAGGCTACAGAAGAAGGCTGATGGTGCACTGGAAAGCCTTCTAGAAAGCCTGCGCTCAATGTAAAGGAGTATGCAGGAGTCCGGCACCAACTTAGCACAGGGCTTTGCGCAGAGCTTGGAGCCCATCTTTTCATAGAAATATAGGAACAGGAGTAAGCCATTGTAAGAGGTTTTACACCTCAAACTTAATGATTCGGACCTGACTCCATATTGGTAACGGTAGATGTTTTATTGGTATATAGTGGAAATCAATACAGCCAGCAAAGACTAATATTAACTGACAGTAATTTATTATTACCAAATTCGGTCACTGGACAGTGTAGCTTGCGATGTCTCCGTTGTTTCTTTAATCCAGCCCGACAGTTGTCTTACTAGCAGAGAAGAGCGGTAGGCTTTTACCAGCATACCAGAGAGACGTTAAGCGCATTTGGCTAGCATAAATCCATCTCTACAGGTACCATCGTCCTTCTCTCTACATCTGTACATCTCAGGTCAAACAGTCTCCTTTTATCCTTCAAAGTTCTGATCATTTGACTAACAAAGTCCAATCGTGTCTGTCCACGCTAGGTTCGCTTAACAAGCAAGATGGCACATAGCATTTATTGACACTTCTGCTATCTTGTCTGGCATTTTCATCTCAATGTCTCTTTCTGTTCCTCTCGACCTCACATATGACATAGGCTTTGCAACGACTTGATCAATAACAGAATGTAGCCGTGGTTTTTCTCTTGCAAAAACTGCTAGTTTAGCACATGGCTTAGTTTTGCAAAAACAGGCGTAGCAGATAGTTTGAACGCTTTTATCTCTAACTGAATCCCATGCCCAATTCCACAAAAGTGTAGCTGACCACATCTATAAAAAAAAACTTGCACGGGCTGGTAACCACCAACAGTCATGTCTTGTTAGCTGTAAGAGCGATTTAACAAGAAAAAAGGAATACTCATAAAGCATGGTACATTTTATAATCATAAAGCTTAATTCATTTTATAATCTTGCAAAAGCAAGGTTCTCAAATCTAAATACATTTCATAATCTCACACCATTCAGCCCCTCGTGCTTGTTCCACCATTCAATGAGATCATGGCTGATCTGCGACCTAACTCCATATACCCACCTTTGGCCCATACCCCTTAATACCTTTCGTTAACAAAAATCTATCAATCTCAGATTTAAAATTATCAATTGATCTAGCATCAATTGCTGTTTGTGGAAGAGAGTTCCAAACTTCTACCACCCTTTGTGTGTAGAAATGTTTCTTAGGGGGGAATTTTCCCAGCCCTGGGGAGGCGGGTATGGAGGTGGGACTGCTGGGAAAATGGCAGAAACTGGGAGCGGGTACCAACCCTGCTCCCAACCCGCCTCCATGCCATCTTCCCGGGAAGCGGGTCCCCAAGTCACGCAGGGACCTGTCTCCTCGAGGCGGGAAGGGGATTACAGCCATTTAACAGGAAATGAAGAGGCTTATCCCCATTTTACCCCTGAAAGTGCGGGCTTCCCGACGGCTGCAAACCTCACCAGGGTCAGCGAGGTGAGCAGTCGGTCTGCGGGGGTGAGACGGATTAAAAAGTCCACTGTGGAGGTGCAAGTGTGGAGAGGTAAGTATGAGAGGTGAGTGTAAAGTGTTAGAAAAAGTTTACTTACCTTTGTATCTTCCTGCAGGCTTCAATCGTTGGAGATCCAGAGGTGCCTCATCTAAACGGCAGAGATGACAGAATGGCTGCTGCATTCTCAGATGCAGCAGCCATCTGATTTCTGCTGAGGAAAGAGGTTTGGTGAGTATTCAGTACAAGGACACACCTTAGGACAGAGAATGTCAGTGTTTGACAGCTTCTTAAAGCTGTCAAATGCTGACAATTCATCTGTCAAAAATTTTTGACAGATGAGATGTCATACGCTGACGAACTCTGTCACTGACTTTCCCTTAATTGGCCAGCAAAGTCCATAGGATGGGGTTAATAAGGTCAATCAAGGGAAACTAGCGTGGGTTGGCTGGACATCATTGGGGCGGGACTAAAACCCGACAAGCAGCAGCCCCGCCCCCTGCCCATCCCCATTGACAAAATCCAGCCCCTAATTTCATGGAGTGGGTGATCACCTCCATCGGTACACCTGTGGAACCAGTATGATGCAGCGTCTGATGGCTGATGTCAGAGCTTCCATTGCAGCACAAACAGCTTCCATCAAAGGTCTGAGTGGTAGTGGAAGCTCAGACTGTTCAAAGGGGCTTCCAGGGCAACACAGTAAGCCATCAATCTATTCTCCAACAGGACAGTAGGATTGCTGAGGCACTGCCCCAGGAGTGTGGTAGTGGCTCCATGGAGCACGAACCTGCTCTCCACTCTCAGGATGACAGCATTCCTGTTCCCACCCCTGCCACTCGACCAGTGTCCTTGCTGTTGCCTGTCAGCCAGCCAGGCGAGACTGCTGCAGCCCAGGCCGAGATGGTGCAGTTTGATGCCGGGCCCTCTAGGCCCAGAGCTGCTCGAGGTCACCCTCCATGGCCATCTGCAGTCTCCTCAATTGAAAATCAGCAGCCTCCCACCACCCATGCTGCAGCCAATGGGGAAGCACCTTGTAGGAGCACTAGGAGAGGCGAAGGCACACGGAAGACAGGTGCTAAGAGATTGCACAAGGGTGATCAGTTTAAGTATTTGACCACATAGAACCCGGGTAGAAAGGGGCTATCTACGTTGTAGCCTCCCTTCCTCTTTGTGTTCCTCCACTTCGTGTTGCACCTCCTCCTACTCCACTTCCTCCTCCTCCTCTTCCTCATTCTCCTGCTCCTCATCTTTTTGCCTGATAAGTGGTGGAAAAGGGCTGCTGCCTTATAATGGTGAGTTTGTGCAGCATGCAGCATACCACCCCAAATCTTGACACCCACTCAGATGAATACTGCAGGGCTGCTCCAGAGTGGTCCAGGCAGCAGAAACGTTGCTTGAGGACACCAATGGTGTGCTCTATAATGTTCCCCGTGGCAGCATGGCTCTCACTGTAGGCCTGCTGTGCACGTGTGCATGGGTTCTGGACTGGAGTCATGAGTGGATAACCCTTGTTGCCCAGTAGCCAGCCTTTGACTTGCTGTGGTGGGTCAAATACAGGTGGCACAGAGGACTGCTGCAGAATGAAGGAATCGTGACTGCTGCCAGGATAACAGGCATTCATCTGCATGATGTCAGCTGTGTGTCAGCTGTGGCTCAGTGGGTAGCACTCTTACCTCTGAGTCAGAAGGTTGTGGGTTCATGGTCCCACTCCAGGGACTTGAGCACAAAAATCTAGGCTGACACTCCAGTGCAGTGCTGAGGGAGTGCTGCACTGTCAGAGGTGCTATCTTTCAGATGAGGTGTTAAACCTCTCAAGTGGATGTAAAAGATCCCAGGGCACTATTTCGAAGAAGAGCAGGGGAGTTATCCCCGGTGTCCTGGCCATTATTTATCCCTCAATCTCCATTACTAAAATAGATTATCTGATCATTATCATCTTGTGGGAGCTTGCTGTGCACAAATTGGCTGCCGTATTTCCTTCATTACAACAGTGACTACACTTCAAATAGTACTTAATTGGCAGGAAAGCACTTTGGGACATCCGGTGGTCATGAAAGGTGCTATATAAATGCAAGTCTTTCTTTCTTTTCTTTTGGTGCGCTGCCTATGGTCGCACACCAGCTGCACAGTGAAGGAGTGGAATCCCTTTCGGTTCATGAAAATGGCCGTGTTCACATGAGGCGCACGCAAGGCAATGTGCGTGCAGTCAATGGCGCCCTGCACCATGGGGAAGCTTGCAATCTGTACAAACCCTTGTGCATGCTCTGCCTGCTTGTCTCTGGCAAAAGGGAATTAGATTCAACTGTTTCTCTGTGTATAGAGAGCCTCAGTGATGTCCTTTATGCAGCAGTGCACTGCAAACTGCGAGATGTTGATTATATTTCCAGCAGAAGCCTGGAAGGAGCCAAACTCACAAAGGTTAAGAGCCACAGTCATCTTGACAGCCACAGGCAATGCTGTCGTTGCCCTGCTTTGAGTTTGCAGTTGTGGCTGCAGCAGTTGGCTGGAGTGTGGCGTTCAAAAATGGCAGCACTGGCGCCAAATCAACCATCATAACCTGCCTTGCTCTCCATGCTACCGGCGATCAATAGGTGTGCGTATGCAAACCTCTTTACCAAGATGGTGCCCTGAGCACTTCCCATCGGAGTTGTGCGGATCCCATTTTCGAGCATTAGGTTGAGGCGTAGCACCTAAAAAATGAGCGCTACACAGCCCAAGTTAGCCCCCATATTGTTTGCCGCCAACACTCGCAGCAGTGCAGCTCCATGACTGGCATTGTTTTATTTTGTTTCATGACTTGAGTAATTTTTGTCAGATGCCACACAAGAATTATTTTTCTTTTCATTCCTTGTGTTGGGCCAAATGAACTGCCGCAAAACAGAGCAGAGGTTGTCCTTAGAAGGGAAATGACCATTTATACTTGTATAGATTTGCTGTTCTGCTACAGAGGAGTCAGATGAGAACTTCGATGGGCTTGGCTACAGAAAACAGCTGATGGGTGCAGATAACCAAATGCAAAGTGCAGAGGTTGTCAATAGAAGGGGAATGACCATTTACGTTAGAGTGCCACGGATCTTGCATGAATCTTTTCCCACTGTT
The DNA here is from genome assembly GCF_052327205.1 of Somniosus microcephalus. Lineage (NCBI taxonomy): Eukaryota > Metazoa > Chordata > Chondrichthyes > Squaliformes > Somniosidae > Somniosus > Somniosus microcephalus. The sequence continues at coordinate 33,418,577 of NC_141006.1, forward strand.
GGATTTACTTCATGCTTGTACAGATTTGAGGCAAAGAGTTCAGATTAGGGCAGATTTTAGATTTGTTCTGACCTTGGATTATCAGTGCAAGTAGGGGATTTGTCCTCCTCAGAGAGACCATTTGGGGAAACGAGAATAGATGAGAGCTAAATACAATTCAAACAGCATGGATTAGGAACTTGGAATAAATAAAGTGAATTTGCAAATAGCCAAACTTGTTGAGTGAAAATAAGGGACAACTTTTCATTGGGATTTGGAGATAGGGCGGGAAAGTGGAGTTGAGGTAGATGATCAGCCATGATCTTATTGAATGGTGGAGCAGGCTTGAGGGGCCAAATGGCCTACTCCTGCTCCTATTTCTTATGGTCTTATGTACTCATTGATTCATAGGAACACAGGAACAGGAGCAGGCCATTCAGCCCCTGGAGCCTGTTCTGCTATTCAGTTAGATCGTGGCTAATCTGTACCTCAACTCCATTTACCCTCCTTTGCTCAGTAACCCTTGATAACCATACCAAACAAAAAAAAATCAATCTCAATCTTGAAAATTTTCAATTGCCCCAGCATCCACACACATTTGGGGGAGAGTTCCAAATTTCCACTACCCTTTGTGTGAAAAAGTGCTTCCCGATTTCATCCCTAAATGGCATAGCTCTAATTTTAAGATTGTGCCCCCTTGTTCTGGATCCTCCCACCAGATCAAATAGTTTCTCCGTAGCTACCCTATCGAATCCCTTAATTGTTTTAAGCACCTCAATAAGATCACCACTCAACCTTCTAAACGCAAGGGAATACAAGCTAAGTTTACGAAACTCGTCCTCATAATTTAACCCTTCAAGCCCTGGTATCATTCTGGTGAAACTGCACTGTACCCCTTCCAAGGTCAGCATATCCTTCCTGAGGTGCAAGGTCCAGAACTAAACACTGTACTTCAGATGGGGTCTATCCAATGCTCTAGACAACTGAAGCATAACTTCCAGTCCCCTTTGAGGTAAAGGCCAACATTCCATTCCCCTTTTTGATTACTTTTTGTACCTGTTCACTAGCTTTTAGTGACCTGTGCTCCTCCATAGTTCCTAGTTTCTCACTATCAAGAAAATACTCTCATTTGTCCTTCTTGGATCCAAAGTGTATGAACTCACACATCCCTACATTGAACTCCATTTACTACCGTTTTGCCCAATCACTTAATCTGTCTTTGTCCCATTATAGCTTCCTGCTCCCATCTGCACAACTTACTGTGTCTCCCAATTTAGTCTCATCTGCAAACTTGAATACACAACTCTCTATTCCTTCATCCAAGTCATTGATATACATGGTGAAAATCTGAGGCCCCAGTACAGATCCCTGGAGAACACCACTGCTCACATCTCACCAGTCAAAGTATGTTTCCTTTACCCCTACTCTCTGTCTCCTACCTCCTAACCAGTTTTCAACCAATGTCGCAAGCTTGCCTCCAATTCCATGTGCTTTCATTCTCGCGGAACCTTATCAAGTGCTTCTGAAGGTCCATACACATAAGATCCATAGACACTTCCTTATCCACCATGTTAGTGACCTCTTCAAAAAATTCAATTCAGTCAGATATGATTTAACCTTCACAAATCCATGCTGACTCTCTTTGATCAACTGATATTTGTCCAAGTGCTCAGTCACTGAAGACAGATTCCAGTAACTTCCCCACAACTGCCATTAGACTGACAGATGTATAGTTATATGGTTTCTCTCTCTCCTTCCCTTCTTAAATAATGGAGTGACATTTGCAATTTTCCAATTCAGTGGTATAATTCCCAAATCAAGAAAGCTTTGGAAAATTCTGACTAATGCATCTGCAATTTCCTTATCTTTTTCTTTTAATACTCTGATGTGGAAACCCTCAGGCCCTGGAGATTTGTCTATCTTAAGTCCCGCTATTTTCTCCATTACCATTTTATTACTTATATTTAATCCAATAGGTTCTTCCCCTGGATTTATTTTTAGTTTCCCTTGTACTGTTGATATGATATACTCTTCCTCTACTGTGAAGACGGAAACAATGTATTCATTTAACAAGTCAGCCGTTTACTTATTGTTGATTATAGTATCTCCTGTGACTGTCTTTAATGGGCTCAAATTCCCCTTTGCCGCTTAGTTTCTCTTAATATATTTATAAAATCTCTTACTATTAGCTTTGAGATCCCTTACAAGTTTTTTTCCATTTTTTTTGCACCTCTTATTACTTTCTTTGTATCCCTTTGTAGCTTTTTATTGCCCTCCCAGTCCACTGGATTTTGACTTTTCCTTGCATTTGTGTAAACCTCTTCTTTTAGCTTGATACTGTCTCTTACCTCATTTGTTGACCATGGGGTATGTACTGATCTTGTATTGTACCAAATACTTCTTTGAATACCTGTCACTGTTTGTAGGTTTACTCATGAACAGTTTACTGTGGCCAATTTATGTCTCATCCCTTCAAAATTTGCTTTACTTCAATCTGAAGCCTTGGTTTGCATCTCGCCCTTCTCCCTCTCAAACGTAATATCAAATTTGATTATATTATAGTGATAGTTCACAAAATGTTCACTTACCATCAGACTTAACTAGTTCTAGCTCGTTGCTCATCACTGAATCTAATCTGGCCTGTTCTCTTGCCAGTTCTCAAACTGTCTCAGAAAACTGTCCTGAATACACTCTAGAAATTCAATGTTTTTACAACTTGAATTGTTCCATTTCTCCCAGTCAATGTGAAAATTAAGATCAGCCATTATAATTGCGTTGTTTTTGCTACACGTTTTTGTGATGTCCATGTTTATGAATCCCGCCATTGCATCACTACTATCAGGCCCGTAGACAACGAGGAACATAAGGATAGGAGTAGGCCAATTAGCCCCTGGAGCCTGTTCTGCTATTCAGTTAGATCGTGGCTAATCTGTACCTCAACTCCATTTACCCTCCTTTGCTCAGTAACCCTTGATAACCATACCAAACAAAAAAAAATCAATCTCAATCTTGAAAATTTTCAATTGCCCCAGCATCCACACACATTTGGGGGAGAGTTCCAAATTTCCACTACCCTTTGTGTGAAAAAGTGCTTCCCGATTTCATCCCTAAATGGCATAGCTCTAATTTTAAGATTGTGCCCCCTTGTTCTGGATCCTCCCACCAGATCAAATAGTTTCTCCGTAGCTACCCTATCGAATCCCTTAATTGTTTTAAGCACCTCAATAAGATCACCACTCAACCTTCTAAACGCAAGGGAATACAAGCTAAGTTTACGAAACTCGTCCTCATAATTTAACCCTTCAAGCCCTGGTATCATTCTGGTGAAACTGCACTGTACCCCTTCCAAGGTCAGCATATCCTTCCTGAGGTGCAAGGTCCAGAACTAAACACTGTACTTCAGATGGGGTCTATCCAATGCTCTAGACAACTGAAGCATAACTTCCAGTCCCCTTTGAGGTAAAGGCCAACATTCCATTCCCCTTTTTGATTACTTTTTGTACCTGTTCACTAGCTTTTAGTGACCTGTGCTCCTCCATAGTTCCTAGTTTCTCACTATCAAGAAAATACTCTCATTTGTCCTTCTTGGATCCAAAGTGTATGAACTCACACATCCCTACATTGAACTCCATTTACTACCGTTTTGCCCAATCACTTAATCTGTCTTTGTCCCATTATAGCTTCCTGCTCCCATCTGCACAACTTACTGTGTCTCCCAATTTAGTCTCATCTGCAAACTTGAATACACAACTCTCTATTCCTTCATCCAAGTCATTGATATACATGGTGAAAATCTGAGGCCCCAGTACAGATCCCTGGAGAACACCACTGCTCACATCTCACCAGTCAAAGTATGTTTCCTTTATCCCTACTCTCTGTCTCCTACCTCCTAACCAGTTTTCAACCAATGTCGCAAGCTTGCCTCCAATTCCATGTGCTTTCATTCTCGCGGAACCTTATCAAGTGCTTCTGAAGGTCCATACACATAAGATCCATAGACACTTCCTTATCCACCATGTTAGTGACCTCTTCAAAAAATTCAATTCAGTCAGATATGATTTAACCTTCACAAATCCATGCTGACTCTCTTTGATCAACTGATATTTGTCCAAGTGCTCAGTCACTGAAGACAGATTCCAGTAACTTCCCCACAACTGCCATTAGACTGACAGATGTATAGTTATATGGTTTCTCTCTCTCCTTCCCTTCTTAAATAATGGAGTGACATTTGCAATTTTCCAATTCAGTGGTATAATTCCCAAATCAAGAAAGCTTTGGAAAATTCTGACTAATGCATCTGCAATTTCCTTATCTTTTTCTTTTAATACTCTGATGTGGAAACCCTCAGGCCCTGGAGATTTGTCTATCTTAAGTCCCGCTATTTTCTCCATTACCATTTTATTACTTATATTTAATCCAATAGGTTCTTCCCCTGGATTTATTTTTAGTTTCCCTTGTACTGTTGATATGATATACTCTTCCTCTACTGTGAAGACGGAAACAATGTATTCATTTAACAAGTCAGCCGTTTACTTATTGTTGATTATAGTATCTCCTGTGACTGTCTTTAATGGGCTCAAATTCCCCTTTGCCGCTTAGTTTCTCTTAATATATTTATAAAATCTCTTACTATTAGCTTTGAGATCCCTTACAAGTTTTTTTCCATTTTTTTTGCACCTCTTATTACTTTCTTTGTATCCCTTTGTAGCTTTTTATTGCCCTCCCAGTCCACTGGATTTTGACTTTTCCTTGCATTTGTGTAAACCTCTTCTTTTAGCTTGATACTGTCTCTTACCTCATTTGTTGACCATGGGGTATGTACTGATCTTGTATTGTACCAAATACTTCTTTGAATACCTGTCACTGTTTGTAGGTTTACTCATGAACAGTTTACTGTGGCCAATTTATGTCTCATCCCTTCAAAATTTGCTTTACTTCAATCTGAAGCCTTGGTTTGCATCTCGCCCTTCTCCCTCTCAAACGTAATATCAAATTTGATTATATTATAGTGATAGTTCACAAAATGTTCACTTACCATCAGACTTAACTAGTTCTAGCTCGTTGCTCATCACTGAATCTAATCTGGCCTGTTCTCTTGCCAGTTCTCAAACTGTCTCAGAAAACTGTCCTGAATACACTCTAGAAATTCAATGTTTTTACAACTTGAATTGTTCCATTTCTCCCAGTCAATGTGAAAATTAAGATCAGCCATTATAATTGCGTTGTTTTTGCTACACGTTTTTGTGATGTCCATGTTTATGAATCCCGCCATTGCATCACTACTATCAGGCCCGTAGACAACGAGGAACATAAGGATAGGAGTAGGCCAATTAGCCCCTGGAGCCTGTTCTGCTATTCAGTTAGATCGTGGCTAATCTGTACCTCAACTCCATTTACCCTCCTTTGCTCAGTAACCCTTGATAACCATACCAAACAAAAAAAAATCAATCTCAATCTTGAAAATTTTCAATTGCCCCAGCATCCACACACATTTGGGGGAGAGTTCCAAATTTCCACTACCCTTTGTGTGAAAAAGTGCTTCCCGATTTCATCCCTAAATGGCATAGCTCTAATTTTAAGATTGTGCCCCCTTGTTCTGGATCCTCCCACCAGATCAAATAGTTTCTCCGTAGCTACCCTATCGAATCCCTTAATTGTTTTAAGCACCTCAATAAGATCACCACTCAACCTTCTAAACGCAAGGGAATACAAGCTAAGTTTACGAAACTCGTCCTCATAATTTAACCCTTCAAGCCCTGGTATCATTCTGGTGAAACTGCACTGTACCCCTTCCAAGGTCAGCATATCCTTCCTGAGGTGCAAGGTCCAGAACTAAACACTGTACTTCAGATGGGGTCTATCCAATGCTCTAGACAACTGAAGCATAACTTCCAGTCCCCTTTGAGGTAAAGGCCAACATTCCATTCCCCTTTTTGATTACTTTTTGTACCTGTTCACTAGCTTTTAGTGACCTGTGCTCCTCCATAGTTCCTAGTTTCTCACTATCAAGAAAATACTCTCATTTGTCCTTCTTGGATCCAAAGTGTATGAACTCACACATCCCTACATTGAACTCCATTTACTACCGTTTTGCCCAATCACTTAATCTGTCTTTGTCCCATTATAGCTTCCTGCTCCCATCTGCACAACTTACTGTGTCTCCCAATTTAGTCTCATCTGCAAACTTGAATACACAACTCTCTATTCCTTCATCCAAGTCATTGATATACATGGTGAAAATCTGAGGCCCCAGTACAGATCCCTGGAGAACACCACTGCTCACATCTCACCAGTCAAAGTATGTTTCCTTTATCCCTACTCTCTGTCTCCTACCTCCTAACCAGTTTTCAACCAATGTCGCAAGCTTGCCTCCAATTCCATGTGCTTTCATTCTCGCGGAACCTTATCAAGTGCTTCTGAAGGTCCATACACATAAGATCCATAGACACTTCCTTATCCACCATGTTAGTGACCTCTTCAAAAAATTCAATTCAGTCAGATATGATTTAACCTTCACAAATCCATGCTGACTCTCTTTGATCAACTGATATTTGTCCAAGTGCTCAGTCACTGAAGACAGATTCCAGTAACTTCCCCACAACTGCCATTAGACTGACAGATGTATAGTTATATGGTTTCTCTCTCTCCTTCCCTTCTTAAATAATGGAGTGACATTTGCAATTTTCCAATTCAGTGGTATAATTCCCAAATCAAGAAAGCTTTGGAAAATTCTGACTAATGCATCTGCAATTTCCTTATCTTTTTCTTTTAATACTCTGATGTGGAAACCCTCAGGCCCTGGAGATTTGTCTATCTTAAGTCCCGCTATTTTCTCCATTACCATTTTATTACTTATATTTAATCCAATAGGTTCTTCCCCTGGATTTATTTTTAGTTTCCCTTGTACTGTTGATATGATATACTCTTCCTCTACTGTGAAGACGGAAACAATGTATTCATTTAACAAGTCAGCCGTTTACTTATTGTTGATTATAGTATCTCCTGTGACTGTCTTTAATGGGCTCAAATTCCCCTTTGCCGCTTAGTTTCTCTTAATATATTTATAAAATCTCTTACTATTAGCTTTGAGATCCCTTACAAGTTTTTTTCCATTTTTTTTGCACCTCTTATTACTTTCTTTGTATCCCTTTGTAGCTTTTTATTGCCCTCCCAGTCCACTGGATTTTGACTTTTCCTTGCATTTGTGTAAACCTCTTCTTTTAGCTTGATACTGTCTCTTACCTCATTTGTTGACCATGGGGTATGTACTGATCTTGTATTGTACCAAATACTTCTTTGAATACCTGTCACTGTTTGTAGGTTTACTCATGAACAGTTTACTGTGGCCAATTTATGTCTCATCCCTTCAAAATTTGCTTTACTTCAATCTGAAGCCTTGGTTTGCATCTCGCCCTTCTCCCTCTCAAACGTAATATCAAATTTGATTATATTATAGTGATAGTTCACAAAATGTTCACTTACCATCAGACTTAACTAGTTCTAGCTCGTTGCTCATCACTGAATCTAATCTGGCCTGTTCTCTTGCCAGTTCTCAAACTGTCTCAGAAAACTGTCCTGAATACACTCTAGAAATTCAATGTTTTTACAACTTGAATTGTTCCATTTCTCCCAGTCAATGTGAAAATTAAGATCAGCCATTATAATTGCGTTGTTTTTGCTACACGTTTTTGTGATGTCCATGTTTATGAATCCCGCCATTGCATCACTACTATCAGGCCCGTAGACAACGAGGAACATAAGGATAGGAGTAGGCCAATTAGCCCCTGGAGCCTGTTCTGCTATTCAGTTAGATCGTGGCTAATCTGTACCTCAACTCCATTTACCCTCCTTTGCTCAGTAACCCTTGATAACCATACCAAACAAAAAAAAATCAATCTCAATCTTGAAAATTTTCAATTGCCCCAGCATCCACACACATTTGGGGGAGAGTTCCAAATTTCCACTACCCTTTGTGTGAAAAAGTGCTTCCCGATTTCATCCCTAAATGGCATAGCTCTAATTTTAAGATTGTGCCCCCTTGTTCTGGATCCTCCCACCAGATCAAATAGTTTCTCCGTAGCTACCCTATCGAATCCCTTAATTGTTTTAAGCACCTCAATAAGATCACCACTCAACCTTCTAAACGCAAGGGAATACAAGCTAAGTTTACGAAACTCGTCCTCATAATTTAACCCTTCAAGCCCTGGTATCATTCTGGTGAAACTGCACTGTACCCCTTCCAAGGTCAGCATATCCTTCCTGAGGTGCAAGGTCCAGAACTAAACACTGTACTTCAGATGGGGTCTATCCAATGCTCTAGACAACTGAAGCATAACTTCCAGTCCCCTTTGAGGTAAAGGCCAACATTCCATTCCCCTTTTTGATTACTTTTTGTACCTGTTCACTAGCTTTTAGTGACCTGTGCTCCTCCATAGTTCCTAGTTTCTCACTATCAAGAAAATACTCTCATTTGTCCTTCTTGGATCCAAAGTGTATGAACTCACACATCCCTACATTGAACTCCATTTACTACCGTTTTGCCCAATCACTTAATCTGTCTTTGTCCCATTATAGCTTCCTGCTCCCATCTGCACAACTTACTGTGTCTCCCAATTTAGTCTCATCTGCAAACTTGAATACACAACTCTCTATTCCTTCATCCAAGTCATTGATATACATGGTGAAAATCTGAGGCCCCAGTACAGATCCCTGGAGAACACCACTGCTCACATCTCACCAGTCAAAGTATGTTTCCTTTATCCCTACTCTCTGTCTCCTACCTCCTAACCAGTTTTCAACCAATGTCGCAAGCTTGCCTCCAATTCCATGTGCTTTCATTCTCGCGGAACCTTATCAAGTGCTTCTGAAGGTCCATACACATAAGATCCATAGACACTTCCTTATCCACCATGTTAGTGACCTCTTCAAAAAATTCAATTCAGTCAGATATGATTTAACCTTCACAAATCCATGCTGACTCTCTTTGATCAACTGATATTTGTCCAAGTGCTCAGTCACTGAAGACAGATTCCAGTAACTTCCCCACAACTGCCATTAGACTGACAGATGTATAGTTATATGGTTTCTCTCTCTCCTTCCCTTCTTAAATAATGGAGTGACATTTGCAATTTTCCAATTCAGTGGTATAATTCCCAAATCAAGAAAGCTTTGGAAAATTCTGACTAATGCATCTGCAATTTCCTTATCTTTTTCTTTTAATACTCTGATGTGGAAACCCTCAGGCCCTGGAGATTTGTCTATCTTAAGTCCCGCTATTTTCTCCATTACCATTTTATTACTTATATTTAATCCAATAGGTTCTTCCCCTGGATTTATTTTTAGTTTCCCTTGTACTGTTGATATGATATACTCTTCCTCTACTGTGAAGACGGAAACAATGTATTCATTTAACAAGTCAGCCGTTTACTTATTGTTGATTATAGTATCTCCTGTGACTGTCTTTAATGGGCTCAAATTCCCCTTTGCCGCTTAGTTTCTCTTAATATATTTATAAAATCTCTTACTATTAGCTTTGAGATCCCTTACAAGTTTTTTTCCATTTTTTTTGCACCTCTTATTACTTTCTTTGTATCCCTTTGTAGCTTTTTATTGCCCTCCCAGTCCACTGGATTTTGACTTTTCCTTGCATTTGTGTAAACCTCTTCTTTTAGCTTGATACTGTCTCTTACCTCATTTGTTGACCATGGGGTATGTACTGATCTTGTATTGTACCAAATACTTCTTTGAATACCTGTCACTGTTTGTAGGTTTACTCATGAACAGTTTACTGTGGCCAATTTATGTCTCATCCCTTCAAAATTTGCTTTACTTCAATCTGAAGCCTTGGTTTGCATCTCGCCCTTCTCCCTCTCAAACATAATATCAAATTTGATTATATTATAGTGATAGTTCACAAAATGTTCACTTACCATCAGACTTAACTAGTTCTAGCTCGTTGCTCATCACTGAATCTAATCTGGCCTGTTCTCTTGCCAGTTCTCAAACTGTTTCAGAAAACTGTCCTGAATACACTCTAGAAATTCAATGTTTTTACAACTTGAATTGTTCCATTTCTCCCAGTCAATGTGAAAATTAAGATCAGCCATTATAATTGCGTTGTTTTTGCTACACGTTTTTGTGATGTCCATGTTTATGAATCCCGCCATTGCATCACTACTATCAGGCCCGTAGACAACGAGGAACATAAGGATAGGAGTAGGCCAATTAGCCCCTGGAGCCTGTTCTGCTATTCAGTTAGATCGTGGCTAATCTGTACCTCAACTCCATTTACCCTCCTTTGCTCAGTAACCCTTGATAACCATACCAAACAAAAAAAAATCAATCTCAATCTTGAAAATTTTCAATTGCCCCAGCATCCACACACATTTGGGGGAGAGTTCCAAATTTCCACTACCCTTTGTGTGAAAAAGTGCTTCCCGATTTCATCCCTAAATGGCATAGCTCTAATTTTAAGATTGTGCCCCCTTGTTCTGGATCCTCCCACCAGATCAAATAGTTTCTCCGTAGCTACCCTATCGAATCCCTTAATTGTTTTAAGCACCTCAATAAGATCACCACTCAACCTTCTAAACGCAAGGGAATACAAGCTAAGTTTACGAAACTCGTCCTCATAATTTAACCCTTCAAGCCCTGGTATCATTCTGGTGAAACTGCACTGTACCCCTTCCAAGGTCAGCATATCCTTCCTGAGGTGCAAGGTCCAGAACTAAACACTGTACTTCAGATGGGGTCTATCCAATGCTCTAGACAACTGAAGCATAACTTCCAGTCCCCTTTGAGGTAAAGGCCAACATTCCATTCCCCTTTTTGATTACTTTTTGTACCTGTTCACTAGCTTTTAGTGACCTGTGCTCCTCCATAGTTCCTAGTTTCTCACTATCAAGAAAATACTCTCATTTGTCCTTCTTGGATCCAAAGTGTATGAACTCACACATCCCTACATTGAACTCCATTTACTACCGTTTTGCCCAATCACTTAATCTGTCTTTGTCCCATTATAGCTTCCTGCTCCCATCTGCACAACTTACTGTGTCTCCCAATTTAGTCTCATCTGCAAACTTGAATACACAACTCTCTATTCCTTCATCCAAGTCATTGATATACATGGTGAAAATCTGAGGCCCCAGTACAGATCCCTGGAGAACACCACTGCTCACATCTCACCAGTCAAAGTATGTTTCCTTTATCCCTACTCTCTGTCTCCTACCTCCTAACCAGTTTTCAACCAATGTCGCAAGCTTGCCTCCAATTCCATGTGCTTTCATTCTCGCGGAACCTTATCAAGTGCTTCTGAAGGTCCATACACATAAGATCCATAGACACTTCCTTATCCACCATGTTAGTGACCTCTTCAAAAAATTCAATTCAGTCAGATATGATTTAACCTTCACAAATCCATGCTGACTCTCTTTGATCAACTGATATTTGTCCAAGTGCTCAGTCACTGAAGACAGATTCCAGTAACTTCCCCACAACTGCCATTAGACTGACAGATGTATAGTTATATGGTTTCTCTCTCTCCTTCCCTTCTTAAATAATGGAGTGACATTTGCAATTTTCCAATTCAGTGGTATAATTCCCAAATCAAGAAAGCTTTGGAAAATTCTGACTAATGCATCTGCAATTTCCTTATCTTTTTCTTTTAATACTCTGATGTGGAAACCCTCAGGCCCTGGAGATTTGTCTATCTTAAGTCCCGCTATTTTCTCCATTACCATTTTATTACTTATATTTAATCCAATAGGTTCTTCCCCTGGATTTATTTTTAGTTTCCCTTGTACTGTTGATATGATATACTCTTCCTCTACTGTGAAGACGGAAACAATGTATTCATTTAACAAGTCAGCCGTTTACTTATTGTTGATTATAGTATCTCCTGTGACTGTCTTTAATGGGCTCAAATTCCCCTTTGCCGCTTAGTTTCTCTTAATATATTTATAAAATCTCTTACTATTAGCTTTGAGATCCCTTACAAGTTTTTTTCCATTTTTTTTGCACCTCTTATTACTTTCTTTGTATCCCTTTGTAGCTTTTTATTGCCCTCCCAGTCCACTGGATTTTGACTTTTCCTTGCATTTGTGTAAACCTCTTCTTTTAGCTTGATACTGTCTCTTACCTCATTTGTTGACCATGGGGTATGTACTGATCTTGTATTGTACCAAATACTTCTTTGAATACCTGTCACTGTTTGTAGGTTTACTCATGAACAGTTTACTGTGGCCAATTTATGTCTCATCCCTTCAAAATTTGCTTTACTTCAATCTGAAGCCTTGGTTTGCATCTCGCCCTTCTCCCTCTCAAACGTAATATCAAATTTGATTATATTATAGTGATAGTTCACAAAATGTTCACTTACCATCAGACTTAACTAGTTCTAGCTCGTTGCTCATCACTGAATCTAATCTGGCCTGTTCTCTTGCCAGTTCTCAAACTGTCTCAGAAAACTGTCCTGAATACACTCTAGAAATTCAATGTTTTTACAACTTGAATTGTTCCATTTCTCCCAGTCAATGTGAAAATTAAGATCAGCCATTATAATTGCGTTGTTTTTGCTACACGTTTTTGTGATGTCCATGTTTATGAATCCCGCCATTGCATCACTACTATCAGGCCCGTAGACAACGAGGAACATAAGGATAGGAGTAGGCCAATTAGCCCCTGGAGCCTGTTCTGCTATTCAGTTAGATCGTGGCTAATCTGTACCTCAACTCCATTTACCCTCCTTTGCTCAGTAACCCTTGATAACCATACCAAACAAAAAAAAATCAATCTCAATCTTGAAAATTTTCAATTGCCCCAGCATCCACACACATTTGGGGGAGAGTTCCAAATTTCCACTACCCTTTGTGTGAAAAAGTGCTTCCCGATTTCATCCCTAAATGGCATAGCTCTAATTTTAAGATTGTGCCCCCTTGTTCTGGATCCTCCCACCAGATCAAATAGTTTCTCCGTAGCTACCCTATCGAATCCCTTAATTGTTTTAAGCACCTCAATAAGATCACCACTCAACCTTCTAAACGCAAGGGAATACAAGCTAAGTTTACGAAACTCGTCCTCATAATTTAACCCTTCAAGCCCTGGTATCATTCTGGTGAAACTGCACTGTACCCCTTCCAAGGTCAGCATATCCTTCCTGAGGTGCAAGGTCCAGAACTAAACACTGTACTTCAGATGGGGTCTATCCAATGCTCTAGACAACTGAAGCATAACTTCCAGTCCCCTTTGAGGTAAAGGCCAACATTCCATTCCCCTTTTTGATTACTTTTTGTACCTGTTCACTAGCTTTTAGTGACCTGTGCTCCTCCATAGTTCCTAGTTTCTCACTATCAAGAAAATACTCTCATTTGTCCTTCTTGGATCCAAAGTGTATGAACTCACACATCCCTACATTGAACTCCATTTACTACCGTTTTGCCCAATCACTTAATCTGTCTTTGTCCCATTATAGCTTCCTGCTCCCATCTGCACAACTTACTGTGTCTCCCAATTTAGTCTCATCTGCAAACTTGAATACACAACTCTCTATTCCTTCATCCAAGTCATTGATATACATGGTGAAAATCTGAGGCCCCAGTACAGATCCCTGGAGAACACCACTGCTCACATCTCACCAGTCAAAGTATGTTTCCTTTATCCCTACTCTCTGTCTCCTACCTCCTAACCAGTTTTCAACCAATGTCGCAAGCTTGCCTCCAATTCCATGTGCTTTCATTCTCGCGGAACCTTATCAAGTGCTTCTGAAGGTCCATACACATAAGATCCATAGACACTTCCTTATCCACCATGTTAGTGACCTCTTCAAAAAATTCAATTCAGTCAGATATGATTTAACCTTCACAAATCCATGCTGACTCTCTTTGATCAACTGATATTTGTCCAAGTGCTCAGTCACTGAAGACAGATTCCAGTAACTTCCCCACAACTGCCATTAGACTGACAGATGTATAGTTATATGGTTTCTCTCTCTCCTTCCCTTCTTAAATAATGGAGTGACATTTGCAATTTTCCAATTCAGTGGTATAATTCCCAAATCAAGAAAGCTTTGGAAAATTCTGACTAATGCATCTGCAATTTCCTTATCTTTTTCTTTTAATACTCTGATGTGGAAACCCTCAGGCCCTGGAGATTTGTCTATCTTAAGTCCCGCTATTTTCTCCATTACCATTTTATTACTTATATTTAATCCAATAGGTTCTTCCCCTGGATTTATTTTTAGTTTCCCTTGTACTGTTGATATGATATACTCTTCCTCTACTGTGAAGACGGAAACAATGTATTCATTTAACAAGTCAGCCGTTTACTTATTGTTGATTATAGTATCTCCTGTGACTGTCTTTAATGGGCTCAAATTCCCCTTTGCCGCTTAGTTTCTCTTAATATATTTATAAAATCTCTTACTATTAGCTTTGAGATCCCTTACAAGTTTTTTTCCATTTTTTTTGCACCTCTTATTACTTTCTTTGTATCCCTTTGTAGCTTTTTATTGCCCTCCCAGTCCACTGGATTTTGACTTTTCCTTGCATTTGTGTAAACCTCTTCTTTTAGCTTGATACTGTCTCTTACCTCATTTGTTGACCATGGGGTATGTACTGATCTTGTATTGTACCAAATACTTCTTTGAATACCTGTCACTGTTTGTAGGTTTACTCATGAACAGTTTACTGTGGCCAATTTATGTCTCATCCCTTCAAAATTTGCTTTACTTCAATCTGAAGCCTTGGTTTGCATCTCGCCCTTCTCCCTCTCAAACGTAATATCAAATTTGATTATATTATAGTGATAGTTCACAAAATGTTCACTTACCATCAGACTTAACTAGTTCTAGCTCGTTGCTCATCACTGAATCTAATCTGGCCTGTTCTCTTGCCAGTTCTCAAACTGTTTCAGAAAACTGTCCTGAATACACTCTAGAAATTCAATGTTTTTACAACTTGAATTGTTCCATTTCTCCCAGTCAATGTGAAAATTAAGATCAGCCATTATAATTGCGTTGTTTTTGCTACACGTTTTTGTGATGTCCATGTTTATGAATCCCGCCATTGCATCACTACTATCAGGCCCGTAGACAACGAGGAACATAAGGATAGGAGTAGGCCAATTAGCCCCTTGAGCCTTTTCTGCCATTTAATGAGATCATGGCTGATCTGTATCTTAACACCATTTACCCGCCTTGGTCCCATAACCCTTAACACCCTTGCCTAACAAAAATCTATCAATCTCAGATTTCAAATTGTCAATTGACCTCCCCAGCCTTAACAGCTTTTTGGGAGAGTTCCAAATTCCCACTTTGTGTGAAGAAGTGCTTCCTGACATCACCCCTAAATGGCCTGGCTCTAATTTTAAGGTTCTGCCCCCTTGGCCTGAACTCTCCCACCAGGGGAAATAGTTTCTCTCACTCTACTCTATCAACTCCTTTAATCATCCTAAACACCTCAATTAGATCACCCCTTTATCTTCTATATATATTCAAGACTCCCACCAGAGCCTTGCATCCCTTCCTGTTCCTTAATTCTACCCAAAGTATGTCGAGCGCCTGCTTACTCTTACTGAAACCCCTTCTTTCGCTCCGGGCCTCTTCTGCGATGTCCGTTGCTGC
This sequence comes from Somniosus microcephalus, assembly GCF_052327205.1. NCBI lineage: Eukaryota > Metazoa > Chordata > Chondrichthyes > Squaliformes > Somniosidae > Somniosus > Somniosus microcephalus. The sequence continues at coordinate 33,434,172 of NC_141006.1, forward strand.
CACTCGGGTTCCCCGGGCTATTTTAAATTTATTCCGAGCTTCTCCAGCGATGCCCCAAGCTGCCCTAACTCTGGTCCTCCATCCTAATATTTCAGTAGTCAGGAAAGCAGTTAAGACATCTCACTGGAGTTTCTAGAAAGAAAACACACTGTTAAATGGAGACAGAGAGGGGGGAGAAAAATGGAAGATTGCAACTAGAAATGAACAAGTAATAAAGACAAAATATGAGGCAATTAAGTGAGGTATAAAAGTGAGGCAATAAAACAAAGAAAATATCACAGTAAAACAAAGAGGAAAGATATAGAGGCAAATTTATTAAGATATAAAATAAGGAAGAATAATTTGAGCAATATAAACAGAAGCAGGCGCTTAGGAAAGATTTAAATCTGTATTTTCCATTAATAAATTATTTTTCAGTATTATAAAGACAAACCAAAACAAAGAAATAGAGAATAAATTAGACTCACCATAGCTGACATTGGTCAAGCTTGTTTAAGCATTGCTTTAATTATTTTGACTAATAATTTAAATGTTAATGCCAGTGTCATATTCAGACTGGAGTATTGTTCCCTGATAGAGAATTAAAAGTGACTTTGTGGTGTCCTTCTGTTGTCAAGTTTTGAGTTCATTTGTTTTAACGATGACAGAATGCAATTTATCCCCTTTGGGCGTGTTGTATAATTCGATGTTTTATTTAGCTGAGTTGAATAAATACATTTTTAAATCTCTACATTTACAGTGAAATCTCGCCGTCGGTTGTTTTTATCAGCAGATTACGGCATTCAGGTTTCAACACTTCAACTGATTATAATTGAAGCTCTTAAAGGGACCACCAGGGAAGAACTTGTTTGAATGATTTAAAAAAAAAAAAATTCTCTCCTTCTGTGGACTTGTTACTCTCGCTGCTCGCGCACGGGTGGCTGCCAGTTTCTGGGAAATGCGAAACACCTAACGTGACTCATTCCCGCCCTCCGTGTAACGAAATGCCTGGCCCGTGTTCAACATGGCCTCCCTGAGAAAAACTCACTGTCTTGGGAATTGTGTGAGCCCGTGTCTTCCCTTACCAAACCTTACTTCCTGTGATCACATTTTTGTCACACTTTCGCGTCAACACTTTCCATTATAAATTCCTATGTTCACATTTACAATGGAGCTGCCTTTATAATCTTGCGCCTCCTGCCATGGTGGCACCTCAGTTTTATATATCCTGCCCTCAGCGTGGGAGAAAGAACATTTGATCTATGCAGAACATTCGAGGTTGAACCATACAGTCAACAACAGCTGCAGGTTTAAAGGGCCCAAAAGATTACAGTATGCGAGATTTTTAACATATGCAAAGTGCCTGCACGCTTTTTTCTCCCATAGAGCGAAGACCGGTAAAGACATTTTCAAAGAATTTGTCTTAACCAGAAAAAACCTGTACTAGGTTTCACACAAGACACAGCGATCAGAAGAAATGTTTCAGCAATGAATTCAGCTGCAAGAAGTAACTCAATACCCGCAAATCCGTCTAAATCAGACGAGCCTAAATATAGCCTGTCCACCCAAGCAATGGAGCTCACAATAGACTTTTTCACAATATAAATTATTCATACACTCGATGGTAGCATGTTATGTAACTTAAGTTTCCTTTACAACTGAAGTATGCAGGTAATTAGGATTTAACACAATATCTGCACTCCTCTCTCACAATTCATTTAATTTATGATTATACATAATTCCCAATCACTGCTGCAGGGATTGTGATATCGAAGACCCTCAATAATGTCAATTATAAGTACCTAGTAAGGTTGCAAACCGTGTCTTAACGAATCTGAAAGACAAGCGTGTAGAGAAAGTGAGCTGTCACACTTTACTCGCAGTAACCAAGTATAAAGCTATAACCTTTAAAATGCTTTTCAGTGCTTTGGTTTTTATTCATGCAATAACACTTCTGCGGGCTGCAGTATTGTGCTGGCATTTTCTTTCTGGCAGCCCTGCTTGTCATATGATGAAGTATCAGTAGCAAGACCATCGGTATCTGTGCACTGTTCCTGCACTATGATTCTGTTGTACTTGAAATCAAAACTAATTCTATCTTATAGACTGAGATTCACAGACTGATGTGTCAGTATAGAGTAATTCAGTTATTGGAGCTAGTTGATTCTATATCTATTATATAGTCAAACTGGCGGGTGGCTCACAACATTTAATTTAAAAAATGCATTGAAAACTCTTCTGTCAATTTGTTCCTATGGTTAATCACATTGGCCCAGATTTTGCTGCTGTGGGGCATCACGTGACAAGCTGGGTTAGTTAGACTTTAGTTAGCTCGAAAAATCTCTGCCCTGTAAGGTGCTGGAATTGCGAGCTGAGAACAGCACGGCGAGGGCAACGGGGAATCTGGGGCCTTAGTGAATGATGGCACCAACAGTCTATCTCCAAAAACCAATGAGATTTAAGGATTGAGAAAGAAACAGAGGGATGACAGAAAAGGAAATAGGGCAAATTAGAGTCAAATTGGTTACAGAGAAATAAAAAGAGGGAAAGAAAGATTGGATTAAGGGAAAAAGACAAAAGACAGAAAGGAAAAGTAAGACATTTTAAAACGTTACATTTTAAAAGTCTCTAACAACAATTTACTATCTGCAGAACAGAGACTCCACCGTTTCAATTGTTCCCTCTCTGGGCCAGAGAGGTTGAGTGGCATTGCAGGAACATAAATCTTCTCATTAAAAAGGTACTTAACCTAGCAGCCCTAAATTTCTGCAGTTAGTATAGTTGGCAATTAATGTGCGAATGTGACTGATGGGGAGGTTGAGGGCGAGATGTCATTTTCTCAAGGCTAACAGTGGAGCAGCGCAAATCGTCCAGCAACTTGTGAAGATTTGCAATTAACATGGTATCTCTTCCTCCTTACAAGTTGCTGGATGAGTTGCACATTAATAACGGTATTTGCATTAAACTCGCTGTTAGTTTGGCAGCAAAATCTGGACCATTCTAAAATGGTGAACAATTAACCTGCAATACTTGTTGCACCTCTAGGTGGCACTGTGATTGGGGGGTGGGGGGGAGGTTTCAAAGTTAAGCTTTGCTAACATTAGTAACTCTACAACAGCTTATTTCAGGAGATATCAGTGCCTGTACAGGTAGGAATTGTTTTTAAATTTAAAATAAAATCAGGGCCAATTTATACTCAAAATATTGGGACATCTTCATTGTTTGAAAAATCAGGGCCTATTTGTTTTTTTTAAAATTGCGGTCTATTAAAAGTACAGGAAACTTTCGATTAACCGGCCCCTAAATAACCGGAAATGTTGGTTAACCGGCAAAATTCAGGAGTCAGTTCAGGTAACTTTTATTACTTGCACAGCAAGAAATGGAGGAAGGCAAGGGTTTGGCTGCAGCTGTTGCTAAGCTACAAAGACACTTGCAACTTGTGGACGTTGTTCTGAAGCTGTTGCTAAGCAACAGGGTTTGTTGCTTTATACGGAGCTCTAAGGTCCTTGGGCTAGATTTTCAGTAGCTTGCGCCAGCAGTTAGCGCCTTAAGAGAAGTGATTTCCGGGCGCTATGCGTGTAGCGCCCGGGCGCTGCGCAGTTTGCGCTCCGCCCCAAATTAAGTTGCCCGTTAGCGCCGGCGCAAAGTTTAGCGCCCGCCCGGATGCGCACGCAGAAAATGACGTCACATCCTCGTGCAACGCCCTTTGGCCGCCCCGATTGCAAACTTCAGTCGGACCGCCCCATTGTGCGGCGGGCGGCCGGAGCGTTTGGAAAAAGGAACGCAACACAACCAGCGCGGGCCCCGGGGGGCGCTAATTAAAGGGAACGTCCTCTCCAGTATAAAGGCCATCCTTTTTTCAGAAAACAGTCTTGTGCAACGCATTTCTGGAGACACAACAAGGAGGATAGCTAACTGGTTTCAAGCAGCAAGAGGCAGGTATTTTTGGACTCAGGCAATAGCGCTGCAAGTGGCCATTTGGAAAGTAGACTGTTTGCCAGGATTTGATGGGGGCTGCATGGGGTGCCAACGCACAGCTGCAGCGCCATATCCGTAGGGCTCGCAGACGCATTGTGAGAGGGGCAGCCCTGGCTAGAGGCAGAGGGGGCTACAGGCGTCGGCCACGTAGGCCTTACCCAGTCAGGCTATACCGCCAGCAGCGCTCCTACCTAAACATGAGTGCCGCGCGATGTGTTAGAAGGCTCCGATTCCGAAAGGAGGTGATTGCAGAGATCTGCCACCTGCTTCGCCGAGATCTGCGGCCAAAGCTCAGGTGCAGGACGTCTCTGTCGGTGGAAGTGAAGGTGACGGTGGCATTGAACTTCTATGCCACCGGCTCCTTCCAATACGCTGCTGGGGACATAGCAAACATCTCCCAGTATGGCGCGCATCGCTGCATCCACCACGTGACCGAAGCACTGTTCAGAAGGAGAAGCCAATTCATCTCCTTCCCCATGGCCCTCGAGAGCCAGCATCAGCGCACATTGGGATTTGCCAGACTCGGGGAATTCCCCTTGGTGCAGGGCACCATTGACTGTACGCATGTGGCTTTGCGGGCCCCTCTGGAGCATAGCGAGCAGTATCGCAACAGGAAGGGCTACCATTCTCTGAATGTGCAGCTGGTCTGTGACCACAAGCAGCGCATCATGGCAGTCAATGCCAGCTTCCCAGGCAGCAGCCACGATGCCTTTATCCTGCGGCAGAGTACTGTGCATGACATGTTCCAGGCACAGCCTTCCCCAAGAGGATGGCTCATCGGGGACAAAGGCTATCCTTTGTGCACCTGGCTCATGACCCCGCTCCGCGCGCCCAGGACCGCTGCTGAAGAGGCCTACAACGAGAGCCATCAAACCACCCGCAACATCATCGAGCTAACTATTGGGGTCCTCAAGCAGCGGTTCCGCTGCCTTGATCGCTCCGGAGGAGCTCTCCAGTATTCGCCGGACCGGGTCTCCCAATTTGTGGTGGTTTGCTGCATGCTACACAACCTGGCTATCCGCAGGACTCAGGCACTGCCACCTGACGTTGGACCAGCACCTCAGGAAGAGGAGCAGGAGGAGCATGAGGAGGAGGAGGAGGAGCAGGAGTACGTTCCCAGGAGGGAGCGACCAGGGCCAAGGGCCGCACGACGCCACCTTATTACACGGTACTTCTAAGCCCCCTGTCAGGGAATGGCCAGGGGCCATGAGGGAAGATGAATGCAGCCGCTCCGCAAGCCCTCAGCCGGCGAAGCCAACAAACACTAAGAAGAACAACCATGGAGACTGCATGAATAAAGATAATTTTTTATTGCACAAAAATGAAAAGCCCTTCCCACATGAATCCCCAAAAACAATAAACGGGCCCCACAAAAAGCCCAACAAACGACTCACTCGCACAAACTGGGGAGGAGCCACTCCACCTTTATTGAAACCGGGCCTCAACGTCGGCCTAACGCAAAAAATAAGCCCTCCAAAAGCACAACCATGGGCAAAATAAAGATGGCCACCGCCATATTAAAGGAAAGCTGCCCACACCCTCTACTGAGTGGCCCGCGAGGGCGAGACCTTGGCCAGCATTTTGCCTCCCCTGCCCTGCCTGCTGCTCCTTCGCAAGCTCTGCCCAGTGGCTGCTGCGAGGCTGGGGGAAGGCGCCTGAGGCTCAGATGCCCTTCCGCCAGATGCCGCTGGGGGGCGGCCTACACGGCGTTTGGGCCTCGAGGGGCCGTCTGCTGAGTGGCGCACCTGAGCCTGGCCACCATCAGCTGCAGCCGCTTGCCGTTGACGCCCCAGAGGGGGAATGGCGGCGACGGATGGCGCAATGTGGGCCAGCTGGCGTCTGGGATGCGCTGGCTGGTGCTGTGGCGCGGTGGCACTCTGCCGGGCCCGCACTGCAGGATCCGCAGCAATCAGCCGACGGGCGGCTTGCTGGGATGGTCCAGCGCGGCGCCTGCCCTGGCGATGCCTGCCTGAGACAGCGCGTGTGGCAGCAGTGAGTGGCCCTGTGGTCCTGGTGTGCGCGCGCATCACATCCGCCAGGGTCTTGACGGCATCAGTCAGCATGCGGCCAGTCGCGGCAGTTGCTGCCCCGAACTCGCGCACACTGGTCGCCAGCGACTCGATGGCCTCAGGCATGCGCCCCACCACGCTCATGAGCTCCGTGTGGCGCCGGTCCGAGTCGTCGGCCATCTTATCCAGCTTCCGCACCTCCTCCGAAGTGAAGGTGTCCGGACTGGAGTCGCGACTCTCCCGCTGGGGAGGAGGGGGCCGAACTAGGGGACCCTTGCCGCGTTGGTGACGGCGAGTGTGCCGAGCAGCAGCACTCCCCTCTGATCCTTCCCCCCTTTGGGGGGAAGGCCGCGGGCCACGCGCACGGCTGCTGGGTGGCTGGACGCCACTGGTCCCAGAAGCTGCATTGCCCTGCGACAGTTCCTCCAGGCACTCGTCCAGTGAGGAGGTGTCAAGCATTTCCTCCTCTCCTGCGGGACGTGACTGTTCCCCCGAAGGTCCGGCTTGCTCCTCCTCCTCCTCCTGGTCGGAGGTGCTGTCACTGGCAGCCTCAGGGTCCTGGTCGTCACCAGCTGAAAGCAGGAATGCACAAGAGTAGCTTCAGAGTGAGGAGACGGCGTCAGCGAGGGAGTTAGGACTGGTGGGATTCAGCGCATTGGTGGGACAGTGGCAAAGGAGGTAGCTCGGATGGGCCAGTGCGACGCGAGAGGGCCAAAAGGCGAGGTCCTTACCATTGCCGGGCAGTGGAGGGTCGGATACACCGCACGCTGTGGGGACAATCACACGGGCTCCCATGAGCACACACACGCGCTCCTCCAGCCGAGTGAGCTTCTGCAGCTTGGCGCGGCCACCCCTGGCACGGGCCTGGCGATTAAACGCTACTTTAGCCTGCAAGAGAAAGGACGGGCTGTAAGTGCGCAGTGAAGCCCTGATGTAGTGTGCACTGCCTCCCATGGTGGAATAGCTTGGACAGAGTGAAGCCCTGATGTAGTGTGCACTGCCTCCCATGGTGGAATAGCTTGGACAGAGTCAAGCCCTGATGTAGTGTGCACTGCCTCCCATGGTGGAATAGCTTGGCCAAAGTGTAGCCCTGATGTACTGTGCACTGCCTCCCATGGTGGAATAGCTTGGCCAAAGTGTAGAGTGCCGAATGGCCATTTGATGCTGGCTGAGGGCTGGCCAATAGGACTTTCAGGTCCCTTTGCCCATCATGTCAGGTGTACATGCAAGAATGAGGAGGAGACTGGAAAGGCTACTCACCTTCACAATCCTGGTCAGATCGTTGTATTTCTTACGGCATTGTTTGTGGGTCCTGGGGGCCTCGCCGGTGAACGTCACCCTCTGGGCGATCTGCTTCCAGGCTTTGGTGTAGTCATGGTGGGTTGGATTCCTCCCACTCTCTGGAAACAAGATCTTGCGCCTCACCTCCAGAGCTGTGACCATTATGTCCAGATCACCCTCTGAGAAGCGCAGGGCACGCTGACGGGCCTTCTCTGGCGTTGCCATGACTCCCTGGGGCTGAGCAGCAGTGTTGAGGCCTCTTTGCAAGGCTGCAGTGTGCAGGGCGTGGCAGCAGACCAATTCGTCCATTCCCCCTTTAAGAGCTGGTCGGCACCACGGGGTCTGCTGTCAGTGCAAAAATGACCGCACCCGTGCTGCGCCCCGCCTGGGCGCTATCCCTCTGGACTGCCGGCTTAGCGCCTAAAGGTAGGAGTGCAACGCCTCTTTTAGCGCTCCACCACTCTCTTAGGGCGAAGCCACTGAATTTCCGGCAACGGGGCGCTACTTTCGGGCGGGCGCTAAGGTTAGCGCCCCAAAACTGTCTATACTGAAAATCTAGCCCCTTATCTTTTACTATAGCGTTTGGTTATCCGGAATTGTTGATGAATCGGCACCACGTCGGTCCCGTCCGTGCCAGATACCAGAAAGTTTCCTGTAATAGAATTGGACCTGTTAGATTTTGAAAATATTAAAACCTCTTCAATATTAGAAAAAATGGGCCTCTTCATTTGTTGAAGTGTCAGAGATTAACCCTGCTGAGGTACTTCTTGAACCCTAGCTGCTGAGGTATTTTTCCTATCTTAGGCACTTTTCCAACAAGGTAGTTTGCCCATGCCTCTGCTGAGCTACTTTTCCAATGCCCCCTAATTGAAGTAGTTCTTCCCCTCGACCCCTCCCAAATCTCTGCTGAGCTACTTTTCCAGTACACAATTCCCTCACTGATGTGGTTTTCCAACAGCCCCGACTGAGGTAGTTCTTCGCCGCCCCCCTACCTCACCCCCTCCCTCTGCTGAAGTACTTTTCCACCATGTGCCATTCCTTGCTAATATGTTTTCTACTCCCTTCCCTTCTATTGATTTAGATTACCCATCCCTCTCCCCCTCTCTTCTCTCCTGTATCTCATTGGTACCTGAGGATGACAATTGCATTACAATTTAAGGTCCGTGAGAAACAGTTTCAGCTTTGCACCGATGCTAAACTGCTTCAATATAAATTTAAGGCCTAAACTGACTCTGGAGTGAATCAGATTGAGACTTCCTCTTTCGGGGAGAGTCGCTCCACTTCGTTCCATTGTCATGTTGGGCCCTGACAGGTTCATGCTTCATTTACACCATGACTGCAGGATCAGTCAAAGTACTGACAGAATTGCGTTCCTTGTGTACCATATCAGCTTGAGAAAATGATGTGACAGTCACACATAATATGGTCTCACGCATGGTCTCATTCATTTGAGCCCATCAGGAAGTAACTGCTATGGAACCCAAACCAAGGAGGTTGGTAGAAAAGTTGTTTGGCAGGTCAATTAGCCAATCCCTGAGACAGGGAGCTGGAAACGGTCAGAAATTAAGTTTTTGACTTCCTGTCGAGCTGAAATAAATTGTCTTCAGTTCAGAGTAGAAAACAGTTTTGGAGAGAGAGAACTCTTTCCCTAAAGCTTGGCCCAAATAGTTTCATGGTTTTGCTAGTTAATGTTAATTTAGTCAGTTCCTAGGGATAGAGTGTCACACTTTATTATTTTTGAAGGAGCAAAAGGAATTATATTGAATTTCACTGAAAACGGTATTGTTTGTTCACATATAAAGCAGCTTGCTGGTTTACAATTGGCCTCATCTGAATTGAATGTTTATCAGTTTGCCTCTTGGAAGGTAGGAGAAATACACATGCAAGATTACAGTGTCCCGTGCACACAATATGGGTTCTCATGGTTAAGACTCCAGATGTCACTCTCAAATGACTAGATATCAGGCAGTAAAGGAAAACTCCTGATCCTAGGCGATGCAGGATTCGCTTATGAGTGAGGCCGATAGTGCTGAACTCGAGAATTTCAAGTGCAGACCCAAAATTTGTAACTCTCTTGTTGTGTTTGTACCGCTATACACAACTACATAAAATAATAAAGCAGCAGAGACTGGGTGTAAATACAAGTGATCTTTACTGGTTAACTGGAACTTCAGCACTGACTATACAAATCGATACGCATCTGTTATATACGCTCGTAACTAAGGATGTACATCCGTAAAACAAGGTAGTCCCTTCAATGTTGTATACATTACACTTCCTCCCCCTTTAGTTTAATAGTATATTAATGCAAAATTTCTATAATTAACATACAGAGCCTGTCTTTACAGTAACCTTTTTGTTTTCTTAAAAGTAACAAAATTCAAATTCCAACATAACATTTTATTTTGTCAACAGCCCTTTTACAAGTCAAGTCTCTGGGGAGGCCTCCTCTGCCTCTCTGGGTAACGTCTCTCCAGACTCTTTTGCTTTGGGGAATGAGACTGTACAGGTACAGGTGCATCAGGTGAGCTATCAGCACAGGTAGAGCTCTCAGCTGTGGATGAGGCTGGTGCCGAAGCTGATGAATCAGGAGTGTCTGTTTCCATGTCAGGTGAGTCTGGGCGAGGTATAGGGGTGTTTTCCACCTGAACATCCAGAATTTGGTCCACATGACGTCTCAAAACGTTCTCTCCCACATCCACAGTATACATCAGTGGTCCCTCTCTTGTGGATATTGTCCCTGGTTGCCACTTTTCCGTCCGGAAATCACGAGCAAGAACTGACTGTCTCACACTGAAGCTTCTTGTTGGCTTAGCATTCAAATGTTTGAACTGTTTGTTCTCTACATCATGACGTACATTCGGTTTAAGAAGGTCCATGCGCGATCTCAGGTTCCTGTTCAGAAACATCATCGCTGGAGTCTGATTAGTGGCTGCATGTACTGCGTTCCGATAAGCAAAGAGGAAATTGTCTATCTTGTGTTGCAGTGGTAGATTCTTGCTGTACATTGCTTTGATGGCCTTCTTGAAAGTCTGTATGAATCTTTCTGCCAAGCCATTTGTAGCTGGATGGTACAGGGCAGATGTGTAGTGCTTGATTCCATTTTTCCTCATGAAACCTCGGAATTCGTCAGAGACAAATTGTCGTCCATTGTCTGTGCAGATTTGTTCTGGTAGGCCATTTCTAGCGAACATGGTCCTCAGAACTGAAATGGTCTTTTCAGATGTGGTTAATTTCATTTTAATGACCTCGGGCCATTTGGAATGTGCATCGACTGCAATCAAGAACATGGAGTCCATGAACGGTCCAGCAAAGTCGATGTGCACACGTTGCCATGGTGATGAGGGCCATTCCCATGGATGGAGCGGGGCTTGTGGTGGTGCGTTCTGGACCTTTTGACATCCTGAGCAGCTCTTTGTCAGGTCCTCGATCTGTTTGTCAATTCCCGGCCACCACACGTATCCACGGGCAAGGCTTTTCATCTTTACCGTACCTAAGTGGCCTTCATGCAGTTCATCTAGCACTCGGTTACGAAGCTTGGGAGGAATCACAACTCGTGAGCCGCACATCAGTGTTCCCCGACACACTGATAACTGCTCCCTCCTAGCTGAGAATGCTGGAAACAATAAGTCATCAAGCGCTGGCCATCCCTTCACAGTGATGTCATAAACTTTTGACAATGTAGGGTCATTGTGTGTTTCTCTTTCAATGAGGGAGTTTGGCACTGGTAGCTGCTCCACTATTGTGGTGTGAAATACCTCTGCTGAGTCAACTGTTGTAGTTCTCTCTGAGGTCGGCAGTGGTAAACGTGACAAACCATTGGCGTTGCCATGTTGCTTGGTCCCCTTGTATTCAATGTCATACAGGCGAGCCCCTAGGAAGAGTGACCATCGCTGCAGCCATTGTGCCGTCATCACTGGAACGCCCTTCCTTGGGTTGAAGATTGAAACGAGAGGCTGGTGGTCAGTTAACAGTGTAAACTGTTGACCATACAAGTAGTGGTTGAATTTCTTGACTCCCCACATAAGGCTGAGGGCCTCTCGGTCAATCTGTGCATAATTGCGTTCAGCTGTAGTCAATGATCTTGAGGCAAAGGCTATTGGTCTTTCTGAGCCATCTGGGAACTTATGTGACAACACGGCACCAATGCCATGGGGTGAAGCATCACATGCCAGTCGAATAGGTAAGGATGGGTCAAAGTGAGCTAGCACCTCTTCTGAAGTAATGAGTCTTTTACTCTCTTGAAAAGCTTGTTCACAGCTGTCACTCCACTTCCATTGTGACCCTGTCTGTAGCAGTGCATTTAGTGGATGTAACACTGTGGATAGGTTGGGCAAGAACTTGTGATAGTAGTTCACCAGTCCAAGATATGATCTCAACTGAGACACATTTTTCAGGTGTTGGTGGATTAACCACAGCTTCAATCTTGTCTGGAGACTTGTGTAAACCGTCCTTGTCAATCACATGTCCACAGTATAAGATTTCCTTTTTGAAAAACTCACACTTGTCTCGGTTTGCTCGGAGCCCATACTCCCGTAACCTGATGAGCACCTGTTCGGGGTTGGAAAGGTGGTCGTTGTCATTCTTGCCAGTAATGATGATGTCATGAAGATAACACTGAGTACCTGGGATCCCCTGCAGGACTTGGTCCATTGCCCTTTGCCAGATTGCAGGAGCTGATGTTATTCCGAATACCAGCCGATTGTACTGGTAAAGGCCTTTGTGCGTATTTATTGTCAGGTACTTCTTTGATGCATCATCAATTTCCATTTGGAGATAGGCCTGGGCCAAGTCAATCTTTGTGAAGTGTTCCCCTCTTGACAGGGAAGCAAAGATGTCCTCAATGCGAGGCAATGGGTACTGTACTGTGTGGAGGACTGGGTTAACAGTCACTTTAAAGTCTCCGCAGATGCGCACTTTTCTTGGCTTTCCTGGTTTTGTGCTGGAGGTTTTCTTCATCACTGGAACTATAGGTGTGGCCTATTCACTCCAATCCACCTTGGACAGGACCCCTAACTGCTCCAAGTTCTCCAGCTCTGCTTCTACTGAAGGGCGAATTGCATAAGGCACTGGTCTGGCCTTGTGGAACTTTGGATTTGTGTTCTCCTCAATCTTAATTTTTGCTTTCATGCCCTTAAGTGTTCCTATTCCCTTCTTGAACACTTCCTGAGAGTCAGAGAGTATTTGTGACAGTCTCTCAGGAGTGGCGTTGCTGTCCTCCTTTGCTGACACAAACAGTGTTTGGATGGTGTGCCAATCCAACTGTATTTTCCTGAGCCATTCGCGTCCCAGCAATGGTGGTCCTCCATTTTTCAGTACATAGAGGTTCAATTGCGGTATTTTTTTTTCTTTGTATGTCACTGTCACTTTTATTTTACCTTTGGGGCACACTCTTTGTCCTGTGTATATCTTTAACATTACTTTAGTTGGCCTTAGCAGTCGTTTGTAGTCATGTACAGAGATCACTGTTAAAGCTGAGCCTGTGTCCAACTCCATTTTCAGCCTAACTCCTGCCACTTCTGGAATAATCCATATTATTCTGTGATCCTCTGTCTCTTTCACACTGTGTAGTTTCAGACAAGCCAAATCCTCTGCCTCTGAGTCTGTGTCACTTTTTTTTATCTGAACTGTTTCCAGTCACGTGGTGTACCTTCTTGTATCTTTCTTTGAAAGGTTTCTTGTTTTAAGTCACTTGATGTACCTTCTTGTTACTCTATATTGTATCAGTTTTCTGCTTCTTATTTGCTTTGCAGACTCTTTCAATGTGCCCTCATCTGCCACATTGTCTGCAGTCTTTGGCCTAGAAATTGGGTTTTGGCTTAGCCAGGGCTTTAGCGCCGGAAATTAGTGCCGGCGCTAAGTCCCCCTGCGCGCGCCAAAAATTCAGCAGGGCCGCGCCCAAGCGGCTGCCGGCGCTACTGAAGGGTCTTTGCGGCGGTAAATCGGCGCTAACTGCCGTTTCGCGCCGCAATTCCGGCGCTGCGGCACCCGATGCGGTGCGGCAGGCTCGGGAAGTGCAGGCCTCCTCCTTCCGTTAAGGAGGAGCTGCCTGCACCCGGCCGCGGCCCGCGCAAATCTGTCTAAAAATGAGCCCGGCACCTCGGACAAGTGCCGGGCTTACATCTGTTCCGGGGAGTGGGGGGGAGAAGTCCGGGGAGGGAGCTGCGGGCAGGCGGCCGGCGGGAAAGCGGCCGGCCGCCGCGGGGCCTTTAATGCGCCGGCGCAAACTGGAGTAAGGCACCTCTGCCAGAACGTTGCTTGCGGCTGCCACGGGCGAGGCGGCCGCAACTCAATTTCGGAGTTCGGGCGGGTTTCCATGGCAACCGGGACGCTGCGCACACCGATGACGTCATCGGTGCCGGCGCAGCGCTACCGGTGCAACGCCGATTTAGGGCCCCAGGGAATTTTTAAACTGGCCATAACTCTGGCGCTAGTCCCTCTAGCGCCTCAAAAGCGGCGCTAAGGCTAGTGAATTTCTAGGCCTAAGACTCTGGCAACAGAGTCTTGCATGAGTTTGCGCCGGCGCATTAAAGGCCCCGCGGCGGCCGGCCGCTTTCCCGCCGGCCGCCTGCCCGCAGCTCCCTCCCCGGACTTCTCCCCCCCACCCCCCGGAACAGATGCAAGCCCGGCACTTGTCCGAGGTGCCGGGCTCATTTTTAGACAGATTTGCGCGGGCCGCGGCCGGGTGCAGGCAGCTCCTCCTTAACGGAAGGAGGAGGCCTGCACTTCCCGAGCCTGCCGCACCGCATCGGGTGCCGCAGCGCCGGAATTGCGGCGCGAAACGGCAGTTAGCGCCGATTTACCGCCGCAAAGACCCTTCAGTAGCGCCGGCAGCCGCTTGGGCGCGGCCCTGCTGAATTTTTGGCGCGCGCAGGGGGACTTAACGCCGGCACTAACTTCCGGCGCTAAAGCCCTGGCTAAGCCAAAACCCAATTTCTAGGCCTTTGTCTTTAAACCAACAGTCATTGTGGTCATGTGACATTTTGCCACAGCGATAACACTTCTTTTCTTGTTTCAGTGACATTTTATTAGTTGAATATTCCAGGGATTTTTGTTGAATTTCTAAAGCGCCACGTGCTGCTGCTTCCATTGATATTGCGATACTCAGAGCCTTCTCCAATTTGAGGTCTTTTTCAGACAGGAGCTTCTTTTGTGTGCTTTCATTTTGCATGCCACACACAAATCTGTCCCTCAATGCGTCTGATAAGCCCACTCCAAATTGGCAATGTTCTGATAATTTGCGCAACTTTGTCAAATATTCAGAAATGCTTTCATTTTTGCTCTGGTTCCGTTTATGGAATTTAAATCTTTCAGCTATGAGCAGTAGTTTGGGGCTTAAATGGTCTTGGAGTGTGTCCACTATTTGTTTGAATGTTTTGTTTGCTGGCTTTTCAGGGGTCAATAAACTACGTAGCAGCCCATATGTCTTTGCGCCCATAACACTCAGCAAAACAGTGGCTTTCTTTTCTACCTCCACTCCGTTAGCCTCACAGTACAACTCCACTCTTTCAATGTAAGTTGCCCAGTCTTCAATGCTGCTATCAAATGCTGCAATAGTGCCAATCATCGCCATTTTTTTTTCCAAACCCGTTTTTCTTTCTTTACTAGTTAGCTAGCGTCATGCAAGTCACTGTGCACTTTTCACTTGACTTACGTATCCCCTGCCTAGCTTAGCAGGCGTGCTCCGTTTTCTCTGCCTTCTCGCTCCTTTCTTCCAAGTTTCGGTGTCCTCTGGATGCGATGCCAGAATAGGAAGACGTAGGTTCATAATTCTCGTCGCCAATTTGTTGTGTTTGTACCGCTATACACAACTACATAAAATAATAAAGCAGCAGAGACTGAGAGTAACTTCAAGTGATCTTTACTGGTTAACTGGAACTTCGGCACTGACTATACAAATCGATACGCGTCTGTTATATACGCTCGCAACTAAGGATGTACATCCGCAAAACAAAGTAGTCCCTTCAATGTTGTATACATTACATCTCTGTATGGTGTTTTTCTTTTAGTCCATAACCTAGTGCTGTCTC
This sequence comes from Somniosus microcephalus, assembly GCF_052327205.1. Lineage (NCBI taxonomy): Eukaryota > Metazoa > Chordata > Chondrichthyes > Squaliformes > Somniosidae > Somniosus > Somniosus microcephalus. The sequence continues at coordinate 33,449,449 of NC_141006.1, forward strand.
GATGCTCCCTAACTGGGAGGAGTAAGTGTGATGGCAGGCTGTAGTTGTTCAGCTACCGCTGGAGCCACATCCCAGAAGGCAATAGCTGCCAGCAATGAGATCTGCCCCTTCTCCAGCTAAGATCCAGATATTAGCCACCTTTGCAAGATGACCTGCGATTTGTATGAGAACATGAGAAGAGATTAGGACGTCACTGAGATGTGTGAATCATGCCACTATGGTTCTCTCTAGCCCAGCCCTGAACCTTTCAAGTCCAGCTGTGATAGACTCCTGTCACAATTGCCTGAGTTACAGCGTTTGTGAGAAAACCTTTGTCAACAACTGGTCGGTGTGTCCTCAATCAGGGAGGTGGGGTGGAGGAGTCCCCTGCAAATGCTCATGAAGTCGCCACTTGCTCCACGGTGCAATATAGCTGCGCAAATACTTCAATTAGAGAGGAAGTGGGTGCACTCATGCACATTTGCCAACAAGCATTACAGCAGGCTCATTGCTGTCCCAGTGAATGTCATGATGACCTCCCAGTCATCGATCAACTGCCTTCTGAAGACAAGCTCAGCTCGATTTCAATTCCTTACCCATGCAGCTGATTGGAAACCTGGACTGCTGCTGACGTTCCTTCATTGTCACCACCACTTCTGATCTGTGCTTCACCTAGTGCTCCTAGTGTTATTATTTCAGGACAGAATGCCTTATAACAGGTAGGATGCCAATATATTTTTGACCCATTGTGCAATGTATGTATAGAATCATCGAATCATAGAAAGTTACAGCATGGAAGGAGGCCATTTTGGCCCATTGTGTCCGCGCCGGCCAACAAAGAGCTATCCAGCCTAATCCCACTTCCCAGCTTCCCAGCTCTTGGTCCGTAGCCCTCTAGGTTAGAGCATCCGAAGTGCACATCCAAGTACTTTTTAAATGTGGTTAGGGTTCCTGCCTCTACCACCCTTTCAGGCAGTGAGTTCCAGACCCCCACAACCCTCTGGGTGAAGAAATTTCCCCTCAAATCCCCTCTAAACCTTTCACCAATTACTTTAAATCTGTGCCCCCTGGTTTTTGACCCCTCTGCTAAGGGAAATAGATCATTTCTATCCACTTTATCTATGCCCCTCATAATTTTATACACCTCAATATGGTCTCCACTCAGCCTCCTTGGCCTGCTACCTTCAGGGATCTGTGGACATGCACTCCAAGGTCCCTTTGTTCCTTTACATTACTCCGTGTCCTACCATTTAATGTGTATTCCCTTTCCTTGTTAGCCCTCCCCAAATGCATTACCTCACACTTCTCCGGATTGAATTCCATTTGCCACTGTTCTGCCCACCTGACCAATTTATTGATATCTTCCTGCAGTCTACAGTTTCCTTCTTCAGCATCAACCACACAGCCAATTTTAGTATCATCTGCCAACTTCTTAATCATACCCCCTATATTCAAGCCAAGATCGTTGATACATACCACAAAAAGCAAGGGACCTAGTACTGAGCCCTGCGGAACCCCACTGGAAACAGCCTTCCAGTCACAAAAACACCTATCAACCATTACCCTCTCCTTCTTGTCTCCGAGCCAGTTTTGAATCCAACTTCACACTTTGCCCTGGATCCCATGGGCTTTTAACTTCATGACCAATCTGCCATGTGGAACCTTATCAAAAGCCTAGCTAAAGTCCATATACACTATATCAAATGCACTACCCTCATCTACCCTCCTTGTTACCTCCTCAAAAAATGCAATCAAGTTTGTCAGACAGAACCTTCCCTTAACAAATATGTGCTGACTATCCTTGATTAATCCGTGTCTTTCTAAATGAAGATTTATCCTGTCCTTCAGAATTCTTTCTAATAATTTTCCCACCACCGAGCTTGGGCTGGCTGGCCTGTCATTACTCGGTCTATCCTTTTCTCCCTTTTAAAACAAGGGTACCGTATTAGCAGTCCTCCAGTCCTCCGGCACCACACCTGAAGCCAGACAGGATTGAAAAATGATAGTCAGGGCCTCTGCTATTTCCTCTTTAGCTTCGCTTAACAGCCTGAGATACATTTCATCCGGGCCTGGGGATTTATCCACTTTTAAAGCTGCTAAACCCCTTAATACTTCCTCTCTCACTATGTTTATTTAATCTAATATTTCACACTCCTCCCCCCCGATAGCAATGTCTGCTTCGCCCCTCTCCTTTGTGAAAACAGACACAAAGTATTCATTAAAAACCCTACCAACGTCTCCCGCCTCCACACACAGATTACCCTCTTGATCTCTAATAGGCCCTACCCTTTCTTTAGATATCCTCTTACTCTTAATATATTTATAAAACATCTTTGGGTTTTCCTTGATTTTACTTGCCAATAATTTTTCATGCTCTCTCTTTGCTTTCCTAATATCATTTTTAATTGCACCCCTGCACTTTCTGTACTCCTCTAAAGATTCTGGAGTATTTAGCCCTCGGTATCTGTCATACGCCTCCCTTTTTTTCTTTATCCTACCCTGTATGTCTCGACATCCAGGGGGCCCTAGATTTGTTAGTCCCACCTTTTTTCTTTAAGGGCACATGTTTGGTCTGAACCCTCCGGATCTCCTCCTTGAATGTTTCCCACTGCTCTGACACTGATTTACCTTCAAGTAGCTGTTCCCAGTCCACTATGGCTAAATCCCCTCTGAGCTTAGCAAAATTTGCTTTTCCCCAATTTAGGATTTTTATTCCTGGTTTATCCTTGTCCCTTTCCATAGCTACCTTAAATCTAACAGAATTATGGTCAGTAGCACCAAAATGCTCTCCCACTGATACGCCTTCTACCTGCCCAGCTTCATTCTCTAAAACTAAGTCCAGAACCGCCTCCTCCCTTGTTGGGCTTGCTACATACCAGCTAAAAAATTCTCCTGGAAGCATTTTAGGAATTTTGCACCTTCTATACCCTTCACACTAATTTTATCCCAGTTAATATTGGGGTAGTTGAAATCCCCTACTATTACTGCCCTATAGTTTTTGCACTTCTCAGAAATTTGTCTCCATATTTGTTCTTCTATCTCCCTCTCACTGTTTGGGGGTCTGTAATACACTCCCAGCAGTGTGATCGCCCCTTTTTTGTTTTTCAATTCGACCCATATGGCCTCGTTTGATGATCCCTCCAACATACCATCCCTCCTCACAGCTGTAATAGTTTCTTTAATCAATACTGCGACACCCCGCCCTCCCTTTTACCTCCCTCTCTATCCCGTCTGAAAATCCTGTAACCAGGAATGTTGAGCTGCCATACCTGCCCCTCTTTCAGTCACGTCTCTGTAATAGCTATAATATCATAGTCCCAAGTATCTACCTGTGCCCTCAGCTCATCTGCCTTGTTTGCTATACTCCTTGCATTGAAGTATATACCATTCAGTACAGGCAAAGCTCCTTGTTGACTACTATCTAGCCCCTGATTCCTCTGTCCTTCCAATTTACTTTCTACGTTTTTGTTTTCCAATTCCAGTTTTTCTTCCCTCCCTACTGACTCTATACTTAGGTTCCCATCCCCCTGCCAAACTAGTTTAAACCCTCCCCAACAGCACTAGCAAATCTTCCCGCGAAGATACTGGTCCCGTTCCCGTTGAGGTGCAATCCGTCTGGCTTGTAGAGGTCCCACCTCCCCCAGAAATGGTTCCAATTCCTCAGGAATCTAAAGCCCTCCCTCCTACACCATCTCTCCAGCCACGCATTCACCTGCTCTATCTTCCTATTTCTGAACTTACTAGCACGTGGCACTGGTAGTTATCCAAAGATTACTACCTGTGAGGTCCTGCTTTTTAACCTCTTTCCTAGCTCCCTAAACTTTGACTACAGGACCTCATCCCTCTTCCTACCTATGTCGTTGGTGCCGATATGGACAACGACCTCTGGCTGTTCACCCTCCCCCCTCAGAATGCCCTGCAGCCGTTCAGTGATATCCTTGACCCTGAAACCAGGGAGGCAACATACCATCCTGGAGTCACGTCTGCAGCCGCAGAAACGCCTGTCTGCTCCCCTAACTATTTGAATCCCCTATCACTATTGCTCTCCCTCTCCTCTTCACCACCGCCTGTGCAGCTGAGCCTTCCATGGTACTGTCAACTTGGCTCTGGCTGCACTCCTCAGAGGAACCATCGCCCTCACCAGTACTCGGCACTGAATTCTGGTTGGTGAGCAAAATGGGCTCAGGGGACTCCTGCACTACCTGCCTGGTCCTCCTCTTCTGTCTGGCGGTCACCCATTCCCTCTCTGCCTGCACACTCTTAAGCTGCAGGGTGGCCGCCTTCCGAAACGTGCTATCCACGTTACTCTCAGCCTTGCGGATGCACATCAGTGACTGCAGCCGCCGCTTAAGCTCCGTAAGCTGCTGAAGCTGGCGACACTTCCCGCACATGTGGTCGTCCAGACCACGGGAGGTGTCCAGGACTTCCCACATGCCACAGGATGTGCATTTCACAGGTGTGAGCTGCCCTGCCATACCTCTAATTAACCTCTAATTTACTAACCTAGCTGGAATAAACTTAAAAACTTTAAAGCCGAGTAAAAACACTTACCATATACTCACCAATCAGCTCCCTCCCCTTGTGCCGACATCACTTTTGACTTCTGACGTCACTCTTTGAAAATTCTGCCGCTGCTAAGTTGGTACCGTCGCTGCCACCTCGCCACTCCGCCCAGGTCCGCTCTGCTGCCGCCACTGCTGCTGCTGTGGGGCCTACCTGTGCCTCAGGCTCTCTCTATACCGCCGCTGCCGCCTCGCCGCTCCTCCCAGGTCTGCACAGCTGCTGCTGTATGTCTTTGTATAACAGTGCAACAATGTGAGAAGTAAAAGGAGGTTGTTTGCTAGGTGGGGACAGTGCACCTCCAAACTCCCCTTCCACAGACTCCAGGCCATATTCTCAAATCTAGATCATTTCTTCAAATGATCTGCCAATACACATGCACTCATGGTGGTTGTAAGCAGCTGTAACATTTGGAACCTTTATCTATTTGACCTTGGAGGGATTTTGGTTTAATTTATAATATTAGTGAAATACGGTCAAGTTCGTGTACAAAATATTCACTGCAATACACAAGTCATCTCTCTCTCTTTCTCTCTCCTCTCTCTTAAATCTCATACTAAAAAAGCTACCGTTCTTAACTGCACTTTAATCCATGACGCACCTTGAGTTGTCCTGTCCAAGTCTGATTCAGCTCTCAGCCTCCCAGTGATAATTAATCTCTGTTTTGATGTGAGAAAATAGCATTAACTATGACATAGGATTACATCGGATATACGGCACAGAAACAGGCCATTCGGCCCAACCAGTCCATGCTGGCGTTTATGCTCCACTCGAGCCTCCTCCCATCTTTCCTCATCTAAATCTATCAGCATAACTTCCTATTCCCTTCTCCCTCATATGCTTGTCTTGCTTCCCCTTAAATGCAACATTACTTTTTACTTCAACCACTCCCTGTGGTAGCGAGTTCCACATTCTCACCACTCTTTGGGTAAAGAAGATTCTATCTGATATTGATGGCCTCTAGTTATGCTCATCCCCACAAGCGGAAACATTCTCTCTGTATTCACTCTATCAAAACCTTTCATAATTTTAAAGACTTCTATTAGGTCACCCCTCAGCCTTCTTTTTTCAAGATAACAGAGACCTAGCCTGTTCATCCTTTCCTAATATGCATACCCTTGCTTTTCTGGTATCATCCTTGTAAATCTTCTCTGCACCCTCTCCAGTGCCTATATATCCTTTTTATAATATGGCGACCAGAATTGTACACATCACTCTAAGTGTGGTCTAACCAAGATTTGATACAGGTTTAACATAACTTCCCTACTTTTCAATTCTATACCTCTAGGAATAAACCCTAGTGCTAACCTGTGTCGCAACTTTTAATGATTTGTGTATTTGTACTCCGAGATCCCTTTGTTCCTCTACCCCACCTAGACTTGCACCCTCCAAGTAATAAGTGACCTCCCTATTCTTCCTACCAAAATGTGTTGAACTTCATTTGCCAATTATATGCCCATTCTGCAAGTTTATTAATGTTCTCCTGTAACTTGTTGCAGTCTCCTCAGCATTGACTAACCCCCCCAATTTGGTGTCATCCGCAAATTTAGAAATTGTGTTTTGATTCCAAAGTCTAAATCATTAATGTAAATTGTGAACAGCACTGGTCCCAGCACTGATCCTTGTGGAACACCACTACCCACCTTCTGCCATGGTGAATAGCTACCTTTTACCCCTACTCTCTGCATTCTGTCTTGAAGCCAGCTAGCTCTCCATTCTGCTACTTGTCCCCTGACTCTGCATTCTCTGACCTTGTTCATCAGTCTATTATGTGGTACCTTATCGAAGGCCTTTTGAAAATCTAGATAAATTACATCTACTGCATTACCCTTGTCTACTCTCTCTGTTACCTCTTCAAAAAATTCAATGAGGTTGGTCAAGCAAGACTTTCCCTTTTGAAATTCATGCTGATTATTCATTACAGTACTATGTTTTTGGTTTCTAGATGTTCTTCTATTTTCTCCTTTAGTAGGGATTCCATTATTTTTCCTGCGACCAATGTTAAGCTGACTGGTCATTAATTCCATGGACATGTACTATCCCTCTTCTTAAATATAGGTATTACATTAGCTATCCGATAGTCCTCTGGCACTATACCCTTTTCTAACGAATTGCTAAATATGTGTAGTAATGCCTCTGCTATCTCTTCCCTAAATTCTTTTAAAATGCGTGGATGCAATCCAGTGGTTTTATCCTCTTTGAGTTTGATTAGTTTATTTAATAAATCCCCTCTTTTTATTTTAAATGCACTTATCTCAATTCTAATCTCATCATCCAATGTTATGTCCACCTGTTCTATCTCCTTGGTAAATACCGAAGCAAAATAATTATTTAATATTTCTGCCATCTCTCTATCGTTACCTGTGGTATTATCCTGTCTATCCCTTAATGGCCCTATTCCCATCCCAACCTTCTTTTTTTTATTGATGTGCCCATAAAATATTTTACTATTTTGTTTTATGTTCCTTGATAACTTAATTTCATAGTTCCTCTTTGCCTTCCTAATTGTTGTTTTGACTTCTCTCCTAATCTCTTTGTATTCTCCCTTATCATGTGCTCCCCTGCTGGCTATGTACTTAATGTATGCCTCTTTCCTTACCCTCAATTGTTCCCTTATGGCTTTATTCATCCATGGAGTCTCATTAGTGTTTAGTTTGTTCTTCCCTTTTAGCGGAATATATTGTTCCTGCACTCTGTTGAACACCGTTTTAAATGTTTCCCATATTGACTCGGTTGTGTCTGTGATGTGATCAAGTAAATCTTTCAAACTTTGATTGACTGAAAAAAAAATCCAGTGCTGCTCCCACCTTCTAATTGGATGGTAGAACTCTGGTGGCTCAAAAAGAAAAGGAAGTGTTTTAATCTTATTTTGTGCGCTTCTGATCAATATTGTTCCCTGCAAGCTATTGTCAATTGACCTTGAGTCAGCAGACAGCTTCTCTTTGACTTCTCTTAAGTTTCTATTAACTCCATCATTTTAAGATGATTCTTTCTTTTATTGAGTATCCCCTTCAAAGTCTATCAGAATTGTCCTGCAGGAATCAGACTGTGTCAGCTTGACTTGACTCTGCTTCTGTTATTTAATCTTTAGTACACTTAAGTTTAAGGCAGCATCCTGTCAGAATTCAGATTCAGTAGCCAAAATGTTTCATACCTGTCAATCCTTTTAGTTTACAAACCAGTTCAGTATGGGAATTCATGACATGTTGAGGTGGATGTTGATGGAGTAAGCAATGTTTTGACATGTGCATATGCCGTGACTCAGTTCCTAATCTCTTAAAGGGGTAACATTGCTTGCAATACAATTGCTTACAATAATAAACCATTCTCATCATGATTTACAGCCCCGTCTTATAATTTTCCAACAGAAAAATATAGCTGGGATTTAAAAAGTAAAGGTTTGTGAAGATAAGTAAACTATCTGTAAGCTTTACTCTAAATTATGGCAGTCGGAATATACTTGGTCATCTGAGGCAGTCTATAATAGAAACACAAGGTTAAATATTTCTTCAGATCTATTGTATTGTATGTGTAGGATAGAATGTTCTGACTTATTTGTTGGATCTCTTTGGCTTGCTGAACCAGCCCTAAATTTGCAGCAGAGATGGACATGATACACATTGGGAAAAGGTTGGTTATGGACATCAGCCACTGAGGGGGCAAAAGGTTGCATAATGCACATAAACTTCAGGACCCCATGAATCATATCCACCATTACACATGATTTACTTTTCAAATTTCATAATTTTCTGAATATTTATCTCTAATCTAATGTCGAAAAATGATATTTTTGTTCTATTTGTTGCCAATTTTAAGATTGTAATGGCTTCATGGTGTCCTATGTTGCAAGGCACTGGAAGGTTGGCAGTTTACTACTGGTAATATAGTCTATTAGACATCAGTTCCATTGGAGGCACAGCTGTGATTTTGGGCTCCACTGGGAGCAGTAATAAGAAAAATGTTCGTTTCAGAACCAAGAAATCAGCTAAGTGAAATGACCCAGGATCCATTCATCTTCTTCAAGAGCTTGTACCAATGTGGCCAAGGATACAGTCCTTGGGTCACGGAAACAATTTGTCCACTAAACGCACAGAGAATTCTTGTAATCGTTTAGGAAACAGAATGACCCAATTCTCCAGTCTTGTAAAAGGCTCAGTAAGAGTCGTTTTGAACAGGCCCCAGCAGTTTGAGCTCATATTGTCGCAATGTACGTGTTTGATGGATATTAGCAAAGAAACCCTGGAATTCTGGTGAACTGAGCCGGCCAACCCTGCACAAGTAGGAAGAGAGAACCTCTTTCAGTCCAGTACATTTTAACTTAGTTGCCTTCATTCCATAAAGCAAAATAATAAACAGAGGTTGACACTCAATGATTTATTCCAAAAGAAAACCATGGAGAAGGCTCTCCTCAGGAAAAACATCAGTGTCGCCATTCCATTAAATACTCGTCAGCATGGTTAATCTAAATAATTTTTCCTGAGAGGCTGTACACATCATCTTCCAATGAGAATGTTTCGAAGCAAGTCTCTTCGGGAAAGAGGTAGAGTGTTACTATTTCTGTGACAGGCATCCAGCTCTCAGGAAAGAGACTCTAAGGGGGAAAAATTTGGTTGCTTTGCGCCTCCCATTAGCTCCCTAAGAGGGCGCTAAGCAACTAGCGCCCAGGCGTGGCGATGTTTGCGCCGCTCGCGAAATTGACCAGAGTATTTATGGCGACACTAAACTCTACCGCCACGATCTCCTGCGCCCGCAGGTCGTGATGTCAGTCAAGCATGCAACGCCCCGGTGGCGCCCCGGACTGGATATTGAGTGGCGCCCCCTTCCTTTCCGCCTGCCGCAAGCAATGACAGGGAGAGTGGAATGTGTTGCAGTCGGCAAGGGCATGGGAGAGCATTATTTAAAGGCGCCCTCTTCCTGCCTTTTTTTGTGGTAGACATTTTTGCACCACTCATTCTGACAGAAAGAGAGAGATTCTGAGAGAGAGAGAGAGAGAGAGAGAGACTTCTGCAGAGAGTCAACGCTGTGTGAAGTAGTTTTGGCTACTGAACATCACTTTGCAGGTTCTTTTGGATTTGACCTTCATTGCTTCAATTGTCAAGAGACTATGGGGGCTGCTCTGATTTGGAGCGTCATCCTGTGCCTGCAGAATTGGAGGCATCAGAGACGCAGAGAGAGAGTGGCAATCATGGTCAGATGGAGGAGGGCCAACAGGCCTCTGCACAGGAGACCTTACCCTCCCAGGGTATTCCAGGAACAATTCTCTGACATTCATTTGTCTGAGGAGCAGTGTTAGCGCAGGCTGCGCTTCAGTAAGGAAGTGGTCATTGAGCTCTGCCACCTGCTGCAGCCAGATCTGCAGCCTCAACTGAGGACCAGGACGTCTCTGTCAGTGGCAGTGAAGGTCACAGTGGCTCTGAATTTTTATGCCAATGGCTCCTTTCAAGCAGCTACTGGGGACATCGCCAATATCTCCCAATTCGTGGTCCATTGCTGTATCTGGGAGGTGACAAATGCCCTCTCTAAAAGGAGACACCAGTACATCTCTTTCCCGATGACCCGGGCCAAACAGCATGAAGGCGCATTGGGCTTTGCGAGGATAACGGGCTTCCCCATGATGCAGGGCGTCATTGACTGCACGCATGTGGCATTGTGGGCACCTCATGAGAATGCAGAGGTTTTCCAAAACTGCAAGGAGTTCCACTCCTTAAATGTCCAGTTGGTCTGTGACCACAGACAGTTGATATTCGCTATCAATGCCCGCTATCCTGGCAGCAGCCACGATGCTTTCATCCTGTGCCAGACTGGTGTGCCAAAGCTTTTCCAGGCAGCACATCAGCCAAATGGTTGGCTCCTCGGGGACAAGGGTTATCCACTCTGCACCTAGCTGATGACACCGCTCCGTAACCCCAACACCCCTGCTGAGCTGTGGTACAACGAGAGCCATCTCACCACCAGGAACATAATTGAGCAGACGATCGGCATCCTCAAGCAACAGTTCTGCTGTCTGGACCACTCAGGAGGAGCCCTGCAGTACTCGCCTGAGCGAGTCTCCCTCTTCATAGTTGTTTGCTGCATTCTTCATAACCTGGCAATCCTGAGGACCCAGCCAATGTCACCGGGCCTTGGAGCATCACCGGAGGAGGAGGAGGAGGAAGAGGAGGAGGATGATCAGCAGCAGCACCAAGGCGGGAGGGAGGCCCACAATGTTGAAACTGCAAGGGCCGTCCGTCAACGGCTGATAACAAGCCGCTTCTAGGCCCCTACTCAGAAAATGGATTCTGACATGGAGAACAACATGATGGAAAGCAACCCGCAATCTCTATAGCCGGTCAAGGCAGCAATGATTCCAAAGGCCAAACATGTACATTTTGAAAACAACAACTTTTTTATTTTACAAACTCTGTGTGTGTCATTTATTCATGACAAACTAATAGAAACAAACACAACAAATCATAAATGAACATAACTGGTTCTTACAACCTGGAGATAATGGCGAAAACAGTAAACAAAAGTTATCAGATGAACCTCGCCCTTTAATAAAGAAAATCCCAACATTTCTGGAGACCTACTTTTTGCCCTTCAAGGGTGATCTCCATGCCTTGCGCACTTCCCCCCTTCCCACCCTACTGCTCCTCCGTAATGGGGCTCCAATGGCTGCAGCAAGGCTGGTGGAAGGCTGCTGAATGTCAGAACCTGAGACTGCAGATGCCCTTGGAGGACACCCTCGACCAGCTCTGGGCCTGGAGGTCCCGGCTGCAGACTACACGAACTCTGTTTGGGCGGAAGCAGTCTGGGTTACAGGTGGTGGCAAGTGCAACGGGGAAGTGACAGTGGTGGGGCAGGAATGCTGTCATCCTGACAATCCCACGGGCAGCTACTCAGCATGCGGAGCAATCTGCTGGAGCACAGATTGCTGGCCTGCTGTGGCACGGTGAGAGCCCCGGGGCAATGTGGCAAACCAGCAACGATGGCAGCAGTCAACGCTCGCGTTGCCTCAATCTGAGACTGCATGAGAGCAGTCTGAGATTGGATCACAGCAGCCAGTGACTGAATTGCAGCACCAAGCAGTTGCGTTGCATCGGCCTGTGCTGCAGCAAAGTGCTCCACACTCCTTGCCAGTTCATCAATGCTTTCGGGCACCCTTTCCATTGCAGCACCTGGGTGTTCATTTCAGCGATGAGCCACTCCTCCTCTGCTTCCAGTGCAGCAGGACTCGCTGACCTGCTCTCCCTCCAGGGAGGAGGCCCCTGAGCTTCCGTACCCCCATCGCGTTGCTGCAGCCTGCTGGGTCCCGGAGCTTCACCCTCATCAGACCCTTCCCCCCTGCTCTCCTCCAGGGAAGGCGTGTTCCCAGTGTGGGCATGGGCTTCCTCGGGAGAGGGTGGCGCTGATGCTCCGGCTTCCTCTTCCTCGTCGCCTGCAGCGTTGCTCCCACTGGTTGCTTGAGGCCCGTCTCCTCAATTGGTGAATCACCATCTGAAAGCAGGGAGGTACAAGAGTGGCTTTAGCGTGAGGACAGGGGGGCAGTAAGGGAGCAAGGACTGGAGCGATTTAGTAAGTTGGATTGAAAGTGTCAAAGGCTGGTGTTGTGAGGGACAAGTGGAATGAGAGAGGAGAGAAAGCTGATGAACTTACCATTGCAGTCCCGAAGGGGGGCGACCTCTCCACCAGCCACAGGACCGATCACCTGGCTTGCCACAATCCTGTGAACGCACGCCTCCAAGTCGCTGAGGGTTTGCAGCTGAGGTGGCCCGCCACCCATCCATTGCTGCTGTCTCCTGTTATGAGATAGCTTGGCCTGCAAGAAAAAGGACGGCGTCTGAGTAAATATGCAGCCATGGTCTTGCCTGATGTGCCTCCCATAGTTGAATAGCCCTTAATGTATGCAAGGTGTGGAATGTGCGTGTGTGTTTTATGAGATGGCCATAGGTCTTGGATGAGTGTTGGACATTGGGGTTTTAACACCCTCTGGCCATAGAGTGAGGTTGAGATGGAGGGATGGAGAGGTATTAAAAAACAGCCACTCACCCTGACGACCCGAGTGAGGTCGTTGAACTTTTTCTGACATTGTGTATGGGTCCTGGGCACCATGCTCCTGGCGGAGACGTGCTGAGCCACCTCCCTCCACACTCTTCTATAGTCGCGGGGCAATGGCCTCCTGCAACTCTCTGGGTACAGTATTGCTCTTCGGCGCTCCACTGCGCCAACCAAAGCCTCCAAGGCCCGGTCGCTGAAGCGCTGAGCTCGTTTCCTCACCCTCTCCATAGTCCTTTGCTGCAGAATCAATGCACAGGTCTGTCCAGGCCGAGATTCAAGGCTGCAATGAGCAGGGTGTGGATGGAGAGCAAGATTGACCCTCCCCTTTAAGAACTGGCCGGCGCCAGTGTGTCTGTGTTCCATTGCTAACTGACATCACCTGAGCTTCACCAGCGCTCTGAGGTAGCACCTCGTTCCTCGGCCTTTGCGCCTTAAGACAGGTGTGTAGCGCCTGATTTAGTGCTCCAATCACCTCCAGGGGCGATAGAAGCCAAGTTTGCAGTCGGAGGCGATAATTACCACCAGGCACTAAACTTTGCGCCCGGCCGATAATTGTGCCCCAAACGGAGCGATACCGAATTTCTCCCCAAAATTGGGTATGTTGCGCCACCTATTAGCGCCTAAAGAGGGCAGTCAGTGGCTGTAGCGCCACTGGCCGCGCCTCCCGCGATATTCAGCGCGGGTGCTAATGGTGGCGTTAGCCTGTTGCGCTGCGCCGCCACCGATGACGTCATCGGTGTGCGCAGCGCCCCATTAGCGCCTTGATCGCGATATTTGGTAGCGAACGCCGCTGTAGTGCCGTTCGCTACCCGCGCCCGGTTCACGGGGCCTTGCTGTGCCGGCAGTGGCACAAGTTAAGGTGGAGGTGCAGGGCGGCCGCCTTTTTCGGCGGCCGCCTGCCAGCACCTCCGTCCCCGGCCTCCTGACCCCCCACCCCCGCGGCATTGCCGGCTGTTTCCTAAGAGCCCGGCACTTCTCCTCGGTGCCGGGCTCTTTTGCCGGCACTCGCGATGGTGGATTGCGCTGTTGCAGGCCCCTCCCCCTTAACAATGGGAGGAAGGCCTGCAGTACCACAGCGTGCCGTGCCGCAGCATGTGGCGCTGCGGCACGTTGCGCTGCGATATTCAGTTTCAGCACCCCAAGAGGGACGCGGAGCGCCTCGAGCCTTGCCCCGTCTCCCTTTAGGGGCACTGAAACTGAATTTCTGATGTTCGTTAATGCTCCGAACGCTGCGCAAAAATCAGCGCCCAGGCGAACTTGGCGCTACTTTGGCACCTCAACCCAATTTCTAGGCTTCTTCTAAAGAAATGAGCCTCTCACCATTACCATCACCCTGATCCTCATGAAAGTCATAAATAATGTTTGTAAGTATTTAAACGTGTCAGCCTAGGCTCAGTGATAGCACTCTCACCTCTGAGTCAGATGGTTGCCGATTCAAGCCTACTCAAGGACTTGAGTACATAATCAAGGCTAATACTTCAATGCAATACTGAGGGAGTGCTGCATTGTTAAGAGATGCTGTGTAACAGAAGAGAGATTGAACTGAGGCCCCATTTCCCAGCTTAGGTGGACATAAACGATCCCATGGCACTATTAAAAGAGTAGGAGAGCCTTCCCAGTGTCCCAGCCAACACTTATACCTTATCAACATTATCATAAAATTACCTGACCATTTATCTCATTGCTATTTGTGAGACTTTGCTGAGTGCAAAATTACTGCCTTGTTTGCCTAAATTACAACGGTAACTGCACTTCAAAAGTAATTCAATGGCTGTAAAGCATTTTAGGATGTTCTGGGAACCTGAAGAGTGCTATATAAATACCAGTTTGTTTATTCTTCTTTGGCAAGTTCTCTTGACAAATATGTCTTTTTTTAGAGCTGTTTTGTTTACTAAAGAGGAAACACACAGCCCTACCTCTAAGAATTCTGGGAGATACAGAGGACCTGGAAAAGGTTCAGTGAAGAGCTACTAGATCAGTACCTAGTTTAAAAACTCTTAGGCCGCGAATTTATTTCAGGAGGCGGCTTGGAGTCGGGTTGCGTGGTGGGCGGGGTCCGGACCCGCTGCCGGCTGCATCCGATCCCCAGTTGAGATTTTTGTTTAATTGGCCCCTTAAGTTGAGTGGTGCGGGCTGGCCGGTCCAATGACTGGGATCGGATCTGTTAGTCGCCTCTGATGACGTCATTAGTGCCGATGTTTTTAAGAGCCCCATGCAGCCTCAGCCTTTCATTTATTGATTCTGCTGGAGTCTGGAATTGGCAAGGCCGCAATGATTGCTTCGAAACCTCAGGCTGCACCACACTTCACTGAGGACTCCCTCCAAGCTCTTGTGGAGGGAGTTAGAGGACGCAGGGAGATTCTGTTCCCTCCCGATGGCCGGAGGAAGCCTCCTCAGCAAACCAAGGCAGCCTGGCTGCGCATTGCTGAGGAGGTCAGCGCAAGGTCTGTTTGTTCACGCTCATGGATCAAGTGCTGAAAAATGTTTAATGATCTTGTGTGAACATCAAAAGTGAGTATCACATTACACTTACCTTCAATCTGCTTCCCTTCTCTTCTCATCACTAGCACTCTGCTTTGTAAGCCTGCTCCTCCTTCACATTCCACCTTACCCTTACTTCCCTTGCACCGTTACCTATCCCTGTCTGTCTCTGTACTGAATCACCTCACCATGCTGCCTATGCACCCCTCACACTCGCTCTCACTGTTATGCATTGACAACAACTAACAAAGCACAGGGAGCTAGTTTCCTTTTGGCACCTCACTTCATCTTGGTCTCCCTCCAAGCTTCTATTTTATGGATTCTTCACAGTCGCTCCATCACTCTTGCTGAAGCTCCACTTGTGTCTCTCCTTGCAGGAAAAGATAGCCCACAATAAGACAGGAGGAGGCACACCAACCCTCGCAACATTGACAAGTGCTGAGGAGGCTGCGCACAAAATCGTTGGAGGTGACGAGGATCTGGAAGTGGGGGACGGAGAGACGGGCGCACTGGACGAAGCTGGTGACAGAATAGCGTTTCATCCATCTCATTTAGATTTAATGATTGACTGCAATGACATATGAGGTTCATAGAGATTCGCTTTGTAACATCTGCACAAAAGGATGTGTCTGATACCTCAAAATCAGATGTCTAACTCATGTCTTTACTCTCCCACAGGACCATCGAGTGCCCCCTTCCACACTATCCAGGAGGAAGAGCCAGACAACTCCTCAGAGGAACCTGCAGCCTCTGAATGAGCAGCATCACCAGAACTCAGCGCACCCAGCACCAGCGCAGAGATGCACACCTCAGTGGGGCCTTCGTGACATAGAGTAATGTTGTCACCTGGTGTATCACAGCTCACAAGTGAGCATCAGCAGATGGTGGAGACATGGACAGCAGTGGAGAGTCCTTGTTGGAGGTCGCAGACCTCCCCTAGCTCTGCTCAGTTGCACGCAGACGTTGTGCCTCTGGGGCCATCCAGAAAGAGAGCGGTGCTGGAACTCTAGGAACAATTGCAGGAGTCTCTGAGAGGGTTTGCACCCAGGGTAACTGCGAGTGTGAAGAGAATGGAGGAGTCCATCTTTAACATGAGCACTGCCTTTGTAGAGGCAATGGTGCATGAACGTTCCACCATGGAGAGGGTGGCAACCTCCATGGCGGACATAAGTCGCCAGGCTTACGAAAACATGGTGACTCTTCAAAATAGATTGTCAGCTATGGAGGATAGATGGGCATCTATTGAGAAGAGACACCAGTGCTGCATGGGCATCCTTGTTATGAGGACTGCCAATACAGATCTGGGTCCTCATGGTCCCCTGATGTGTAGCAAGATGCTCTCCAGCCACTTGCTAGCACTGAAGTGCGGCTGACCCATGAGAGGGATGTTGATGACAGGCAACAAGGAAGTATGGGCTCCTCTCCAAGCATTCACACGACCATGCCACTGCGGAGCCCTCGCTCAGAGACCCACATTGCGCACCCAACTGAGATGGCCGTTTCAGCCCCTGCACAGCCGCAGGAAGAGCAGACTGTCGCAGAGCCCTCCCAGGCTCCCAAACCCAGAGGACACCCGCCAAAGGCGTCTAAGCAGGCGCAGCATCCAAGTGAGCAAAGTGCCTCTACATCTGCTGAAGCCACAGGGGAAGCGCTACGTAGAAGTATGCGTAAGAGGAAGATAAAGCACAAATAGTCACAAGGGGAGTCACTTGGATGTTTTGTTCTGTTGTGTTTGGTTCTGTTTAATATTTTGCATTATCATGCTTTTGTGAATGTAGTAAGCAAAAGTTATGGCAAACAGTTGAAGGTCTGGCCTATGTGTTCTGGGAAATGGAACTTACACATTGAGGCCTCAGAGTGACTTGGATTTGTACTGATGATGCTGAGAGTGACGGGAAAGCACCGCTAATTGGAGAGATGATGTATGGCATTTTAAGAATGTCGTCCACACATTCATAGCCATATGCTAGCCACTTGTAGTTGAAGAGTAAGATAACGTGAATCTGGCATGGATGAGTGCATCCTTTGCATGATGCCCAGCAATGAACTCGAGGGCTGCTGCATTGGTCACATCTGGACCTGCAAGGCGCTCCTCCTCCTCGTCCTCCTCATCCTCCTCTTACTCCTCCTCCTCCTCCTCTTCTTCCAAGGGTGCTCTGCGCTGAGCCACTTGTTCCTCAGGGAGTGCTAAGCCACGCTGCTGTGTGATGTTGTGCAGGGCATAGCAGACGACAATGATTCTGGACACCGTGGCTGGTGCATACTGCAGGGCTCCAGCAGATCTGTCGAGGCATCGGAATCGCATTTTGAGAAAGCCGATGGTTTGTTCTATGATGCTTCTGGTGGAAATGTGGCTCACATTGTAGCGCTCCTCAGCCTCGTTTGATGGCCTCCTCATCGGTGTCATGAGCCACTTTTTCAGGGGATAGCCCTTGTCGCCAAGTAGCCATCCGGAAAGTTGGGTTAGTGGATGGAAGAGCTGAGGCACAGTAGACTGTCGCAGGACTTGTCATGGCAATTGCCAGGGTACTTTGTGCAAATATGCACGATGATGTTCCTGTGGTTACACACCAGCTGGAAGTCAAGGGAATGGAAGCCCTTGCAGTTCACAAATACAGCTGGGTTCTGATGGGGTGCCCTAATGACCACATGTGTGCAGTCTATGACACCCTGCACCCTTGGGAAGCCTGCCATATTTGCAAAGTCAACCGCACGAGCGATTACACTTGCTTCATCTGTGGAGAAGTGGATGCAATTGTGCACCTTTGCAAAGAGGCCATCGGTAACCTGCGTGATTCAGTCATGTGCGGCCGACTGGGAGATGCCACTGATGTCTGCAGTTGATCCCTGGAAGGAGCCCGAAGTAAAGAAGTTGAGTGCGGTGGTGACTTTGACAGCCACTGGTAAGGAGTGTCCACCCGCTCCTCTGGGCTCCAGGTGCTGGTGCAGCATTGCGCAGATGTCAGCTGTAAAGTCTGTGGGTTGTGCAGTAAATAAATACACAGACTTTTGAAGTACAAACAAACAGGTCTTTACTATTCAGAGGTCAGGGCGAATCTGCCCTAGTTATCCTGTAACATCACTTATATACTGGTGTGGTCACTGTCGGTATTACCGTATACAGAAGCCAATCAAATAGTGCCACACCTAGAGTAGTTCTCTTAAAGGTGAACGGTTACACTCAATCGTTCCCTTAAAGGTAGACGGGTACATACACTACAATCCTCCCTTTTTAGCTTATTACTTACAGGGTCCCCGTTAAACATACATATCTTCAACTTCACATAACAATTTACAGATATACTCTCGGTGGAGAACAAACAATTTACAGAGATAATTCCGGTGGAGTCAACGTCATATAAACAGTTTACAGATATACTTTCGGTGGGAACAGTTCACAGGTTCAGTCTCTGCGGAAACAGTTCATAGATTCAGTCTCTGATCTTGACTCATTCCGAACAGCATCTCTTTGGTGTAGCCGGTTCACATGGCTAGCGTGACTCCTCCATAGCCTTTTTCTTAACGTAACAGCTTGACCTTCCGTCCTGTTGAACCAGCAGTGCGGACTTTTACAACCAACTGGCTGTCTTGATAATTTTCGGGTTTTCAACTAATTTAGCTCCTTTCATGGTGTCCCGCCTGAGATGATAATATTTTAGACAGTTATTATCTCCTGCTTCTTCTTTTTCTTTTCTGCCTTTTTGAAACTCTCGGAGCTCCTTTCTCTGCGGCCATCTGTAGCGCCACCAACTCTCTATGTTCATTAGACCTTAAGTGCTTCATGCGGATTTCTGTACTTTGGGAGTTTTCATCACAAACTGGGCAGACCAGATCCTCGTAATATTCAGTGTCACTCAATAGGTCAGGATAGTATTCGGGGTTGTCCTGAGTTAGGCCAGTGAGGGGCCCTTCTACTTCCTTCTTATCCAACTGGACGTTAGCCGACGGTGGTTCCTTCTCTGACCATCTTTCTTGAAAAGACTTCTTCAAGCATTCATATTCATCCTGCTCTTCCTGGGATGTCTGCCATTCCTTCACGCCTGGCCTCATTTGTGAGTTCAATACCTTCCCTTCCATCGGGGATTCCGTTATCAGGCTATTTAATCCTTCTACTGAAGTAGCTGTTTCCGCATTCTTCTGTTCCCCTTGACGTAATTCAGCGTACTTTTGACATCCATGTGCAAGCTGTGTTGCCCCCTCAGCTCTCTCCGTGACTTTTGGAAGCTCCGAATTCTTTCCCTTTGAAACCTGAAACTCGTGTTCCCATTTTGGAGTCTTGTCCCTCAGCGTGTATAAGAGTTGGCTGGCCGTTAACTCTTCTACGGGGACACTGTGGATTAGCGCCTTCTCCATTTCATCCACCTTTCCCTCCAATGTTTTCACCTTCCTTTCCTCCGGTCCTTTGGTTTTAAGCGCTCGAAGAAATTGCGCCTTGGTGTTCTCTAACTCCTGATCAGGGGCCATTCCTACAGTCTCTGTGTTCCTTCCATTGGCCTTTCCTTCCACTGCCCGGATTCCTAGTTGAATATATTCTTCAAGTTGTTGGACCTCTGCCATTGCCGCCTCATATTTGTCTTGGGTTTCCTTCAATAATTTAACGAGTTCTTGGACATCTTGAATTTCACGTTCTGCTATGTCTTCCACCTCTAATTTTCCATCTACGGATGGAATCTCTACCGATGAGTCTGTCTTGGCCTGGAGCTCGTCAAACATTTCCTGCAGCCTTTGTAATTCTTGCTCATGTTCAAACTTTAGTTGTTCATATGCTTTCACTAAAACTAGCTTTTCGGAGGTTGCCGAGTTAACCCCTTCCAGGATTGTAGTCTGGGCCCGTTCATACTGTTCCTTCAACTTGTTACACTCTGCTTGCAATGAGTCGTAGAGATGAACTGGGATAAAATCCTGGCTTCCTGAAGATTCCTCTTCCTTTAGGTCGTTCTGTAAATAGTCTAGTTCCTGAACAGTTTCAGGGAGATGTGATCGGTACTTGGCCACGATGGCTCTATGGTCGCTCTTTTCTCGAGCTAGCTGTCTCTGTTGTCTTTCCAGGTTCTCCCATTCAGTGTCCCAGAACTTTTCCATATTTTTCATCTCTTGTACGAGACGGTCACTCCACTGTTCTAATTGTTGTCGTACTTTGACATAAGTTTGAGTTCGAGCTCGGTATTCTTCCGTCGTGGATGAATCCTTAGCTTGAACAGGCTCAGAATTCTCTGTCAACCTGGAGTTCTGCTCTGTAACTTTATTCTTCTTGGTGACATAAGTCTTTCTGCATGTCTTTGTTTCCTTCCCCATCGTCGGCAAGTCCCCTTTAGCCTTGTCATGCATATTTGAATTGGTCTTATCGTCATCCATCTCAGAATCTGAGCTGATAGCTTGCACCGAATCCTCCTTCATTATGGCTTTTAGGTAGTGCCATTCCATGTCTATTTTCTTAATCCACTCCCGTCCTAGAAGTGGTGGTCCTCCCTCAGGTAATACGTACAAATTCATTCTTGGGTGTTCTTTCCCTCTATCTCTCACCTTGACTCTTATTTTCCCCATGGGGTATACATTATGCCCCGTGTATGTCTGTAATACGAACTTGGTATTTCTCAAAGGTATGTGAGAGAACAGCCGGTGGTAGTCCCTTCGGTTGATGACTGATAGAGCTGATCCAGTGTCCAGCTCCATTCGTACTTGGACTCCAGCTATTTTTAGTACGACCCAAATCGTTTGTAGATCAGTTTTTTTCCCCACATTGTGGATCTTCAGACTACCCAGCTCCTGGTTGTTTGGGTCTGAGTCTGAATTCTGTTCATCTGAACTCTTTTCAGCCACCTTGTGTACCTTGTTGTACTTTTCTTGTGGTGGCTTCCGTTGATTGTTGGTCTTTTTCCCGGACCTGCATACCTTCGCGATGTGACCCAGTTTGCCACATTTCCGACACTCTTGGTTCTTAAACCAGCAGTGATTCTGGTCGTGCGTGGTCTTCCCACAACGGTAGCATTTTGTTGTGCTCGAAGTAATTTGGTCCACCCCGAGTGCCGCCGCCTTTAGCTGCATTTCGGCCGTTCCTTTCGCTGCGGCTTCGTGTGATGCAGCTATGAGGACAGCCCTGTCCAGTGTGAGGTCGTTTTCTTCCAGTAGTCGCTTCTGCGTTCCTTCTTTGGACAATCCGCATACGAACTTGTCCCGCAGTGCCTCTGTCAGATTCCCTCCGAACTGGCAGTATTTCGCTAGCCTACGCAGTTCGACCAAGTATTCCGCATTGCTTTCGTCTTTCCTCTGCGTTCTTGCGTAGAATTTGAATCGCTCAGCCAGCATCAACGGTGTGGGGTTCAAGTGGTCCTTCAGCACAGCCACAATTTCTTCGAAGGTCTGATCCGCTGGTTTAGCTGGTGCTATTAGATGCTTCAAGAGCCCATATGTTTTTGCCCCCATCGAGTTTAGCAATGTTATCGCCTTGTCGTCTTCCTCTATTTTGTTGGCTTCGCAATAGATCTCTATGCGTTCCACGTACGTGGCCCAGTCTTCTATTTCAGAATTAAAATCATTAATATTCCCTCGCTTAGGCATCTTTCTTTCTTTGAAGCAGCACAGTATTTCTTTAAGTATTATTTATTATCTTTTTTTTTTCTAAAATGGCGGTTTTCCTGCGAAAATGGCGGTTTCCCGCTCTTCCCTTCTCTCTCTCTCTCTCTCTCTCTGCCCACTTCAATGGCAGTTAAGATGGCGGTTCTTTTCCCGCGAAAATGGCGGTTTCCCGCTCTTCCTTTCTCTCCCCGCCCACTTCAATGGCGGTTTCCCGCCTCTGTCGTCTTCTCCGCCTAATGGCGGCTTTCCGCGTTTCACCCTGGTGTAAGGGGTACGCTTTCCCCACAGCGGACAGGTTCAGCCGCTGGGCTGGCTCTCGCACAGCTCCCCTTACTCGGCTCTGTCTTTTCCTCCCGCCCGCACGGCTCTACCGGCGCTGGGTACACCCCGTTAACGGAGGCCAGTTCAGCCGTTGGACTGGCTCTCGCGCAGTCTCTCTCTCCCCGTGCTCGGCTCTGTCTCTCCCTCTCCCGCACGTTCGGTTCTACTGGCTCTGGGTACTCCGTAGGTGGAGAACAGTTCAGCCGCTGGACTGGCTCTCGCGCAGTCTCTCTCCCCGTTCTCGGCTCCTGTTCGCTCTCCCACTCCCGCACGTTCGGTTTTGCCGGCTCTGAGTACCCCGTTGGTGGAGAACAGCTCAGCCGCTGGACTGGCTCCTCGCAGTCTCTCACTCCGCACCCGGCTCTCACCCGCACGGTTCCCGTTCGCCTCCCCAGCCCTCTCGCAGACCAGTGTTTCCCTCCCCGGCTGCGGATGGGTTTCTCCTCCCGCGCCTACTCGCAGGTTCAGCGTTTCGTGGCTGCGGTCGCTGCCCGGATTTTTCCCGCCGATCGCGGTCCGGCTGTCACCCGACGCCGTTGGACCCGACTTTTGGCCGGTACAGCTCCCCCTCGACCGAGGTCGAGTGCTCTGCCCTTCTCCTCCAGATACTTCTACCCCTTCCCCTACTCACAGTCTCTTCGGCCGCCTTGTTTCTTGCTGGTCGGCTCACTCCACACCGTGGTAGCAGGGTAATCAGTGCCTGTTGCTGATGAAGCTTTTGTTGCTAGTCTTCCAGCTTCTGTAAAGTACCACACTTTCTGTTGTTGTAGCCTCGTGTTTTCTTTTGGCAGCACGACGAGGGCGGTTGCCTCTCTTTGACGCTCTTTGTTACTTTGCTATTCTTGCCGCAGGGTACGATCGGACTCGTCGCCACTGTAAAGTCTGTGGGTTGTGCAGTAAATAAATACACAGACTTTTGAAGTACAAACAAACAGGTCTTTACTATTCAGAGGTCAGGGCGAATCTGCCCTAGTTATCCTGTAACATCACTTATATACTGGTGTGGTCACTGTCGGTATTACCGTATACAGAAGCCAATCAAATAGTGCCACACCTAAAGTAGTTCTCTTAAAGGTGAACGGTTACACTCAATCGTTCCCTTAAAGGTAGACGGGTACATACACTACATCAGCGACTACCTCTCGTGAAAGTCTCAGCCTCATGTTGAGGAAGATCATCCTCTGCCTGTAAAGCCGGTGTTGAGGGTTTCCCCTTCAGTGAAGTACAGGCCTACACTGACACCCTCTGCCCTGTGCATCATCAGGTGGCTGAGGAGAAGGTTGGCGCTCCTGCTGTTGGTGCTGCCGCTGTGCCTGGTTGCGCTGCTGCCACGGCTACTGTTCCTCAGAATCTGATGACCAGGATGAGAGGATATAAATGGTTCCCATACCGCTGGTATATATCTCAGTCAAGGAATGGAGGTTGTGTGCACTCAGACAAAGTGGCCAGAGGGTTTTCCAAGGAGGCCACACAGCAGATGGATTTCAGACTCAACAATCACAAGATTAGTTGAGCTGCAAAATGTCTCCCAAACCTCAAACCACTAAGTTGTGGCATGTGAAAGAATGAGAGATTGCAGGACCGCTTTTAAGCTGCTCGAGCAGCTGGCAACAATTCAGGTCCTCGCTCAACCCAGCTCGATTCACCAGATGTGTTTTAATGAAGGCGGGCAGCATGTTGAAAAACCTCGAAAATCTGATCAACCCTTTAAAATAGGATTATCCAGGTAGTTAGCGACCTGTTAACTCCCTTAACAGCCTGTCCCGCCGTTTGGTGTCGGGTCAGTTTGGGAGCGGCTGACCCGACACTTTCCAAAGTCGCGTGGAGGCGGAATGGAGGCGGGTTCGCAGCCCGCCCCCAATTTCTCCGATTTTTGCTGCAGACTGCCTCCAAACCCGCCCCCTCAATGCAATTAAATTTGCGGCCTTAGTTATCACAGTAGGCTCAGAGAGCTAGATTTCTTTACTCTACAGAAGAGTAGACTTTGGGGAAACTTGATAAGAATGCAAGAACATAAGAACTATTAGCAGGAGTAGGCCATTCGGCCCTTCGAGCCTGCTCTGCCATGGCTGATCTTCTACCTCAACTCCACCTTCCCGCACCCCGTATCCCTTCACTGCCTTAATATCCAAAAATCTGTTGATCTCTGTCTTGAATATATTCAATGACTGAGCATCCACAGCCCTCTGGGGTAGAGAATTCCAAAGATTGACAACCCTTTGAGTGATTGAAGTATTTAAAATGATGAAAGGACTAGACTGTGTCCGTGTGGACAGATAATTTGACTTAGATAAGTCAGAGAGTGCGAGGGGACAGGCGTAGAAGTTATGTCAGCCTAGAGCGAGGCTAGATGTCAGGAGGCTTCTCTTTTTACGGGAGGCCATTGACCTTTAGGTAAACTCACTGGCTCGTGCAATGAGTGCAGTTTCTAAAGTGAGCTGGATGGGTTCCTGGAGGAGGTGGATATCGCTGCGTCCAAAAAGTAGATGGGATGTTGGGGGGATGTACCTCGTGGTCACTGTTATCTCCTGAAACTCTATTGTTGATCGCCTTCAGGCTTAGGAAAGCAATTTTCCAGAATTCTTATTTCCTGAATTGGTCTAGGTTTTTTTTTATACCTTTGTTTCCTGCCTCACCCAGGAGGTTACACAGCTGATGGTGGTTGGGGTACAGTGAGGGCCATGTTGCCTCATTGCAATGCGACAGACTTGATGGACCAACAGATCTTTGTCCTGTCTGTTTTTTTCGTATGTTCGTAAAATATCTTCTTTTCTAGACCAATGGGTGATTTGATCTTTACAGCTGTATAATTGTGGACTGAGTGGCTGTTTTAAATGGCAACTGTCAAAAGCTTGGAGTTTACAAGAAAAGCTGATATGATTGTTAATGACCTCAAAGAATCCCTTTACATTCTGACTGTTACCGTAGTGAGTGTTTTGCACGTCGATACTACAGCCTTGGAACTGACTTCATGGCTTATGGGACTCCTCTGATTCAGAAATAACCACAGATCCTGGTAGAAACCTAGTTCATGTTTCTCTGTCATAGTTAATATGACATCTATTTCAGTTTTTCCTGTGTCAGTCCAAGATAATCAAGTCAGGATATAAATCATGTGGGCTTTCTGCAACATGGAACCACCCCGGGCTCCAGGATTTCAGTAGAAGCTCAACTTTAAGTTGTGCACATTTTTGTTTGTTGTTGAAACAGTGGCCTATTGTAGCTTAAAATTCCTGCTGCTGAAAACTGCCACTGGGGTGGCCCTGGTTTCCATTTGGAAGTCCAGTAAAACTTGATACAGTTATTGCAGAATTAGTCTGTTTGTCTGTGCCTGGGGAGGGGCCAAACCTATCAATCCAAATACAAATAGCATGCAGGATTTGTTTAAATTAATGTTTCATTCATAGCTTTTTAAAACATTTTAGCAGAGAGTTATTAAAATCTGTTTGATCCTGGTCACTTTGATTGAAGGTATTTTTCAGCCTGTCTAGTTCAATTTGGGGGAGTATATTTGAAGTCCGCAAAGCAAAATCGTAATGCCAGATATTTTCTGCAGACAGTGAGAAAAAAGAACCGTGACATAAAACATTACTTAAACCACAGCTTAGCACAGCAATTCCGAGCTACTTTTTACTTAGTCGAGGTGATGGTCGAGCTTGTTAATTATTGTAAAAATTCAAGTTGTGTTACTGTTGCTAGTTACTTGTTCTGTGATAAACTTGCTTGGCAGATAAAGCCTGTTATAAATCTCACCATTCATCAAGAAACTACTCGTGAAATAACGCTGGACGGCCAGCTGGTGGCGCCGTCCAAGGAGTATAAATACTCGGGCGTGGGCCCCAGCTTCCAGGGACATTTTGTAAGACAAGGAACTAGTGAAGTACAACTAGACCTCCATGTTCTGAAACAAGTTGATTAAAGCCTTGCTTTATACTCAAACCAAGTGCGTAGTGAGTTTTATTACGTCACAAGCCCAAGTCAAGGTCTAGTGAAGTTTTATTCTGTATCCTTCAAAGATAACCAGGATCACAGGAGGGTGCATGATAAAACCAATAGCTAAAACAAACCGAAGGGAGTCCTCTGTTCATTAACTGGCTATGCTACAAATTTACCTAGACATCTGGAGAAGCGAAAGTGCTCTGTTTGGGGGCAGGAGCGCATCTTCGAGAGTTCTTTGAAACATGGAAACTCAAAAGAACTAGAGTAAAGAAACCTAAAAATGTAACAACCAGTTGTGTAAAAAATATGTACAAAAAATTTTAAAATGAACTATATTAGAATATGGAATATCAAATACTTGGTAAGTGGTTTAGGACAGTTATTCAATGTTTAGGTTTTACTAATGTTCCTGTCATTCCAGCTGCATTCTCGCTGTAATTATTACAACCTTTCAGTTGAATTACTGCCTCGCTACATGTTGTCAGACATCTTTTATCCCATTTCTTTATTATACATGTAGCATATTGGCAATCAACGATAAACTCCCATATTACACACTCATCGATTATGTATGTGAGGTATTGCTGCTCATCTATTGCTTCTGTCTAACACAAGTCTATTGTCCTATGTGGAAGACATTGCCAGCCACCTGTTATCCCGTATGGAACACAGTGCTAGCTGTGTGCCTCGATATTATTGGAACTTGGTTTCGCACATTCTTAGCTATCTATTTTCCTGGATGGAATGCACTGCAAAACTGAGTAAAATTGAATTTTCTTTTCATTACTACAGCAATATATATTTTTTTAAACCTGCAGCCTGGCTCAGAGGCACAGACAAGGAAATGAGGCTATTGAGTGTTGAGTGGCAAAATAAATTCACAGAAACAAATTTCAATGTACAGCTTCCTTATGGTTGACAGCAACTGAGCTCAACCTGTCACCTTCTCAGGTGGTTGAGAGACAGGGAGCTGCACCTCTTGCTGATGTTCAATGGAAAACGAATCAATCAATTAAATATTTTAGGGGGAAAAATTGAGTCGCGCCCCCTTTGGGGTGCTAACTTTTAGCGCCCCGAAAAAATTAGCGCCCCCGCGGCCGATATTCATCGGTAGCGCCCCAAGAGGGAAGCGGGGCTCTACTGGAAGTGGCCTGCCTCCCTCTTGGGGCACTGCGAGGGAATATCGCGCCACAGTACTGCAGGCCTTCCTCCCCTTCTTAAAGGGGAGGGGCCTTGCGCAGCGCGACCTGGGGCCCAGCTGGGCCACCAGGGATCGGAGTGCCAGCAAAATAGCCCGGCACTCAAGAGAAATGCCGGGCTCACGGAGGGCACACCGTGGGGGTGGGGGGTGCTGCTCAGGAGGTTGGGGATGGCAACGGGGGCAAGTGCTGGCAGGCGGCCGGCAACAAAAATGGCTGCCCGGCACCTCGCCTTTAATTAGCGCTGCCCCGGCCGCAGGTAGGCCCCCCTGACCCCGTCGGACATAGCATCTGGCGGTAAGTCAGGGGGCGCTACCGAAGATCGTGGCTGGGGTGCGAGCACGACACTGCGCACGGCGATTACATCATCGGCGGCGGCGCAGCGCCGTGGGGTGCTAACGGGTACCGCCACCGCTAACCTCCCGCTGAATTTCGCGGGAGGCGTTGGCGGCGCCGCGCCCGGGCGCTAGTTGCTTTGCGCCCTGTTAGTGCCCCCTTGGGGGCAAAGCAACCAAATTTTTCCCCCTTAATCTTCTAAATACTTTAAAGGAGCTGTCATGATTGAGATTTAAGTCTGCGTTTTCAATTTACATAAAAAATACTTCGCTTCTTTCCACAAAGATCCCTGAAGACCTGAGCAAACAGATCCGAAAGGTGAAATATTCTGAAAATTTACTGCAGTTGACAGAAAAATTCTAAATCCACAGAGCCCCGGTAAAATACCATGAGTCACTTTACATTACTTTGGTAATAAAATCAACTCCCAGCAGTGTTATGCTAATGTCTTGTTTATACTGTGGCCTGGTGTCATAATCTGACCTCCATATACAAATCAGTCTCGAGGGATTCAGTGAAGCTCCCCTATTTACACTCCTGCTCTCAGGAGAGCAGCTCCATTGCAGTAATTGTTTCCACAAAAAAAAAGAACTACAATACCATGCACAGCCCATCATTAATTTAATCTGAAATGTGAAAGGAATAGGGTGAATGCTTTAGGCAGTCCAATGTGAATGTGTTGGACAGACCGAGAAGAGAATGGCAGACACAATGAGGTGAGAAGGTAAAAGGTCAGCTCCGAGTCCCCTTTTGATTTGGATTATCTCCAGAAACTAATGTGTGGGAAAGTTTCATCTTTAAGAAAGTGCAGTGGAATATAGCTGTACGTTTGTCTCCATGTGCAGAACCTGGTGAGAATCAACTGACTAAAGCGTAGTATAAACCAAACCATTCTATAAAAGCGATGTTATCCTCAGTAGGACAAAGGAGACCAGTCTGAGATAATCATTACAGCATTCGCCAACACTCTCCCAACCAACATGCGTCTGATGACTTTTCACAGCTTCCAGCTGAGTAGTTACGTGACTCCGTTCAGAAAGAAAAACTCCACACGTTACCCATTTTGAATTACAAAATCATAGTCGCTTCAAGCCATGAAATGGTAATAATAACACTGACAATGTAAAAATAACCCACTGCAACTGCAGTCTATTGATTTCGGGACAGCGTTTGCATGGTAGAAGTTGCTAGGAAACTTGAGAGCAAAACAGCAGGTATGCCAAAGGCGAAATGTTGACTGATTACATAAAATGCAACAACCTTTAAGCTACCTCAGTGTGAATTACAATAAGAAAATTATTTTCACTAGGGCCGTAAGGACTTCATCCTATGGGTTCAATTTCAAATTTTTCAGTTCAGGGGCAATGTTCTCTGCCGAGGTGCCAATGTAATTTGCTATAAAGAAAGACAGCACTTCATACCTGTGATCCTCTGTTACACTGAGCTGTCAGCCTCAGCCGTGCTGTTATCAGGAAGAAGAAGTAAACACTTGGCACCTTCCCATAGGGAAAGTTGGAATGAGAGTTTCCTCAGGGTACCCTCACACCCCTTCATATCAGACAGCTTCAAAACACCTCTTGGCACACAACAGAAGGTGCTTGCTCTGTCAGCCTGGAGCAGCAACAACAGCAATGAAAAAGGAAATGGTTGAAATAGCTTAAAAAATAATTCTGGTTCGGAGTCACAACCACACTGTTAACTGTTTACTTGCGCATCTGACCATTTCTTCCCCTGCCAAAACCAATTGTGGTTCATCACCTAACTGGTGTAATCCCAGAAGGAATCAACAGAGGCCGCACTCATCTGAGCGAAAGAGGAGGATTTTCATTGGCTCTAAGATATAAAACGTCAGTAAAGTTATTAGATTAACATAGTAACATAGTAACATAGAGATAGGAACAGGAGTAGGCCATTCGGCCCTTCGAGCCTGCTCCGCCATTCAATGAGATCATGGCTGATCTTCGTCTGAGATCATAGCTGATCTTACCAGTTCAGTACCCCGTCCCCGCCTTTTCTCCGTAACCCTTAATCCCCTTAGCCTTCAGAAATATATCCAATTCTCTCTTGAAAATATTTATTGAATTAGCCTTCACAGCCCTCTGTGGCAGGGAATTCCACAGGCTCACCACTCTTTGAGTGAAGAAATTCTTCCTCATCTCTGTTTTAAATGATTTGCCCGCTATTTTTAGACTGTGGCCCCTGGTTCTGTGCTCCCCGGCCATTGGAAACATTCTCTCTGAATTCAGCCTGTCCAGGCCTGCCATAATTTTATATGTTTCGATGAGATCCCCTCTCAATCTTCTAAACTCCAGTGAGTACAAGCCCAAACTATTTAATCTCTCTTCGTAGGTCATTCCCGCCATTCCAGGTATCAGCCTGGTGAATCGCCGTTGCACTCTTTCCATGGCAAGAACATCCTTCCGCAGATGGGGCGACCAAAACTGTACACAATACTCCAGATGCGGTCTCACCAGCACCTTGTACAGCTGTAGTAAGGTATCCCTATTCCTATACTCGAACCCCCTTGATATGAAGGCCAACATACCATTTGCCTTCTTAATCGCCTGTTGCACCTGCATGCTCTCCTTCAGTGACTGGTGCACAAGAACACCCAGGTCCCTCTGCACTTCCCCATCTCCCAATCTATTGCCATTTAGATAATAATCTACCCTCCTGTTTTTACCCCCAAAGTGGATAACCTCGCATTTATCCACATTATAGTGCATCTGCCACGTATCCGCCCATTCCCCCAACCTGTCCAAATCGCACTGTAGCCTCCTGACATCCTCATCAGAGCCCACCCCTCCTCCTAGTTTAGTGTCGTCAGCGAATTTGGAAATATTGCATCCAATTCCCTGATCCAGATCATTTATATATATTGTGAACAGCTGGGGTCCCAGGACAGATCCTTGCGGCACCCCGCTGGTCACTGCCTGCCACTCCGAAAACGAGCCGTTTATTCCAACTCTCTGTTTTCTATCCGCCAGCCAGTTCTCTATCCACGTTAATACTTTGCCCCCAATCCCATGAGCCTTAATTTTGCATGATAATCTGTTGTGTGGAACCTTATCGAAGGCTTTCTGGAAGTCAAGGTACACCACATCCACTGGCTCTCCCCCATCTATTTTACCAGTTACTTCCTCAAAAAATTCCAGCAGATTAGTCAAACACGATTTACCCTTTGTAAATCCATGTTGACTCTGTCCGATCCTTTCCCCATTTGTCAAGTGCTCCGCTATTTTATCCTTAATAATGGACTCTAGCATTTTGCCCACAACCGATGTAAGGCTTACTGGTCTATAATTCCCTGCTTTCTCTCTACCCCCCTTTTTAAATATTGGGGTAACATTAGCTACCCTCCAATCCACGGGTACTGTTCCCGAGTCAATGGAGTTCCGGAAGATGATCCTTAGAGCATCTGCTATCTCCAGGGCCACCTCCTTAAGTACCCTAGGATGTAGTTTATCAGGCCCCGGGGATTTGTCGGCCTTCAGTCCCCTCAACTTACCCAACACCATATCCCTAGAGATACTAATTTCTGTCAGCTCCTCCCTCTCATTAGTCCCTATGTTTGCCGATATTCCTGGGAGGTTATTTGTGTCCTCCTTTGTGAATACAGAACCAAAGTATGAGTTTAATTGGTCTGCCATTTCCTTATTCTCCATTATATATTCTCCCGAATCGGACTGCAAGGGACCGACTTGGGATTTTACCAGTCTTTTCCTCCTGATATACCGATAAAAGCTTTTGCAGTCTGTCTTTATGTTTGCTGCAAGTTTACTTTCGTATTCTATTTTCCCCTTCCTGATTAATCCCTTTGTCCTCTTTTGCTGTATCCTGTACTGCCCCCAATCTTCCGGTCTGGTGCTTTTTTTTGCCAGTTGATATGCCCTTTTTTTAAATTTTATGCTGTCCCTAATTTCCCTCGTTATCCACGGTTGAGTCACCTTTTTAGGTTTATTTTTATGCCAAACCGGTATAAACATGTTCTGGAATTCTTCCATTCTATCTTTGAATGCTTGCCATTGTCTATCCACTGTCAATCCCCCCAGAAACACCACCCAATCAATCTTACCCAATTCCCGTCTCATACCCTCGTAATTCCCTTTATTTAAGTTCTGGACCTTAGTCTCTGATTCAATTTCCTCACTCTCCATCTCGACTGAGAGCTCGATCATATTATGATCGCTCTGACCCAAGGGGCCTCGTACAAGAAGATTGCTGATAAGTCCCTTCTCATTGCACAATACCCAGTCTAAAATGGCCTGATCTCGAGTCGGCTCCTCGACATATTGGTCCAGATAACCGTCCCGAAAACATTCCAGGAATTCCTCCTCCTCAGAATTTTTACTAATTTGGGTAGTCCAATCAAAATGTAAATTAAAGTCACCCATGATGACAGCTGTGCTCTTATCGCACGCTTCTCTAATTTCCCTTTTTATGCCTTCCCTCACCTCCATATTACTATTTGGAGGCCTATATATCACACCCACTAACGTTTTCCTCCCCTTGCTATTTCTCATTTCTACCCATACAGATTCCGTTTCATCCGAGTTAATATCCTTCCTTTCCATTGCATTAATCCCCTCCTTTACCAGCAATGCTACCCCACCTCCCCTACCTTTTTGCCGATCCTTCCTAAATATTGTATATCCCTGGATGTTAAGTTCCCAGCCTTGCCCACCCTGCAGCCACGTTTCTGTAATCCCAATCAAATCATACTTGTTTACCTCTATTTCCACAACTAATTCATCCACCTTGTTCCTAATGCTTCTAGCATTAAGATACAAAGCCTTCAGGCTTGCTTTTTTCACACTCTCATTATGAATTAGTTTGGCCCTTTGTGTTTCTCTCCTTTGCTTATTGCTTCTCACCTTTCTACCATCTATTTCTGACTTCATATGACTTCCCTCTTTTCCACTACCTAGGTTCCCATCCCCCTGCCAAATTAGTTTAAATCCTCCCGAACCGCCCTAGAAAATATTACCCCGAGGACATCGGCTCCCTCACAGTTCAGGTGTAGACCGTCCCCTTGGTACAGGTCACTCCTCCCCAAGAACTGGTTCCAATGCCTCAAGAATTTAAATCCCTCTCCCTTGCACCACTGCTCAAGCCACGTATTTAGCTTATCTATCTTACTCTCTCTAAACTTATTAGCTCGTGGCACTGGTAGCAATCCAGAGATTACTACCTTTGAGGTCCTACTTTTCAATTTAGCTCCTAACTCCCTAAATTCAGCTTGTAGGACCTCCTCCCTCTTTTTACCTACATCGTTGGTACCTACATGTACCACGACAACTGGCTGATCCCCCTCCCCCTTCAGAATGCTCTGCACCCGCTCCGAGACATCCTTGACCCTTGCACCAGGGAGGCAACATACCATCTTGGAGTCTCGGTCTCGGCCACAGAAACTCCTATCTATCCCCCTTACAATTGAATCCCCTATCACTATAGCCCTATCCCTCTTTTTCCCGCCCTTCTGTGCAGCAGAGCCAGTCATGGTGCCCTGAACCTGGCTGCTGGTGCCTTCCCCTGATAAGTCATCTCCCCCAACAGTACCCAAAACGGTAAACCTGTTTTGGAGGGAGATGACCGCAGGTGACTCCTGCACTACCTTCCTGCCTTTACCCTGCCTTTTGGTCACCCATTTACTGTCTGAGCTAGCCTTTACCTGCGGTGTGACCAACTCACTGAATGTGCTATCCACAACATCCTCAGCATCGCGTATGCTCCAGAGTGAGTCCATTCGCAGCTCCAGCGCCGCCATGCGGTCCGCTAGGAGCTGCAGCTGGACACACTTCCTGCACACATAGTTGTCAGGGACAGTGTCCCTGATTTCCCACATGGCACAGGAGGAGCATGACACGGGTCTGAGCTGCCCTTCCATGACTTAACCCTTACAATACCTTTTTATTTACTACGATTTAGCTTAATTATTGAATTCTACTTAGAATAAGTTTGTGAAAGTACTCACCAACCAGTCACCTACCTGTTTTCTGGTGTTGTATTTTCACTGCCGCCTCCTGTCCTGGAACCTTTTCCACCTAGGTTAGGCTCCTGAAATAAAATAAATTGAACCTACCTTTTCAACTTCCCCTAACCCCTAAAAGGTTAGCGGAGGTGGAAGGGTGGGAGACACTACACTGTAGTGTTTCGGGTTTAGCAACAGCTCCACCTATATAAGAGTTACTGGCCTCCTGCTCTCCCGACTGCACCAGCTGCTCCCTGGTGACGTCACACACTGATTACTATTTACCCCTCTCCTCTGCTGTTGATTTGGTACGCCTCGCAACTGCCGCCGGTTTTTAAGCCGGGCTCCTCCTCGCTGCTCTCTGCTGCTCCGAGATTAGGAATGGTTGCACAATAGAATTCGCTTCACCCGTGTTGTTTGCATTAAAGTGAAAATCCAGTGGCTTACCAAAGTACCTTCAAGCTTAAAAAAATTGGGGGTGGGGACAGAGTAAAAACCATTGGAACAAACTTATTTAAAAGGTTGGTCCACAGAATGCTTGGCAGACTGATATTTTTTAAGGAGAGAGGAAGAAAGGTAAAAGAGTAGAATTGTTAATCTACAATTACTTTGAGTGTGTGAAGGAGAAGTCCTGATCAGACCCATTAATATAATTATTCATAGAATAGCCAGCTCCATCGTGTAGCAGGAGGTTGTTCATCTGTGCTGCAGAAAGATGTTTTTTCTATTTAAAACATGAATGGATTTCCATTGTAGGTTAGCACAGCAGAGGAATTCCAAATGAGTTTTAAGGCACATCCTCTCTGGGCTGCCTTCCTGTAATTTTTGATTTAAGTGATGCAATCTATAAATCTGCTAATTCATTTCTGAAGTGATTTCCAACCCACACCTGTAGTGTATGTACTTTGCAGAAGGAACTATATTCTGCAGCCCCTGTATACTGCAGTACCAGTAGTGGCTACCCCTGTATATAAGCCTGTGTAGTAACTTTTGCATAGTAGTTCCAGTTTGTCTCCACTCAGTAAAGACCTGTTATAACCAACTCCTGCAGTCTGTGTCTCAATTACACACGGACATAATACTGGCGACGAGCAGATCCGAACTTACCTACAGTCTGCACCACCTCATGGGGATCCATCCCTGAAGCGAAGTTGTCAGAGGTCGAGGCCAGAAGGAAGAAAGAAAAGAAAACAAACAGAAGAAACGGGCATCGACCGTGTGCAACCGCCTCTGATTCATCGGAGTTGAAGATTTGCAGGAGAGGCTGTCGAGAGCGGGGCTTGGTTATCCTGTCGATGGTGTTCCAGCTAATCGGGCTGGTGGCAGGTAGTACACTGATCCTTCCTGGGCTGCGGCGGGCTAGAGCTCGATCGGGTGGCTTTTCAACGGGGCCGAGCAGCGTTGTCGGGAAGAGGAGCTAGAGAGAGAGGGTGGAGCACACAGGGCGCGGCCGGTGCTACGAAGCCGGGCAGCGTACAGACCCGAGAAGAGGGAGGAAAGTGTCCCGCAGGGTTGCCCCGACGACGGGGAAATAAAATAAATTAGAAGCGCAGGAAGCCGTGAGGAGCTGCAGTTTGCCACGGGAACCGCGGAGAGCGGCGTTAGCAGCAGCGCGGGGGGAAGAGCGCGAAGACCATAGGGCGTCGCCATCAAGGCATAAAACTCCAGCAACAGCGCTAGCAGCGGCGGGGAAGATGGAAAGCGCGGGAGGCGGCATTTTGTTAAATCGGGGAAGAAGGCAAAGTGCGGGAGGCGCCATCTTAGATTTCCAAGATGCCGAAGACTGGCAATATCACTGCCTTTGATAATGCAATAGAAGACTGGACCACGTATGTGGAAAGAGTCGAAGTATATTGCGAGGCAAACGAAGTAGCCAATGAGAAAAAGGCATCGGTACTACTAAACATAATGGGCGCAAGAACATACGGCCTATTGCGGAACCTGATTACTCCAGCCAAACCGATGGCGAAGAGTTTTAATGAAATTGTTGATATCCTACAGGAACACCTAAATCCTACACCACTGCTGATAGCAGAAAGATTTAAATTCCACAGGAGAAATCAGCATAAAGATGAGAGCAATGCTGATTACCTTACGGAACTACGCAAGCTATCAAAGCACTGCCAGTTCGGAGCAGGACTGGCAGATACCCTATGGGACAAATTTGTCTGTGGACTCCTGAGTGAAGGAACTCAGAAGAGGTTACTCTCAGAGAAAGAGCTGACGCTAGATAAGGCTTTCATCGTGGCAGTATCGTACGAAGCAGCAGCAAGGGGAGCTGCGGAAATACAGCAAAAGCCACAGGAATACGGCACCCACGAAATGACACGGGGATTTGAAAAATGTTATCACTGCGGCAGAACAACCCATGACCAGAAGGACTGCTGGTCCAAGGACAAAATATGCAGGCAATGCGGAAAGATGGGACACATTGCACGAGTTTGCAGGTCTGGGAAGAAGGCTAACGACAACAAAAAGGCTACTAAGGAACAGTACAGGAATGTACAAAAGATGACGGACAGTAGTTCCGAAGACCAGATGAGCGATAGTGAATCCGGGAACAAGAGATTAAGCTGTCTCAAACTTCACAACATAATCGCAAAAGAGGATCACTGAACCATTTGGGTCACCCTCACGATAGCAGGGTCCCAAGTCAAAATGGAATTGGATACAGGATCAGCCCTGACCATCATGAATCGATGAGACTATGAGTGGCTATTCTCACACATACCCTTGAAAGGGACATCCATTGTCTTGAAGACGTATACGAGGCAAAAAGTATACCCCAGAGGGAAAATAAGGGTGCCTGTCGAATACAACGGCAAGGAAATACAGAAATTGTATCTGTACATACTGCAAGATGGTGGACCACTGTTATTGGGACGTGAATGGATCAGAAAGATAAGTTTAGACTGGCACTCCATTCAGGCACTGACGGTGGCTGGTAAAAAGGATGACGACGTCACACCTGGACGATTGTCAAAAATCTTAGCTAACGCCAAAGAGGTATTTCAACAAGAACTGGGAACTTTTAAAGGCGTAACCGCCTCGATAAAAATAGAAGAGAATGCAATTCCCAAGTTTTTTAAAGCAAGACCGGTACCATATGCAATTCGCCCAGCCGTCGAGGCAGAGCTGGAGAATCTGGAGAATGCAGGCATGTTATCTAAGGTAGACTGGAGCGAGTAGGTGACACCCATCGTTCCTGTCATGAAGAAAACGTTAAACAATAAGTCTGAGGATCCAAGGAAGGTTCGCATCTGTGGGGACTTCAAGGTGACGGTGAACCCAGTCCTTCACACAGTACAATATCCTCTCCCGAGGATAGAAGATATTTTCGCCTCACTATCTGGAGGGAAGCGTTTTACAAAAATTGACCTAGCACAAGCATATTTGCAGATGGAGGTTGAAGAATCCTCTATGAAGTATCTCACGATAAACACTCACAAAGGTCTTTACCAGTATAATCGACTGGTATTCGGAGTAGCATCAGCTCCGGTGATATGGCAAAGAGCGATGGAACAAGTCCTGCAAGGGATTCCGGGGACTCAGTGTTACTTGGACGACATCCTAGTGACAGGTGAAGATGACAGTGAACACCTTGCCAGCCTAGAGCAGGTGCTCACTAGACTAAGAGAACATGGGCTACGAGCCAATCGCCCCAAGTGCGAGTTTTTTAAGAAACAGATATCGTATTGTGGCCACGTGATTGATGAAGAGGGGTTACATAAGTCCCCTGACAAAATTGAAGCGGTAGTTAAGGCTCCAGCGCCTGAAAATGTGTCGCAACTGTGGTCATTCCTCGGATTGGTGAATTACTACCATAAGTTTTTGCCGAATTTGTCCACAATTCTGCACCCACTGAACGCCCTACTACAAACTGGAGTAGCATGGAAATGGAGTGATGAATGTAAGCGGGCCTTTCAGAAGAGTAAAGACCTAATCACTTCAAGAGAAGTATTGGCTCACTACAACCCATCACTACCGATAAGACTGGCGTGTGATGCGTCTCCCTACGACATTGGAGCGGTACTGTCACATAAATTCCTTGATGGTTCAGAAGGCCGATAGCTTTTGCGTCACGCTCGTTAACTTCAGCCGAGCGTAACTACGCCCAGATTGACAGAGGCCCTCAGCCTGGTGTGGGGGGTGAAGAAGTTCAATCACTACCTGCACGGTCAGAAATTTACTCTACTAACTGATCATCAACCTCTTGTCTCCATTTTCAACCCTCAGAAGGGCGTCCCGATAATGACAGCACAACGGCTACAGAGGTGGTCCCTTTTCCTAGGGGCACACCAATATGACATCGAGTACAAAGGAACTAAACAGCATGGGAATGCTGATGGATTGCCGCGCCTACCATTGCCGACGGTGGAAGAAGCACCTGCAGTGGATCCAGTGGAGATATTCCACTCGACCATAGTTGAATGTCTCCCTGTGACGAATGCAAACATAGAAAAGGAAACATGAAATGACCCGACACTCTCCTGGGTCTATGATTTAACGTTGAAGGGATGGCCAGCACATGGCAAACCACTGTTGCCAGCATTCTCGCCGAGAAGAGAACAGCTGTCAGTGTGCAGAGGAACCTTGATGTGTGGATCCAGAGTAGTAATTCCACCCAAATTGAAGGATAGAGTGCTCAATGAGCTTCATGAGGGTCATCTGGGAGGGGTAAAAATGAAGAACTTAGCCAGAGCGTTTGTGTGGTGGCCGGGAATCGATAGAGAAATCGAAGAGATGACCAAGAGCTGTACAGGATGCCAGAAGGTCCAAAACGCCCCACCACAAGCCCCTCTACATCCATGGGAGTGGCCCTCATCTCCATGGCAAAGGGTGCACATTGATTTTGCTGGTCCATTTATGGACTCGATATTTTTAATTGCGGTGAATGCACATTCAAAGTGGCCAGAGGTAATAAAAATGTCCTCAATCACCACAGAAAAAACTATCACAGTCTTACGAACCATATTCGCCAGAAATGGGCTGCCTGAACAGATTTGCTCCGACAATGGACCACAGTTTGTGTCTGAAGAGTTCCGGAGGTTCTTAAAGAACAATGGTGTTAAGCATTACACATCCACCCCATATCATCCAGCCACCAATGGATTGGCTGAGAGGTTCGTTCAAACATTCAAGGCAATGTGTAATGAAGACATACCCCTACAACACAAGGTGGATAACTTCTTGTTTGCCTACCGGAATGCGACACATGCGGTTACCAACCAAACTCCAGCCATGATGTTCTTCAATCGAAGACTATGATGCCGCTTGGATTTGGTTAAGCCAAACATCAGAAGAGATGTGGAGAACAGGCAGTTTCAGAATATGAATGAAAGGCCGACCAGGAGTTTTAAGATAGGTCAACCAGTTTTGGCCCGGGACTACCGCACAGAGAAATGGCAGCCAGGAATGATCTGTACACGGCAAGGACCTCTAATGTATACCGTGGACGTTGGAGAGAGCATTGTAAGACGCCATGCTGACCAGATTCTAGAGTCACTGGAAAACGTCAATTCCACACCACGATCCGATACACCTGGTGATGAAACCGAAGTACCAATTGCATCTACCTCAGAATCGGTGATATTGGAAACAGACGAACCAAACAACGACGTTGATCCCGAATCAACTTTGCCAGAAGAACCTGATACCCCAAAGAGGCGTTATCCAGACAGAATCAGGAAGCTTGCTCAAAGACTGAACTTATAATTGCTTAACTTCAGCTAATGTATCTAGCCACTGTAATTGTAAATACGTTATTTAATTATTAATCGAATGTTATGTACTGGTTAGCTAAAAGGGGAGGAATTGTAGTGTATGTACTTTGCAGAAGAAACTATATTCTGCAGCCCCTGTATACTGCAGTACCAGTAGTGACCACCCCTGTATATAAGCCTGTGTAGTAACTTTTGCATTGTAGTTCCAGTTTGTCTCCACTCAGTAAAGACCTGTTATAACCAACTCCTGCAGTCCGTGTCTCAATTACACACGGACATAATAACACCGATGTCACGGCCATCCTTTAAACTGCACTGTCAGGAAGGAGAGACTGCACGTCAAGTTCGGAAGTATGGGATCATTTCCCGCTTTCCCTTTCCTTTACAGAATTATTATCTTTCCTTTCATTTTCCTTGAAATGTGAGATTGTGTCATAATAAGTTTCTTATCTGTTTAAGTAGATGAGCCATTTTGCAAGAAAAAAAATTCTGATATATCCACATCACCAAAAAACCATTATGACAAAAGGTTATCCACCTGAAACGTTGGGCTAGATTTTACCAGCCCTGAGGAGTCGAGCTTGGAGGCGGGACTGCTGGGAAAGTCAAAAAGAATGGGAGCGGGTCCCAAACCGGCTCCCAACCTGCCTCCAACCAATCTTCCTGGGAGTCGGGTCCCTGATTTGAGCAGGGACCCGTCTCCTAGCAGCGGGAAGAGGATTATAGCCACTTAACTGCCTGTTAACAGGTAGTTAACAGGCAGTTAAGAGGCTTTTCCCAATTTTTCGACAGCTGCTGCGGGCTTCCCGACATCGGGGAACCCTGCCAGGGTAAGTGAGGCGTGCTGTGGGTCTGTTGTTATGTTGGTGTTTGGATGACAGCTGCAGAAGTGGTGTGAAGGATGCAATGGAACACTGGTTCAATGCTGTCAAACACTGACAATTCATCTGTCAAGCAAGTGTAGTGCATATGTCTTTAAGAAAACCGGCAGATGAAGCGTCATCAACGGACGTCATCTGACACCGGCTTTCCCTTAATTGTCCGGCAAGCCCGCAGAGCGGGCTTAACAAGGCCAATCAGGGCAAAATAGCATCCATTCGTCAGACGTCGCTGGGGGCGGGACTAGAACCCGGAAGGCAGCAGTCCCGCCCCCAACTCGTCTCGGTAAGTAAAATCCAGCCCGTTAAGCCTGTTTCTCTCTCCACAGATGCTGCCTGACCTGCCGAGTGTTTCCAGTGATGTGCCATCAATAACTCAAAGACAAGAAGTTAAAGGATTCAACTGAAGGCTTTTAATCGCTAAGAACATTGCACGTCATTCCACATCGGATTCGTCTGGCAGAATGACTCATACAGCTCTTGAGACCTTTATATGACAAAAGACAGGGGCGGAGCCAATACACACAATAGGGGAAAAGGGGGCGGTA
Organism: Somniosus microcephalus; assembly: GCF_052327205.1. Classification (NCBI taxonomy): domain Eukaryota; kingdom Metazoa; phylum Chordata; class Chondrichthyes; order Squaliformes; family Somniosidae; genus Somniosus; species Somniosus microcephalus. Next base: position 33,489,997 of record NC_141006.1, read on the forward strand.
CACACAATACAATGCAGGTAAAACACAGGGGCTGATGAAGACATATATTTCATCACATTCAGCATCTTCTGTTTATATATCACCAAAACTACAGCCTTACCTTCTTTCTGTTGTGACAACAACTTTTGTGACAACAGGTAAGATTTTGTCACACTTAAATGCCATTTCAAAATTCATTTATTTCTGTCAGTCTCGCTTTCATGAACTGCTTTTAAAAAAAAATATTTTCAAATGCAGATTTAAGCCAAGGCACCTGATCCAGGATTCTTATAGAATGCAGATGATGCTGGAAACACTCAGCAGGTCAGGCAGCCTCTGTGGGGAGAGGAACAGAGTTAACAGCCCCGATATTAGTAAGGATGGGGACGTGGAGGCCCTGTCGATCTTAACAGCATTAGAATATTTTTAGGCCGCCACCTGCCTGGTGCCAGACAAATTGACAGCCTGGCCTGAGGGTGGGAGAGGAGGCTAGTGGCAGGAGGCCACAGTTGGGGACCTGTGAGGACAGTCCTGGAGTTTGGGGCCGGGGTGGGATGGGAGCAGAAGGCTGCGAGCAGTGATCGGGGCTGGGGGAGGCTGAAGGCTTCCTTGTGAGGCGTGTGGAGAGTACTCCTGCTGCTCCTAGTCCACAAGGAGTGCTAAAAGAGCAGATCTTTAGCACTTACCTTCGGGAGGCGGCAGTTCCTGCCTTGGATCAGCTGCTGGGGAACCGACAGCTCACGCCTCCCCGTCACTTCCAGTTAAATTTAAATCGTGCCACGGATGATATCATCAGGCCACAACTTTGGAATGTTAATTAGAGCCCGCCTGTGTTGTGTATGTACCTTTAAGAGAATAACTGCTCTCAGACTGCAGTACCGGCAGTGACCACCCCTGTATAAAAGGCGCTAGAGAGCCTCTGTTGTTTAGTTTCGTTATTGACTTGCACCAGTAAAGATCTGTTTGTTTTCTCTCCTGCTAGTCCGTGTCTCAATCATTCACGGACTTAACACTGGCGACGAGTAAGAAACGTACTTACCTGCAACTCGGCAGCAGCTCCAACGACGTTGTTGAAGGTCGGAGCCAGAAGAAAAAAAAAATAGAGTCCATTGAAACTCGAGAAACGGGCGTCGACCGTCAATCATCAGGTTCAAAACTTGCAGGAGAGATTGTCCAGAGCCAGGCTGGGTTCCTCGGTCCGTGGTTTCCCAGCTAATCAGGCTGGTGGCAGTTAGTGCTCTGATCCTTCCTGTGCTGCGGCGGGCTGAAGCTCGATCGGGTGGCCTTTCAACGGGGCCGGGCAGCGAGTCGGGAAGCAGAGAGAGAGAGGGTGGAGCATACAGGGCGCGGCCGGTGTTTCGAAGCCGGGCAGCGTTCGGACCGAAGAAGAGGGAGGGAAGTGTCCCAGAGGGTCCGCTCCACGACGGGAAAATAATAAAAGAAAAAGAATCAATATTTAACGCGCAGGAAACCGTGGAAAGCAGTGCTAACAACAGCGGGGAAGAAGACAAAGTGCGGGAGGCGCCATTTTGTTAAATCGGGGAAGAAGGCAAAGCACGGGAGGCGCCATTTTAGATTTGCAAGATGCCGAAGACTGGCTGTATCACTGCTTTTGATAATACATTAGAGGACTGGACCACGTATGTGGAAAGAGTCGAGGTATATTTCGAGGCAAACGAAATAGCGGAGGGGAAAAAGGCATCGATATTGCTAAACTTAATGGGCGCTAGAACGTACGGCCTATTGCGGGATCTGATTACTCCAGCCAAACCGAAGGCGAAGAGTTTTAATGAAATTGTTGCTGTTCTACAGGAACACTTAAACCCTGCACCGCTGTTGATAGCAGAAAGATTTAAATTCCACAGGAGACCTCAGCACAAAGATGAGAGCAATGCTGAGTATCTTATGGAACTATGCAAGCTATCAAAGCACTGCCAGTTCGGAGCAGGACTGGCAGATACCCTACGGGACAAATTTGTCTGTGGACTCCTGAGTGAAGGAACACAGAAGAAGTTACTCGCAGAAAAAGAGCTGACGCTAGATAAGGCTTTCAGCGTGGCAGTTTCGTATGAAGCAGCAGCCAGGGGAGCTGCAGAGATTCAACAAAAACCACAGGAATACGGCACCCACGAAATGACACGGGGATTTGCAAAATGTTATCGCTGCGGCAGAACTAACCATGACCAGAAGGACTGCTGGTCCAAAGACAAAATATGCAGACAATGCGGGAAGATTGGACACATTGCACAAGTTTGTAGGTCTGGGAAGAAGACCAGCGACAACAAAAAGGCTACTAAGGAACCGTACAAGAAAGTACAAAAGACGACGGACAGTAGTTCCGAAGACCAGATGAGCGATAGCGAATCCAAGAACAGGAGATTAAGCTGTCTCAAACTTCACAATGTAATCGCAAAAGAGGATCACCGAACCATTTGGGTCACCCTCACGATAGCAGGGTCCCAAGTTAAAATGGAATTGGATACAGGATCAGCGCTAACCATCATGAATCGACGAGACTACGAGCGGCTATTTTCACACATACCCTTGAGAGAGACATCCATCGTCTTGACGACGTATACAGGGCAAAAAGTATACCCCAGAGGAAAAATAAGGGTGCCTGTCGAATACAATGGCAAGAAAATACGGAAATTGTATCTCTACATACTGCCAAATGGTGGACCACCGTTACTGGGACGGGAATGGATCAGGAAGATAAACATAGATTGGCATTCCATTCATGCAATGACGGTGGACGGTAAAAAAGATGAAGACGTCACTCCTGGATGATTGTCAACAATCTTAGCTGACGCCAAAGAGGTATTTCAACAAGAACTGGGCACGCTTAAAGGCGTAACCGCCTCGATAAAAATAGAAGAGAATGCAGTTCCCAAGTTTTTCAAAGCGAGACCGGTACCATATGCAATTCGCCCAGCTGGAGAATCTGGAGAAGGCGGGCGTGTTGTCTAAGGTCGACTGGAGCGAGTGGGCAACACCCATCGTTCCTGTCATGAAGAAAACGTTAAGCAATAAGTCCGGAGAGCCAAGGAAGATTCGCATCTGTGGGGATTTCAAGGTGACGGTGAACCCTGTCCTTTGCACAGTACAATATCCTCTTCCAAGGATAGAAGACATATTCGCCTCGCTGTCTGGAGGAAGGCGTTTTACAAAAATTGACCTGGCACAAGCATATTTGCAGATGGAGGTTGAAGAGTCCTCTAGGAAATATCTCACGATAAACACTCACAAAGGTCTTTACCAGTATCATCGATTGGTATTCGGAGTAGCATCGGCTCCGGCGATATGGCAAAGAGCGATGGAACAAGTCCTGCAAGGGATTCCGGGGACTCAGTGTTACTTGGACGACATCCTTGTAACAGGTGAAGATGACAGTGAACACCTTAACAACCTAGAACAGATGCTCACTAGACTACTGGAACATGGGCTGCGAGCCAACCGCCCCAAGTGCGAATTTTTTAAGAAACAGATATCGTATTGTGGCCACGTGATTGATGAAGAGGGGTTACATAAGTCCCCTGACAAAATTGAAGCGGTTGTTAAGGCCCCAGCGCCTGAAAATGTGTCGCAACTGAGGTCATTCCTCGGGTTGGTGAATTACTATCATAAGTTTTTGCCGAATTTGTCGACAATTCTGCACCCACTGAACGCCCTGCTACGAACGGGGGTAGCATGGAAATGGAGCGATGATTGCAAGCGTGCTTTTCGGAAGAGTAAGGACTTAATCACTTCAAAGGAAGTATTGGCTCACTACAACCCAGCACTGCCAATCAGGCTGGCGTGTGATGCGTCTCCCTACGGCATTGGGGCGGTACTGTCACATAAATTCCTTGATGGTTTGGAGAGGCCGATAGCTTTTGCGTCACGCTCTTTAACTTCTGCCGAGCGTAACTACGCCCAGATTGACAGAGAGGCCCTCAGCCTAGTGTGGGGAGTGAAGAAGTTCAATCACTATCTGCACGGTCAAAAATTTACTCTACTAACCGATCATCAACCTCTTGTCTCCATTTTCAACCCTCAGAAGGGCGTACCGATAATGACAGCACAACGGCTGCAGAGATGGTCCCTTTTCCAAGGGGCACACCAATATGACATCGAGTACAAAGGAACTAAACAGCATGGAAATGCTGATGGATTGTCACGTCTACCGTTGCCGACGGTGGAAGAAGAAGACCTTGCAGTGGATCCAATGGAGTTATTCCACTCGACCATAGTCGAATGTCTCCCTGTGACGAATGCAAACATAGAAAACGAAACACGGAATGACCCGACACTATCACGGGTCTATGATTTAATGGTGAAGGGATGGCCAGCACATGGCGAACCACTGCTGCCAGCATTCTCGCTGAGAAGAGAACGGCTGTCAGTGTGCAGAGGAACCTTGATGTGTGGATCCAGAGTAGTAATTCCACCTACGTTGACGGATAGAGTGCTCAATGAGCTTCATGAGGGTCATCTGGGTGGGGTAAAAATGAAGAGCTTAGCCAGAGCGTTTGTGTGGTGGCCGGGAATCGATAGAGAAATCGAAGAGATGACCCAAGAGCTGTGCAGGATGCCAGAAGGTCCAAAACGCCCCACCACAAGCTCCTCTGCATCCATGGGAGTGGCCCTCATCTCCACGGCAAAGAGTGCACATTGATTTTGCTGGTCCCTTCATGGACTCGATGTTTTTAATTGCGATGGATGCACATTCAAAGTGGCCAGAGGTAATAAAAATGTCCTCAACCACCACGGAAAGAACTATCACACTTTTACGAACCATATTCGCCAGGAATGGGCTGCCTGAACAGATTTGCTCTGACAATGGACCACAGTTTGTGTCTGAAGAGTTCCGGAGGTTCTTAAAGAACAATGGTGTTAAGCATTACACATCTGCCCCATATCATCCAGCCACTAATGGATTGGCCGAGAGGTTTGTCCAAACATTCAAGAAGGCTATCAAGGCAATGCGTAATGAAGAGATACCCCTACAACACAAGGTGGACAACTTCTTGTTTGCCTACCGGAATGCGACACATGCGGTTACCAACCAAACTCCAGCCATGATGTTCTTCAATCGAAGACTACGATGCCGCTTGGATTTGGTTAAGCCAAACGTCAGAAGAGATGTGGAGAACAGGCAGTTTCAGAATATGAGTGAAAGGCCTGTGGTAAACCACTTTTATCGTTCACTATCGTTACACTATAGTTATCACTGTTATATCGTTACTCTATCGTTATCACTGTTCACACTGTTGTATCACTATACGAGGTCACCTCTTGTCACGCTGCTATACCTGGGCTGACCACTGCTGACTCCGCCCATGACTCCACCTACCTGCCCAGGTATAAAGGTAGTCGACTGGCTGGCATTCCTCCTTGTTGTATCCGATCACCCACGAGGGTGGGCTCTGTTATTTAGCCAATAAAAACCTATAGTTACTTTCTTAACTCGTCGCTTTTCATTGGATGAATTGATAGGTATATCAATTTTATTGGCTAAATTTAAAATGTCGACACCTGGGCAGTCAAACGACCAGTCAAGCGACCAGCCAGACGCCCAGCTACAACAGCCACAGCAGCCAGCCTGGCTGCGAGCCCTCAGACCACCGTACCTGGATCTAAACCCACAGGTAGCAAACTCAGCCCTCGACTTCGAACACTGGCTGAGCTGCTTCGAAGCCTACCTGGGAGAATCCGGCGTGCCTCAGAAATCCATGCTAAGAGTTCTGAACGCCCAAGTGAGCCCTAAAGTATTCGCCCTCATCCGGGACCTTAAAACATACGAGGACGCCATCAACCGGCTGAAAAGACAGTACCAAACCCCGGTAAATTCCATGTATGCCAGACACCTCCTAAGATCCCGCCCGCAACAGCCAGGAGAGCCCGTGGAGGAATTTTTACGGGTGCTACAAGCACTCGGCAGAGACTGTAACTTTAAAGCGGTAACGGCGGCAGAAAATACTGAAGACAATGTCCGCGATGCCTTCGTGAAAGGCCTGCGGTCCGACTACTCATGGCAAAGACTACTGGAAGCAAGGGACCTCGACCTGGACAAAGCTGCAGCCCTCGCTCTCTCTCTAGAGGTGGCCCATCGAGACCTCGAGGCATACTCAAGGTACTGTAACTCGCGACCCTGGGACTTGGGACCGACCGCGATACCCCCCGCAGCAACCCCCCTGGGACCTACCTCAGCGTCAGCGTCCCGGACCCGATCGAGACCGCCACCCCCGGTACCGGCTCCGACATCGGACCCCCGCGATCGGGCCGTCGGCTGCTTCTTCTGCGGCCAGGCGAAACACCCGAGGTCGCGCTGCCCAGCCAGGAACTCTACCTGCTCAAACTGCATGAAGAAAGGCCACTTCGCTAAGGCCTGCAGAGGTGGATCATCAGAGGCCAGCAGTGCCTCATGCGAGCTGTGGGGGCGGCCATCTTCCTTCAAGGCAACAGAGGCCAGCATCCCCACATGTGAGTCATGGGGGTGGCCATCTTTGATACAGGCAACCGACACCAGCAGTGCCTCATGTGAGTTATGGGGGCAGCCATCTTCTCCGCCATTTTGTCCAACCTCGTGGGAGACGCCATTTTACCCACCACGCCCGACCGCCACCGTGCCTCTAGACCCAACTACCGCCTCAACCGCAGACTACAACAACTCGCTCAGCTATACACTAGCCTCCGTCACACTGGACCAGGCCCGCCCGCATCACCTGTCCAAGTCGATGATGGACATCAAAGTAAACGGCCACGCCACGACCTGCCTGTTCGACAGCGGAAGCACGGAGAGCTTCATCCACCCAGACACGGTGAGCCACTACTCCCTCCCTGTCCTGCCAACGCGCAACCGGATCTCGATGGCATTGAGGTCACACGCCACAGACATCAGCGGCTACTGTGTTGTGACCCTGTCGGTTAAGGGTACGGAGTATAAAAATTTTAAACTCCTCGTCCTGCCCCAGCTATGCGCTGCCATCCTACTAGGCCTAGACTTCCAATCCCACCTCCAAAGCGTCACGCTAGCATACGGCGGACCCCTCCCCCCACTCACAGTCGACAACCAGCAGATTTTAAACCGCCCACCGTGTAACACCTGCGGCCTATCCACCCTCAAGGTCCCGCCACCTTCCCTGTTCGCTAACCTCACCCCCGACTGCAAACCCGTCGCTACCAAGAGCAGGCGGTACAGCGCCGGGGACAGAGCTTTCATTAGCTCTGAGGTGCAGTGTCTCCTGAAGGAGGGCATCATCGAGGGGAGCACCAGCCCCTGGCGTGCCCAGGTCGTGGTCGTTAAGACCGGCAATAAAAACCGCCTGGTCATCGACTACAGCCAGACCATAAACAGGTACACCCAGCTGGACGCATACCCCCTTCCCCGCATATCTGATATGGTCAATCAGATTGCGCAGTACCGGGTATTCGCCGCCATCGACCTTAAGTCGGCCTATCACCAACTCCCTATCCGCCCTGAGGACCGCCAGTATACAGCCTTCGAGGCGAACGGCCGCCTCTACCACTTCCTTAGGGTTCCCTTCGGCGTCACCAACGGGGTTTCGGTCTTCCAAAGGGAGATGGACCGGATGGTTGACCAGAACGGGCTGCACGCCACGTTCCCCTATCTAGATAACGTCACCATCTGCGGCCGCGACCGGCAGGACCACGATGTTAATCTGGAGAGATTCCTCCGTACGGCCCAACGGCTGAACCTCACCTACAATAAGGATAAATGTGTGTTTAACACCTCGCGCCTTGCCACCCTCGGCTGTGTAGTAGAGAACGGAGTCATCGGCCCCGACCCCGAAAGAATGCGCCCCCTCATGGAGCTACCCCTCCCCCACTGTCCAAAGGCACTGAAGAGAACCCTGGGGCTCTTCGCCTACTATGCCCAATGGGTGCCCAATTATGCGGACAAAGCCAGACCCCTCATGAAGTCCACATCCTTCCCCCTTACGGAGGAAGCGTGCGCAGCCTTCTCCCTCATTAAGGGAGACATTGCCAAGGCCACTATGCACGCAGTGGATGAGTCCATCCCCTTCCAAGTCGAGAGCGATGCATCCGACTTTGCCCTAGCCGCCACCCTTAACCAGGAGGGGAGACCGGTGGCCTTCTTCTCAAGGACCCTACAGGGCCCTGAGATCCGACACTCGTCGGTCGAGAAGGAGGCCCAGGCGATTGTGGAGGCGGTACGACGCTGGAGGCACTACCTGGCAGGCAAACGATTTACCCTCCTTACCGACCAACGTTCGGTCGCTTTTATGTTTAATAACAAGCTGAGGGGCAAAATCAAGAATGACAAGGTCTTAAGGTGGAGAATTGAGCTCTCCACCTACGATTATGATATCTTGTACCGGCCAGGTAAGCTGAACGAACCCCCCGATGCTCTGTCACGAATTACATGCGCCAGCGCGCAAAGTGATAGACTTCAGACCCTCCACAATGACCTCTGCCACCCCGGGGTCACCAGACTTTACCACTTCATTAAGGCCCGCAACCTGCCCTACTCCATCGAGGAGGTCAGGACCATGACCAGGAACTGCCAGACCTGTGCCGAGTGCAAACCGCACTTCTTTAGGCCGGACAGAGCAAGCCTGATCAAGGCCACCCGCCCCTTCGAGCGCCTGAGCATCGACTTTAAGGGGCCCCTCCCGTCCTCTGACCGTAATGTGTACTTTCTCAACATTGTTGATGAGTACTCCCGTTTCCCCTTTGCCTTCCCCTGCCCAGAGATGACCAGTACCACGGTCATTAAATGCCTGAACGACCTCTTCGCCTTGTTCGGGTTCCCAAACTATATACATAGTGACCGGGGCTCCTCCTTCATGAGCGAGGAACTCCATCAGTTCCTACTAGCGAGAGGTATTGCTGCAAGCAGGACCACCAGCTACAACCCCCGAGGGAACGGCCAGGTAGAAAGAGAGAACGCGACGGTATGGAAGGCCGTCCTCTTAGCCTTAAAGTCTAAGGGCCTCCCAACCTCCCGCTGGCAGGAAGTCCTCCCGGCAGCGCTGCATTCCACCCGGTCACTACTTTGCACTGCCATCAACGCCACCCCCCATGAACGAATGTTTGCTTTCCCCAGGAAGTCGACTACGGGAACCATGCTACCAACCTGGCTGACCTCTCCGGGGCCCGTCTTGCTGCGAAAGCACGTGAGGGCCCATAAAATGGACCCCCTGGTCGAGAGGGTGGACCTCCTGCACGCCAACCCCCAGTACGCCTATGTGGCATACCCAGACGGGCGGGAGGACACAGTCTCCTTACGAGACCTCGCACCCTCGGGCACTCCGGAGGCACCACCTTCACCCCTCCCCCCACCACCCCCCCAATTCCAGACCAGGTAGACGGCATGCCGGAACCCCACGAGCCTTCGCCGACCACGCAGACACCAGCATTAACACCGGATAATGCAACACCGCCGCTGCGACGATCAGAAAGGATTACGAGGCCTCCGGACAGACTGACATACCAGAACTGGTAGTACACTTCACCCCGCCGGACTCAAATCTAAACAAGGGGTGAATGTGGTAAACCACTTTTATCGTTCACTATCGTTACACTATAGTTATCACTGTTATATCGTTACTCTATGGTTATCACTGTTCACACTGTTGTATCACTATACGAGGTCGCCTCTTGTCATGCTGCTATACCTGGGCTGACCACTGCTGACTCTGCCCATGACTCCACCTACCTGCCCAGGTATAAAGGTAGTCGACTGGCTGGCATTCCTCCTTGTTGTATCCGATCACCCACGAGGGTGGGTTCTGTTATTTAGCCAATAAAAACCTATAGTTACTTTCTTAACTCGTCGCTTTTCATTGGATGAATTGATAGGTATATCAAGGCCGACCAGGAGTTTTAAGATAGGGCAACCAGTTTTGGCCCGGGACAACCGCACTGAGAAATGGCAGCCAGGAACGATTTGTACACGACAAGGACCTCTCATGTATACCGTGGACGTTGGGGAGAGCATTGTAAGACGCCATGCTGACCAGATTCTAGAGTCACTGGAAAACGTCAACTCCACACCACGATCTGATACACCTGGTAATGAAATCGACGTTCCAATTGCAGCTACCGCAGAACCGGTAATATTGGAAGCAGATGAACCAAACAACGACATTGATTCCGACTCAACATTGCCAGAAGAACCTGTTACCCCAAAGAGGCGTTATCCAGACAGAATCAGGAAGCCCCCTCAAAGACTGAACTTATAATTGCTTAAACTTAACCAATGTATCTAGCAACAGTAATTGTGATTGTAATTCGTTATCATTTAGTTGTTAAATGAATGTTATGTACTGTTTGTCTAAAAGGGGAGGAATTGTTGTGTATGCACCTTTAAGAGAATAACTGGTCTCAGACTGCAGTACCGGCAGTGACCACCCCTGTATAAAAGGCGCTAGAGAGCCTCTGTTGTTTAGTTTCGTTATTGACTTGCGCCAGTAAAGATCTGTTTGTTTTCTCTCCTGCTAGTCCGTGTCTCAATCATTCACGGACTTAACAGCCTGCCCTTTGCGGGAGCCTCGTCACTGGCCAGATTTCTGTATGCTAAAATTTAAAGGGGTGTGACTGGGGTTGGGTTGCTCGACCCTGATATTTTAATCCCCTCCCGGCCCTCCCTGCCCATCTAAAATCGAGGCCAATGTTTCTGTTTGATGACCTTTCAACCCAGTTCTGATGAAAGGTTGTCGGCCTGAAACATTGGGATGAATCTAAACTCCCCAAAACAGGTGGGGGGTGGGGTGGGGTCAGAGGTTAAAGTTCAAAGAATCTGAAACAGGAACCCAACCTGCCTTGAACCCGCCCACTTACGGTTTGAATGGAGGTGGGACGAGGGGGGGGCGACCAATCCGCTAGCAGGAGACGGGTTGGTCATTTACATATTATAATGAGGTTGCGTACCTTCATTTTAACAGTGAACCTATTTTTAACTCATGTCGGCTGGGTTTCCCAGGCCTCGGGAAACCGACAGGTGAAAGGAGACGAGAAGGGCTGAATCCATGAGGTAAATGCCTATACAGCACTGCTTGTGGGCCAGGAGGGGCAGGAGTGTTTCCTCCAGGCCCAAGTAAACATGCCCCCATGATCTGTCTGCGCCCCCCCACCCCGACCACCCACCCCCCCCACCCTGCGCAATAAGTGCCCCTCCACCTGATCTGGACCCCCACGATAAGAACCCCCGCCCCTCGTGATCGACATCATCCCCCCACGATCGGGAAACCCACCCCCGCAATTGGGACCCGCCCCACGATCTTTCCCACCACCCATTGGACCTGCCTGCGCTCCTCGGCGTTGGCCTTGTGCTGCAGGCTTCCCCGCCCGACAGGCACTCCAGCCTGTCAATCAGGCTGCCTGTGGGCGGGAAACCGACAGAATTTTTTTTTAAAAGGAATACTGCAGTTAAAAACTGCCGGACATTCAGGGAATCCATTCTTCCGGTATTCCCGACCTCAAAACAGCCCCACCGCATGGAACAGGCCTCTGGGCTAAAGTCCAGGCCTTTGACTCTGTTTCTCTCTCCACTGATGCTGCCTGACCTGCTGAGTGTTTCCAGCATTTTCTGTTTTTTATTTCTGATTTGCAGCATCTGCAGTATTTAGCTTTTGTTATAGAATGCAATAGGCCTGGGGATGGCTCTGACTGTACTCCTGAGTTGTGTGCTCTCAATACCATCAGGGGTTAACTTTTATGGACCTGCTCCTGCTGTCAGTTACTCCTAGCTACACTCTGTCATTATGCCACTTAATATTTAAAAAGAAAATCGTTCTTCTGAAGATGTGTTTAGAAAGGACTTGCCATCAATGATTCCCCTACTGCACTCCTGTTAATTTCTTATCCGTAGGCCAATTCTCTGTCAGAAATTGTACATGGTTCAATATCTGAGGTCACCGTCATTCAAAATGTCACTAAAGAAAGAAAGAACAGGATAAAAATGTTCTTCCATGTTTCTCCCAATATTGGTCTGGCTCACATCATAGGGAGAAAGATTCGGTTGCTTTGCGCCACCCGTTAGCGCCTGGGCACGGCGCCGCCTACACCTCCCGTGAAATTCAGTGGGAGGTTAGCGGCAGCAGTAACTGGTAGTGCCCTGCGGCACTGGACCACCAGCGATGACATCATCGCCGTGCGCAGCGCCCCACTCACACCCTGGCCACGATCTTCGGGAGCGCCCCCTGACTTACCACCGGATGCTATGTCCGACGGGGTCAGGGGGGCCTACCTGTGGCCGGGGAGGCGCTATTTAAAGGCGAGGTGTGGGGCGGCCATTTTTGTTGCTGGCCACCTGCCAGCACCTGTCTGCATTTCCGTCCCCAGCCTCCTGAACCACTCCCTCCCCCACCCCCCCAAGCGGGGTGCCTGGCCACCTGCCAGCACTCCGATCCCTGGTGGCCCAGCTGGGCCGCGGGTCGCGCTGTGCAAGGCCCCTCCCCTTTAAGAAGGGGAGGAAGGCCTGCAATACCGCAGTACGACGTGCCGCAGTGTGGTGATATTCCCTCGCAGCGCCCCGCTTCCCTCAGTTTTTAGCCCATAGAATCTTACAGCACAGAACAAAACCATTCAGCCCATTGCGCCTGTTATAAATCTCATCATCATGAAGAAAGACTCATGAAATAACACTGGACAGCCAGCTGGTGGCACCGTCCAAGGAGTATAAATACTCGGGCGTGGGCCCAGCTTGCCCAGGACATTTTGTAAACAGGAACTAGTGAAAGATAACTAGACCTCCACGTTTTGAAACAAGTTGATTAAAGCCTTTGGAGACACCATACATTATCGACCCGGCAAAGAGAATGTGGCCCAGGATACCCTCACGCGGGCATTCTGCTCTTCTATGTCAACTTCAACTCTTGCGGATCTTCACACTGACTTATGCCATCCTGGCGTTACCCGTATGCTGCACTTTGTGCGATCTAAAAATCTCCCATTTTCTATGGAAGATGTGAAAAGAACATGCTCCCCCTGTAGAATTTGTGTGGAATTAAAACCGCAATTCTTCTGTCCATTGGATGGCTCGCTCATACACGCTATGCAGCCTATGCAGCGACTCAGCATTGACTTTAAAGGGCCATTGCCTTCCTCAACATGAAACACCTATTTACTATGGTGGACGAATATTCACGCTTTCCCTTTGCTTTCCCCTGTCCCAATATGCTTACTTCCACAGTGATCAAATGCCTCGATCAAGTCTTTTCCCTTTGCGGTACGGCCAATTTCATCCACTCTGATTGGGGTCCCTCCTTCATGTCAAGCGAACTCAAAAGTTATCTTTCCCAACGGGGAATCGCCACAAGTAGAACAACACCGTATCATCCCATCGGTAACGGACAGGTTGAGAGATACAACACTATCATTTGGAATGCTGTTCATCTTGCACTGAGGTCGCACAACCTACCAGGCCAGCAGTGGGAAACTGTGCTCCCTGACGTGTTGCATTCCATCAGGTCTCTTCTTTTCACGTCCACCAACGTCACGCCTCATGAACGATTCTTCAGGTTCCAGCGTTGCTCCACACATGGGACATCCTTACCATCATGGTTGGCAGCTCCCGGCCCCGTGCTGCTCCGAAGATTCGTCCGATCTGCCAAAAATGATCCCCTCATCGACGAGGTGGAGTTAACGGACATTAATCCCACTTACGCGCACGTGCGGTACCCTGATGGCCAGGAGTCCACCGTTTCACTCAGAGAGCTGGCTCCCTGTCCAACCGGTCCCACGGAACCAAATGATCAAGTGTCCCTCGGTAATGATGCCGACACTATGCGCTCCTTTGAAGATGACGCCCTACCTGGGACATCAAGAGATCTGCCGGCTACTCCACCGGATCAACTCAGGGAGCTGAGCGCTCCCCATGGGATGGCCATCCGAAGCCAGGACGCCAGTCAATCCCCAGCTACCAAACAAAATGAAGCCAGCTCTGCGCCTGTGGGGACCCGCACCCGGAGTCACGATCTCCCCAGTCTCCCTCAGGTCGATCAAGGCGACACAGGCCCTGTTGACCTACCAGTACGGATCAAGCGACCCAGGGACCCAGACATGGTCCGGGGAGACATGCCTTCCAGCCACAAGCGAAGAGCTAAAAGACTGCGGCTATTCGTGGTCCGGCTAATCCATTAAAAGGAAGTCACAGAATCACAGAAATCACAGAATCACAGAAACCCCACAGTGCAGATAGAGGCCATTTCGGCCCATCGAGCCTGCACCGACACATATCCCACCCGATCCCCGTAACCCCTACACCAACACATATCCCACCCTATCCCCGTAACCCCACGTATTTAATCCCCCTAACACTAAGGGTCATCGGACTTCCAAATCTTTAGGGAGGAAGAATGTTATAAATCTCATCATCATGAAGAAAGACTCATGAAATAACACTAGACGGCCAGCTGGTGGCGCTGTCCAAGGAGTATAAATACTCGGGCGTAGGCCCAGCTTGCCAAGGACATTTTGTAAACAGGAACTAGTGAAAGATAACTAGACCTCCATGTTTTGAAACAAGTTGATTAAAGCCTTGCTTTATACTCGAACCAAGTGCGTAGTGAGTTTTATTACGTCAACGCCCTTTGCTGACTCTTTGAAAGAGCTATTCAAAAGCATTTCATTGGCTGTAAATCACTTTGGGATGTCCTGAGGTCTTGAAAGGCTCTATATAAATGCAAGTTCTTTCTTTCTCACAACATTACATCAGTGTGTTTATCCATAGAGTCATAAGGGGGCTTGAACAGTTCAATTTTAAAAAAGGTGTTTTGTGATCGGGTCGGAAAAATGATTGAAAGTTGTAAGAAAATGTAGAGACAGTGCTAATCAAAGGCTCCGTGGAACATTAATGTTTCATGCCTTTGTAGAGTTCAATAACTCAAGATGCAGCGTTAGATATATGTAATGGAATTTTTGCTTGATTATATTTGGCCTCAAGAAAATTTGGTGGAGTCATTCTTTTAATCATAGAATCATAGAATTATACAGCACAGAAAGAGGCCATTCGGTCCATCGTGCATGTGATGGCTGTTTGAAAGAGCTCTCCAATTAGTCCCACACCCCTGCTCTTTCCCCATAGCCCTGCAAATTTCTTCTTTTTAAGTAATTATCCCAATTCCGTTTGAAAGTTACTACTGAATCTGCTTCCACCACCCATTCAGGCAGCGCATTCCAGATCACAACAACTCACTGCATAAAAGAAATTCTTCTGATCGCCCCCTGATTCTTTTGCCAATTATTTTAAATCTGTGTCCTCTGGTTAACGACCCTTCTGTCAGTGGAAACAGTTTTTCCCTATCTCCTCTATCAAAAGCCTTCATCTCTTGTGAGAGCCGTACAATTCGATCGTGAAGAGGGTAGGATGTCAGCCGTAGAATTTGAGTGGTGATTGCAGCTTCAACCTCCCACTTCCCACCCAGAGATTGGGAAGAGGAATGCCGGTTCCACAGAATTGTTATTGGGGATACCTGTAACTATGACCTTTTCCTTTTTACACAGATGATAAATATAACAAATTAATTTTTAAAATATTTCTATTATTCAAGGTTAGGAAATTCAGCAAATGTGTGCCTCAAAAATTGCTGTACTAATACATGTCAGAAAGTTTATGGATGTTGCAAACAGCGAAGGACATTGAGTTACTCAGGTGAGACAGCTGGGCAGCGGGAGTTCCTACTGTGTATCTAAAGGTGAAATATTCGGTTACTCAACAGTGCTTCACCAGCTTCAGACAAGGAATTCTAGATAGCGGTAGTTGAACAGTGGAGCAGAGCACAGCTGGTTACTAATCTACAGCAGAAAGATAAATTGTTCATAGAGTTGGAGTCATTCATGTAATTGGTACTGATGGTCGAGGAGGAATACAATGCAAATTTATCAAAAGAATTAACATAGTAACTGAAACCCCACCGGTTTTGTTCCTTTTCCCCCAATCACAACTGAGCTCAGTCTGTCCTCAACTTATGCCCACATACATTTACTTACCAGCAGGGTTATTGGCTAGTGATCAGGAGAGGAACTCTGGCTGATTTTTTCCCCCCCTCTCTAATATAGAGGCACCGAGACTATTTGTAGAATCCTCACTGATGCCTTGGCTGAGGCCAACGAACTCACTAACTGACTTGGGATCATCACATCTGCATGGCTCAGCACCACATCAGGCGGTGCAGTTGCTGCCTCAATCATTTGAGAGGGCGTTTCTGAAACCCTCCTCTGCGTTATGTGCTACCATTGGTAGCATGATGCTATTACTTCCTCTCAAACAAAATTACTCATATGGTAAATAATCCTCTCATTTCAGCAAGCACATATTGGCCCAGGATAATTGGACCTAAATTGGAGTTGTCCTTTTCAAAGCAGTATTAAAAGGTCCAATTTGGAGACTGGTGTGGCACAGTGTTAACTGACTGCACCATGGAGTGCAATCAGTTAACACGGCAACACTGTACTTGTGGGCGGTCATTCAAGTAGCGCATACATGCTAAACGTCAGCTTTTCAACCCATGTGACAGCTCATTGGCTTTTCGCAAGAAAAATCTTTCTTTTTAACTGGAGTTGAAAGTTATCAATATGAACCAATTAGTCAAGAGGCACAACAGGAGGCTGTCAGAACCAATGCGGCCTGTTGGCGGGCAGAACTGAAGGCTATTAGAACCATTTTATTTCTCCCACTGTCTGTTGCAGACAAACTTGAGGCAGAAAAGTTTTGAGATGAGCTGATGGTTTCTGATGCAGATGTTTTTATTTTGTGTTTGTCCCAAGAAGTTGTTTATAAACTGCAACAGTAGACCAGTGAGATCCAGATTTCCAAAAAGCTTTTGATAAAATGTCACGTGAGAGCTTGTGTGGCAATATTAAGTCCCATGGCATCAAAGGGTGTTTTGTGAAATGGATTACAAATTGGTTAAAGGACTATAGGAATAAAGCGGTTTTAAATGGGGCTGCTTCCCAATGAGGTCCACTCACCAGTGGCGAGCCCCAGGGTTTAGTATTGGATCCCATCCTGTTACTTAACAATCTGGAGAAACCATAAATAGTACAATCATTAAATTCATGGATGATGCTAAGTTGTGCAGTAAAGTCAGGACCTTAGAAGAAGAAAATAGGTTACAATTGGATTTGTAGAGAGTGGGGAAGTGGGCCCCAGAATGGTAAATATCAATGTCGAAATGTGCAGTTAAGCACAAATGTGCAGAGAATTCAGGTCTATGGTATAGGATGATTGGGCATAGGTTAGAGGTGACAGGGAGAGAGACTTGGGAGAGATCATTGACCAGGGAGAGATCATTGACCAGGGCATGATCATTGACCAGGGAGTGATCATTGACCACTCCCTAAAGGTTCAAATACAGCAGCTGGAGGCTGTGTCCAGAACGAACAGGGTCCTGGGATGTATCACTCAGACTGTTCAGTGTATAACTAGGGCCATGATAATAGGGCTGACATAAGGTTTTAGTGAGATTTCATCTGCAGTATGGTGTACCTTTTTGGTCCCTCCTCCTCAAGCAGAATATTTTGCCTCTAGCGAGCTAGTTGGCCAACAGTCCTTTCAATCAGAGAACGTTAACATAGTATTGGGGAAGATAAAGGACCCAAAAAGGACCCAGTAAATGACTGTAAAGTAGAGGAAAAATCAACAAGGGCTAGAAATTTGGTGCATTTGTGCCTCTCATTAGTGCGGGGCGCAAATGACTTTTCACCCGGGCACGGCGCAGCTAACAACTCCTGCTAAATTCAGCCGAGAGTTTAGCGGCGGTGGTAACCGGTAGCACTCCACTCCGCTGCGCAGGTGATGATGACGTTTTCACCCCGCCTGCAAAATTGTCCCGCGCCCCCTGAATCTGCGCCGGGCGATGACAGCGACCGATTCAGGGGGCGGGAACGGAGTGGCAGGAGGTTTGCGGGGCGCTAACTAAAGGGGAGGTGGTGGGCGGGGAAAAAAAAAATCGGCCGACTTAATGGCTTGTTGCGTCTTTGATCGCAGGGTCTGTGCCGCGATCTGGCAGCCCAGCATTCCTCTTATGTGCCGGGCTGCTGGCATGGCACCCCCGCTTCCCACTGGTCCAGGTAGGGCCCCACAGATTTGTGGGTTTGGGCCCTCACCTTTAATGAGGGGAGGAGCCCTTCCATGCAGCAGCACTACGTGGCCCAGTGTGCAGTGCTGCAGAACGCACCGCCCCGATATTCGGGGTTAGTGCTCTAAGAAGGAAGGACCGTTTGAATTAGCGCTCCAGCTCCCTCTTGGGGCACTAAAACTGAAGTTAGCGATCGCTGGCGCTATTTTTCGCCGGGCGCTAAATTTAGCGCCAAGGCGATGTTAGCAACCCAAAACGGTCACTAACGAATTTTTCCCCCCCAAATGTTTTAATAATGCAAAATAAGCCAGAACCCGTTTAAAAAATCCTCAATAAGGACTTTGGATACAGTGACATATTCTCCTCTTAAAAATAAAGCTACCTTATGGTATAGGTCAATACGTTCGAGAGAACTGAACCTGGTGCATTACGTGAATGAAAACAGGAAACAGATGGAAGATGATTAAGAAATGCAGGTAATGATAAACTGAACTCTTTTAGCGTTACTGTTACTCTGAAAGCAGCTGCCTCTCTTTTCCGTTCATTTACTCGGGTTGCATGTGTTTGTTCCTTGTGCCCACACAAACTGTAGCATCTAGCCGAGTGAACTCTCCTTCTGCCGCTGCCCGACAAAGCAAAGGAAAACTTCCTGCTGATCTCATTACAATCCAGGTGGTTGGCTACCTCATCTTCTATATCCATAGATTTTTGGCAGCCCGCTGAAGTCAGCTAAAGCTGGAGCGGGGGGGCTTTTCTTGTGTTTTCCTTCCTGCATCAGATGAGCATGAAGCACCGCAGCCTCAGTGGTCACGTGCTGCTGTGACTCATTGGCCAACTACAGACTCCATTGTCTGTTGCCAAGTGGTGCTTTGCAACTGTCAGCGAGAATTACGAATCAAATTCATAAAGCCTCAGTTTTGCTGTCAAGCGTGAAGATCACGGTGGCTATTAAATTCGCTTTTATTAATCACCCCTTTTTGGCTTCGACCAACGTAAGAAAAAAAACAGATTATCTGGTCATTATCACACTGCTGTTTGTGGGAGCTTGCTGTGTGCAAATTGGCTGCGGCGGTTCCCATATTACAACAGTGACTCCACTTCAAAAGTACTTCATTGGCTGTAAAGGGCTTTGAGACGTCCGGTGGTCGTGAAAGGCGCTATAAAAATGCAAGTCTTTCTTTCTTTTCAACACCTAGTGAATGAATCGGTTTTGGTTTATATGTTGTTTTTGGTTCCATGCAGTTCAGATGCAAATAGTTGAAACACGGTTCTAATCAATGGCATAGGGAAAATCGAACCGTCTCAGCAAAAGAGTTCTACCAAAATACTCTTTTCTTCAAGCTCAAGACGAGACTGAGAAAAGGTTTGGAACTATCCTGGCCAAAGTTGCAGCATTCATATAATACACTTTCTTCATTTTACCCTGCCTTATGTTACAGTTAGCCGCCAGATAATTCAGTACAAGGTTTCCTGCTGTGCTTTTATTGCCTTGCTACATCAGCACTCTTGCTGTCTGCTGTTCTGTAACATGTTGAAGCGAACAAATACATAGAATAACTGATTCAATTCCTAGTTCTGATGTCAGTGCCACTACTGATCATCACCAAGTACGAATGCTGCGATATTTTATTAATAATGGCCCATATTTTCCGATCGGAGGCTTCCTGCGTGCGGAGGCCTCCGATCTGGAAAAAATCTACCCCCTTACCTGAGGGCTCCAGAGGTCCGGACATTTCTGCTCCTGGGCATCTCCACTACGAAATGCGCAGGGCCCAGGTATCCCAGGGGCACAGGCGGTTCGCAAGCGTCCCTGGAATCACGTGGGCCATGGGGAAACAGTGGAAGAAGGGAATCCCCCTTCACACTTTTGACAGGTCTCTCAGCTTAGACCCGTCAAAAGTATGAATGGGGATCACTCAAAAAACACATCAAAACATTAAATAATTTTTTTTTAAAAGCACGTTTTTAAAATTAGTTAAAATTACATTAACTTAAATATTTTTTCAAAAAATTAAAGTTATTTATGGGGCTAAAAATAAACTTACCTTTTTTAAAAGTATTTTTAAATTATGAGTGAAAAACATATTTTTTTAACTTTTTTAAACTCTTATGCTGGCAAAAGCAGGCCTTATGCCTGCTTTTACCAGGCGTAAGATTTCAGAGGCCCTTCTCCAGGGCAGGCGTCCTATCCGTCAAGAGGCTTCGCATGCCTGAAACCGGCATTTCCGATGTCCCTACGGGTTTTTACACAGCTCGTGCACACTCGTAGGGATCAGAAAATACGGGCCATTATGTAACTGGTTTATGGGCAGTGGCGGGAGCTGCAGCAACAGTCAGGCTAAAGAAAGAACAATTACTGAAGTAACAATAAGGTTTTTTTTTCTCCCTAATATCTTTACAGCTGACAAAGATCAAGAGAAAGCATGGATCCATTTAAAGTGGTAGTGGGGAGCTGGAGTCAGGGGATAGGGAAGGAAAGTCAGCAGGGGAATACAATCAGTGGGGTGGGAAATTGAGGGAATTGTGAGAGAAAGCAGGATGAGAGTGGAGGGGAAGGGAGAATGGATAGCAAAGATGGAAGAGACAGGGGTTGAATGGGGAGCAGGGTGCTGGGGTAGAGGAACTTGAACCTGGCTACGTGCACTTAAGTTTCAATACAAGCCACAGGAGAAATTAAACATGGCTAAAGGATTCCTTTCAATAGAGGCTTAATAAGTAGTGATTGGAGGTCACGGCTGTAGTGTATGTACTTTGCAGAAGGAACTATATTCTGCAGCCCCTGTACACTGCAGTACCAGTAGTGACCACCCCTGTATATAAGCCTGTGTAGTAACTTTGCATAGTTAGTTCCAGTTTGTCTCCACTCAGTAAAGACCTGTTATAACCAACTCCTGCAGCCCGTGTCTCAATTACACACGGACATAATACTGGCGACGAGCAGATCCGAACTTACCTACAGTCTGCACCACCTCATGGGGATCCATCCCCGAAGTGAAGTTGTCAGAGGCCGATTGATGTGCCTCAATAAATCCGAGACTCGATGTTAGCGAAACAAAACAAGGCTTTTATTGACTTAGAAGGTAACACACAGAGGAGAATGTATCTTCCATCCAGAGGTCTGCCATACTGGATGTGCTGCAGGCTGGGCCAGCTTACATAGGAGCCAGGTATGGGCGGAGCCCTACACACAGTACAATACAATGGAAATGAAACTGAAACCAACCACAGTCACAGGCAGAGAAATACTGATGAGTGATGAATGGAATATTTCATCACATTCACCCCTTCTATAGATTTAGTCTGTTCGGGGGTTTGATAGTCCTCTGCGACCGACGTGGCTGTTGTGGTGCCGCGGGTGTCGGCTGGGTGTCCCCGGTGGCCTCCTGGGTCTCTGCCGGGGGTGCCGCCAGGGTTGTTGAAGGGGTAGTTGGTGGGGGTACCGTTGGTCGATGTTCTTCCGGGGGTGATGAAAGAGTAGTGGGTGGGTAAGAGTTGCTGTGGTCGTTGTTGCTGCTGTTGTCGTGGTTGTTGTCGTTACCGGCTGGGGCGACGTCTTTTATGGACATGGTGTCCTCCCTTCCATCAGCGTGCCGGACATACGCGTACTGGGGGTTGGCGTGGAGTAGGTGCACTGACTCCACGAGAGGGTCCGTCTTGTGGCCCCTCACATGCCTTCGCACGAATACCGGACCTGGGGTGGAGAGCCATGACGGCATGGATACGCCTGAGGTGGATTTCCGGGGAAAGACAAACATTCGTTCATGAGGCGTGGCATTAGTGGCAGTACACAATAGCGACCGTATCGAATGGAGCACATCTGGGAGGACTTCCTGCCAGCGGGAGATAGGGAGGCCCTTGGTCCTTAGAGCTAGAGTGACTGCTTTCCATACTGTCCCGTTCTCTCGCTCCACTTGACCGTTACCCCGGGGGTTGTAGCTGGTGGTACGGCTCGTGGCGATCCCCCTGGACAGCATGTACTGGCGTAGCTCTTCACTCATGAAGGACGCCCCCCTATCCGTATGGATGTAGCTCGGCATACCGAACAGGCAGAACAGGCTGTTGAGGCATTTAATGACCGTGGCGCTGGTCATGTCTGGGCAGGGGAAGGCGAATGGGAAACGAGAGTATTCGTCCACAATGTTCAGGAAGTAAACATTGCAGTCGACGGACGGGAGGGGGCCCTTGAAATCTAAGCTGAGCCGCTCAAAGGGCCGTGTAGCTTTGATTAAGTGGGCTCTATCTGGGCGGTAGAACCGAGGCTTGCACTCAGCGCAAGTGCGACAGTTCCTGGTCAGTGACCGAACTTCCTCAATCGAGTAGGGTAAGTTGCGGGACTTTATGAAGTGGAACAACCGCATGACCCCTGGGTGGCAGAGGTCATTGTGGAGGGTCTGTAGCCGATCCCCGGTGGTGCTGGCACACATCCCTCGTGAGAGGGCGTCGGGGGATTCGTTAAGGGCCCCTGGCCGGTAAATGATGTCATAATCGAAGGTGGAGAGCTCGATCCGCCACCTAAGAATCTTATCATTTTTAATCTTCCCCCTCTGTTTATTATTGAACATAAACGCTACCGACCGCTGGTCAGTAAGTAGGGTGAAGCGTTTGCCGGCTAGGTAGTGGCGCCAGTGGCGCACTGCCTCCACGATGGCTTGGGCCTCCTTTTCTACGGAGGAGTGTCTGATCTCGGGCCCTTGGAGGGTCCTCGAGAAGAAAGCTACGGGCCGCCCCGCCTGGTTGAGGGTGGCCGCCAAGGCAAAGTCAGACGCATCACTTTCCACTTGAAAGGGAGTGTTCTCGTCCACTGCCTGTAGCGTGGCCCACTCAATATCCTGCTTAATGCTTTTGAAGGCGGCATGGGCCTCAGCAGAGAGCGGAAAAGAGGATGCTTTCAAGAGGGGGCGGGCTTTGTCGGAGTAGTTGGGGACCCATTGGGAATAATAAGAAAATAACCCCAGGCACCTTTTCAGGGCTTTGGGAGTGTTGGGCAGGGGCAGCTCCCGTAGGGGGCGCAATCGGTCGGGGTCTGGCCCGATTTCCCCATTCTCCACCACGCTGCCTAGTATGCAGAGGCGCATGGTGTTGTAAACGCACTTGTCCTCGTTGTAGGTGAGGTTGAGTTTTTGTGCGGTTTTCAGGAACCTCTCGAGGTTCGAGTTGTGATCCTGCTGGTTGTGACCGCAGATGGTGACATTGTCGAGGTAGGGGAAGGTTGCCTGCAAGTGGTGGTCATCGACCATGCGGCCCATCTCCCTCTGGAAGACCGAGACCCCATTCGTCACCCCAAAGGGGACTCTGAGGAATTGGTAGAGGCGTCCGTTCGCCTCAAAGGCGGTGTACGGGCGGTCCTCTGGTCTGATAGGGAGCTGGTGGTACGCTGACTTGAGGTCGATGGTGGAGAACACCCGGTATTGGGCGATTTGGTTCACCATTTCTGATATGCGGGGTAGCGGGTAGGCGTCTAGTTGGGTGTACCTGTTGATCGTTTGGCTATAGTCGATCACCATCCCTTTCTTCTCGCTACCCCTTACCACCACCACTTGGGCGCGCCACGGGCTATTGCTGCGTTCAATAATGCGCTCTTTCAGGAGCCTGTCTACCTCGGTCGCGATAAACCGCCTGTCCTCCCAGCTGTACCTCCTGCTTTTGGTCGCTATTGGCCGGCAGTTAGGGGTAAGGTTCGCGAATAGCGAAGGCGGCTTTACCTTCAGGGTAGCCAGACCGCACACTGTGAGGGGCGGCTGGGACCCACCGTAATTGAGCGTGATGCTTTGGTGGTAGCACTGGAAATCCAGGCCCAAGATCACGCTCGCACACAGATTCTTCATGATTAATACTTTAAAATTATCGTATTCAGTTCCGTTAATGGACAATTGTACCGTGCAGTAACCCATAATGGTCGATGTCTGGGTTTTATCAGCTATAGAGATGGCACCCCGAGTAGGGACCACCTTTAGGGAGAGTTGTTGTACCAGTTCAGGGTGGAGAAAACTCTCCGTGCTTCCACTGTCAATTAAACATTTAACCCTGCACCTGTTTACCTCGATGTCCACCATTGATTTGGATAGCGGGTGCGGCCTGGTCTGGTCCACTGTGACCGATGCCACTGTAGGGCCCTGATCGAGACAAGATGGCGTCCACGCTGTCTGCTCACAAGATGGCGGACCCCACGAGGTCGGGCAAGATGGCATCCAAGATGGCCGCTCCCACGGCGCACACGCGGCGGTGGCGGGTTTTCCGGCGGTGTTCCCTCTGCACACCTTCCCGAAGTGTCCCTTCTTACCGCACTTAAAGCAGGTGGTGCCTTTCGCCGGGCACAGGTTTCTGGTGTGCTTCGGCTGCCCGCAGAAGTAGCAGTTGGGTCCCCGATGCGTCGCGGCTGTCGTAGGGCTTCTGGGGGGAGAGCGGGGCCCCGACGGTGTCGGGCTGCCGGGCGGGGAAGATGCCTTCCAAGATGGCGGCGCCCTTGGTGCACACGTGGCGGCATGGACGGCGTCCGAGTTTCTCTGGGCCACATCCAGGGATCGTGCTGTGTCCGCAGCCTGTTTCAGGTCCAATCCCGTTTTTTCCAGCAGTCTCTGCCGGATGTAAGTGGAGCTGAGGCCTGTGATAAAGGCATCGTGAACAAGCTCGTCAGTGTACACTGTGGCTTTTACATCTTGGCACTTGCAGTCTTTGCCAAGCGTTTTCAGGGTGCCTAGGAACTCCTCCACCGATTCCCCAGGTCGCTGTGCGCGAGTAGCGAGCAGATGCCTAGCATACACCTCATTCGTAGGCTGCTGGTAATGCGCCTTTAAGATGTCTCAGGCGGCCGGGTACGTGTCGGCGTCTTGGATGAGGGGGTAAACCCGGTGGCTTACCCAATTCCGCAGAATTCCGAGTTTCATACTCGCAGCGTCCGTAGCGTCTTTGACGGCTGCGGAATTGTCCAGGAAGAATTCCATACACATAAACCAGTGTCCGAAGCGTGCCGATGCGTCCGAAGCATGCTGGTCCAAATCCAAACGTTCGGGTTTCAAGAGTTGATCCATTGTGTTGAAAATTAAGTCAATAAAATTGATGTGCCTCAATAAATCCGAGACTCGATGTTAGCGAAACAAAACAAGGCTTTTATTGACTTAGAAGGTAACACACAGAGGAGAATGTATCTTCCATCCAGAGGTCTGCCGTACTGGATGTGCTGCAGGCTGGGCCAGCTTACACATTAGCCAGGTATGGGCGGAGCCCTACACACAGTACAATACAATGGAAATGAAACTGAAACCAACCACAGTCACAGGCAGAGAAATACTGATGAGTGATGAATGGAATATTTCATCACACCGAGGCCAGAAGAAAGAAAGAAAATAAATAAATAAATAAAAAATAAAACGATCAGAAGAAACGGGCGTCGACCGTGGGGCAACCGCCTCTGATTCATCGGAGTGAAAGATTGCAGGAGAGGCTGTTCAGAGCGGGGCTTGGTTATCCTGTCGATGGTATTCCAGCTAATCGGGCTGGTGGCAGGTAGTACACTGATCATTCTTGGGCTGCGGTGGGCTAGAGCTCGATCGGGTGGCTTTTCAACGGGGCCGAGCAGCGTTGTCAGGAAGAGGAGCGAGAGAGAGAGGGTGGAGCACACAGGGCGCGGCCGGTGCTACGAAGCCGGGCAGCGTACAGACCCGAGAAGAGGGAGGAAAGTGTCCCGCAGGGTTGCTTGGACGATGGGAAAATAAAAGAAATTAGACGCGCAGAAAGCCGCAAGGAGCTGCCATTTGCCACGGGAACTGCGAAGAGCGGCGTTAGCAGCAGCGGGGGGGAAGTGCGCGAAGACCATAGGGCGTCGCCATCAAGGCATAAAACGCCAGCAACAGCGCTAGCAGCAGCGGAGAAGACGGAAAGTGCGGGAGGCGCCATTTTGTTAAATTGGGGAAGAAGGCAAAGCGCGGGAGGCGCCATCTTAGATTTCCAAGATGCCGAAGACTGGCAATATTACTGCCTTCGATAATGCAATAGAAGACTGGACCACATATGTGGAAAGAGTCGAAGTATATTGCAAGGCAAACGAAGTAGCCGATGAGAAAAAGGCATCGGTACTACTAAACTTAATGGGCGCAAGAACGTACGGCCTATTGCGGAACCTGATTACTCCAGCCAAACCGATGGCGAAGAGTTTTAACGAAATTGTTGATATCCTACAGGAACACCTAAATCCTACACCGCTGCTGATAGCAGAAAGATTTAAATTCCACAGGAGAAATCAGCATAAAGATGAGAGCAATGCTGATTACCTTACGGAACTACGCAAGCTATCAAAGCACTGCCAGTTCGGAGCAGGACTGGCAGATACCCTACGGGACAAATTTGTCTGTGGGCTCCTGAGTGAAGGAATCCAGAAGAGGTTACTCTCAGAGAAAGAGCTGACGCTAGATAAGGCTTTCAGCGTGGCAGTATC
The DNA here is from genome assembly GCF_052327205.1 of Somniosus microcephalus. Classification (NCBI taxonomy): domain Eukaryota; kingdom Metazoa; phylum Chordata; class Chondrichthyes; order Squaliformes; family Somniosidae; genus Somniosus; species Somniosus microcephalus. The sequence continues at coordinate 33,516,454 of NC_141006.1, forward strand.
GTACGAAGCAGCAGCAAGGGGAGCTGCGGAAATACAGCAAAAGCCACAGGTATACGGCACCCACGAAATGACACAGGGATTTGAAAAATGTTATCGCTGCGGCAGAACAACCCATGACCAGAAGGACTGCTGGTCCAAGGACAAAATATGCAGGCAATGCGGAAAGATGGGACACATTGCACGAGTTTGCAGGTCTGGGAAGAAGACTAACGACAACAAAAAGGCTACAAAGGAACAGTACAGGAAAGTACAAAAGATGATGGACAGTAGTTCCGAAGACCAGATGAGCGATAGTGAATCCGGGAACAAGAGACTAAGCTGTCTCAAACTTCACAACATAATCGCAAAAGAGGATCACCGAACCATTTGGGTCACCCTCATGATAGCAGGGTCCCAAGTCAAAATGGAATTGGATACAGGATCAGCCCTGACCGTCATGAATCGATGAGACTACGAGCGGCTATTCTCACACATACCCTTGAAAGAGACATCCATTGTCTTGAAGACGTATACGGGGCAAAAAGTATACCCCAGAGGGAAAATAAGGGTGCCTGTCGAATACAACGGCAAGGAAATACAGAAATTTTATCTGTACATACTGCAGGATGGTGGACCACCGTTATTGGGATGTGAATGGATCAGAAAGATAAGTTTAGACTGGCACTCCATTCAGGCACTGACAGTGGCTGGTAAAAAGGATGACGACGTCACACCTGGACGATTGTCAAAAATCTTAGCTAACGCCAAAGAGGTATTTCAACAAGAACTGGGAACTCTTAAAGGCGTAACCGCCTCGATAAAAATAGAAAAGAATGCAATTCCCAAGTTTTTCAAAGCAAGACCGGTACCATATGCAATTTGTCCAGCCGTCGAGGCAGAGCTGGAGAATCTGGAGAATGCAGGCGTGTTATCTAAGGTAGACTGGAGGGAGCAGACGACACCCATCGTTCCTGTCATGAAGAAAACGTTAAACAATAAGTCTGAGGAGCCAAGGAAGGTTCTCATCTGTGGGGACTTCAAGGTGATGGTGAACCCAATCCTTCGCACAGTACAATATCCTCTCCCGAGGATAGAAGATATTTTCGCCTCACTATCTGGAGGGAAGCGTTTTACAAAAATTGACCTAGCACAAGCATATTTGCAGATGGAGGTTGAAGAATCCTCTAGGAAGTATCTCACGGTAAACACTCACAAAGGTCTTTACCAGTATAATCGACTCGTATTCGGAGTTGCATCAGCTCCGGCGATATGGCAAAGAGCGATGGAACAAGTCCTGCAAGGGATTCCGGGGACTCAGTGTTACTTGGACGACATCCTAGTGACTGGTGAAGATGACAGTGAACACCTTGCCAACCTAGAGCAGTTGCTCACTAGACTAGGTGAACATGGGCTACGAGCCAACTGCCTCAAGTGTGAGTTTTTTAAGAAAGAGATATCGTATTGTGGCCACGTAATTGATGAAGAGGGGTTGCATAAGTCCCCTGACAAAATTGAAGCGGTAGTTAAGGCTCCAGCGCCTGAAAATGTGTCGCAACTGTGGTCATTCCTCGGATTGGTGAATTACTACCATAAGTTTTTGCCGAATTTGTCCACAATTCTGCACCCACTGAACACCCTACTACAAACTGGAGTAGCATGGAAATGGAGCGATGAATGTAAGCGGGCCTTTCAGAAGAGTAAAGACCTAATCACGTCAAGAGAAATATTGGCTCACTACAACCCATCACTACCGATAAGACTGGCGTGTGATGCGTCTCCCTACGGCATTGGAGCGGTACTGTCACATAAATTCCTTGATGGTTCAGAGAGGCCGATAGCTTTTGCGTCACGCTCGTTAACTTCAGCCGAGCGTAACTACGCCCAGATTGACAGAGGCCCTCAGCCTGGTGTGGGGGGTGAAGAAGTTCAATCACTACCTGCACGGTCAGAAATTTACTCTACCAGCTGATTATCAACCTCTTGTCTCCATTTTCAACCCTCAGAAGGGCGTCCCGATAATGACAGCACAATGGCTACAGAGGTGGTCCCTTTTCCTAGGGGCACACCAATATGACATCGAGTACAAAGGAACTAAACAGCATGGGAATGCTGATGGATTGTCGCGCCTACCGTTGCCGACGGTGGAAGAAGCACCTGCAGTGGATCCAGTGGAGATATTCCACTCGACCATAGTCGAATGTCTACCTGTGACGAATGCAAACATAGAAAAGGAAACACAAAATGACCCGACACTCTCCTGGGTCTATGATTTAATGGTGAAGGGATGGCCAGCACATGGCAAACCACTGTTGCCAGCATTCTCGCCGAGAAGAGATCAGTTGTCAGTGTGCAGAGGAACCTTGATGTGTGGATCCAGAGTAGTAATTCCACCCAAATTGAAGGATAGAGTGCTCAATGAGCTTCATGAGGGTCATCTGGGAGGGGTAAAAATGAAGAACTTAGCCAGAGTGTTTGTGTGGTGGCCGGGAATCGATGGAGAAATTGAAGAGATGACCAAGAGCTGTACAGGATGCCAGAAGGTCCAAAACGCCCCACCACAAGCCCCTCCACATCCATGGGAGTGGCCCTCATCTCCATGGCAAAGGGTGCACATTGATTTTGCTGGTCCATTTATGGACTCGATGTTTTTAATTGCGGTGGATGCGCATTCAAAGTGGCCAGAGGTAAAAAAATGTCCTCAACCACCACAGAAAAAACTATCACAGTCTTACGAACCATATTCACCAGAAATGGGCTGCCTGAACAGATTTGCTCCGACAATGAACCACAGTTTGTGTCTGAAGAGTTCCGGAGGTTCTTAAAGAACAATGGTGTTAAGCATTACACATCCGCCCCACATCATCCAGCCACCAATGGATTGGCTGAGAGGTTCGTTCAAACATTCAAGAAGGCTATCAAGGCAATGTGTAATGAAGACATACCCCTGCAACACAAGGTGGATAACTTCTTGTTTGCCTACCGGAATGCGACACATGCGGTTACCAACCAAACTCCAGCCATGATGTTCTTCAATCGAAGACTACGATGCCGCTTGGATTTGGTTAAGCCAAACATCAGAAGAGATGTGGAGAACAGGCAGTTTCAGAATATGAATGAAAGGCCGACCAGGAGTTTTAAGATAGGTCAACCAGTTTTGGCCCGGGACTACCGCACAGAGAAATGGCAGCCAGGAACGATCTGTACACAGCAAGGACCTCTAATGTATACCGTGGACGTTGGAGAGAGCATTGTAAGATGCCATGCTGACCAGATTCTAGAGTCACTGGAAAACGTCAATTCCACACCACGATCCGATACACCTGGTGATGAAACCGAAGTACCAATTGCATCTACCTCAGAATCGGGAATATTGGAAGCAGACGAACCCAACAATGACGTTGATTCCGAATCAACTCTGCCAGAAGAACCTGATACCCCAAAGAGGCGTTATCCAGACAGAATCAGGAAGCCTCCTCAAAGACTGAACTTATAATTGCTTAACTTCAGCTAATGTATATGACAACTGTAATTGTAGATATGTTATTTAATTATTAATCGAATGTTATGTAATGTTTAGCTAAAAGGGGAGGAATTGTAGTATGTACTTTGCAGAAGGAACTATATTCTGCAGCCCCTGTATACTGCAGTACCAGTAGTGACCACCCCTGTATATAAACCTGTGTAGTAACTTTGCATAGTTAGTTCCAGTTTGTCTCCACTCAGTAAAGACCTGTTATAACCAACTCCTGCAGTCCGTGTCTCAATTACACACGGACATAATAACGGCCAGTCCAGTGTCAGAATACACAGGCCTGTTTTGAGGTGAAGCTGCAAGGCCAATCTGGCATTCGAGGCTAAGTGCCCATTTGGGGTTCAAAGACAATGGGCCTGGCTGATAGTAGTGGTCCTGGATCTGGCAGGTGGTCCAGTGGTTGGTGGTCTAGGCTGTCTAGTGGTCAGTGGCAAGAGGCTGGTGATCAGTGACGTAAGAAAACTACTAGGCACTTGGTCTGAGTATTAAACAAGGCTTTAATCAATTGTTTTTCAACATGGAGATCTAGTTGTGTCCTTCACTAGTTCCTGTTAAAGAATGTCCTGCACAAGCTGGGCCCATGCCCGAGTATTACATAAGTCATTTTCAAATGAATGACAAGATTCATGTCAATCAGTACTCCAGGTCTGTTTTCGTCACCCACACCAGCTGCTATGACTTTAATGCCAGGCTGCAATAAGGTGTCTCTCTCCTCCTATAGCCTCCTCCTATGATCTTCACCGCACGTCAATTACAAGAGAAATGCAGGGAACAGCACCAACCGCTGTACATGGCCTTCTTTGATCTCACAAAGGCCTTCGACACTGTCAACCGTGAGGGATCATGGAGTGTCCTCCTCAAATTCGGCTGCCCTCAAAAGTTTGTCACCATCCTCCGTCTGCTTCACGACGACATGCAAGCCGTGATCCTGACCAACGGTTCCACCACAGACCCAATTCACGTACGGACCGGGGTCAAGCAAGACTGTGTCATCGCACCAACGCTCTTCTCGATCTTCCTTGCTGCAATACTCCATCTCACCCTCAGTAAGCTCCCCGCTGGAGTGGAGCTAATTTACAGAACAAACGGGAAACTGTTCAACCTCCGTCGCCTCCAGTCCAGATCCATGGTCATCCCATCCTCTGCCGTCGAATTACAGTATGCAGATGACGCTTGCGTCTGCGCTCACTCGGAGGTCGAACTCCAAACCATCGTCAACACCTTCACCGAAGCGTACGAGAGCATGGGCCTTACACTAAACATCCGTAAGACAAAGGTCCTCTACCAACCTGCCCCCGCCACACAGTACTGCCCCCCTGATTATCAAAATCCATGACAAGGCCTTGGACAATGTGGACCACTTTCCATACCTCGGAAGCCTACTGTCAACAAGGGTAGATGTCGATGACAAAGTCCAACACCGCCTTCAGTGAGCCTATGCAGCATTCAGTTGCCTGAGAACGAGAGTGTTTGAAGACCAGGACCTCAAACCCAGCACTAAGCTCATGGTCTACAGAGCAGCAGTGATACCCGCCCTGCTGTATGCCTCAGAGACATGGACCATGTATAGCAGGCACCTCAAAGCACTGGAGAGGTACCACCAAGGCTGCCTCCGCAAGATCTTGCAAATTCATTGGCAGGATAGGTGCACCAACATCAGTGATCTCGCTCAGGCCAACATCCCCAGTGTTATAAATCTCATCATTCATCAAGAAACTACTCATGAAATAACGCTGGACGGCCAGCTGGTGGCGCCGTCCAAGGAGTATAAATACTCGGGCGTGGGCCCAGCTTGCCAGGGATATTTTGTAAGACAAGGAACTAGTAAAGTACAACTAGACCTCCATGTTCTGAAACAAGTTGATTAAAGCCTTGCTTTATGCTCAAACCAAGTGCGTAGTGAGTTTTATTACGTCAATTTAATCAACTTGATATCGACTCCACGCTCTGAGTGATTTCGGGAACAGCCAGCTACAACTTCAACTGCAGAAGGGAACTCCAGCATAGAAATCAATCCATCATGAACAAACTATTCAGCCCCGCTTGTCTTGACCTGGACCCAAATTCACCTACAACTGCTAAGGTATGGAAACACTGGTATCGTACCTTCAGCAACTTCCTCAGGGTGTGTGGTGAGAATGTTCCTGATAAATTAGAGATACTTGTCAATAATGTATCTCCTCATGTGTTTGACTATATCGAAGACTGTGTAAACTATGACTCCGCTATCCTAATATTGCAGCGACTGTATGTTAAGGCCCCAAACAAAATTTTTGCTCGGCATCTATTGGCCGCAACTTGACAACAACCCGGGAAATCACTTGACGAATTCCTTCAAAAGCTTTGCAGGCTCAGCAAGGATTGTAACCTTAAAGCTGTCACAGCTGAGCAGTACCAGAAGGAGCTAATTCGCGATTCCTTTATTAATGGAATTACATCTCCCTTCATACTCCAGCGTCTGTTGGAGAATAAAACCCTCGAGTTACAGGTTGCCTATGACCAGGCGTGTTCTCTGGATTAGCAAAGAGGAATGCAGATACCTGTCTTTTACCTCGTGCACGGGCTGCTGCTATCACTTTTAATGACTCCTTCGATAGGTCTCGGGCAGAAGCCCTCACCGATGATGACTCTAACTTAGCGGATGACAACCCTACCCTAGAAGCCTTCACTGATGACGACCCTGCCCTAGCGGCATCTTGGCAATCTGGAAGGAAGTGTTTCTTCTGTGGAGGTGCATTCCATTATCGGAAATTCTGTCCTGCTCATAACACAATCTGCAATCATTGCAGCAAGAAAGGTCACTTTTCTAAGGTATGCCAGTCAAGAGCCACTGTTAGTAAGAAAGGATACTTTTCTAAGGTATACCGGTCGAGAGCTCCTGTTAGTTTTGCAGCTACTATCTATAAAACTGCTCCTCCCCCAAGAGCCACTACTAAGGTTACAGCTGCAATCTATAAAACTGCTCCTCCCCCAAGAACCACTACTAAGGTTACAGCTGTCAAGGGTAAAACTGCCCCTCCTCCCATCACAGCTGTTTATCCCCAAAGTCTGTCCCATGCAGCCACGAAGGTTTCGGTAAATGGACACATTTTGAGTGCACTAATCGACTCATGCAGCTCTGACAGCTTCATTAGTGAGCGGGCTGTCAGTAAGTTAAAACTGCGTATTTACCCCTCGGACAGGGAAATTGCAATGGCTCTGACGACACTGACCACCAATTATTCCGGCTTTTATCTTGTCGACCTTATTCTCAATGGCCGCACTTATTTCTCCACCCAGCTCGGGGTGCTCAAGAACCTATGCAGTGATGTGCTCCTGGGACAGGATTTCCAGAAACAACACAAAAGGCTCACTTTCGAGTTTGGAGGGTCAAAGCCAGAGCTTACTATTTCCAAAGTACCATTTTGTGCGCTTTCGGCGGCTTCGCTCAACGAGCCCTCCTTGTTTGCCAATCTTTCCCCCCGATGTAAGCCCATAGTCATTAAATCATGACTTTTCAGCCAAGATGATTGATCCTTTATCGAGGCAGAAATCTCTCACCTTCTAGCTGACGGTATCATTGAGCTATGTTTATCTTCCTGGCGGGCTCAAGTCGTCATTGTTAAAAATCCTCTGAAGCAACACAAGAAATGTCTTTGCATCGATTACTCGCAAACTATTAACCAGAATACCGACCTGGATGCCTACCCACTACCATGCATCGATGACATGGTCACTAACCTTGCCAACTACAAGGTATTTTCAACTTTTGATTTAAAGAGCGCATATCATCAAGTACCGTTAAAGGACTCTGACAAAAAGTATACGGCCTTTGAGGCCAATGGTTGGCTTTACCAGTTTTGTCGCCTTCCATTTCGGGTCACCAATGGGGTGGCCGTCTTTCAACGGGCAATGGATAGCTTGGTCAAACAGGAGAACTTAACGGACACTTTTCCATATCTGGATAATATCACCATTGCTGGTCATGACCAGAAGGAGCATAATGCCAACTTCCAGAAATTTTTTGACGTTCTCTGTCATCACAACTTAACCTTAAATGAGTCCAAATCTGTGAAATCAGTACCATCAGTCAACATCCTTGGCTACTGGGTGGGCAACGGAGTCATCAAACCGGATCAGGAGTGACTTCGTCCGCTTCAGGAGCTCCCCCCGCTACGAATCTCGGCTCTCTTCGTCGGGCACTCGGCATGTTCGCCTATTATGCGAAATGGATACCCCACTTCTCCGACATGATCCAGCCACTGCTTCACGCAAAGTCATTTCCGTTGGAGGCAACGGCTATTTCAGCTTTCAACCTCCTCAAGCGACAACTGGAAAAAGCCACGCTTCATTCCATTGATGAAAATCTTCCTTTCGTGGTCGAGTACGATGCATCAGATGTGGCGATCTCTGCTACCTTGAATCAAGGTGGTCGACCCGTTGCATTTCTGTCCAGAACTTTGCATGGTAGCGAGTTCCATTATCCTCCTGTCGAGAAGGAGGCTACAGCCATCATCGAAGCGGTACGTAAATGGAGTCATTTTCTCGCTCCTCGCCATTTCACACTTATAACCGATCAGCGCTCTGTGGCCTTTATGCTGGTTAACCGGAAACGCACTTGTCTTGTTTTGCACACTTTGTACAAAAATAATAAATTGCAGGACAACGGAGTATTACAGTTTAAACTCTTTTATGAAGCATCAGGTCTGATCTGACTCACAACAGTACAGCACCGTGTGGACAAGATGGAGTCAGGAACCCCTGGGTCTTCCAAACAATAGCAGTCCTTACAGATGCCTGCAGGCCAATGACAACTCAGCATGTGATCACATGTGAATATAATAGGTATTCCTTACAGATGCCTGCGGGCCAATGATAATTCGATATGCAAATGTTACATCTCCTTTCTTTTAAAAGAAAAATGTTATGCATTACTTTTGAACCTTTCTTCTACATAATGTTCTCAGTAGCATCAACATATAAGTAAACTCAACATTTAACTAGCACTGAAAACATCTCAACGTTTCAATAACGATGTACAGTTATTTTTTTAGGGCAGCGATCCGCCTACACCCTTTGACAGTTCACAAGCCAAGGATAACTCTAGCCTTGACCTCTCGTCCCGACATTGTGTGGTATGGAACTGAGCATGCTCCTGAATCGGTCAACAATTCCAGTTCAGGGTTAGGTTCAGTTAAGTATGATGTGTTTTGTGTATTGCTCTGTTCATCACACTCTGTTGAACTGATCCTCTCGTCGGAATGACGGTGTTGTTCCTTGGTGTTCAGGAGGTGCCTGCGATTGCGGCGGTACACCTGTCCTTCTGGGGTGCGGGCATGATTTGATCGCTCAGTGTCAGCTGGCTGGATGATGACTGCTGGCTTCCAGTAGTCATGCTCCTGGATTCTGACAGATTCTCCATTGTGCAGCGGCAGCAGTAGTCTAGCTGACCTGTCATAGTATCTCTTTTGGTGTTGCTGTCTCTGTACACGTTTTGCATGCACTTGCTTGCAGCTGACAACCTGCCAGGGCCTGTCTGGGATACGGTGAGGTATCATGGGCTCTTTGACATTTGACATTTGACATTTCTAGACAAATGGAACATTTTCCGATAATGTCCTCAATGTGTTTGCACATTCCGGGCCAAAACATAATGTCACGTGCTCTTTGTTTGCATTTTTCCATGCCCATATGTCCAGCATGAATTTTTGCCAACATCTCTTCTCTGAGACTGGTAGGAATGATGATTTTCTCCCCTTTGAAGACGATTCCGTTGATTTGTGACAGTTCGTCTCTGTGGCTCCAGAATTCAGATATGCTCTGAGGGCATTTCCTCCTTTCATCAGGCCATCCTTCATGTATGACTTTGCTCAGCAGTGTGAGTTTTGCATCTTCTCTGTTCCTGCTCAGATCTCCTTCAGTTTTGAGTCACTCACAGGTAAGCTGTTGTACACCATGTGCTCCTGCACATCCATACCTTCACTGAGGCTGCTGTCCTGGTAGCTAAGAGACTTTCTGGACAGCATGTCTGCGACAGGAATGTCTTTGCCTGGACGGTGAATGATTGTGAAGTCGTACTTCTGTAGCTGAAGGATCATTCTCTGTAGCCTTGGTGGGGCTGCGGCTAGTGGTTTCCTCATGATTGACTCGAGGGGCTTGTGGTCGGATTCCACAAAGACTTGTCGGCCATAGACGTACTGGTGGAAACGCTTACATCCGAACAGAATTGCATAGAGCTCTTTCTCGATTTGAGCATAGTTGATTTCACTGTCTGTGAGAGATCTGGAAGCATAGCCGATGGGCTTTCCTTCTTGCAGTAATACTGTGCCTAGCCCGTACTTTGACGCGTCCACTTGTAGTCTGAGCTCTTTGTTGGGGTCGAAATAGGCAAGAACTGGTCCTGGTTCTCTGGTGATTAGGTCTTTCATTTTCTGAAATGCTGTGTCATGTTGTTTGTCCCACAGGAACTCATTGGATTGTTTGAGCAACTGACGCATGGGTACGTTGATTTCGGAGAGGCTCGGGGCAAACTTGGCTAAGTAGTTAACCATGCCTAGTACTGTCTCTAGCTCTGCGCGGTTCTTTGGCGGCTCCATCTTCTTGATGGCGGAGATTTTCTCTGGATCCAGCTTAATGCCATCAGTTGAGAGGCGATGCCCGAAATAACTGATCTCGGTGGATCCGATTATGCTTTTCTCGGGGTTGAGCCAGATATCTTTCTCCCGTGATCTTTGTAGCATCGCACGGAGGTTCCTGTCATGTTCCTCTCTATTCCTGCCATAGATGAGGATGTTGTCTGCGATTGTGACTACTCCGTCGAGGCCTTCATAGGTTTCGTCGATCTTCCGCTGGAATTCATCCTGAGCTGAGATAAGACCAAATGGTAAACGCAGAAATCGGTAGCGTCCAAATGGTGTGTTGAACGTTGTTAGCTTAGATGACTCTTCCTTGAGCTTGATAGTCCAGTATCCTGATTGTGCGTCCATTACGCTGAAGTAACGAGCTCCCACTAGCTTGGGTGTGATGTCATCTAGCGTTGGTAGAGGGTAGTGAGGGTGTTTGATAGCCTTGTTCAAATCTCTGGGGTCGAGACAGACTCTGAGCTTGCCTGTATGTGGTTTCTCAACCGCTACTAACGCGTTGACCCACTCTGTCGGTTCTGTTTCCCGGACGATGATTTCTGTATTCTTCATGCTCTGCAGCTCCTCCTTCAGGTGACTATGTAGAGCAAGGGGTATCCTTCTCGGTGGGCAAACCACAGGGGTTGCTGCTGGGTCAAGGTGAATAGTGCATTCACCTGGGAATAGTCTGATTCCTTTGAAAACGTCAGCAAACTCTTCCATGACTGTCTGCTTCTCAACTGGTGTTGTCAATGATAGCACTAGCTTGACGAGGTCCAAGTCTAAACACACCTTTAGACCTAGCACTGGAGGTGCTTGAGTGTCAATAATGTAAAAGTCCAACATCATGTCGCTTTCTTTGTACTTGCATTTCATCACACATGTGCCTTTTACAATGAGCTGCTCACCCCCATAGCCGGTCAGTCTGAGTGAGGTGGGCTGCAGCTCATACTCATCCTTCAAGCTGTGATACTCACTCAGAGGAATTACATTAACCTGAGATCCAGTGTCTAGTTTAAACTTAAGCTCTTTGCCCTGTTTTCCTATCTCAATATCGGCAAAAGCTTGCTCAGTCTCTGAAATCTGTTTTTTCTGTGACACAGAATCAATAAACAGTTCCTCTGCATTTGGCTCTCTATCTGGCATTTGGCTGTCACTCACTGTGTGTACTGCTTTTCCGAAAGCAGTCTTGCAAACTTTAGCAAAGTGGTTCCGTTTACCACATTTAGTACATTGCCTTCCTTTGGCAGGGCAGTACTCCTTTTCTCCATGCCAGTTGTTTCTACAATATCCACAGTTTTTGAAGCGTTTTATGTCTGTGTCACCCATTTTTAGAACTCTCGCTGTTCTTTCTGTTCTGAAACACACTCTCTGGGCAGTGTTCTTTGGTGTGTGTCTATTAACTGCGTGCACTGTCTGTTCACTCGAGCTGCTCGTGGCGCCGGTTATGGTTTTCAATTGTGCTTGGGCTATCTCGTGCGATCTAGCTATGTCTATAGCTTTATCCAGCGTTAGCCCGGACCCAACATTCAAAAGTTTTTCTCTCACTTTAGCTGAATGTATTCCAAACACGATGCGGTCTCTGACCATCTGATCTTTATCTGCATATGCACACTCTTTTACCAGCAGTTTTAACTCAGTCACGAACTGTTCAAACGATTCATTAGCTCCTTGTACTTTCTCCTGAAAATTGTACCAAGCGAATATCGTATTTGTCTTGGGCATCACATATGCTTCAAAACGGTCAAAATAACTTTTCAGTACCTTTGCTTCATCCGCGGTGAGAGACCATGTGTTAAAAATGTCTCTCCCTTTTTCTTCGATCCACAGGAGTAGGTAGCTGCATCTTTCTTCCTCCCCTTTGCTTTTCAGTGGACCCAAAAACATCAACTCCACGTGTTGCTTGAACTTGCTCCATTCTCTAGGTAAGTTCAAAGATTCCCAATTCATTCGGGGTAAGGGAGCTCCAACGATGTCCATTTCAAATCCCTGTACTGACACCATGTCTTGTTCTGCACACTTTGTACAAAAATAATAAATTGCAGGACAACGGAGTATTACAGTTTAAACTCTTTTAATGAAGCATCAGGTCTGATCTGACTCACAACCATACAGTACCATGTGGACAAGGTGGAGTCAAGACCCCCTGGGTCTTCCAAACAATAGCATTCCTTACAGATGCCTGCGGGCCAATGATAATTCAATATGCAAATGTTACAGCACTAAGATCAAGAATAACAAAATACAACTCTGGAAGATGGAATTGGCCGCCTTTGGATACACCATACATTATCGACCCGGCAAAGAGAATGTGGCCCCGGATACCCTCATGCGGGCATTCTGCTCTTCTATGTCAACTTCGACTCTGGTGGATCTTAATACTGACTTATGCCATCCTGGCGTTACCCGTATGTTGCACTTTGTGCGATCTAAAAATCTCCCATTTTCTACGGAAGATGTGAAAAGAACATGCTCCTCCTGTAGAATTTGTGCGGAATTAAAACCGCAATTCTTCCGCCCATCAGATGGCTCACTCATACACGCTATGCAGCCTATGCAGTGACTCAGCATTGATTTTAAAGAGCCATTGTCTTCCTCAACGTGAAACACCTACTTACTGACTATGGTGGACGAATATTCACGCTTTCCCTTTGTTTTCTCATGTCCCAATATGCTTACTTCCACAGTGATCAAATGCCTTGATCAAGTCTTTTCCGCTTGCGGTACGGCCAATTTCATCCACTCTGATCGGGGTCCCTCCTTCATGCCAAGCGAACTCAAAAGTTATCTCTCCCAATGGGGAATTGCCACAAGTAAAATGACACCATACCATCCCATCAGTAACGGACAGGTTGAGAGATACAACGCTATAATTTGGAACACTGTTCGTCTTGCGCTGAGGTCACGCAACCTACCAGACCAGCAGTGGGAAACTATAATCCCTGACGTGTTGCATTCCATCACGTCTCTCCTTTCTACATCTACCAATGTCACACCTCACGAGCGATTCTTCAGCTTCCAGCGTCGCTCCACCCATGGGAAGTCTCTACTGTCATGGTTGGCAGCTCCCAGCCCCATGCTGCTCCGAAGATTCGTCCGACCATCTAAAAACGATCCTCTCATCGACGAGGTAGAACTCACGGACGTCAACCCCACGTACGCGCACGTGCGGTACCCTGATGGCCGGGAGTCCACCGTTTCGCTCCGGGACCTGGCTCCCTGTCCGTCCGGTTCCACGGACCCAACCGATAGAGGCACCCACGGGGATGATGCCGACACTCTGCGCTCCCCCGAAGATGATGCCCTACCTGGGACATCGAAAGATCTGCCAGCTGCCCCACCGGATCCACTCAGGGAGCTGAGCGCTCCCCATGGGATGGCCAGTCGAGGCCAGGGCGCCGGTCAATCTCCGGCTATCCAACAGGATGAAGCCAGCTCTGCGCCTGTGGGGACACGCACCCGGAGTCACGATCTCCCCAGCCTCCCTCGGGTCAATCAGAGCAACACGGCCCTGTCGATCCACCGGTATGGATCAAGCGGCCCAGGGACCAAGGCACGGTCCGGGGAGACGTGCCTTCTAGCCATAAACAAAAATCTAAAAGACTGCGGCTATTCGTGGTCTGCCTAATCCGTCAAGAGGAAGTCGTCGGACTTCCAAATCTTTTAGGCAGGAAGAATGTTATAAATCTCATCATTCATCAAGAAACTACTCATGAAATAACGCTGGATGGCCAGCTGGTGGCGCCGTCCAAGGAGTATAAATACTCGGGCGTGGGCCCAGCTTTCCAGGGACAATTTGTAAGACAAGGAACTAATGAAATACAACTAGACCTCCATGTTCTGAAACAAGTTGATTAAAGCCTTGCTTTATACTCAAACCAAGTGTGTAGTGAGTTTTATTCCGTCACCCAGCATCAAAGCTTTGACCACGCTCGATCAGCTCCGATGGACGGGTCACATCGTCCGCATGCCCGATACGAGACTCCCAAAACAAGCGCTCTACTCGGAGCTCCGGCACGGCAAGAGAGCCCCAGGTGGGCAGAGGAAACGTTTCAACGACACCCTCAAAGCCTCCTTCAAAAAGTGCAACATCCCCACTGACACCTGGGAATCCCTGACCCAAGACCGCACAAAGTGGAGAAGAAGCATCAGAGAAGGCGCCGAACACCACCAGTCTCTTCGCCGGGAGCAAGCAGAAGCCAAGCGCAAGCAGCGCACGTCAACCCAAGCATCCCACCCACCCGCCCCTTCAACCACCATCTGCCCCACCTGTGACAGAGACTGTATGTCTCGCATTGGATTCATCAGTCACCTGAGAATTCATTTTTAATGTGGAAGGAAGCCATCCTCGGTTCTGAGGGACTGCCTAAGAAGAAGAATAGCCTTTTGCCACATTCCCCTTTTGCAACTCCTGTATCTGTCTGGCTCCGGTACCCTCACCTTCTCAGAGCAGTTGTGTTCACTGATCAGAAAAATTGGAATTAATGGCTATTGTGGGGAAAAAAACATTTAAACCTTCAGTTCAATATATGGCTGCAGTGAAAAAGGCAATAAAGGAGTTATCAACAAGGAGATAGAACATAAATCAAAGGAGGTGATATTTACTGTATATTGCTCTGGTTGGACCCATCTGGAGTAATGTGTTCCATATTGGTTGTCACATCACTGGAAGGATAATATTACCCTTGAGTGAGTGCAGCTTAGGACAACTAAGTTGATAATAGGCCCAGAAATTCGGGTCGGGGGCATCCCGCGGGTGCAAGCCCCCGACCTGCACTTACCTTGCGCGCCGGCCGTTGAGCTGTGGGCCCCCGTGGAATTCCGATCCGGGGCCTGGTCCAGCTGGCCGCAGTGCTTGCGTATCCCAGGGGCGCAGTTAGTTCGATGAGTCCCCTGGGATCACGTGGGCCAATCGGAGCAGGGAATGCTCCATTCATAAGTCTGACAGGAAGTGCTGTCAAGACTTATAAATACTAGGGCCCCAAAATAGCACTAAATCTTCAAATAAATTTTAAAAAAACATCACATTTTTTAAATAAACTATAAATTACATGAAATAACTATTTTAAACAATAATTTAAATTTTTGAAAAAATTAATTTTATATTCTAACGGGGCTAAAAATAAACTTACCTTGCTTTAAAGTATTTAAAAATAATAAACCTGTGGAAAAAATGTTTTAATTTTAATTAATTCACCACTTACCTTGTAAAAAGCAAGCCTTACGCCTGCTTTTTATATTTCTAAATTCTGCAGGCTTACGTTCCCGGAGAAACCTGTAAAAAAAAACGAAGTTCCATGCGCACGCGCAGCCTCCCCCGCGCACGCGTTCGACCTCTGAGGTTCATTCAGAGGAACGGAAGTGCCGGTTTCCCGAGCATGCGCAGTGCATGCAGGAAACCGGCACTTCCATTGGGCCTATGGGTGAGTACCCCATGCATACTCACCCGTGGAGACCCGAATTTCTGGGCCATTATGTATCATGAATATAAATGACCAAGATAAGGGTAGGGAAGTTGGTCCTGATCTTTACTGGGGTGGGATTTCCAAGCTGGGGAGTGGGGGGGGGGTCAATTCTGGTTGGGTCCCCGAACACTGTCGAGTTTTAACTCCACAGCGTGCGTGCTTTATTTCAACAGGATACCTGCTCGGAAACCAGTCTGATTGATGGGCTTGGCTCGCTGTCGGGTGGGGAACGCTCCGCAAGAGGCCGCAGCTAAGGAGCTGTTCAGTGTCCTGCTGCTGGGGTAGAGATGGTGGAGGGGCGAGGTGGGGTACAGCATGGCTTGGAGGGTCGGGGGTGACCACGAGCGGTCGGAGACAGATCGGGGGCAGAGATGGGGTGTCAAGGGTCGTTGATTGTGGAGAGGGGTCAGTGATCGTGGCGGGAGGGATCCGATCTCAGGTTAGCTTGGTGGGCTGGGGGAAAGCACATCCTACTCCTCCTGGCCCACAAGCAGCGCTGGAAAAGTACTTAGCTCTTTCACGCAGCAGTCCCCGCCTCCCTTTAGCTGCTGGGTTTCCCGAGGCCTCATATTTTATCACACTTCTTGGTTAAACCTGGAAGTGTGATAAAATATGAGGATGCAGCTTCGTTAAGATATTTAAATGAGCAACCTACCACCTGGGAGCAGCTTGGTTGCCCCCCACCCACCCCCATCCCCATCCTCCCTCCTTTAAAACCAGAAGTGTAATGATATGCATTAACATGCATTAACTCCACTCATTTCCTCCAAATCAAAGGTGTTGCCATGGGTACCCGCATGGGTCCTAGCTATGCCTGCCTTTTTGTGGGCTATGTGGAACAATCTTTGTTCCAGTCCTACTCGGGTCCCCTCCCTCACCTCTTTTTCCGATACATTGATGACTGTATCGGTGCCGTTTCCTGCTCTCGCCCCGAACTTGACAATTTCATTCACTTTGCCTCCAATTTCCACCCTTCCCTCACCTTCACATGGTCCATCTCTGACTCTTCCCTTCCCTTCCTCGACTTCTCCGTCTCCATCTCTGGGGATAGGTTATTGACCAATATTTACTACAAGCCCACTGACTCCCACAGCTACCTGGACTACACTTCCTCCCACCCCGCCTCCTGTAAGGACTCTATTCCACTCTCCCAGTTTCTCCGTCTCCGCCGTATCTGCTCCGACGATGCCACCTTCCACACCAGTGCTTCAGACATGTCTTCCTTTTTCCGCAACCGAGGATTCCCCTCTACCGTGGTTGACACTGCCCTCGACTGTGTCAGTTCTATCTCCCGCACTTCTGCCCTCACCCTTGCCCCTCCCTCCCAGAACCATGATAGGGCTCCCCTTGTCTTCACCTTTCACCCCACCAGCCTTCACATTCAACGGATCATCCTCCGGCATTTCCGCTACCTCCAAAGTGATCCCACCACCAAACGTATCTTCCCCTCCCCTCCCCTTTCAGCATTCCGTAGGGACCGCTCCCTCCGAGACACCCTAATCCACTCCTCTATCACCCCAAACAGCCCTTCCCCTTCGCCTGGCACCTTCCCGTGCAAGCTGAGGAGATGTAACACCTGCCCCTATACCTCCCCCCTTCCCACTGTCCAGGGCCCCAAACACCCCGTCCAGGTGAAACAGCGATTTACTTGTACTTCTCGCAATCTAGTATACTGTATTCGCTGCTCACGATGCGGTCTCCTCTGCACTGGGGAGACCAAACGCAGATCGGGTGACCGCTTTGCAGAACACCTCCGTTCAGTCCGTAAGGGTGACCCTGAGCTTCCGGTCGCCTGTCATTTTAATTCACCGCTCCATTCCCACTCGGACCTCACCGTCCTTGGCCTCTTGTATTGTTCCACGGAAGCTCAACGTAAACTCGAGGAACAGCACCTCATCTACCGATTAGACACTCTGCAGCCTTCCGGACTCAATATCGAGTTTAACAATTTCAGATCATAACCTCGGCCCCATTACATTTTTACTTGTAATTTTTCCACTCCTTTCCCCCCCCCACCTTTCCTTTTGTTTCTCTCTCACACCTGGCAGCTATCTCTTGCCCTGCCAGTACACTTCACACCTAATCTCAGCCTATTACCATCTCGTCTAGCTTCAAATACCTTTTATTGTCTCTTTTACTACTTTTGTTTCTTTCACTTCTTTTGTCCGATCGCAGCCCTGCCTTCGATCTATTTTCTTTTCTTTCCAGTTTTGAAGAAGGGTTCGACCCGAAACGTCACTCAAATTTCTCTCCACGGATGTTGCCTGACCTGCTGAGTTTTTCCAGCATTTTCTGTTGTTATTTTAACATGTTATTCTAGAATGGTACACTAGGTGTAGCTGTATGTTTTAGCGGGTTTGAGACGGGTTGGGTTCAGGTTTGAGATTTTTAACATTTTAAGATCTCACCCGACCTAAACCCTCCCGTTCTTGGGGGTTAAAATTACCTCTCATTGTATCTGTTATTATTAGAAATCAGATTTTGAGGTCACCTATTAGGAGTTTTCAAAATTATGCACAAAATTGACAGTGATCCCGATAACTTATACGTGAGAGTTCAAATGTCAGAATTAGGCATCACAGAAGGAGGCCAGGGCCATCTGTCTTCACTCTCTAATAACAATTTATTTTAGGCCAATGTCACCTTATTCAGCAAAGAAGTACTGCTGAAGCTCTACAAATCATTGTGTCCGGCACCCTAGTCTATAAAGGACAACAAGAGAATGGAAGGGATTTGCTAAGATGATACCAGGAAACACAGAAGAAACTGGGGCTCATCTCATTTAGCAGAAAAGGATAAGTGGTGATCTGTTAGAATGACCCAAAAATTGGATAAGATAAAGAGAGAAAAACTATTTCCACTGGTTGGTGCGTCAGTAGCTAGAGGGCATAAACATTAACATCATCACCAAAAGAACAAAGGGAGAGATTAGGGCATTTTTTTACGTAGAAGTTTGTAAGGGCATAGACTGTCCGAGCAGAAACAATGGTGGAAGCAGAATCCATAATAGCTTTTAAAAGGGAAGTGGATCTATATTTGAAAAATAAATATTTTAAAGGGTATAGGGAAAGGGAAGGGGAATGAAACTGAGTGGATAGCTCTTTTTGGGAGCTGGCACAGGCGTGAAGGGCCAAATGGCCACTTTTATCCTGTAAAATTCTACGGCCTAGAAATTCGTCTCGGAGGGTGGCGCAAAGCAGGCGGTATCGGATCGGCCGCCCGTTATACGCAGTGCCCGATCTTCAGTTCCGATGCAGTCTTTCCAGGCCTATGATTCTATACCTCATTATTCCTCTTCTTGGCTTAGCTGCCTTTTGTGTCTGTAAGAGAATAATTAAGTGTCAATAGAAGTGCCCCTTTCGACCCGGGTCATGCTCCCACCTACACTTTGGCAGGCTGGTGCCACAAGTCCCCGCTTTGTAGAATCTGAGTTTTTTAAATATAGATGCTACTAGAATAAAAACACAAATTTGCTGAAGCTGCAGTTATTCTATTTTAGCAGTGGACTGAGAGGAGACAATGTGGTATCATTGGCAATTCGTATTGATGTTCGCCGAGTATGTAGGTGTCAAAACTGATGCAACGTTTGCAGCCGCGAGGCAAATTGATGTGATTGTTATGAAAATAGAAAATGTTGCAGATTGCACTTTTGAGGTTAAGATTATAGCCTTTCATATCTCATGACTCTGGGTGTTGAGTGAAGACTTTCATTTTCGTGAGAGGAAGAAATCTTTCCGAGCTCCAGACATTACTGCCACTAACATTTAGTGATCAATTGTATTTTTCAAAGAAAGTGCAAGTTTTGTTTTCAGGATCATGAATCTGATTTTCTTGGCCACTGTCTTTGAGCAG